>NC_083315.2:44431620-45031620 GCF_963455315.2 Globicephala melas
AGCAAACATTCCTTAAAGGAAATTACATCATGTTACACACATCACTTCTCCTCATGTTCCTTTGGCTAGAACTTAAGCAAACACCTATCTGCAAGGGAGCGGTGCAATGTGGTATCTGTAGCCAAAAAGCCAAGTGCTTTGATAAAAGTGGCAGGTAGTTTATAGGGTAAGTCTTCCATTCTAAAAGCAAGATCAGGAGAATGGATTCTAGAGGATAATTAGCAACATGTGCCATAATGTTCAAAACAAGATCTGAGGTTCACAGTCACAAATTGGACTGCCCTTTTGGACTTCCAGGCACCCAGCCTCAAACTCTAGGCCACCATCTTCCAACCTCTTTTCTCCTTTCAGGCTACCTGTGGTATTCTTTTAAAATTGACCTCAATGGTGTAAACCAATTTATGGCATCTCATTATTAATATTAACCCTGAACTTCCCTGCATCTCAGGCTTATGGTAGAAATAAAAATAGAGTTTGCTGTATGTGAGAAATTCTATTCAAGGAATGAGAATTTTGAGGGAATTGATCTGAATAGCAGCACAAAGCCAAACTTTTAGAAAAGAAACAAATAAACCTTATGATTCAGTTTCTTAGTTCCCCCTTCTAAAGCTCTGGTAGAAACCATAAAAATGTGGTCACATGGTCATATAATTATTTGAATATGTCAACATGAGAAAATTTAATTTTAGTTGTTTACAATTATCACATATCCTTTGTTGGCCAGCTTCCAAGGTGGTTCCCAAATGTCTTAGTCACCTCCAGCTGCTATTACAAAATTCAAAAGACCAAGTGGCTTAAACAACATTTATTTCTCATAGTTCTCGGAGCTGGAAAGCCTAGGATCAAGGTGCCAGCCAGATTCAGTTCCTAGGGAGATCTGGCTTGCAGATAGCCACCTTCTCACATGGTGGAAAGAGAGAGAGCTCTGGTCTCTCTTCCTCTTCTTGTAAGGACACTAATCCCATCAATGCCCCATTCTTATGACTTCATCCAAACCGAGTCACCTCCCAAAGGCCCAATCTCCTAATACTGTACCATCCCACGGAGGTTAGAACTTCAACATAGCAATTTGGGAAAACACAAACATTGACTGCATAACATCAATGATCCTTATCTCTTGGTATTTATTCCCATGTGGTCTTTTTTATAATGAATAAGAGTCTACCTTTGCAATCATAAATGGATGGGTGTGACTTCTGAGAGCAAGTCATAAAAGACATTGCTGCTTCTACCTTGTACTCTTGGATTGCTCAGAGGGAAACCAGCCACAATATAATGACACTCAGGCAGCCCTGTTTAGAGACCCATGTGTAGAGAAACCAATTTGTTGGCACCAAATTGCCCCCCATGTGAATGAACCAACATGGAAGTTGATTCTCCAGCCCAATTCTTAAATCTTTCAGCTGAAACCTTGACATCATGGAGCAGAGATAAGCCATCACTTCTGTGCTTTGTTTGAATTCTTGATCCACAGAATAATAATAATAATAATGATAATAATAATAATAATTATTAATAATGTCATTAATAATAATAATGACATAATAAATGATAATGTTTGTTTCAAGCCACTAAGTTTTGGGGGTGATATGTTTTGCAGCAACAGATAACATCTTTTTATTCTTATTTCTTATCCATTATATTTTGTCTAGTGTTGGTGGCATTGGAGTAGCCATGGGCATTTGGAGGATCTGGCTAAGGCATATTTGAGTTGAGAATACTTGTAATTTTGGATCATTGGAAAATATTTATGTGCTTTGCAACCAATATTATATATAGATTAGTTACTTATAGCTATCTCAGCCTAAGAACAGCTCCCAAGTTTTTTATATTACCCACTATAACAGCTCATATAGTGTCAAGACATAAAGACAGCAGCTATGTCACAATAATAACATATACTCTGGGACCTGGCAGCATATGGACCATGCAGGAGAAACAAGGTATAAACCACACAAAGCCAGAATAGCCAGAATAGTCTGTGGAAAATGCTCTCATTCAAACATGTAAAATTTTAAGTGGAAGATTTTTTTCTCACTAATATCCAGTCAAAATTGGGTGGTTCTCTATTATCAGAAGTACATATAATAATAAAGTGTATAAAATACACTTTATAAAGTATAATATATAAGTATAAAATATAATTATAAACATTCACTATACTTCTCTCTTTTATGGGAGTTACACAAAATATGATTTAACAAAATTCCCCTATTCTGAGTATAATATCTTGTGGTACTAATACAAACAAAGAATATATCTGTGTGGGAAATCACATGTTTTTTACATACCAATTCTAAGAAATATAAAGAAAAAGTATCAACCATGTAGAAAAAAAATTCTTCCAAATACTTTTATTAAAGTAATATAATAAAACCATTGTAATATGAAGAAGCAGTGAAAGAATATGCAGCAAAAAAAATAAGGCAAAATGTTATAGAGAGGTTTGTTAGGTTTTTTTTTCTCTAAATGGACATATTTAGCATGATGACACAGAAACTTTCATATACAAAGCACAGCCCTTTCACACCCTAAAATACATACATGCACACATTGTACATACATTTATATTACCAATATAAAATATTTAATTAACATTTCTAAGGATGACAAATACAAAACCAATAAATATCTCAATTCTACGAAATCTACTTACATTAAGTCCTGGTGAATAAGATGACAATAAGAAAGAGGCAAATACAGACAAGAAAAACAATTATTTAGCTTTAGGTTACAGACAAGTTTGTTAGTGCGGGTGTATCCTTCAGACAAACAGAAATGGAAATACAACATACCAAAATTTATGGGATGCAACAAAAGAAGTTCTAAGAGGGAAGTTCATAGTAATAAATACCAAACTCTGAAAACAAACAAATTTTAAAAATCAAATAAACAACCTAAATTTATTCCTCAAGGACCTAGAAACAGAAGAACAAATGAAGCCCTAAGTTAGATGTAATGAAATAACAAAGATGAGAGCAGAAATAAATGAAATAGGAACTAAAAAGAAAATAGAAAAGATCAATGAAAATAAGAGCTATTTTTTGAAAAACTAAACAAAACTGAAAAGCCTTTAACTCGACTCACCAAGAAAAAAAGAAAGAGGACTCAAATAAAATAAGAAATGAAAGAGGAAACATTAGAACTGATACCACAGAAATACAAAGTATCATAAGAGACTACTATGAACAACTAACTATATGCCAACAAATTTGACAACCTAGAAGAAATGGATAAATTCCTAGAAACATACAACCTATCAAAACTGAACCATGAAGAAATAGAAAATCTTAAGAATTCCCTGGCCATCCAGTGGTTAGGACTCCACATTTCCACTACAGGGGGCACAGGTTCCATGCCCTGTGGAGGAACTAAGATCCCGCAATCTGTGGGGCACGGCCTAAAAAAAAAAGAAATAGAAAATCTTAACAGGCCAGTTACAAGTAAGTAGACTGAATCAGTAATCAAAAACCTCCCAAAATATAATTGTCCAGGACCAGATGTCTTCACTAGTGAATTCTACCAAACATTCAAACAAGAATTAGTATCAACCGTTCTCAAACTCTTCCAAAAACAGAAGAAGAGGGAATGCTTCTAAACTCATTTTACAAGGCCAGCATTACCCTGATACCCAAAACAGACAAGGATGCCACAAGAAAAGAAAATTACAAGACAATATTCCTGATGAACTTAGATGTAAAAATCCTCAACAAAATATTAGCAACCCAAATTCAATAATACATTAAAATGATCATACACCATGATCAAGTGGAATTTATTCCAAGAATGCAAGGATGGTTCAAATATGCAAATCAATCAGTGTGATATACCTCGTTAACAAAATGAAGGATAAAAATCCTATGGTCATCTCAATAAATGCAGAAAAAGCATCTGACTTATTGTGGTGATCAATTCTCAATGTATACATATATCGAATCATCATGATGTACACCTGAAATTGATATAATGTTATGTGTCAGTTATACCTCATTTTTTAAACGTAATATAGTAAAGTCATTGTCATATGAAGTAGTGATGAAAGACATGTAGCCAAAAACAAAGGGAAAATGTATTAGAGAGGTTTAGTTGTTAGTTGGCTAATTAATACTATATTATAATTCCAGATTTTGTGATGCTTATGGTGCTTTCCAATTTTTTCTAACATTTTCTCTTCCTAAATAATATTTACTTTTTGGCTTAATTTTGCATTCATGATGTTATATTCTTCTTAAGAAGGGTCCCCAAGATTGTATAAGTTTCAGACCCCACAAAATCTGAATCCTCTCCTGCCTAATAATTTTTGCTCTTAGAATTCCCTCAACATGAATGCCTCTCCATTCATGTGTTTATTCATTCATTCATTGATAAATATTCAGCCCCATTCATGCCCTTAGTGTGAGGAGCTTTTCAAATTCCATCACCGAGATGAAGCAGTCCTTGCTTTGGACCACAGTAGTCAGCATCTTTTGCCATTTATATGTTGTTGACATGCTTGTCCCTCCCTCCCATTGACAAGCTCCCTGAAGGCAGGCAGGGACTTTCCTATTTGTTTTTAAATTACACACAGATTCAACAGTGTCTGGTACTGAGTAGATGCTTGTTCTCAAACAATCAACGGCACAGCTCCCACACTGGGATCTGAGATTTCACAGAGCATGCCAAACACTTATTCTGTTTTAATCCACTTCAAGACCTAGTCTTCAGTCTTTGCTGAATTTCACTAAGGATTGATATTTTTCCCCAACTGGTTGACTTGAAACCTCAATGCCTACTAATAGGGATGGTAGGAAGAATATTGGCCCCTGAAAGCTGTCCACATGGCTGGATCCTGTGAACATGTTCCCTTACATGACAAAGAGGATTTAATGTTGCAAATGGATATAAGATTCCTAATTAGCTGACCTTAATATAGAGAGATTATCCTGGATTATCCAGGTAAATCCAATATAATCACAAGGGTCCTTAAAAGTGGAAGAAAGAATCAGAAGTAAGAACCAGAGAGATGGCAGTGGGAAAAAGGACTCCACCCAACATTGCTGGCTTTGAAGATGGAGGAATGAGGCCAGGAGCCAAGGAATGCAGAAAATTTCTTAAAGCCAGTTAAGGCAAGGGAAGGAATTCTCCTCTAGAGTCTCAAAAAGCAACACAACCCTGCTGACACCTTAATTTTAGCCCAGTGAAACCCATTTGGAACTTCTGACCTCCAGAACTGTAAGATAATAAATTCCTACATTTTTTTTTTCATTGGGTCTTCATTGTTGCGTGCGGGTTTTCTCTAGTTGCAGCGAGCAGGGGTTACTCTTCGTTGTGGTGCATGGGCTTCTCATTGCCGTGGCTTCTCTTGTTGAGGAGCACGGGCTCTAGGCGTGGGGGCTTCAGTAGTTGTGGCTCACAGGCTTAGTTGCTCCGCTACATGTGGGATCTTCCCAGACCAGGGCTCGAACTCGTGTCCCCTGCAGTAGCAGGATTCTTAACCACTGTGCCACCAGGGAAGCCCCTACTTGTTTTTTTAAGCCACTAAAATTGTGGTAATTTGTTACATCAGCAATAGAAAACTCATACAATATAGTAAGTCTATGTAGTATAAGCCTTTGTTTAACTATAAATCGTACCTAGACAGTACCTCAAAGTATGGCATTTATTGAAATCAATTTTGAAAATGTGTTTAGAAATTCGTATGAGGTAAATAAATCTTAGCTTACCAGCAAGCATTCCCTTTGGGAAAAGCCTGGCCCTGCTAAAATTAATCCAGCAGGCTTGGAATCCAGCCAGATATCCCCAGGATTTTAGCTGAGATCAATTAAAGGGAAAAGCTCCAATGGGTTTTAATACTCAGCTAAATAACATAAATAACCCAGTGCACGTGTGACATCTTACACTTTGAAAGCTTTCACTTGCTCTTTGAAAGCTTTCAGTATTCATTTATTAATACTCCCTCGGGTTTGGTTATTGAATATTTACATTCCAAAGAAGGCAAAACACCAAGAAAATAAATAAATTCTTCTAAGTTTGACATATTGGCTATTAATGAATGAAATTAGTTGGTGGAAGGCATGCACACTCACAAAACCTTTTCCAAAAGTCAAAAGTCTTATTTAGGAAAGAGTCATTATATCAATATATTCTTGAAAGTTTTCTACTCTTGAGACAAACATTTTTATCTGTCTGTGTCATTCAATCTACCATTGAATTATCTACCATTTGTAGATAAATTAACACAGCCTTTTTTTTTTTAAGGAATTTTTAGCTATTGAAAGGTGAATTCAGGAAGATTTTGCTTACACTTGAGTGAGTTGCCTTTGCTCTTTCTTCCACTTCCTCTAAGGATGTTAACAAAAATAACAAGAAAATGACCTAATATGACTTTCATTTAAAGGATATCACTTGGAAGTGAGAGGATGTATCAGAAGGGGTGAGACTAAAAGCAAGAAGTTAAAAGATTATTGTAAAAACAGCTCTGATGTCGATCAAGATGGGATATCCATGCACTGGCATACTTTGCCACCTCAGAGAAAGCAGAACTACTCGTGGTCACATGGACACCACATATACTGAGGATTTCGTTTTTCATCTTATTAGACTGAAAGCTCTTTAACTATAATAAGCCACATTTGCCTACATTTCTATCTCATATGCCAAAATCATTGCTAATGTGAGCAATAATAATAATAATCATCATCTTGGTTTTCTTCTTGGTTAATGTTTCAGATTTGTATCAACTAACATATTTATGGGGATGGTAACTGCAATGCTTTGATTGCTAGTCTGGGTATCCAAATTAAAGTGGCAGCCAGAAAAGGAAAGAACAGGGGTGGGGGAAAAATATTTTTAAGGTTTTATTCCATTCTTCAGTCTTCCCAAGCCCTTTGGCTTTCCCACCTCTCACTTGGACAGTTAATAGTATTTGACATTTATAGAGCTGCTTTAAAATAAAGACCCAGAAGGCTTAATGCACCATGGTAAGAGGCAGAAGGGAAATCAGCTCACACGCCAGGTGCATGATGCCACCTTTGATGTGGAATTTAACAGCTGGGCCACAGCTGGTGGGTAATGAGCACCGGACAATGGCTCAGAACAGGAAGTAAAAAGGAGTCCTGGGTCCAGTTGAAACTTCAAGGGCAGCAGGAGGCAGCAGCATGAGCTGACAAAGCTGGAATGTTGCTGGGATATTTTTCTTACAAAACTTTCAGACTCTCTTGTCAAGGGCAGAGGGAGACATTTTCTGGCTTGGCATGGGGCATCCTCGGTGGTCAGGAACTGGGTCCTCCGAATCAGCCTTGACCAGTCAGAAAAATGGCTTGAAGACATGAAAGCACCAAGCCCAGAAATAGCACACACACAGGCGACAGAGATGCCTCTGCCGTGGGGCTTCTGCTGTGTGGGTGGAAACAGAGGGACTTTCTGCCCACTGTACTTCAGTGGGCAGTTTTCTATCCAAGGATGAAGACAAGCATCATTGCTATAAGGGTTTAAAACAACATGGTCGGGCTTCCCTGGTGGCACGGTGGTTGAGAGTCTGCCTGCCGATGCAGGGGACACGGGTTCGTGCCCCGGTCCGGGAGGATCCCACATGCCGCGGAGTGGCTGGGCCCGTGAGCCATGGCCGCTGAGCCTGCGCGCCTGGAGCCTGTGCTCTGCAACGGGAGAGGCCACAACAGTGAGAGGCCCGTGTACCGCAAAAAAAAAAAAAAGAACCATCGCTATGAGGGTTTAAAATAACATGGTCAATTCCAAATATTTTAAAGATCACTTTCCTGGAGAGTTTGTCTCATGCCTGGAGGACTGAAACACTCGTTCCAATCTGTTCATTTTTAGTGCATCTCCTCAAATTACATCCAGGCAGTAAAATAAATGGGGATAAAGGCTCCAGGGCTTCCCAGGGATTTGTTTCTGGTTGGTTTTTTGTTTTTTTTTTTGTTTGTTTTTTGCCCCCTGTTGCTGTTCTTAGACAAAGTTTTGAAGAAGATAAAGGGGGAAACTATAACTCTGGCTCACTTGGACCTGCTGAGTTGTTTTGGCTGATTTGAAGTTAACAGTGATGTAATAAAATCACTATAGACATGACAAAGGTGAAGCCAACAAAAGCCCAGAGTCAGGGCTCTAAGATGGGAATCTCAGGGCAAGGTGTGTGTTGGATCGAATTAAGCCTGAGTTCAGCTCAGGGATCTCTTCTTGGAGAAAGAGCAAATGGGTTTCAGCGTGCTTGCAAATACTAATTAATCAGTGCTATGTCATGCAGCGCCGTGTTAAGAAGGATTCTGCGGGCATAGTCGATAGACTCAGCCAGAAACCATGATCTGGGGTGAGAGTCACACATACACCATGCCCTTGCAACCTTGTTAAGAATATGAGTGGATGACAGGCACAGTGGAGGGTCATTTTCCTGAAAGATATTGTAAGCAGTTTTCTGATTTTTTAAAAAATTTTATATTGGAGTATAGTTGATTAACAATGTTGTGTTAGTTTCAGGTGTCCAGCAAAGTGATTCAGTTATACATACATACATACATATATATTCTTTTTCAAATTCTTTTCCCATTTAGGTTATTACAGAATGTTAAGCAGAGTTCCCTGTGCTATACAGTAGGTCCTTGCTGGGTATCTATTTTAAATATAGCAGTGCGTACATGTCAATCCCAAACTCCCAATCTATCCCTCCCCCATGAGAAAAGCCTTCGTATTGATTACAGCATGTGCAAAATTTTCCTGGCACCTCCACAGTCAGTGTGGTAGGTGAAAATTTTGCATGCCTTCCCTGTGCCCCACCACGTTCTCTCTAGCAGTCAGTCTAGGTACATTGGGCATCTGAGGTTCTAGGAGACAACAGGCCTTGAGTTTGTCAGCAATGCAGGCTCCTGAACTAACTTTCTGAAGCATTTCCTATGTGCCAGGAAATGATCTGGGAATTTTCTAAACATCAGCATTTGTACTCTCTCCACATCATGCCCTAGGAGGTAGACAATTTTCCATTTATTTTATCAACAAGGAATCTGAGACTTCTGAGGTTAACTTCAAGCACACGGCAGAGGGAGAGCTTTAATCCAAGTCTGCCTGGCTTCGAATATAGCAGCTAATATTTACCTGTGTTGTCATGTAATGCTTGGAACTGTCCTACCATTATCTGCATTTTATGGGTGACAAAAATGAGACCCCATAAGGCTAAGTAATTTATCTAAGTTGCTATGGCTACTGCATAGTAAAGCTAGGGTTCTCACCCAGGCAGGCTCACTTCACAGCTCTGTTGTTAGCAGCCATCATATGCTTTAAAAGCCCAAGAACTTCCACTCTCCCATGCCCCCTCTCACTTAAGGAACAAAGATCACTTGATGCATGGGAAGGTCTTTTCAATAAACTGACTGAGAATTCTTTAGATGTATTGCAATATATACAGAAAGAGGGCCGTTGCAGTCATCTTAGCAAATGGGGGGCAGGATGCTAGAAAATGACCTTGGGACGGTGCCAGGGAGCAGATCATGTAGGATCATGTAGATCATGGGAAGCACAATTGTGGACAGAAATCCCCTTTCCTGGGAAACAGATATGAGGCTTTGAGCTGTCTGGGAGAGAATTCCATTTATCCAAAGACAAAAAGAAGGGGAGGTTTCCTTTATGTGCTCCTGTGTCCTGGGGCTTTCCCTGTCTACTTAGCTGCATCCAGTGGGCTGGACTATACATGCAGTTTGGAGAAGGGATGTGAGAGGGGGATCAAGGATATTGGATCTAGTACAGAGCTGAGAAGTTCATGAAAAGGGGTTAGACCCTAGAATTCTAGACTCTAGAATTAACAGATCTATAATTTGATTATCCACCCACAAAAACATCCTCACCAACAAGAATAAGAAAAGTTGAAAAGGAAAAAAGTGGGAACTTATAATATGTCAATGGAAATTTGACTAGATAAGCAGACAAATAGGCCAAGTACTTAGGAGAAATGCCATTCCCTTTTTCTTTAAAGGAAGTAACACAATTTTTTCAAAATGCAGTCCTCAAATCACTTGCATCAGAATCACCTGGAGTGGGGAAAGGCTTTTAAAGATATGGTACATATATACAATGGAATATTATGCAGCCATAAAAAAAGAATGAAATCATGCCATTTACATCAATATGGACGGACCTAGAGATTGTCATACTGAGAGAAGTCAAAGACAAATATCATATGATATTGGTTATAAGTGGAATCTAATAAAAATGGTACAAATGAACCTATTTACAAAACAGAAATAGAGTCACAGATGTAGAAAACAAACTTATGGTTACCAATGGGGAAAGGGGGGAGGGATAAATTAGGAGACTGGGATTGACATATACACTCTACTATATACAAAATAGATAACTAATAAGAACCTACTGTAATCCACAGGGAAGTCTACTCAATATTCTGTAATGACCTATATGGGAATAAAATCTAAAAGAAGAGTAGATATATATATATATATATATGTATAACTGATTCACTTTGCTGTATAGCAGAAACTAACACAACATTGTAAATCAACTATATACTCCAATAAAAATTAATTGTAAAAAATAAAAATAAAATGTAGATTTCTGGGCCTTTGCTTAGTCCCACTGAATCAAAATAACAGAGGCTGGAGCCCCTCAGCATCCCACAGGATTCCTTTGGAACAGCTGTACGCTTGGAACAGCTTTTGTTGAAGGTAGGGGTAATATTTTCAAGCTCTGAGATCAGGATGAACTGAGTTCCAGTCTGTGGTTTCACTACTTACCAAACAACATTGACTATTCTAGTCATCACCAGTAGTTATCACCCTCAGAGTTTCTCCACTTTTTCATGCACATGGTTTGTCATCTTTTCTTTTCCATCTGTTGGTGATCTTCCAGATAGGTGCTGTTATGTCAGCTGGGGCCCAGGAATGAAAACAACATGGACTAAAACTTCAGCCAAGCAATAATGAGTGAGAAATAATACGTAAGATAAATTTCAGGGTCATTTGTTATTGCAGCACAACCTAGCCTATCCTGCCTAACGTAGTGTCCAAGAACAATGTCTTTCAAGTAGAAGCCACACATTGCCTTGAGGAAGAATGAAAAGACATTGAAGTGGGAGAAGCAACAGAAGTCAGTCTCCCAAGGTGGTGATTATGGCACATCTAAGATCCTCAACACTGATTATACATTCAAATCCCTGGGGAAATATAGAAAAACATTAATCCTAGATAGGCATATTTTTTGAAACTCCCCAAGTCCTTCTCTAGCACATCCAAGGTTGAGAAGTGCTGGTGTAGTCAAATCCCATTATATTTATAATGAGGGAACTAAGTTGCAAAAATAATGAACACCAGTGCTGGACAGTGGCAAGATCTTAGCCCATGTCCTCTGGGATCCAAACTTAGTGTTTTTGCCAGAATAAACACTAATTACAATTAGCATAATTCTATCTTGGCTTTAGAATACTGACATAACCTGGGTTCAAATCTGGGCTAGAAACATATCTGGCAAATCATTTAACTTTTGTGGCCTTGTATTTTTTTACCCATATAATGATGATGCAGCTGCCTCATTGCATTGTTGTGAGTATTTAATGAGATAATATATATTTGGAGGGATGGTGGAGTAGAGGTCAGGCATAAGGGTTCTGAAGCCAAGCCTCAGGTTTCAACGCCCGCACTGAAACTTACTCTATAATGGATTTATCTTTTAATATCGACGTGGCTTATTTCCTTCAACTGTAAAGTGGGTTAAATATAACCACTTCTCTTTTAAGGTTGTTGTGAAGGTTACACGTAGGGCTGATGTGTTGCAAAACCAAAAAGTCACCATCTATTGTCCTCTATGTACATGGCTCCCCCTGCAGTTGTACATGCAGAAGCCTGTACATTGTTTCATCTACAGAATTTAGAAGTGTGCCTGGCACACGGTAGGTACTTATTAAGTATATGTTATTATTACAGTGTCTAGCACACTGACTGAGACTTGGAAAGTACTCAATATGTATTTGTTGCATGAAAGAGGGAATAAATAGAGTACATTAGTAATGCAATTAGTAAACCATTTTTTATCAAGGAAAAGGTACATAGGAAATAAGGAAGGTAGAAATTAGACTACCATGGATCTTGGATGCAAATTAAATATCTTGGATTTTATTATCTAGGTAATAGGGAGCCACTGAATATCTCTCAACAAGGGAGTAACACATTCAAGGCAATTTTAAGGTTGATGAAGGCAGTGATGGATAGAATGAGGTAAAAAAGGAGAACGATCATAACACCATGTAAATAATCTAGCCATGAGCTAGACGGCACATGAAGGGCTGGCAGGGAAGGGATTAGCATGAAGGCAGGACAAGGTGTGAGACGGCAGCATCTCTGAGGAAACCAGGATAAGTCACATTCTGCATGTACACCAAGAACTTGGAGCTTGGCCCCAGCTCTGCCCTGGATTCATTCTGTGTCCTCAGAATATAAGGGAAACAAGATCCCTCTCATGGACTTTACTCTTTTTTTTTTTTTTTTTTTGCGGTACGCGGGCCTCTCACTGTGACCTCTCCCGTTGCGGAACACAGGCTCCGGACGCGCAGGCTCAGCGGCCATGGCTCACGGGCCCAGCCGCTCCGCGGCATGTGGGATCTTCCCGGACTGGGGCACGAACCCATGTCCCCTGCATCGGCAGGCGGACTCTCAACCACTGCGCCACCAGGGAAGCCCCATGGACTTTACTCTTTAACAGCTAAGATGACGTCATTGGTCCTGCTGCTCCCTAAAATGACTCCAGCTCCTAAATCCCATTCATGAAATTCAGAACAAGCTGGGGCGGTCAAGAATTCATCAGGAACCTGGCTGTGGGCTATTCCATGTGCCTGACTAGCTGTGGAGTCCAGTGTAGTAAGCTTACTGGGAAGATTATGTCATTATCTTATTTTCTAGGGAACTGTGTCTGTCCGCCTTCCCTTATTTATTTAAGGGCAGTTGGGTGTGTGAGGGAGATGGGAAGGCATCTCCTTCAAGGTCAATTGTTTGAGCTCCACGCTTTCTTGTCCGTCAGTGCAGGGCAAGGTCAAGCACTCTGACTGTTCCGGTGCTCTCTCTTCCCTGCATGCCTCCCATTAATGCAGCTGGAGGGACTCCAGCAAACACACAGACACATGCTGACACACGCACTCACATCCACGTTCATTCAAAAACTCACTCAAAAACACACTCATACAGACTCACACACATATTCACACTCATGCAATTCACAGGCACACATACACAAACACATATGTACGTGCAAGCTCACACACTCATAGATACTGATGACTTAAAAAGAATCCACAACCTGAGAGTTGCGAGTTAAGTTTTATTTGGGGCAAAATGAAGACTGCAGCCCGGGAGACAGTGTTTCAGATAGCTCTGAGAAACTGCTACTCTGAGGAGGTGAGGGGGGAGCCAGGATATATAGGAGTTTTGCAACAAAGGACAGGTAATTGGGAGCATCAAAAGATTATTGTTAATTAAAGAAAATCAAGTATCTCAAGTTAAGGAATTTAATGCTTTTCTATGTATGGGAAGATGCAAGAGCCTGGGCTCAATGAAATCATTCCTTTGATATGCACCTCAGCTATCTGGGGCCAGTATCCTGTGTTTTCACATGCTGAGTTTCCTCAGGGCTCACCGCAGGGAGTGGCTGCAGTCTGATGGCTGCTAGATGGCAGGTATTCTTTTCCGCCCTGAGTTTCCTCAGGGCTCATCAGCTCACGCTGGGGGGCTGCAATCATTGGTGACTGTGACAACCTTTGTTTATTGATATGGAAGGAAATATTCCATTTATAAATATTCCATTCCATTTATAAATATTCCATTTATCAACACAATCACATGCTCACTCTCACACACACACACACACACATTTCCTCATCATGCACACACATATGAACATGCACCCACCTTCATGCACTCACACACACCATCACACACACACATGCTCACTCACACACATGTGCAAACACACTCTCAAACACACACACACACACACACACACACACAGGATTCTTTCCTAGGAGGTGGGTGTGAGGAGTATGGAATTTTCCAGCAGAAGACAGTTGGGCACTCCTGTTGTTCTGGCCCAGGGTGGCCACAGACCAAAGAATTGGCTCTGCTGAAGCTCCCTGGCTCCAGCAGACTTGAAGCAACATCATATTTATGGAAGGAAGATTAAGAGATCTGAAAATAGCTAAGTAAGCCTTGAATCTGGGATTTAACATGGTAGCCAGTACAAGTGGGAGAGACACCCAGACCCTAAGCTCCTTTTCTAATTCCCCGCTCCAGTATTCATTTGCACAAGCGCCTGCCTCCCAAGAGGACATCTGGCAGGAAGGTGATTTAAGCCAGCTTTTCTCTAATTGAAGAATAACTGCTCTACCTTTTTTTCCCAAATGTTTGTTAATTTCTTGTAATTAAATTTTCCCCCTTAGGGAAAGACTGCTGGGTTGTTCTTGAGAGGGAAAATCAATGGCATGTAGCCAGCAACTGCCAGACCATCCTGCTCTGATAAGGCTTGAGCTCCCTGCTGTCCAGGCAAGTGAAGGCACAGCCGTGCTACCATGGTGTCCCCCGGCCTCTGTCACCCCATCCCTTAGGAACCAAAATGTGCCTAGTTCCTGGGTCATCTTCTGTAAGGCCAACTGGCCTGAGGCAGGGGAACACATCAGATTCACAGGTTGCATCAGGCCGGAACTCTCTGGACCACCCAGTTCCAGGAACTGACCTGGGGACTTTGCACCTGGCCCAGCCTTCCCGCCTTTCGAGGGGCGGGACTAACGGTCCCCCAGGATACCCGAAAAGACCACCAAATAAGGAATACCCTGCGCCCTCCCAGATTCACCACACCCCTTTCCCTTCTTCCCCTATAAAATCTTGCCCAACCCTCGCCCGGGTGCGACTTCTCTGGCCCCTTTCTCTTGGACCAGTGAACCTCACCCGGGAGCGCTCCCTAATAAAGCTCACTTGAAGCTTTCCTCTGTTTCGCGGTGCTGTTTGTTAAGATCCAACCTTACGTCTTCTAGCAGAATCACACCAGAACTGCCAGAATGAGCAGTATGGTGATGTGGAAAATGTGCTGCTTTTGGAATCAGGAGATCTGCCCAGTCCAGGCTCTGCCACTTACATGGTTCTGTTTCTTTGCTTTTTATTATAGTCAAGCATTTATTCACAGCTGACCTCCAGTTCTCAAGGACTCTGAGGTATCTCTGTATAAACAGGTTACACAGAGAAAACAGAGCAACTAAAAGAAAGGAGGAAGAAACAATGCTAAGCATGTGGGCTAATTACAATAACTGCCCACTAATTGTTGCTCTGGTCTTCCTGGCAGCCTGGGGGAAAAGGGAAGCATGATGAGCTGCATGACCACTTAATCAGACACAGGGACTCTGACTCCCAAGGAAGGAAAGATGCTTTTTCGTGGATTTTTTTTCCTAAGCATAAATTCTTAAAAGATCTGACATGAAATATTTTCTAGGGGGTATTGATAAACATACTAGACAAAGCCCTCAGCACTGATTGTAATGCCATCCATTACTGTGCTAGCCCAAATGCTTGATTTTTTTTTTTTTCTCTTTTGTCACATGAGACTTACATGCATCAGACCCAGGTTAACTATAAATATTAAATGAGATAGTGATACCAAGCAGGACCCCATGGGGCTCCTGGGTACAAAAGCCTTTCTGTGTCCCCCATTTCTTTATTACAGGAAACAGGCTTCATTCAGCCTCCAAGACCTTCCCTGAGTTCCAAGGGGCAGGTTCAAACAGTTGCTAATTAGGGAAGGGAGGGAATGGAGAGACAAGAGAGGAATAGTCAAGAAACAATAGTGCAGCCTTAGGGCAGGGTCCTGGTTCCCCCTCAAGGGATACACATAACAATATCTTTGAGCTGTTTTGCAGAGCCTGAATCCCCCACCAGGTGGGAGAAGTTAACTGTATGCTGCCTGCAAGCAGGTAGACCCCACACTTGTTGGAACCAAAAGGTTGATAATGCTCACTCCCACTTACCTCACCACCAACCAATCAGAAGAGTGTCTACAAGCTGATCACGCCCTCTTTGAACCATTACTATAAAACTCCTCACTGCATCCTCCAGGTTGGGACACACAGTTTTGAGGGCATTATCCCAGTGTGGCCCCCTTTGCCTGGCAAAGCAATAAAGCTATTCTTTTCTACTTTACCCAAAACTCTGTCTCCAAGATTTAACTCCGTGTTGGGGTTGATAAATGGAATACTGCCTGCCATATCAGTAAACAAAGGATGTCACAGTCATCTGCAATTGCATCCACAGCCCTTGGTGAGCTGGTGAGCCCTGAGGGAACTCAGGAAGGAAAAGAACACCTGCTATCTAGCAGCCATCAGACTGCAGCCACTCCCTGCGGTGAGCCCTGAGGAAACTCAGGATGTGAAAACACAGGATAGTGGCCCCAGATAGCTGAGGTGCATCTCAAAGGAATGATTTCAGTGAGCCCAGTCTCTTGCCTCTTCCCACACATAGAAAAGCACTAAATTCCTTAACTTGAGATATCTGGATTTCTTTAATTAACAATAATCTTTTGATGTTCAGACTACCTGTCCTTTGTTGCAAAACTCCTATATATCCTGGCTCCCCCCTCACCTCCTCAGAGCAGCTCTCTCAGAGTTACTTGAGATGCTGCCTCCCAAGCTTGAAGTCCTAAAATTTCCCACATAAAACATAACTGTCAATTTTTAGATTGTGAATATATTTTTTTTTAGTCGACAGGACACAGAGGCCATATTCGGCTTCAACAGTACTTGAGATAGCATTTCATCTCCGGTAACTACACAATTACAAGCATGAAGTGTGAGCGTTAATTCCTATTTTAGGAGTGACTTAAATCTAGGGGAGGATCCAGAGCTCAATTGAGATGCAGATTCCATTCCTCCATCCCCCAGGGAAAGAAAGCTGACCCCCCCGCCGTGTAAATTTGACCTGTAAGATGGTCCCCTAACCTAAACAAGAAGCTTTTGCACTATTCTGCAAGCCAGTCAGCCTGTGCCTATCCTAGTTTTATGGAATAAACAGCATTATATTTCTAGGGACTGAAAAAAGAGCTAGAGTGACCCCCGAGCACAGCATCTAGGGGCTGACAGCCTTGCTGGTACAAACTCCATCCCCTTCTGTCTTCCCCAACCTGATCCTCAGTCCAGTCAACCACTGTAAGACTTTTACTCACAGCAAACTGCTGGGCTTTCACACCACACCCTTCAGGGAAGGCTCCAGCCAGGATCTAAATCAAGTTCAGCTGGTAATTTCACTACAAATTGCTGCAAGTGTTGAACCTCCTGGGGACTGACTGAATAGCTCCACCAGCCCTGCCCCTCCCCTCGGAGAGTCAGAATCCACTTGATAGGCAGGTACTGGGAGGCTGAGAAGGAGCTAGGCTTTGCGGTGGGTGTTAAAATAAAAAGTAGTTCATGCTTGTTATTTGGAAATCCGTGATTCACGCTCATAAATGGGTGTGTGTGTGAGGGAGAGACCAAGGCGATGAATGGCTCTGATTTTACTTGCAGGGCTGGAGGATCCACCACACCCCAAAGAGACTCATGGTGGCCGCCATTTTGAATGGAGTCCAGTGACTCAGTGTCTTTTCCATTGACAAAGCCCTTTCCTAGACACTGTCTAAAGCTTTGCCTGAGGAGCAAAACTTAACCCTGGGACTTCATCTTGGCCTTGAACTTTAAGTAGGAAAACAGATCCATGTAAATGCCAGCTCAGCAAAGCAGCCTCTGGCTCTGAAATAGCAGATCTGTGAGTCTCATAGGCTCTCTGGCCAGGACCCCTCTGTGGGGATCCATGTGAACTGATGAACTGCCATTTACAAAGCTCAGGGATTGCTTCCCAGAAGGAAACAAGTACTCTCCCCGATTTAGGGAACAGCATATTATTGCAATACTTCCCATGAAGAAGCAGTAGCTACAGCATGGCTTTGGTGTCAGAGTTGTGCATGGAGGCCCTGACCCTGCCGGGCTCTGCTACTTTGCTGTGTGGCTTTTGGCCACTTAGCACCCCTCCTGTGAGCCTTAGTTTCCTTCTCTGTAATGTAGGAATTATAATAACCTCTTCAAAAGGGTCATGAAAGTGTTATGTCACTTTCTGTTGTTGCTTTACAAAGAGTCTGGGTCACATACGCACTCAAAAAGTGGCAGCTACTTATTAAGCAACCATGATGTTTATGTATTTTCCAGACAGCATCTCAAACACCCTCATTTATTTTTTTCCAGCAGCTGCTGTCAACTCTGTTCTTCCACATTCTTTTAAAGCCACAAAGCCATATGGGTCACATCCATTTACCTCCAGTTACTGGCACAGTGTCATCACAGTATGTAAAGTTTCGTCTTGTCCTGTTTGAAGCTGCAGGCTCTCACTCTCCTTGCCTGTCTGGTTTGCCTCTCCTTTGGTGAGGAGGAAATATAGTCTGCGATTTCCCTCTGCTTCCCCTCCTCCTTCAGGGTCTAGAAGCTCTGGGAGGGCAGAGACATTTTCCTGAGAACTTCCTCCAAACCTGCTAGCATCAAGGTGGGCCTGCAATTTTCTGTAGCTCAACAAGCACCGGCCAGGGGACGCTTAGTTCCCTGTTCTTTCAAACACCTCCAATCTAACTCCTCACTGGACTTGGGGTGGAGAGACCCCACTGCTCCCCATGAAAAGTACACTAGACTCCCCAGTACACAAAGAATTCGGACTCCAGAGGTTTCCTGCCCATGGTCTGCTTATATAGACTGTTGTGGGAGGTGGTGGTAGCTGGGGGTTGCAAGCCCAATGGGCCCTCATCCAGGACTCTGTGGTCCACTGTTCAGGGTTCTCAGAGGCTACCTCCAGAGCCCTAAAGCAGAGGCTACCAAACCACAGCCTGCGTCCTCAGGGAGGTCTTGTTAAAACACAGATCAGTGAGCCCCACCCCCCACCCCCCCAGCCAGTCTGGGGTGGAGTCTGAGAATTTGCCTTTCTAACAGGTTCTCAGAGGAGGCTGGTGCCGAGGCTACCAGAACCCACTCTGAAGACCACTGTGGCATAGAACAGGAATTTCTTGCTGGGATGATGCAAGAATTGAATTTCAGAGTGGTTCAATTATTTGTCCAAAGTCAAACAACTAATAAGAGGGAAAACGAGGTCTATACCCAGATTTGCCTGACTCAGACCCCTTGGCCTTTCTACTCTCGTGTGTGTTTTCATGGATGCAGAGGTATTCCAGCCAAAAGCAAAACAGAACTCACATGTTCAGGCTTTAGAGATCTCAACAAGGTGAATCAGAATCTTTCCCCAGACCCCCTTCCCTTCCCACAATTGACCTAACAGGGGTGGCACCTGTCCTGAGCTAGGAAACTATTTCTTCCTTGGGAATTTTGTAGATGACGATAGAAAGAGAAATCTCTTTTGTGCCTGGACTGGAACATGGAAAATTCAGGACACCCTTTTGTGTTCTGTGGCTCTATGTGTAGAGGCTTCATCTATAACTAGAGAAGCATAACCTGTTACCAAGCAGGCTCCCCCAAGCTCCAGTCCAGGCTCCAGTCCACAGCCCTGGCAACCTCTCTGCTTTTGGTTTCTGTGAAATGGCCTCATAACTTTCCAATAAGCTCTTTCCCCCACTGGCACCCCCATTATGCCTTTGCTCTTTCTCCTAAGCTGCCTCGAAGTCGGTCTCATGTTACTTGCAGCCAAGAGATTCTATATAATATGTATGGTGCACATATTCTACAAACCTTTATAGCTTGACATTCCCTTTCAAGGATCCCTAAGCTCACAGCAAAATTATAAGGACCACTTTATTGGGCATTGTGGCAGGGAAAATCATGGTAGCCATGACATTGTGTGCTAACACCTCCATTTTTGTTTATTTTTGGTATCCCCTCCTTGGAAGAAGTGATGAGCATGTGTAAGTGTGTGTGTCAGGGAGGAGGGGCAGAGCTGGCCGGGACTGTGCACACAGACACAGACCACCCTTAGATCTGTGCCCTTGGCAGTGCCTGGCCCTGTTTGCTGCCAGGCCCCCCGAATCCCCATCCGCCAGATGGTGCTCCCCTAGGTGCATCCTAGATGACTGGGCACATGATGTCCTGCCCTCCAGAACCATCCCTGGGATTGCAAGCACTGCAATGGGGCAAGTCTGCTTCTGTATCCTCCCAAAGTGAGTTTCTCCCTCAAGAAAGGCCAAAATAACACCATCCATCAACCAGGCTTGCTGTTCTTTTATTTCAAAGCTCATGTCCACAGAGCGGGGATCAGCCCTGGGTGACTGCCCATGCAGAACCACCCACGGAGTGCTCATTAGGCCCCCTGGCTGTTCAGGCAGTCATGACTCAGCTGGGGAAGCCAGCTGAGCGGTGAGGTCTTTTCAGGGTAATTTAGCTACATGTAGAACGCTGATTTATTCTTTTTCCTCCCCCAAATAATGGACACTGTGCCTGAGTGTTCCTGGACTGGTGACAGGGCTGTAGGCATCCTGAGATTTCTCCAACCTCCCTCCCAGGCTGTGTCCCAGAACACCTTTGCACATAGCCTCTGAACACAGCTGTCAGATGCCCCCATGACCTTGATTCCCCTTCAGGTCCTGCTCGCACAGCCCATAGGAGCTAGGAATAGCAGAGCCCAAACAGAAGCAGGTCAAGTCTAGATTGGAGGAAGGGAGTGGGCTGGCATAGCTGCCTGGCACAGAGCAGTAGATATGATGTAATGCTCCAGGAGTTGCTTGGTGTTTGTTTGGGGGTGGGGAGAGGTTAAAGTCAAGTGAATGGAGCTGTAGCAGGGCCACCATATGCACATATGGCTATGCAGGCTCTTTCCTGCATGACTCCAGGGAGCACACTTCACATAGCCTAGGACATGAATGGCACCCCCCCACACACACCAAGTCATACAATGTGCCACTTCTGATCTATCTACTTCAACCAAACGTATTCCTATGTCCCTGAGTTTCCATTTTATGATAAGCCAACAAGGAAGTAAGGCATAGACGGGCCAGCATTACTCAAAGAGTCAATGTTGTGCTGGAACCCAATGATACCAGCTTGCAAGAGCCAATTCTTGTTATCTCTAACCATCTATGGGTTCAGCAATTTCATGCTGGTAGCTTGAAATCAGCCACGTGGATTATTTACAGAAATTAGCAAGCGCTATAAGTCAGATCCTCCCCACTACCCACTTAGAAAGCAAGTTGTTCAGTGTTTAACAACACACCACTGGGCATTAGCCACATCCTGCCCTATGTTCTCAATTTCTATCAGGGACTAGGGTAACTTAAAAATGAATTTATTTTCATATTTGCTCTCCTAAAAGGAATCTTTGCTTAGTACACGCCATAAAAGCTGCCCTTGCTATACTCCAGCCTCACCTGAGACCCAGCCCTATAGCGCCTTTGATCCTTACCTGATGAGTGTCCAAGTCATCCTCTTCAATTTCTGTGCCTACATTAAACACATTATCACCGAGTGACATTTGACAGACAGACTTTATTCTAGAAATGATTTCAGGGGAGTGGTTCTCTCATAATCCTTTAAGCTTTTATAACTGGCTGAAACTTTGTAAACCTGAAAAAGTTTATCCATAAAAGTTTCAACTTCGCTTGTCTAAAATTTGCCAAGTCTATAAAGATGAAAGTATGTCATTTGTGTTGTGGAATAACTGAAGCGTCACTGATTCTGGTAATACCTGATTCACATTAGCTCTAAGAGTGTACCTTGATTTTTTTTAATCTTAAACTAAGATTTCTTTCTACTTAGTATGTAGTAATTCCCCCAGAGGCATCCATAGAATAAGGCTCTTATCCTTGCTACTGGATTTAGAAGTTACGTTTCAATGTTTAATGTCAATGTAGTAAGCCATAATTACATTGGAAATAAGCATTTACAAAGTAATGAGTTAATTTACACTACCTGCCTTAAGATACTTTAAAAAAGGAAGGAAACAGTTTAAAACTTTTCCTAATACAATACCAAGAACGGGGAGAAAAATGGCATTTCCAATGACCTGTACCAAGTTCACTCATCGGTTGGTCATTAAAGTGCATAGTTCCCAGAATAAAGAAGAAAATGTTCAGAGCAATATATTTCATCAAATTTTCCCCCCTCTTACAAATATTTTTAAGTTAGATTATAAAATATTATTTTAAATGGTTAACATGATTCAGACAATGTAGTCAATAGGATGTTTCTCAATGCCAAAATAATCATTTAATTTGTATTTGCCAGGCACTGCTCTACAAATTCACATACATGCATTCATATCATTCCTACAGGGATGTTGAGAGGGCAGCAATGGCCAAGTTCACAGATGCACAGGTTGAGTCTTAGGGAGGTCAGTTACCACCCAAACATCGCACAGTTGGTATGCACAACTGGAAGTGGCTGTCTTCGGCATTTGTGCTATTTCCATAATACATGTTTATGCCATTTATATAAAACATATCATACAACTTTTGATACAACATATCAAACAACATGCAACTGAAAAATTATACATGGTACTAGATCAGTATAATCCCTAGGTAGAAGAGGAACAGCAGAAAAATATTCTTCTTGATCTCCAAAGCCAAATGAAGTTTGGTCTACAGGGAGTATTGAATATTTCACTTAAGAAACTAAAAACAAAAATAAAAACAAAAAAAGTTATTTCTTAGTATGGAAACATCTATTGGCTGTCTTTTCTAGCAGTTTTCTTTAAGAATGAGCAAGAAAAAAAGAAGTTGAGCACACAACATCATTCCAACTCTATAGGAGCTCCTTGGTCTATGAGGGCTTACTGAAGGAAAAAGAAACTCTTTATGGAACAGTCATCGTTGGGGCTCTTAAAGTATATGGAAATAGAACAAATACTGCAATCAATGAAAATGTGTTTGGATTCAACTGTCAAACTTGCTGAAGATGAAAAAAAATTGTATGTCTTCAACAATAACAATATCTGAATCCTACAATGCACATCTGTCAGACATTCTTTCCCAAATGACCCAGCTAATCCAAGAGCATGTCTGCTTACAAGTACAAAGCACAGCCACAGGCAAGTCAAAAGCATATTAGGAGAAGAGAACAATTTCACAGTCACAAAATTCATACTGCTGCAAAGCTCTTAGATTCAAGGCACAGAGTAACGAAAGTGAGATTCCACTTCTACTGCTTTTGAAGGGATTATGAAACATGCAGGAACCCCCAGGATTTGATGCTGCAAAAGTTACTTTCAAATGTTAGTGGGTGTTAGAACTCCTGAGGGGTCTCTCTATGACTGTAGCTGACCCACAGTGGCAGGTTTAGCATAAAATTGTTTCAGATTCCTTTTCTGGTTTACTTCAGACACCTCAGACTTTCGTTTCATGGAAAAATTTTATCTGTGTTTGTAAAGGTACAGATTTCAGAAATAACAAGCATGGGGAAGAGTAGAAACATATAACACGTTAAAGCACGTGACTTTTTCAGCCAGTCTAGTGTTAGCTCCTCCATCCAAACCTAAGGAGATTGACAGTAAGGTCCAAAGATGGTCCCAGGTCACAGAACTCACTGGTAGTAATAACTAGGTTCTAGGTGTAGCCCCCATAGAAATCAGCCCCTGTGCCTTGTCTCTAACAAATCAAACCCTGCGTATCAGAAACTGGCAACAATTATAAAAGTGTGTCAAAAAAGAACTTTTGATAGTGGTAACTACAGAATCCAGCTGATTAAGCAAAGTTGGCAAAGTTGAGGATTTTTTTCTTTTTTTTTTTTATAAATTTATTTATTTTTGGATGCGTTGGGTCTTCTTTGCTGTGCGAGGGCTTTCTCTAGTTGCGGTGAGCAAGGGCTACTCTTTGTTGTGGTGCACAGGCTTCTCACTGCAGTGGCTTTTCTTGTGGAGCACGGGCTCTAGGCACGTGGGCTTCAGTAGTTGTGGCATGTGGGCTCAGTAGTGTGGCTCGCGGGCTCTAGAGCGCAGGCTCAGTAGTTGTGGTGCACGGGCTTAGTTGCTCCGTGGCATATGAGATTTTCCTGGACCAGGGCTAGAACCCGTGTCCCCTGCATTGGCAGGCGGATTCTTAACCACTGCGCCACCAGGGAAGTCCCAATTTTTTTCTTCTTTTTAAACTTTCTCCCATTACCCATAGGATGTGTTTTGCCCATTAACAATAAAGAGAAAGAGGTTAAAATTCAGGGCAATTTACTGATATTTAAGCTATGACACCTAAGGGTATATTTTACAATTCAGTTTTGATTCTCAGAATATGACCAAAAGTCCAGTTGTAACAAACATGAAATCTAATAAAAAGTAAATTCAACCGGAAAATCTATACTATATTAAACATCTTTCAAAGTTATTATACTTCTAAATTTAGTATACCAAATATGAAAATTGAAGCAAATTTCACAACTTTTATGTCCTAACTCGCAAACATAATATTTTTGAACATTTTCATCCTGTTTTCATACTTTCCAAGACTGATAATACAGATTTTCTTTGTCCCAGTGACTTGAACATTTCTGTTTGTTTCATGTCCTTAGTAGAAAGTGTTGAGGAGTGTCTTTATAGTGGAAAACAGAGCAGCATGGGTGGTGCACACCTCTCTAGCTAATTTGTCCTGCTACAAATTTAAAGTGAGAGGTTCTATAAAAATGGTCACAAAAGGGGTTGCTGGGTAAAAAAGACAATACATATATATATATATATATATATATAAAAATATAATATATAGGGAAGCCAAGGTAGTTATGTAGCTAAAAGAGAATGTCTCCATCCCATGAGCTCAAAAGTAATAAATATAACAGGGCATTTTTCTCTCCTGTGTCTTTTACCAAATGTTCATTGAAGTTTAAGGCTGAATGAGATGGCCATAAATCTGTTCTGTTCTTGCTCTACAATTAATAATGTATCTTTTTATTTTCAACAAGCTTCCTCATAAAAGTCTAATACAGAGAGATGGAATTATCTTGAGGGCAAATTCCAACAATTCTACATTCTTATCTTCTGTTGCATTAAAACAGGTCTTTGAAACAATGAAGTTAAGTGTGTTTTTCCTTAAGGTAAGAATCTGGAGCTTGCAACCCAGAGAAAACACCTGAACTCCACGTGTCTCAAAGATGCTGTGTTCCTTCCATATATGCTGAATTTTATTGTTGTCGCATTAACTCTTAGGTGTAAAGTTTGTAACGAGAGGCTAGACATGAATCATTCGGCTCACACGGACAATAGGTCTGTGTCCACATTAGGGGATAATAGTTGGGTTGTGCCCCACCTGACACCCCAGTTCTGGCGCAAGATGCTGATTACAAGGCAGTGAGCAATCTTACCAGATGTTGGAGCGCCCCTTAAAAGCTTGGAGGTTGGAAGTGAGCCCAACCTTGCGCACCTCTGGCAACTTTTGCCCGTGAGATTTGAGGAAATGTAGAACAAACACTCCGAGACCTGCTTTTTAAAATGACACCAACTTTGCCAATAGAGGGAAGACTGCAAACATTGCCAGATACCCTCAAAACCTTGTTAGAAATGTTCCCTGATGCTCCAGAGTGCAGAACAAGGCATTGCCAAATTGCTTACATTTGGATAGCACTTTGGAGTGTGCAGAGCTTTTTAAAATTAGTGGGATGGTTTGATGCTCCCTATGAGGACCCACACTGGGGAATCCCTCTGAGGTGCTACTTCCCGCCCCTGCCCCCCACCCTTCGGACCTTAGCCTTAGCTGATCCTTGGCGCTGAGCTACTCCACTTCAGTTTAGCTTGACCCTCTTCCCTGATCTGATTCTCAGTGTCCAACTCAGCATCCTGCCCAAACATGATGATTGTTTTGGAATATCTTGAGTTTTTACCCTTCGCTCCTGCCTCAAGTGTGGCTCTCCAGTTGGGCAGTGGGAGCTGTCTTAGTATGTTGAAGATCTGCTCTCTCTGCCAGCTCCCCTCAGGGCATCTCCAAACAAAGAATGCCTACGAGAGGGTCCACCATGGGACAAAAGTGGCCAGTCCCTCATACCACCTCTTGCTCACTCATTGGCTGAGGGCCACCCAAGAAGGGTCTGCCCTTGGCTACACCTCTGCCTTGCTGGGTTACTGGCCAGGTCACTGGTAGGGGACCCCCCTTGAGAATAGCAAGATGTCAGCTGTCAGATAACCATTCTCCTCGCAACTCGACAGCTTGATCAAGATCTGGAGAGCACATCTGCCAGTCTGCTTCAGCTCCCAGGTTCTTGATACGGGCTCTTCTTTCTGGAGTGTCACTTTTCATCCAGATTTGACAGAACCTTGCAGATAAACAGGAATACTGTGGTAGGCAGTCAGGATTTAGGTAATTGCATCTTTCCAATAAAAAAATTAAAGATCAACAAAGTGAAGTGACATGGCCTCAAACCCTGTAACTAGTAAGGGACAGAGGCAGGATAAAATAGACAAAGCAACAGAATGACTACCCACTTTCCTTTAAGAAAACGATATTTGCTGACTTTGATTAAGGCTGTTGACAATGTACTTGACTCCAGGCTACTACTAGCACTATCTACAGCCTGTCATTCAGTCCTCACAATCACAGCCAGATAATGTTGTATTCTCCATTTTACAGATGAGATACTTGAGTGTTAGAGAAGTTAAGAGATTTGTCCCAAAGCACAGAGCCAGTAGTGGCAGAAGTAGGATTTGAACCCAAATGGGACTTCAGTACCTGCACTCTCTACTGTCATGCTTCCCTCCTCACCATGGCCATAGTAACACTAGAATCATGCATTTCAAATGTAAGCACCCAGTTCCTCTGATATTATAGCAAAGAGTGTTCTTTCAGCTTCTCTCATATGTAATGTTTTGAGGGACATCAATTCAGGAAACTGTTTATACACTATGAACACTAAATGAAGGAAAATGGCCATTTTCCGTTGTAAGAAAAATAGCTCAAGTTAAACATATCTCAAGATTCCTGTGAAGGAACACTTTCACATTTATTTTAAGAAACCAAAGGAAAATGATGAAAATAAGAAGAATATAAGTTAGAGATTTTTAAAGCACAGAACACTGCTTGTTATGTAGTTATACCAGTTTCCTAAAATATGTTATACTGAAAAAAATTTTTTTAATTGTTATTCTAAATAAATTGGACTTTCCTCAACTTTTGCAACAAAGATTGACTTCTTAAGCTGAAAGCTTGGCATTTCTGAGACCTTAATCAATACGTATTGATTGAACATTAACAATTCCTCAACAGTGTTATTTTAAATGCCAACCAGATGATTCAACAATCATCAAATCTATTAATATCTTTGAATAATAATCTACATAGGGCATTAAGATGAGAGGATTAAATGGGGGAGGTATGGAGCCCTTATCTTCCCTTTCATAGCGAGATTTGCGTTTTCTTCAATGTGAGTTTCACAGAAAAACAAACAACAAAAAAAAGGAGCATTTCCCAGGCATTCCAAGCAGTCAACTCAAACTGTGGAAAACAGAGTGAACATATCAGGGATTCATTATGTTAGCCCGATCAGAAAATTAAAGACTGGAAAGAAGTAACTATTGTGAGGAAATGCAAATTAAATTATCAAAAAGGAAATCATTGTTATTTTTAAAATAAAGTCTGGAAGACAGACGGTATTATATTTCATAAGACTTATAAAGGATTAAGTTTGTGTTTTGGGGTACAAGAAATAATTCTGACTTTAAAATTTTTTAAGTTCTCTTATTTTCTTTTACTAACTTTATAATAAAAAGTACTTATTTCTAAATGTAAGAATTCACAAATTCCCTTCAGGAATCATTTTTATCCACACATTTAATTCCCTTTAATTTGGTGGGGTTAGGCTATGATGAAAACCCATATTTGCCCAAAAGAAGGCAAAATTCAACAGGAAGACCACACAACAAAACTATAGTAGTGCCCAGTAATTTCAAGATGCCAAAGTTACTAAAACGTTGTCTCTCAGATGGATACCTAGATACTCCGTTATCCCTACTCTGGCCTAGGAGGACCCCAGCATGTGTTCCCTTTTATTTTAGGCAAAATTCTGATAAAGTCATCTGATTCCTACTTCATGGCACACACCCAACCCCTTCCCCTGTACCAAAGTCTTCGGTCCACCCCTGAGCACTTGGCAAAGCAAGCTGTGTTTACCTATCAGTTTATGCTGTGACCCCACTGAGGCTTGGGTTTATGTGTAATTTATCTCCATATCACTGGCACATAACTCCATCTCTTGCATATATAGGTTAGCTAGTGTTCAGTGAATATTTGCTGAGTGGTGAGAGAGTCAATAGGAAGGGGCTACAAAAGACTGAGGGAAGGAGAAGATAATGCCATCTATGTGATGAAAAGGGATGAAAGAGGGAAGCCATTAAAAGCACACACGGGAACTCCAAAGGGGCATGAGGGAGAGAGCCTGGGGTTGGCAGCTCCAGCACCCACCATCCACATACCTTGAGACAAGTCACAAAGCTTTCCTGGGGCTCTTTTTCTCACCTATAACGTTAGGATGAGAGTGTCTACCTTGCTGGGTTCTTGTAAGATTAGAAATCCCATGAATGGGAGGGAAGGATTGGGAGTTTGGGATTAACAGATGCAAACCATTATATACGGGATGGATAAACAACAAGGTTCTACTGTATAGCACAGAGAACTATATTCAATATCCTATGATAAACCATAATGGAAAAGAATATATATCTATATATATCAATATAAAACTGAGTCACATTGCTGTACCGCAGAAATTAACACATTAACAATGTTGTAAATCAACCACAATAAAATTTTTTTTAAAAAGAAAGACTTCCCTGATGATGCAGTGGAGTGGTTAAGAATCCGCCTGCCAATGCAGGGGATACAGGTTCGGTCCCTGGTCTGGGAAAATCCCACATGTTGTGGAGCAACTAAGCCCTTACACTACAACTACTGAGACTGTGCTCTAGATCCCACGAGCCACAACTACTGAAGTCCACACGCCCAGCACCCATGCTTTGCAACAAGAAAAGCCCCCGCTCACCACAACTAGAGAAAGTCCATGCGCAGCAACGAAGGCCTAACGCAGCCAAAAATTTACAATTTTTTTTAAAAAAGAAAGAAACCCCATGAATAAAACAACCAGTTCATTTTATGATGCACGTGTAAATGGCGGGCTCTCCTTTTTTCCGTAACTTGTTTCTCTTCTTTAAAATGAAATGTGTCCATCTAGAAATTAATAAAACAGGTAAATATAAGCCAACAAATAAACCATAACTTACTCATAATCCCAACCCATAGAGGTAATTTAGCATTTTGGTATTTATCCTTCTAGTGTCTTATTCTCTGGCTGTCTCTTATCTTTTTATAATCATCCTGACAGGGATATGCCATATCCTAACTCATTTTTACCCAGCAGTATATATTGTGAACATCTTTTCACATTATTGCATGATCTTCTATATCACTATTTTTTAAGGATGCATTGCATTACAGTGTTGTGATATAATTTAGCTAACTAACCTCTTGTTTGGCGACACTGTTGTAGGTCATTTGAAATTCTCAATTATTATAAATAAAGCTGAGATAACTACCCTTATAGGTATTATTGCTATTTTTAATCATCATTGATTGAATTCATTTAATAGTATAAGGTAGATAAGCAAAGCCACTGAAGCTATTACTTTTAGGTAGTTAGTAGAAAGGTCATGCACATAATAGAACCTGAAGCCAACAACAAAAAATGATTTTGTTTATTTTACTCATCATGGTATCCATGAAAATCACCATGGTAAGAGGTGGTACTGGTGTTAGAAGAAATAACCATCACCAGATGCTATGGACCAAATTGCATCACTCACTAAAATTTAGTTTATACCTTCATTACATATAGTTAATAGCATTATTCAGTCTTTTTTGCACCAGACTTCCCAGGATCAAATTATCCTAACTCCCTTCATGTTAAAGTCTGAATTTTATGCTCCCACCACCACCTCATGATTAACACTCTTCACTTTCATCTTTTAGAAATAATTGTATTTATTTGCACATAAATAAGAGTTGAAAGGAGTCTTTCAGGCGCTCTACATGTTTTCTGAAAAAAAAAAAAGGGCCTTTTTAAAGGTTCAACAGAACAAAGAACAAATCTGTACTCATCAGACATGCATGTCTTTATTCAGGAATTTGTATATGGCACAATTTGTCCCTAAGTGGAAGCAAGATTTATGGTACCTAGTGTAGACTGTGAGGGTAAAAACAATGGCAGGCATCGCATGATTCACTCACTTTGAAACATCTTTGTCCTTTCGTCTAATGGTGTAAGGAGCCAGGATTGTATTCCTTTCCAGATCCTCTTACAAGTTATAGGAGTGGCCATGTCCTTGAAAGGAAACTGTGAGCACGTGCAAATCTGCTTCATGTACATTTCTAGAATATTAATGTTTGATACGAACAATGAATGTTTCCTCAAAATCAGATAAAATGCTATGTAAACAGTGCTTCAGTACAAGTCTGAGACTGTTCCCCTACCATAACCCCATCAGATTACTATCTCAGAGACTCTTTTATATAGACTGCTGGAACTCTAACTGAAAACCAAAGATGCTAAGAGAACCAAACAAAGAAACTTTATCTAAACATTTTAATGAAGTACTGTGGATTTTTTAAATATCATGGGAAGCTTTGCAGGGAATCAAACATGCAGTGGTATGTTGGGAAATGTTTAAAACTGACTTTCAAGGAAAAAGAAATTGAAGCATTTGTAGAATTTACCAATTTCCATGGTGTAAATTCTCCCACCCTGGCCAATTTCAAAACTAAATATATTTGGGATAGGTGTATTCGTAGTACATTTTTCCTAATATATGAACAAAGTAGTTACTCTTTTCTATCTCATATTCTAGAAACAAGTAGCTGTGTTTTCAATTTTTCTTAACCCCACAGTAGGTAGTACTAAAACACTCAAATTGATAATCTCAAGTATCAGTACATATTTGCATCCTTCTGATTTAGCATTCTGGAAATGACCTAGACCACTTCTCTCAAACTTTATTGTACGTGCAAATCACATGGAACTCTGTTAAAATGTAGTTTCTGATTCTGTAGGTTTGGAAGACAGGACTTCCAGAATGGCAGAGTGAGGGGCTCAACAAATTTTCTCTTCCAAAAAGTGATGATAAAACAGGACAAAGTTGGGAACTTCCCTGGTGGTCCAGTGGTAAAGAATCTGCCTTCCAATGCAGGGGACGGGTTTCAATCCTTGGTGGGGGAACTAGGTTCCCGTATGCTACGGGACAGCTAAGCCTGCACGCCACAACTACTGAGCCCACATGCCCTGGAATCTGAGCGCCACAAATAGAGAAGAGAAAACCCGCACACCACCATTAGAGAGAAGCCTGCGTGAGGCAACTAAGACCCGACACAGCCCCAAAAATTTTAAATTAATTAATTAAATATTTTAAAAAAAGACAACGTTGTTAAAAATTATTAAAGACTCCAGATATTGACCAATGGACATACACAAATTTGAGAAACATTTATTTAAGAATGTCTACTGTGTAATGGTAAGAACAGTGGAAATTTGTGGCATTTTAGTCAAGTCCCATTTCTGCACTCTCAGCCACCAACACTATGGAGCAGAAGTTCTAACCAGGCAGGTGGGACAGATCATAGTAGATAACAGTAGACTAGAATCTCTCCTCCCATCAGAGGGGGACTGGAAGTATTTGGATCAGAGAGTAGAAAACCCTATAGTTGGGACTTCCCTCGTGGTCCAGTGGTTAAGATTGTGCTTCCACTGCAGGGGGCACAGGTTCAATCCCTGGTCAGGGAACTAAGATCCCACATGCCACATGGCAGGGGTTAAGAAAAATTGTTACACAGCAATAGATAACTAATACACTAAAAAAAAAAAAAAAAAAAAAAAAAAAAAAGGACAACCCTATAGTTCAAAACAATAAAGATATCAGTACTAAACAATCAGGGGGAGGATAACATGAGCCTGAGGTCTATACTGGTTAGAACAATCAACAAAACAGCACACCAGCCAGAAATGCAACAGGGAGATTCAGGGAAATGAGACAGCCAAAAAGAGCCTTGCTAAGGTTCTACTTACACCTGATCATCTGGAGATCTTTGCACATGTGCAAGGCTGTGCCTGCTTAAGAGAAGCCAGAGAGGCTCTAGTGAGCTACTCATCCCTGGCTGAACATAAAGTCTTACAAATTCAGAAAGTGTAAACCAAAGCACACTTGTAAACTTCCTGAACTTTGAAAACATTCCCCAAGATGACCTCAATTATCCCCACCTCCTGGTACTCACACCCTTGTGTAATCTCTTCTTTTGAGTGTGGGCAGGATGTGTGTATTGCTTCTAAGAAATAGAATATGAAAAAGGCGACAGAATGTCACTTCCTTGTTATGTTACATCACATTGTGATGTCTATTTTGCTAGTAAACTCTTTCCCTTGATGGCTTTGATGAAGCAAGCTGCTATGGTGTGCACTGCCCAGTGTGACAAAGAACAGAGGGCAGCCTCCAGCTCACAGTCAGCAAGAAACTGAGGCCCTCAGTGCAATAACCCACAAATCAGTGAATTCTGCCAATAAGCACATCAAATTCAAAGTGTGTTTTTTCCCAGTTTAGTCTTGAGATGAGACCACAGCCCTAGCCAACACTTTGATTACATTCTTGTGAGCCCCTGAAGCAGAAATGTCCAAACTCCTGACCCACAGAATCTGAGATAATAAATGTGTGTTGTTTTAAGCTGCTTAACTTTATGTTTAAATTGTTACACAGCAATAGATGACTAATACACCAAGCTACAATCAAATCTAACAGAAAAAGGTGGAGACTTACTGGCTCCAGGTATTAGAGCACAGTCTCTGTCCAATCACTGATGACCACTAAAATATGCTGACACAGGTACAACTCCTAAAAAAGCCAGTATTGAAAATAAAAAGTAGAATAAAAGAAATATTTATCAGAGACTTCAAAGGCCACACACTGCAGATGAACAGACTACACAGATTAGTCCAGGCAAGTCCTAAAAGAAATAAACAAACAGCAACCATTCCCAGCAAGTTGCAAGGGGGGTGGGGTGGGGGGAGGGATAAAAATCCAGAGTTGCTACAATTAATTATATAAAATGCCCAGTTTCCAACAAAAAAAAATTACAAGATAGACAAAGAAACAGGCAACAACTGTGGCTCATCTGAGACCACCCAAATGTTAGACTTATCAGACAAATATTTCAAGGCAGCTGTTATAAATATGTTTAAAGAACTAAAAGGAAATCACTTTTAAAGAATTAAAGGAAAGTGAAATGAAAATTACTCATCAAATAGAGAATATCTATAAAGAGATAGAAATTATTTTTTAAAAAACCAAAACAACCAAATAAAAATTCTGGAGTTGAAAAGTAAAATAACTGAAATAAAAATTCACTATAGGATCTCAATAGCAGTCTTGAGATGATAGAAGAAATAATCATCAAACTTGAAGATAGAGCAATAGAGATTACCAACCTGAAAAACAGAAAGTAAAAAGAAGAGGAAGAAGAAAGAATAATTCCATAATCTAGTGTGAGACTCAAGTCAACATTTCTGACAAACTGTCAGGTGAGATTGATGCCATTGTTCTGTGGACCACTCTGAGTAGTCAGGCTCTAAATTCAGTGTACTTCTGGACTTTTTAAAAGTAAGTAAATAAATAAATATATGATATCTAATTCTTTAGGAGTTTAAACATTTTCAAGTATTTTAAGAGCTCTATGTCTTTTCTAACAACAATATTGACTCTAATTTTTAAAATAGTTTATTAAAACATATTTAGTGGAATCTCTTTTTGATTAAAGGGACAAATAGATTCCATTCTTCCATAACAATAAATTCCTCTTTCAATACATTTATAATTGACATATTGACTAACTCTGCCAGACTTTCTCATCTTAATCTGAACACCTGATATCTTATTGTGCTTCTAATTTGATTCATCTTAGCATCTTCCTCGCGTAAGGTGACTTAATCAATCCCACTGAGATAACAGTGATCAAAATTCAATGATACCTGCAAAGGAGCATGTAGCACCAGCCAGAGGAAGTCATCAATATAATGGATCATTACCCGTAAACAAGAGCTCATTTAGTCACTTTGACCAATGACATGTGCTGTCTTGGACTTGTCTAATGGAGAGGCAGAAGGCAAGCATGAAGGAGGTCACCTGCAAAAACTACTATCAGCAGTTTTCCTGCCAAGAAATAAACTCACTGAAAATTAACTAGCTCCCTTTCTTTGAATTATTACCTATTCTTCTACTAATGCACAGTGCATTAGCTCTAAGACTCTTGGGTCAGTATTTCAGTTATATAGATTATAAAATATTTTGTGTACTCTTTTGCTAGTTGACATTTTATTTGTAAGATTGAAGTTAGAGTGACTTCAACTTAGAAGAGATTTGGCCTTTAAATCAGAAACATTTGTCCAAAATTGTTGTGCTTAAGAATTGACATATCAAGTATCTATTCAAATGACTTCCTTTGGGCAGTAGGAGATTGTAAGAAATATATTAACATGGTTTTCTACCTACCCTGAAAAAGCTTTGATGATGAATCTGCGCACAACCCAGAAGGGCCTTGGCCTTTCCTGCTTTAATAATTCATTATGTTAAAATATTTGCAACCAACATTGTGTAGGATCAAAAGGAAAAATAGAACAGCATGAAAATTGAGGGTGATTTCTGCCCCTTGTCATTAAGTCTGGTTGATAGTAGTAGAATGGAAAGAATTGAAATTTCATATCTGTAACAGTAAAATAAGAAAATTAACATTCCCTAATACTCTAGGTAGACATTTTAACATATTTTTTCTGTATCATCAAAATAATGAGCTACCCAACTTATTTCAGAATTTTGTGGAGGTCAAATGCAATAACAGATAGAAAGGTACTTTGTAAATTCTAACTGTATACATCAGGAATATTATTAGAGCATCATAGAATATAAATAGAGAAACACAAAGAGAGAAATTTAAATCATTCTTGAAAATTCAAGGTTGGTGTATGCAAACCAACCTTAAAAAGAATGGAAAACATAGGATTTCTGCCCTCTCTTCATTCAAAGTTGCTATTTTTCAATATTTCAATTGATTACATTAAATTAATTAAATTGAATAGAACTTAAGGTGTACTTGAGACATACATGCAATATACCAGCTAAAGATAACATTGGTTATATTTCAATGGAATTAATGTAATAAAAATGTTTAGAAAATTGCAGATAGGTACAACTAAGGTGGGCCAAAACTTAGTTCTATGAATTTTTACTACAATAAAAATAACAAAAAATTGTGTGTAACCATTACTATGACTCAGAGAATCATTACTATCTCATTACTTTGTCATTATATGACAAAAATAAAATAGAAGCTCAAGAAAAATCTAGTTATTCTTAGAAATGAGATAAAGAGGCATTTCTTTCATGGGTTATTTAAAGAAGATACTATGAGCAATGTCTTCAATATCTTTATAGTATATCCAAACAAAAGTTTTTCATAAGACTATTTCTTATCATCTCCATCAAGTACCAAAACACAATACAGTAAAAGCAATTATTTTTTATTTTTATTTTTTTATTTTTGAAGAAGAAGAGGAGTGATGGGCAAGAAATGAAGGGGAAGGGGAGATATCAAAAATACTGTATCCATAAATGGATCTCTGTTATGGACAAAATTAATCCAAGTATATATAGAAGGTCGAATTCAATGGTTCTTGACTGAAATGTATATCAGAACTCCCCAAGAGAGCCAAACACCTAGGACCCAAACCAGAGACTCTGATTTAACAAGTCCAGAGTGAAGGTTTGGTAAAGTTCACCATGAGATTTCAATTCACATACACGGATAAAGGCTAGTGATTGGGGAACATGGATGAAATGTCTACCCTTCAAGCAATCTCAAACAATGTTTAGATTAAGTATGTAGCAACAAAATGTTCAAGATCAGATACAGAAGAATATTTTTGTGATGTTCAAGATAGCTTTGTTTTTATCCTGGATAACCCCAACCTGTGATAAGAGATGGGAGGCTGACCTCTATGGTCTGGATCAACATTGGCTTACCATTGAATTTGCCAGTGGGGCACATTAGCTGGTCACTCGAGGGACCAAGGAGAATGAAGACTAGGCATTTAGTCACTTGGCTCTCTGCCTTTCATGGGCTTGCTGCAACTTTAGACTGTACAGCTCATCCCTTGAGCCCACTTTGCCTCTCCCCACATCCCATGACTGTATGCCCCACTTGCCACTTCAGGTGTAGAGGTGGACCTGCCCTAGGATGCTGTCCTATCTTTTGATGTTTTCCTACATCTTGCCTGTATCTTCACAAGGCATCTCTTTATTAAGCTCTCTGAAAATCATTCAATTTGAATGTGCAATCTGTTTTCTGTGGGGTCTGAGGGAAACTCTGAAAAAGTCACAGACCCTAACCTTTGCCAAATTAATGATATTTATAGAGTTTAGATATACAAGCTCCACAAAAGAACAGGGTGAAAAAAATGGGGATGATTTTTGTCATGCAAAGAATAGTCTAGAATATGGTGTATAAAATACAGTAAAAGCTTTATGAGATTTAAAGTATTTGTACCTTTAAAATGTTTGTTGAACATAAATACATTATTTAAGTTAACCAAAGAATATATTAGAGACCTGTTATCATTGTCATTAATTGATAGTTCTGAAAATTGAAAGATAACATATTGCATAAAGTTAAATATTTAGCTACATAAACTAATATAAAACTAGCAATTTTCAATCAGAATTTATAAAGTGAATACATTGTCTTAAATATGACAAATGGATCACTCTGCAATTTAAAAAAAACTTTGTTCATGTACAACTGATGTGGCGGTTTCATCTACAGAAGCTGAAGGAGTAAATGATAGCTTTTGAAAAGTTTTCTCAGCAACATCTGTTTTCTTTTGCTATATCTTTGTTTTGAAACACAAAATTTATGAAATGTTCACAACATAAAGTAGCCCTAATTTCCCAGTTCATATTATAGTTAAGAGATTTGGACATCACAGACTAGGAGGTTGGATTCTACCACCATCATGCTTTCTCTGTATAAATGATCCTAATATTTAGATTCCCAGCTAAGTAATCTTCTGTTCCTACAGTGTAACTCCTTTTATGAGTTAAATTTGCATGCTTGAAGAGTCAACTGAGTAATATTTATATTTTAGCCATTTCTATTAAGCATGCAATAAAGACATTGGCCAGAACGAACCAGAACCAATACTAGTATATAGCATCAAATGTCAAATCTATTCATTTCTCAGAAGTACAGCTAAGTTCTTTGGGCTGTATCCAGTGAGGACTGCACCTAAACCAAGACTCCTCCCTTAGGAATCTGTGGGAGACATTTTCAATTCAGTTTAATGAGGTCGATTTAGAAGCTCCTAGTCTCGATCACGGGTCTCCTTTCCCTCCAGCATCTTGGGTATTGCTTACTTCTGATTCCCTTAAATAGCAAAAAGAAAGACAAAATTTCCATCCCAGTGCTGTTACCACTGAATTAATTGAATAAAATTCTTTTTTCCCATTATTTTTATCCTGGGAACACATCTAGGGTCCTTTTGACTAGCCAGGATTTCTTCTTTGAATTTGTTGCTGCTGAATCTTTTGAGTTTGTTTCTGCTGAGTCTTTTGGGCTTCATGATAGCATCCCATTGAGTGTGTTTCACTATATGCAAGGGTTTTATTTAATCTATTTGCATGGAATTTGAGGGCTCTCAGCCTGATTGCTGCCACTCAGTGTACAGAGAGCACACTCCCCATTTGGTTTGTCACAGCTGGTGTCATAGGATTAGGAATGGCCATAAATACTCCAATAACCATCTCCAGAAAGGAGACAAGATTTTTTTTTCTCAACTACCCATGACACCTTAAAGAGTCCCGTTCCCAATATGGTACTTAGAATAGAGAATCAGGTGACCTTTTATGGTGCCCTGACAATATAACACTCTGACCAGGACAGAAAGAGTCAATTACAACTTTCCAAGAATGCACATCTACACACTGACCACATATGTATTTCAAATAGGAAAAGTATATATTGTGTATACACACATATTCAACTCTTCTGCTACTTACAACATCAACTTGGAAATGTGTGATAGGGTCCTCAGGAATGGTAAGACAAGTCAATTCAGCTAATGAGTTTTGAGGGGAGAGGGAAAGTCAAAGGGAGTGGAGGGATGAAATATTGGGGAACAGAGGGAACTTGCAACCTTGGCAGAGTAAACATGGAGTGTCATTTTTTTTAATTAATTAATTAATTGACTTTTTGGCTGCTTTGAGTCTTCGTGGCTGTGCACGGGCTTTCTCCAGTTGCGTCGAGCAGGGGCTACTCTTCGTTGCAGTGCGAGGGCTTCTCATTGTGGTGGCTTCTCTTTGTTGCGGAGCACAGGCTCTAGGCATGAGGCTGCAGTAGTTGTGGCATTCAGGCTCAGTAGTTGTGGCTTGGGGCTCTAGAGCACAGGCTCAGTAGTTGTGGCACACGGGTTTAGTTGCCCCGCAGCATGTGAGATCTTCCTGGACCAGGGCTTGAACCCATGTCCCCTGCATTGGCAGGCAGATTCTTAACCACTGTGCCACCAGGGAAGTCCTGGAGTGTCATTTTTACACCTTGGATTAGGCTGTGAAGTTTAAGTCACTAGGAGGTATTTCCACCAGAGGTGGAGGAAAAAAAGAGTGGATAGGTCATAAAGGTTAAGAGGGATAGAGAACTGTGGAGGAAGGGGCTTCTCCCCAATACAGAGACTGCTGGTATTAAAGCAGCACCCTGTGGAAGACTCACCTTCTGCTGATGGAGAAGTAGATTCCAAGGGCATGTGCTGTGGATGGAGGCAACTGCCTCCCAACTTGAACCCAGAATTCTAATAGTTCCTCAAGTCCTTCTACGCTTCATGAGCCCTGTAGGGGCTAAGACACTCTGTTAGGTATGGTTGTGTTAGGTATGGTTCCATGCTGGACCAGGGCAAGACTGTAATTTGATATTTCAATTGCTCTGTGTGTGTATGTGTTTGCGTGCGTGTGTGTGTGTGAGAGCACATATGCATATACACACCATACGGAGTGTGAATGGAAAGGGCTGTCACAAAATAACTGTTGATATCAGATTGCCAACTTGCTCCCTGATGCTGGTGTTCAAGGATAACACTTCTTCCCTTTTTTTTTTTTTTTTTTTTTTGCGGTACGCAAGCCTCTCACTGTTGTGGCCTCTCCTGTTGCGGAGCACAGTCTCCGGACGCGCAGGCTCAGCAGCCATGGCTCACAGGCCCAGCCGCTCCGCGGCATGTGGGATCCTCCCAGACCGGGGCACGAACCCATGTCCCCTGCATCGGCAGGCAGACTCTCAACCACTGCGCCACGAGGGAAGCCCAACACTTCTTCCCTTTATTTTCAATTCATTCATTTGGAAAATTCTTGAGTATCCAACCGGTTGCAGCAGGCACACTGTGGTATGGCTCTGTGCATAAACCCAGCATCTTCTCCCTGGCCACCTGCACCACGGCCCACAGTTCAGAGCCAGGGTGAGGACCAGCCTGAGGCTGTGAGGCTCCTATAGGTGCACAATTTCAGGAGGTACTCAGTCTCAGGTGTTCAAAGGCTGATGGCTCCCTTGCCACATCCTAGTCCTGCCCTGGTCGCTTAGCACTGTCCAGGGGAACAAGAACCCTTCAAGGTGCTCCTAAGAAAAAATGGGTCCTCTCAGCCAATAAATTTAAAAATCTTGCATAATTAATACATTGTTAAGAAACTTACTTGGCACACGAGCATATTAAAAACTTTAAGTCTAGCAGTGAAAGAAATCTGCCTCACTTTGCCTAATCCAGCATTTTCCAAACATTTTTGCTGACCTTTTTCTGCAAGGAATTTGTGTTGACATTCTGTAAACATGCTCTGGAAGTGCTAGGTTTGGGTTATGTTTGTTTATGTGGCTCTGAGAACCTTCAAACAGATGCCTCCCTGGAGTCTAATTGTTGTGCTGTTAACCTTGGAAAATTTCCCACTTCAATCTCTTATGAAATAATAGAAAGGGAGTCTTTTCCTCCCGTAGTCAGAGGTTAGAAGTCCCAACCTTCTGGATGCTTCCATACCACCATGATTAGCATATTTCTTTAACTCTCATTGTAGGCATCTGTATGGAATTAACATTCATTCCCACCTGGTCCCCACAATGCTGAATAACTCCAAATCTACCCTAAACTCATCCTCAGACTTGTTCGGATCAGCATTTTTATCCACTACAAAATAAAGACGCTGACCTCATGTTGAGCAAACTTGTCAATGACATGGAGTTGGGAGAAATGAAAAAGCTAATTAATTTGAGAGTGGATTGTACTCCTATTAGACACAAGAATTGCTGAATCTAATGGATGAAATTTGACCATAATAAACACAAAGTTGTGCAATTGGCTCCAAAAAAATTTCCAATAACCTACAAAGCAAACAGGACAGGTTAGAAGCAATATGTAAAAGATATAGGGAGGCCTCAGTGTGACTCAGCATAAGAGAGTATTCCTACAATTGTAGTGAAAAGACATATTAAGGAGCTTGAGAATCCTCCACACTAGAGACGTTTGACAAAATATTGTGATCTGGGAGACATAGCGTAATGCAAGTGGTAATAATTGAACTAGGTCTTAAAAGGTAAACTGTAGTGAGAGAAGTAATTCCATATAACATATATGTAACATATAACACATGACGTAGGAATTGGGGTGGGGCTCTGCTTGGCAGACGATCAGCTTTGTTAGAGATCCTTAATCATCATTATACACGGACAGGTTTTGAGAAAGGAAGAATCAAGAAGAAAAAGTAGCTAATCAAAAAAGTGCTGCAGACAGTGTTCTAGTGGAGGTGCCTTTCCTCAGCTTAATTGCATTATTGATTTCTGTTAGCAGGCATACATGCAGGGGGAACAGGCACAGAGGGAGAGCAGTTCCCTGGGATGCCTTTTGTGTAAACTGTAGAGCAGAGGTCCCCAACCCCTGGGCCATGGACCGGTACCAGGCCAGCCTGGTAGGAGTGGGGCTGCACAGCAAGAGGTGAGCGGTGGCCAGCGGGCGAGCGAATCTTCCTCTGCCGCTTCCAGTCTCTCGCCGTTGCTCGCATTACCGCCTGAACCATCCCCCACCCCATCCGTGGAAAAATTGTCTTCCACAAAACGCGGTCCATGGTGCCAAAAAGGTTGGGGACCACCGCTGTAGAGGACTAATTGTGTGAATCAACTACAAGAGGGGCCTTTTTCTGGAAATGCTCAGGGACTTCTATTGAAGTCCTATGTCCCTTGACTCTGCATCAAAGACCCCAGCAGAGAGCCTTGTTTAGTGGTGAATTCCCCTCCCTGACACCAGAAGTGTTTTCAGTCACTGGTGTTTGTACCCAGCTGCTGAATACCAGGTGTGGAGCTCACCCAAGCTGGGAAAAAGAAGAATTGGAATTGCACAAAGAGAGAGAAAACGTTCCACTTCACGAGCTCAGTGACTTCTAAGAGGAAAAGGCAAGCCAGTTGTTCTCTATTGCCAGTAGGTGTAGAACAGGAGGAAAAAAAAAAATGGGCTTAGGTCACTACAGAAGAGATTGGGTTAAGCTAAAGGAGGATTTCTTCATTACAAAGTCTGTTTGATACTGTCCCTCTTTTCTGGGTGCCTTGGACATATCACCATGAGATTGTACGGGGTGAAATGGCAGGCTCTGCCTTAGGGATTCAATTTCTTGGAGATTGCACGTTTCCCCCACGTTGTTTTGGATATGCAAGTACTCTAGCTCAAGTGTTCTAATAAAGCAGGTAACTCTAACATAACCCAGCCTCTTTCAGGGGACTTCTAGAGATGACATGGTGTTTCCTTAAATCACAGGAGACATAGCTTAAACTATTCCTCATCTGAAAGGAGAAGAAAAAGTTCAATCATAACTGTTTGTATTTCTTTCCAAACAGATGATTCTATAAAATCATGCATAGGAGGTTTTAACCAGGAGGTATGAGGGAGAGAAGCCATAAATCACAAGCCCAATCTATGCACAAGGGTCCTGAATAACCTCAGCTTCATCCTCAGAAATGCCTGGAATTCAATAGCTCTGTGTGTGTGTGTGTTGTGTGTGTGTGTGTGTGTGTGTGCGTATGGTGGAGGGGAGGAAGAGGGATAGTGAGAACTTTTACAACTACATCCCTCAAAAGTCTAATCCACCCTCCCACGCTTCTTGGAGAGCAGCAGGCATGAGGAGGGAAGGAAAAGCCTGGACCTCCTAGGTAAGCATCAGTGCACAAATTGAGAGATGGGACAATGTCATGACTGAGAGCAAAAAAGACGTACTCTTGAAATTGTGGTCCTCTGGAGCATCGTCAGCTACCTGGGAGTTAAGGGCAGCTGATGCATTTGAGACCTAGTGAGAATCTCAGCGGGTCTCGGTGCAACAGGAGAGTCTGCAGTTGCAGGAGACCTGTGTGGCTGCTGTGTGTAAACCCTGAAGGGTCACATTTCCCTGCTTTTCTCAGGAACATTCCACCGATCAGACATGAAAGAAGTGGGGTGCCATTGAGAAACAAGCAAAATGTCCCTCAATGGACTTTGCCAGGGTTAGCCTGGGAGACTCTAAAGTGTATCCATTTTCCAGGCTAACAACAACATCTCTTTAAGCTTCCCTTTTGCAAAAGGAGATAGCAGGATGGTTTTACAAAATATATAATTGTAACACTATTCTTGCCAAAAAGAATGAACGATCCTTTGGGGGAGAAAAGTCACGTGCAGACTGAATTGAATTACTACTATATATGAAAAGTAACTCACTTTTTTTTCCATGGAACAACCTGGCTTATGCAAAAACTGTATTTTGAGGCATCTGTGGCCATGTCCTGCCATCATCTGCAATCCTCAACTTTCTTTCTGTTTATTAAACATTCATGAGTCCTAAGAGAGCTAGGAGAGACAGAGAAATAAAAGTGTTCTCTTGTTCAAAAATGAATTTGAAAGGTTAGAAGAGATTTCAAACCTAGTGATCATCGGTATGATTTTGCTTTTGGGTTCAAGAGCCTGAATTATTGCCTGTTCTTGAAATTGTGGCTGAAGTGTTTATTAGTCTGGGCTGGTGCGGGTGCCCTGACTAAGATGTTCCTTGAATGCCAAAGAGTACAGTCGCCTGTGCACCATCCAATCTTCCCTCATTATTCCTAGAAGATCCTTGCAATCACCTCAAGAGCCCTTATTTTCCTTGGCCCGGCAGCTCTGATTTCCTTGTTCTCTCATGAGTCAGATCTCCTGAGTTAAAGTCCATGCCCATGGATGAAATGATGGGGTGGGTACAAACCATGATTCATGTTGATAAAAGTTCATGTCCCTGTTTGAGCAGAACAGATGAAGGCAGTGAAATGGAAAAGCATTCAGCCTGCTGCTCTGAAAACCAAGCAGCACGTCAGGGAGAATAAAAGGCAAATGAAGTCCCCAGGATTTATGGCAGAGGTGCTCAGGAGAATAGGGAAACAGAGGAGCCTTCCCATTCAGAGCAGTTATGGTGGTGGCGGTCCCCTAGGGGTAAGCCACGAAAGCCTGAAAACCCAGAACAAATACTGCTAAGACAGAAAAATGGGGGAGATACATGTCCTTGTGAGCAAAAATGACTTTAAAAGGATTAGATGTGAAGACACATGAGAATGAGTTTTTGGTAAGGTGATGGGGAAAGGAGAAATAAAACATAGACACACACTATAGAAATAAAGTTAAGGATAACAGTGTTGTGGATATGAAGGATGAGGCATACAGGCTCCTAACATTAAATTCCAAAGACAAAATTCTCGAAAGTTTAACAAGCACTTGGCATGGATCAATTTATAGCTTGGTTCACAACCCAAGGTATTAGAACGAGCTTGAATGTGTCCTAATTTCTACACAGAATCTTACCATCTGAGGCCTATTTGAGGCTAGAACTTTGCTCTCTGTGTGTGTGTGTGTGTGTGTGTGTGTGTGTGTGTTTCATTCATTTAGAAAACACTCTTTAGGAAAAGCACCATTTTGCAAACTACTTAGCAAATATTTAACTAAGACCACAGCACCTGATTCTGGATTAGAATTCTTGCTTTAGCCCCTGACTCTCATCAACAATAGTGAAGGGTCTGGGATTTTATCCTACTTGCAAGTGGCACGTTAGCCTGCCACAGTTTCATGGATGAGGGCAGAAAACACGAGACTCTCGGGTCAGAGACAAGAGACTTGATTACTCCCAACACAGCAGGCAGCATGAGGTCAGCATATTCATGTCACTTTCCCTTGTTCCCCAAGTCCCAGCGGGCAATGCAAGATGGAACCAGATGGCTACATGCACACACAGTGTGTTGTGCTACAGGAGAGGGACCCTGAGCTGAGGAAATCTGAATCTTTTATAATGGGCAATAAGGATGTAATATTCCTTATACCAGAAGAAGAGACTATCTCTTTCTTCCCAGGCCATTTGAATATCCTTGAAATAGTACAAAATGAAGATAGTCAACCTGACTTCTCACAAGATGTGCAGAAATGTGAGAGAGACTTACTCATCTCCTACCAGCTCTAATCCTCTAATTTTATAGAAGTCTCTTCCCCTTTCTCGACCTAATGTTTTCATATTTTTAAATAAAGGGGTTGAACTGGATCAAATCTAAGGTCATTTCATGGCAATGAAACAAAAATAATTGCTTCTTACTTTTTTTTTAAGAACTGTTTTATAAAGATTCTACTCTTCAAAGTTTTATAATCTCAGAAGGTCATGCTTACATCCAAATGGTCACTGTTTGTTGGCATTTTATACACACACACACACACACACACACACGAGTATCCATACTTCAGTAAGAGTGAAGTTTCATTTCTAATTTTTGTGTGAAAGCCCAGTGAAGTGGAAGCTGATATTAGAATGAAAAACTAGCAGTGATTACAGCATAGATCTTATTTCTTTTCCTACCGTCTCAGATTAATTGGTCGGGCACTTTCCAAATACATGTAAATCCAAATACATGTAAAGTAGTCTATGAGTATTTGGTTGATTCCCTCACTTCTTATCTTTTTTTTTTTTTTTTTTTTTGAAATTCAAATGACTTTTATTTAAATTGAAAACAATACTTAAAACTGCATTTAGAGTCAAAACCCTTTTGTTTATAAAAATTATAAGGAGTATTCCTAGGTAAGGCAAAGTTGTTACTCAGTTAACAAGACCAGATTTGACTTTGGACTTTACTTTTTGAACAAACTGTAGAGAATGGAGAAAAGAAAAAGTTATTTACAGAAAACAATATCTACATATGTACTCAGAGGTACAAAGACAAAACAGACTTAAGTATGTGCTAGCATCTCAGAAGCAGTTCTCAAAGAGCTTAGTTTTATTTCCTTGAATTTTAAGAATGTCTAAGATCCTTCTTCATCCTCGATCTTGGGAGCCAAATAGTACTTTAAATGTCCCATATCAGCAATTTTATACTCTACGACAAGGGGTACATCTGCAGACATACTGAGTGTTACTGTAGGAGAGAGTGGAGTGGCTTTTGTAAAGAAGTTCAGGTACCTCAGTGCAAAAGTTAGCTGAACTGGTTCATTCATGTCTATGGTAACAGCCTCCTCTTCTTTATCAACATTACTCGTTTGTGACAACTTAATATTTCCATTTCCAAGTTCTCCACTTGCAGAAAATTTCACTCCATCTTTTGCACAAGAAATTACAACAGCATCTCCAATATGACTGAGATCTCGGCATATACGTGCAAATTCACCAGAAGGCATCTTTACTACACAGCTGTACTCTTGTTCTGGAATTCCAAGTTGTTCAACATCTAAATCCATTAACTTCATTTCATAGTCTGAAACCTTTTCTTGATTTGGAGCTTCAAATACAAGTGCCAAGGTGTCCGCATTATCTTCAGCCCTAAGTGTAATGATGTCTTCATTGCCAGCACATTTCAGTATTTTGGACATGCTAGTGAGGTTCACGCCCATGGCCAAGTTGCGGTCGCAGCGGTACGTGTCGAAGCCCTCGGAGCGCAGGGTGAGCTGCACCAAAGAGACATGGGACGAGTCCATGCTCTGCAGGTTCACGCCGCTCGAGCTGATGTCCCAGCAGGCCTCGTTGATGAGGTCCTTAAGCGCCTCAAGCACCTTCTTCAAGATGGAGCCCTGGACCAGGCGCGCCTCGAACATGGTGGCGGAGTCGCAACGACACGGCTGCTGGCGGAAGAAAGGAGGAAGGTATAGCCGGCTTAGGCTTCAGAAGATGAGAGCGAGCGACGGAAACAACTCACGAACGGTTGAGACGGAGGAAGCCCACAACCACTTCTTATCTTTTTAACTCATACTCATTGTGAACTTGTTCTGGGAGTGAAATAATCTGTTGAAATAAGAGCTTTGCAAGAGGAGCCCTGCTGATTCCTACAGGAGAAGCCAGGTCATTAGGCAAAGACCTAATGCATCTGCTGCAAGTCACCTTGGTAACCTGCCAGTGTCGACCACATCGTGCTCATGACGCTGGGTGGACCTTCTGATACCTCCAAGCTGGGTGGACATTCTAACCCACTGACATTGGGCTTGCAAGAATCACCTTCTATGTCTGGGTTCCCTCCACAAAGCCAAATAGGCCATTGTCCCAGATTTCCAATTCCAAAAAAAACTTGTCTACTAGGGTTTAAAATCTCCATAGAAATCATCAGTGTCTGCCAGACATTTCCTCAAAGGAAGATTAGCAGAAGGTTCCCTGAAGGCAGGCTCTGGAGCCTCTCAACAGTTAGGACCACCAACACTACTCCATCCTACCCAACTTTTGAGCTGAGCTCAGATGCACCAGCCAGCGAGGCCTGGATTTCATCATTCTGGTCTAGCTCAATACTGCTGTGGTTGGGTTGTACTCTGGACAGCTTTATACTCCCCAACTCCACCCCAAACTGTTGCAACCTTTTCCCTTTTCCACTGTGTTTATTTCACTCATTAGCAAGGCTTCTGCCTCCTTATCAACACAATGGTTACCATTATTACCCTCTTATTCTGTGTCTGCCAGAGCTGATATAAGGTCATACCGATTTTGAACTTTGTAACTCAGCAGGGCACCGTCAGGTAGACCCTTGACCAGAGTTGTACAGTAGCCAATCTACACAACCGTACATGGTGGCCTTCCTGGCATTTTCTGATCACTTTACCTGCTGTTGCTCATGAAATCCTCACAACATCCCTGTAAGGTAGGTGCTATTACCTAAATTCTCACAGGAGTACACGAAGCCAAAAGAGGTTAAATTTCCCAAGGATTCATAGCTACTGGATGACCAAATTAAGAGACATACATCAACAATTAAATGTGAGATTTTCACAATTTTTAAGAGCTAAATAAACCTTTGCTCAAGAGAAGCTTGAGCAGAATGAAGTTAGGCAGCCTCTCCTTGACCAGTCCCTTCTCTCCCAGCCCAAATTCCCTGGGGTTCTTAAAGCATCCTTGGTGACTGGCTTTTTCCTAGGCAGGACTGAGGAATCCATTGGAACCCCAGTGAGGTTATCTGTTACAGTGAACATCTGCATGACTCTTGATAACCTCCTCTCTACACAGTCTAGATCTTTCTGCCTTCTCCCTACAATCAGTCCTTCTCATCTGCAAACTGTTGGCCATACCATGATCACCAGGCTCTTACCACGTGTTGAGTTTCACTGAAACCAAGACATATGTACTTCTCGGTCCCCAGCATTTGATCACCAGTCAGCCTGAATGAGATTGAATTTTCCAAGCCCCTTGGGACATGGACACCTGGAATGAGGCCTACTTTTTAGCCCCGGACAGGAGCCTTGGAGGATACAGGTCCCTCTAACCCCAGGCATCTTGGAACTTGCCTACATCACTCCTGTGCCATCTCCTCTCTCTGAGGTCCAAACATGCTTCTTGACCTAAAGTAGGGTGACAGTGTACCAATGCCAAGTTCCTCACTAAGAGGAGGCCTCTTTACTAATTCAGAGAACTTAATGGTGAAGTTGGTGTTTTCCTCTGGAGAAGGAAATAAAGCATGGAAACACTTTCCGCTTCACCTGGCCACCTCCTAACAACCCCTAGTCTTAATAACCCTCTAGAATACCACTGACTCCCCAGGATCGGTTGTATACCCCATTGTTGATCCTTTCCATCTCTTACCAGAGCACTTAACTCTGTCTAATGGTTCTCTGCTTATTTATGCCTCCCAGCTAGATGCTCAGGCCCATGAGAAAAGGGACTTTGTCTGCCTATTCAGTGCCCTACCCAAATCCCCTGCATTGAACCTGACATACAGTAGGTGCCCATTAAAGACTTGTTGAATAAATGAATTTTCATGAATTTTTGATTAACAGCATACTAGCTTATACCTTATATCTCTATTGGAAATATTAATAACCCAGTATTTAGATGAGGCTTACTATTAATTTTTAAACTTGCATGGAATTTAGGAAGATCACTAATTCTCTCCTTAAAGATGCAGCTAGTATTTGATTCTTCATTATCGAGAAAAACGATAAAAATAGGTTTGAGTTCAGTTAGCTCTGCAAAACAAAGAATTCATCACTTATACCTGGCTGTAATCTTGAATCTGTCAACCTCTTAAACAGACTTTAATGATCTTTTAATAAGTCTTTTAAAATATGTTTCAAAGAGTATGTTCTATTGGACTTATCATCCTTTTTTTAAAGGTTACTTAACATTTGATGTAAACGTAAAGTGTCTGCTTCATTTCACCCAAACCATCAACAATCAACATTTCATTTACTAAAAAGCAAATCTGAAAGCCAGGATCTGTTTTTATTATCATCGAAGAGTTTATTTTTACTTTAAAAATATTGAGCTTGCAACACCAACATTGAAAATAGCTTTAAGGTTGGCAATGTGTGCCCTTGCCTTGAAGCCATATTTTTATTTATGATTTTTGAAATTCCCTGAACTACAACCCTAAGTTGCCATTCCTCTGCATGTGACTGAGGTGTAGAGTTTGAATCTCAGGTTACATGCTTTGTGGTCGCAGAATCACCACAGGTGATGGAGGGACTTCCTTTGATCTGTCCGAGACTCAGACACAGAGAGAAAGAAACTTTTGAGTACTGGGTCTTGTCCACTTTGGCTTCCCCTTGACAAACTCATTCTCACATTATTTCCAGAGACAAATATTTTGAAAGTGAAGAACACAAGAGGTTGCTAAATATTAGCTTTCAAAGGCTTGGAGTCACATGATATTTGCTTGGGTTACCTCTTCTTCAAGCCCATATAAAGAATGGTGTTTATGCTTGAACACTCTTCAGGGCTCAGGCGCTGCTGGGTGAAGAAATATGCAGAAAAGAATGTAAACATGGTTAAGACTTGCTGGGTTCTGTGGATGCAGAAATCACTGCTTGGTTTAAGCAAACCAGAAAAACTGAGGAGAGAATGAGAAACACATACAATTTTAGAGTCAAAAATGTCTTACACGAAATTTGAGAGTCTAAAATATAACAAACACCTTCCTGAGCCCAGATTTTCTGCATGTCTGAGATGATTGCTGATTACAACTTAAGAGCATAACATTTTCTAATGGTGTAAAACAACTGAGAATTACCAAATCTACCTTAGTCTACAAGTATGAAATGATAGGTCTAGAAAATCACAGTTTCAGTCTCATTTAAGTAAACTCAAGTATAATTCTTAAACTGTCAGCATTTTAAGTTGACCATTCAGCCCCTCTCCCTGAAAATGTTACTGGAAAAAAGTTAAGCTTTGAGTGTTTTCAGTATTTGAATTACCCTGAATTATTTCAATGAACACTACAAGAATGCTTATGAATTTTTACCTTAAATCTTTCTAAAATGGTATGTGCATTTTGCTGCCTTCTTCATACATAGAATTTGGAATATAAATTTAAGTTTTTGTGACAATTTAAGTCTAAACTGGCATTGTTTTATTGAAGGCAATATAATAATATAATAAGATATTTAACAAGAGTTCATGCTCAGAGACTTAACACCTGTGACAGTCCACAAATCTTTTAATTTCTCTGATCATCTACTTCCTTCTTAGTAAAATGAGAAATATTTTTTCTCATTTTTGTGAGGACAATGAGGTAAAGAACGTGAAAAGAATTTACAAACAAGAAAGTTCTGTAGGACTCAGGGGATATGAGAGACAGCAGGTTGAAAACTTTATTCAAGATAAAATTTTCACAAAATTTTCAGCTATTTTTCAACTTTTATTGCTCTGTTTAGGTTTTGTTTCCTTGATAATGTTATGTTAATTTTGTTTATATTTTCAGAAACATGCATTTAAATTGTTTTAAAATATTAGAGCTGACCATTATGTTATCACAGCAGTGGCTCAGCTGCTCTGTGTGTCATTATACTTCTCCTTTGTTTGTTTGTTTCTAATTTATTTATTTTTGGCTGCTTGGGTCTTCGTTGCTGCATGAGGACTTTCTTTAGTTGCGGCGAGTAGGGGCTACTCTTTATTGTGCTACACAAGCTTCTCATTGCAGTGGTTTCTCTTGTTGCGGAACATGGGCTCTACGTGAAAAGACTTCAGTAGTTGTGGCTCACGGGCTCTAAAACACAGGCTCAGTAGTTGCGAAGCATGTGTTTAGTTGCTCTGCGGCATGTGGGATCTTCCCGGCCCAGGCCTCGAACCCGTTTTCCTTGCATTGGCGGGCAGATTCTTAACCACTGCACCACCAGAGAAGCCCTTCTCCTTTGTTAATAAATGTATTTGAGTTTTCTTGCTATTATTATAATTTTTTTCAAAGAACCATTATCCTAATAAGAATAATAACTTATTTAATCCTCAGAAGATTTCAGTGAGGTAGGTACCATTTTTATCCCCATATTGAAGGGCTTGGGCTGATTACAGAGTTCATTTAGTTTCATTCTATCACAATAATAACAAAAACATCTAAGAATAGGTTTTCCCTCTTGGTGTATCCCATTGCTGTTATTTTCTAAATAACATTAATAAAAATTTATTTCAAGTGAATGTTGTATTGAAATCCAGCATACTTACAGGGAACTGCAGGAAGTAAACACCTTAGTGACCTCCTTATTGATTAGCTATGTTCTAAAACTAAGTCCCAAACTTCTTGGCTCCTGGTAGTCACACCCTGAGTAATCCCATCCATATTGAATTATTGCTGGACTGTGTAACAGATACAATACTTTGGAAGGGATATTGTGTGACTTCCAAGGCTAGGTTATAAAAAATATTGCCACTTCTGCCTTGCTGGGCTTCCCTGGTGGTGCAGTGGTTGAGAGTCCACCTGTCGACGCAGGGGACATGGGTTCGTGCCCCAGTCCGGGAAGATCCCACATGCCGCGGAACGGCTGGGCCCGTGAGCCATGGCCACTGAGCCTGTGCGTCCGGAGCCTGTGCTCTGCAACGGGAGAGACCACAACAGTGAGAGGCCCGTGTACTGCAAAAAAAAAAAAAAAGAAAAAGAAAAAATCTAAAAGGACACTCAATTTCAGAGCTTTGAGTAGAGTTCCCTGTGCTATACAGTAGGTCCTTATTAGTTATCTATTTTATATATAGTAGTGTGTATATGTTAATCCCAATCTCCCAATTTATCCTAAAAAGAGTGAGTATATGTATTAAATATGTATAACTGATTCACTTTGCTGTACAACTGAAACGAACACAACATTGTAAATCAACTATACTTCAATAAAAATTTAAGGAAAAACAAAACAAAACAAAAAAGTAATCTAATAAAAATCAATAAAATCTGTGAATGTGAAAATAAAAAAAAGATGTTACATGTGGATATCATATTTTCAACTACTAATATTCAGGAAACACATAGGACTGAAAAACATATTAAACTATACCACAGGATGCTCTCAGTAAAATCTAGGCTGTAGAAAAGACCACAGGACAAATGACCCAGTTTCTTCAACAAATAAATTGCAAGGGGGGAGAAAAAAGAGAGTTGAAGATTAAAATAAAGAGGCATTTCAACAAATCACAATGTGTGGACATTATTTGAATACTAAATGAAACGAACTGCAAAAATTTTAATATTATAAAATAGTTGGAAATTTGAGCACACTGAATATTTGATGATATTAAGGCATTACTGTTAATTTTATTTGGGGTGTGATAATGTTATAGTGGTTATTTTTTTTCAAAATCCTTATCTTTTAGAGATACATATTGAAAAATTTAAGGATTAAATTATATGATATCTGATGTTTGCTCCAAAATGATATGGGGGAGGGTTGGCTGGGAGGTAGAGGTGAAGCAAGATTGACCACGAGTTGTTAATTGTTGAAGGTAGATTATGTGTATGGGTATTTCTTATACCCTATGCTTATGCACATGTTTAAAATTTTCCATAATAAAAAGTTAAATGAAATAAAACCTACAAAGTGAAAAAAAAATGTGATAAAAATAAATAAATAAAAGGACACTCAAGCAGCCCTGTGTAGAAGAAACAATTCACTAGCACCAACCCACCAGCCCTGTGGGTTTATGCCTTGGAGAGAATCTTCCCGCCCCACTCAAGTCATCAGATGACTCCAGGCCTCAGATTTTAAGCTTTCTAGTTAAGGCTCCAGACATTATACAGAAACACAGTCTCCTGCTGTGCCCTCTCTGAATCCCTGATCCACAGAAACTATGAGTTAGTAAATTATTATTGTTGTTTTAAACTACTAAGTTGTGGGAAGACTTATTATACTCAATAATTCCTGTAGGTAGGAACATACCCAAAGCAGTTAATTAGCAGCCTGGCAGGAGAAGCCTAGAGAAAACCAGAGATCTAGTACAGAGAGGAAGGGATATTTACTAACGGTACTTGTCTTTTAAAAGTTTTTTTTGTTTTGTTTTTTTGGGGGGCAATAAAGAGCACAACATAAAAAAAAAATCCATGTAGTTGTAATCCAAATCAAGATATAGAACATTATGCCCACCAACATCAAGCCCCTCTCACGCTCCCTCTTAATCTTACCCATCCATTGTCTTGATTTCTACTATTAGTTAATATTGCCAGCTTTCAAACTCCATTTTTAAAAATCCTAAAGTACATTTTCTTTGTCCTTGGATTTTGTTTTGTATTGAACATTATACTTGTGAGATTCATCCACATTTTTGTAGTTGGATTTGTTTTCATGAATATATAGTATGCACATATATGTCAGTGTTTATTCTACTGTTGATGGATATTTGAATTATTTCCAGTTTGGGGCTATTATGAATATCAATGCTATGAACTTCTTGGACATGTCTTTTGGTGCACACATACTCTGAGGGGTTACACAACAGGGAAGGCTTTCATAGTAAGAAGGGCTAGACGAGGAAAGAAAGTCATCAACTAAGAAAAAAATGGACATTCATTAGAGGAAAGTAAGGCTCAGGTGATGATGATTTCTCATTGGCTGAGTTGTGGCATTTTCCATTGGCTGGGCTTGTTGCTGAGCAAGAAGGAAGGCTTCCTTTCTCCTGCTGGGATAGTAAGGTAGCTGCACTTACTTTTGGGGAGTGCAACGTACTTCCTGTTGAGGTCGGGAACTGACTTCCTCCCCTTGGGGTAATTGACATCTTCCTGTTTGGCAGTAATTGATGAGTGGTAGGGCATGAGAGCTCCCTCTACAGGCCTCCCTGACTCCAATTTTAGTTGAGGTTTCCTTCTATTAATTTTCACACTAGCATAACAATAAAAGCAAACCTGAAGAAAAGAAAACCACAGGCCAATCCCACATCCTACAAAAGATAATTGTGGAGAACCTTATAAGAAAAACATGCTACAGTGAAGTAAAGTTTGTACCAAGATGCAAGGATAGATCTTAAAAGGAAATCTATTAAAATAATTAATGATATTATAAAGTAAAAAAAATAAAATTAACGTCTCAATAGATGTTAAGAGGGAATTTTAATAAGAGCTGATGTCCATCCATGATTTAAAATAAAATCAATCATTTTTTAAATAGAAATAAGTGAATACTTCCTCAACATGATGAAAATATTACACATAGTAAACCAAAGCCAGCCTTATGCTCAATTGTGCAAAACCAGAAATATTTCCATTAAGATCAGGCTGTCACCTGTGACTATCAGTAAATGGTGGGATTACAATTTGGACACAGGTTTTCTCTGTCTGTTGGGGACAATGACCTCCAAGAAGCCAATCAACATATCAGTCTATTTATCAAATTATATTATTGTGTGAAAAAGTGGGTTACAAACCAGTGTTATCCATTTTTGGTATAACAAACTATGAACACTTAGATATGCATATTTATCTCCTTTGGGGATGTACTGAAATGCATAAGAAAGACTGTAAAGCATATTCAACCCTACTACCATGATGGGGGAGGGGAGCATTGTGAGAGGAAATTGTTTTGTGGCTTATGAAGTGTTCATATAGTATTTGAGGTCCCCCCACTTCTTGCTCCCAAAGGGCATATATTACTTTCAGAATCAGGAAAAGTAACAAATAAATTTCCAATAGAAACAAAAAATTGAGTCACCTAGAAATATTGTGGCAAGTATTATTTATGAAAATATTTCTATGGCACAAGTAGAAGGATACATGTATTTGCCAATACAGCCAAAAAAAATAGTCTAAGGGAGCAGTTTGAGTACTATTTGAAAATTCAAATAGTCAATACTTCTTTGGGGGATGCTCTTTGAAGAAAATTATTCTTTCATAGACATCTGCATTCTTTTTTGGTGACAAGTGTTCTGGAGATTATTTAAACATGCTTTCCATGGAGAGAAACCCAGAGGGAAATATTGTGGTGGTCCTGGCCCCCACCATGCCTTTCTGACCCCTTCTAGCCTTGCTCCTGCCCTTCCAAACACTTCCAGGAACACAGGAGCAGACAGCTGGCAGGCAAAGGTTGCACTGGGCTCAGAATTGTGATTTGTTTATCCTGCTGTAAATGATTCGAATTAGTTGCCAATACTGGAGAATTGGGAGACTTCACATAAAAATGACCAGATCTTCTTGAAAACCTGGAGGCTCTGGTAGAGCTGATCTCACAGTCCTCCAACTCCTGGGGGGGTCTTTGGACCACGCGTGAGGCGTCACCCTGGGAAATGGAATTTGCCACACCCTGTGCCTTACAAATCATTCAAAACCTTACAAAACCTTTAAAACCTGCTTCTAGCGTTCACCTTACATCACTAATGATTGATGAAGATGTATTGTCCTATCCTATGCATGGAGATTTTTCATTTTATGAGAAAGCCAAGCTATAAAATGTTTCTGCCTACATACCAGGTACTAACCGTCAAATCTTTTACTTGTTTACTGTTTTATCCGAAACAATGTAAATAACACAGTGGATGCTGCCTCTTAAATAATCATCTTTAGCATCCTGAGAAGGTAATGCTTACTATTAAATCAAATAGAGATACCAGGCTTTTCAACGGCTGAAACGGTCTAAGCGTGATTTTCAGGCTTTAACTCCGAACACCGTGCAATGTTGCCACCTTGAGGCTACATCCCTGATGCGTCCCAACATCAGTTCTTGAGGTAACGTTGCCATCTGCTGAGCTATCCCGAGATTTCAGAACACATATAAAAGAGCTCTGAGGCCCAGAATATAAATGAAATATCCATCAAATTGTGAGTATATGACTGCTAACAGTGGCTAACTGTCTGTGGATAGTTGTCACATTGCCAGTTCAATATCTGTGATGTCATGGAATCTTGGTGCTAGAAACAAATGCAAATTTTTACCCAAGGAAGTTGAGCACCAGATCCCTTTGAGAATAAGAGAAGATGTTCATGCATCTGAGATGGTTTGGATTAGTGATTCCCAAACGCTTTCCTCCAGATGCTTTAAAATCAACTGGGAGCTTGTTAGAAATCTGTGTCTTGGGTCCCAACTCAGAAATACTTGGAATCTGTATTTATGCGAGCTCCCGGGTGACTTGGTCTGCACCCTGACTCATGAACGAACCCTGGGTGACAAGCCAGCCAGTGGCGCCAGAGTGCACTCATGTATTTGTTCCAATGTTATTGTATGTTTGGGTGCAGTGTGCTGAGTGAGGTTTCTTTTCAAAGAGCCCTCCTTGTTTCATGATGTGTGCTGTTAAATGGTGAATTACATGCATGCAGTTAGAATAAGTAAAGCAATCTAGTTCCTGCGAGAATGTCCAAAACATAGCAGAAAGAAAAAACAGGGATCCCCATAAGTCTTCTCCAGTGAGAAGACAGTAGCTTTCCAGGGAAGTGTATACAGATCTAGGCACTTGCCAGCAAACCTGTGGGAATGGAAGCCAAATACCATTCTAGGTAAAGAACATGAATGCACAGAGGTGCAGCGGTTTGCAGACATACATTATTGCTGAGAATGTATAAGGATTCGTTGATTCCTGAGCCGTAATGTTTTTAGTGCGGGGGTAAGAATTTAAAACTGCCCAAGAAAAAAAAAAAAAAAAAAACTGCCCAAGAATTCAAGATCCTGTAGATCCTGCAAACAAGTAGGCATTTCGTCATGTAGATGAGTTACAGGAAACCACGGGACATTTGCACAGGGAGGGACAGAATCTGACTCATGGAAAGAGTACGTAGGAAGAGGGTGAAGATGGATTTGACAAAGGCTACCTGAGAGGAAAGAGCACAGGCAAAAACGTTACTAGGAGAACTCAGCCTATGGGTGATGGGGTTCTGACAGTGGGATTGGAAGGAGGGGAAGAGATGGACATTCCCAAGCTGGACAAGCTGGACAAGCAGAAGCATGAGTGATTGGATGTGGAAGGTTAGGCAGAGGGAAGAAACCAAGATAATTCCCAGAGTGATTTCTCTGCCTACTTCTACTGCCTCCCAGCTGAGCACCTGGGTAAATGAAGGTACCATTCCCCCAAAGAATAAAATAAAGGGAGGTGAGCTGATGCTGAATAGAAATATGGTTTTGAGACACTCGCATTCAATATTGCAGCACCAATGTAGGACTATCTAGTAATTCATCTGGGATTTAAAGAGAGGGCTGAGCTAGAGATTTGAGTGTAGAAGTTAACCTGGTGTGAGTGGTAGACCCAGCCATGGATATTACGTACAGTGCAAAGAGAAGGGAGGGGAGGAAGCTCAGGGGGAGGATGGACATTTAAGGAGTCGGACAGAGGAGCAGGAAAAGGGGCTGGAGAAGGAGGAGTAAAGAAGTAAGAGGCAAAACAGGGGAGATGGGGAGGGAAGAGGGCTTCAGAGAAGTGGGGGTGGTGGATGGTGTCAAATGTTTCCCAGGGGTCAACTAAGATAGAAAAGTGTTTGTTATACTGCAACAGGGATCTCAAGAGTTTAGCAAGAGCAGGCATTAGTGGCAGATGAATAAAATGAAGGGAATTAGGTACTGAACGAAGACTTCCATATTACTGAGCCCAACAGTTGTTATTTAGATATTAGGCCCTCACCCCCAATTTTGGCACTATTGTCTACTCCATCCTTCATGGAAAAGAGAAGAAAAGCTCAGAGAGCATGGGAGACTAAAAGAGAAGAGGTAAAGAGGGTAGCCAATGCAGGATGGGTTAGTTAAAGGGCATAAAGTGAAAGCATCCATGGATTAAACAAGTTTTTTTCTCTGTAATAATCACCAGAAGCACAATTGTCTGCTCAGGGTGGAGGGGGGTGAGAGGTAAAAGTTTGAAGGTGGCTACTGAAGGGACCTGTAAATGGCTGTGAATTTTTAGTTATCAATTTACACAGTCATGCTCAGGAACTCAAGAATTTTTCTAGAAGAGATGGGCTGTTAACAAAATGGGTATTGAGCATTGAAAAGAACACTACTCAGGAGGATAGCATTGGTCCTCACCCAGGTATTAAGAATCTCCATGAAAACTCAGTGAATTCATCAAATTATGAAAACAAAAAGATACATGCACCCCAATGTTCACTGAAGCACTATTTACAATAGCCAAGACATGGAAGCAACCTAAATGTCCATCGACAGATGAATGGATAAAGATGTGGTATATATATACAATGGAATACTACTCAGCCATAAAAATGAATGAAATAATGTCATTTGCAGCAACATAGATGGACCAAGAGATTATTATCATACTAAGTGAGTTTAGTCAGAAAGAGAAGGACAAATATCATATGATATCACTTATACGTGGAATCTAAAAGTTGATACAAATAAATCTATATACAAAACAAAAACAGACTCGCAGTCATAGAAAACAAAATTATGTTACCAAAGGGGAAAGCGGGGGAGATAAATTAGGAGTATAGGATTGACAGATACAAACTACTATATATAAAATAGATAAGCAATAAGGACTTACAGTATATCACAGGGAACTATATTCAATATCTTGTAAAATCCTGTAATGGAAGAAAGTTTGAAAAATTATATACATGTGACAATCGCTTTGCTGTACACCTAAAACTAACACAATATTGTAAATCAACTATACTTCAATTTTTTAAAAAAAGAATCTCTATGACTTTGGCCTTCATTTAATCACCTGCAAAGTATAGGTCTGGAACAAAATGCTTTCTTAGCTCCCGGTCAGCTCCAGCAGATTCTAGACCTATAATTGCTCTAAGTCTCATGGGCAGTCAGTGCCTTCCCTGCTGTCTTCCCTCTCCCTGAGATAATAACAACCTATTCCAGATCACCCTACTTAATTCAATAACTCTCTGAGGTGGGTACTATTATAATCCCATCTATAGATGAGGAAACCAAGGCACAGAAAGGTTAAGAAAATTGTCCAAGTACTCATAGCTAATAAACAGTAAAGCAAGGTTTTGAACTCAGATAGTCTGTACTTCAGAGTATAGATCCTCAACCCTCGGTCCATGCTATTTCCCTCTAAAGATGATGCAAGAAGCCAAAGGAAGTAGTCAGAAGATCCTTTAAGAATTTGAGAGTTTCAGCCAGTTTGGAGTTGTTCTTCCACTAAATCCTACCCCTCAAGTCTTGGTCTCAAAGCAGGTCCAAGCTGAGATCTTCACATCTCTAAAGAATTAAGCCAGAGGAATTCAGTGAATGATTTAGTTCTTTCCCCTAATTGACACCAACCTCCTTGGACCTATCATCATATCTGGTGTCCTATAGTTGGAAATATAACAAGGATCTCATATCTGCTTCTGTCACTAAATAAAATCTTTCCTGTTATGCCTCCTTTCTAGGTGTAGCTACAATTTCCTTAATGGATCAGTTGACTATATGGTTCTTAGTTTCTTGGTAGATTCTTCTTCTCTGCTTCACCCCAAACCACATTGCTTTGAGGAGTGACCAAGGAAAATACAGGCATTCAGAAAGATCCCATGACATCATTCATGATAAAACCATAGCCCTGAAGCAAACAGCTTCCCAGCTCCTCCAGAACACAGGATGTAATCGACTAAACAACCATTTTACCTAAGAGTAATATTTTTCTCTGCAAATGGAGTTATCAGAGCCCAACTGTCCCTTCTGTCTGAAATCTTACCCTCTCCATCTTTGCCTGTAGAAAATTGTTGCATCCTTTTAGGTACATCTCAAATGCCAACTTCTACATTAAGTCTAGAGACACTCAGAACCAGTCGAATCTTCTCTGTTGAGCCCCTGTATCACTTACCTGTAAACATCCATTACAATGCTTATCACTATTTGTGTCTGTGTCTTCTTTCTATTTATGAACAGGATTTCATTTTCACAGAAGCATGAGGCAGAGCTGGGACATTATCGGTTTTCAGGCTGACTGCCAAGTGCCTCCCAAGTTCACCTCCCACTCCTGCACACTCAGCTAGTTTGACACATTCTAGAATCTGGTCATCAACCTCACAGGCCTGGGAACCCAATTTTCTAAGTATTCCAGACCATACAGTCTTAGGGAGGCTTTCTCAAACTAACTTCACCAAATTTTAAAAAGTACACAGAGGGGAGACCTTCAAGATGGCGGAGGAGTAAGACGTGGAGATCACCTTCCTCCCACAAATTCATCAGAAATACATCTGCATGTGGGACAACTCCTACAGAACACCTACTGAGCACTGGCAGAAGACCTCAGAGCTCCCAAAAGACAAGAAACTCCCCACATACCTGGGTAGGGCAAAAGAAAAAGAAAAAACAGAGAAAAAAGAATAGTGTCCATCAGCTGCACCACTAGGAGGGAGCTGTGAAGGAGGAAAGGTTTCCACACACCAGGAAGCCCCTTCACTGGTGGAGATGGCGGGGGTGGGGGGGGCGGCAGGAAGCTTCAGAGCCACGGAGGAGAGCGCAGCAACAGGGGGCAGAGGGCAAAGCAGAGAGATTCCTGCACAGAGAATCGCTGTCAACCAGCACTCACCAGCCCGAGAGGCTTGTCTGCTCACCTGCCGGGACACGGGTGGGAGCTGGGAGCTGAGGCTTGGGCTTCGGAGGTCAGATTCCAGGGAGAGGACTGGGGTTGGCTGCATGAACACAGCCTGAAAGGGGCTCGTGTGCCACAGCTAGCCGGGAGGGCGTCCAGGGAAAAGTCTGTACATGCTTAAGAGGCAAGAGACCATTGTTTCAGGGTGCACGAGGAGAGGGGATTCAGAGCACAGCCTAAACAAACTTCAGAGATGGGCACGAGCCACAGCTGTCAGCGCAGACACCAGAGACAGGCATGAAACACTAAAGCTGCTGATTCAGCCACCAAGAAGCCTGTGTACAAGAACAGGTCACTATCCACACCTCCCCTCCTGGGAGGCTGTGCAGCCCACCACTGTCAGTGTCCCGTGATACAGGGACAACTTCCCCGGGAGTACACACGGCACGCCTCAGGCTGGTGCAACGTCTTGCCGGCCTCTGCCGCCACAGGCTCGCCCCACATCCGTACCCCTCCCTCCCCCCAGCTGAGTGAGCCAGAGCCCCCTAATCAGCTGCTCCTTTAACCCCATCCTGTCTGGAGAGGAACAGATGCCCTAAGGTGACCTACACGCAGAGGTGGGGCCAAATCCAAAGCTGAACCCCAGGAGCTGTGCAAACAAAGAAGAGAAAGGGAATTCTCTCCCAACAGCCTCAGGAGCAGCGGATTAAGTCTCCACAATCAACTTGATGTACCTCCATCTGTGGAATACTTGAATAGAAAATGAATCATCCCAAAACTGAGGAGATGCACTTCAGGAGCAACGATATATAATTTTTTTTTCCTTTTTCTCTTTTTGTGAATGTGTATGTGTATGCTTCTTTGTGTGATTTTATCTGTATAGTTTTGCTTTCACCATTTGTCCTAGGGTTCTTTCTGCCCTTTTTTTTTTTAATATAGTTTTTAACACTTGTTATCATTGGTGGATTTCTTTTTTGGTTTGGTTGCTCTCTTCTTTCTTTTTTTAAAATTACATTTTAATTTTTAATATTATTTTTATTTCAATAGCTATTTTCTTTTCTTTTTTTCTTTCTTTCTTTCTTTTTTCTCCCTTTTCTTCTGAGCCCTGTGGCTGACAGGGTCTTTGTGTTCCCACCGGGTGTTAGGCCTGTGCCTCTGAGGCGGGATAGCTGAGTTCAGGACATTGGTCCAGCAGAGACCTCCCAGCACCATGTAATATCAAACAGTGAAAGCTCTCCCAGAGATCTCCATCTCAGCGCTAAGACCCAGCTCCATTCAACGACCAGTAAGCTACAGTGCTGGACACCCTATGCCAAACAACTAGCAAAACAAGAACACAACCCCACCTATTAGCAGACAGGCTGCCTAAACTCATAATAAGGTCACAGACACCCCAAGACACACCACCGGATGTGGTCCTGCGCACCAGAAAGACAAGATCCAGCCTCATCCACCAGAACACAGGCACCAGTCCCATCCACCAGAAAGCCTATACAACACACTGAACCAAACTTAGCCACTGGGGGCAGACACCAAAAACAACGGGAACTATGAACCTGCAGCCTGGGAAAAGGAGACCCCAAACACAGTAAGTTAAGAAAAATGAGAAGACAAAGAAACACACAGCAGATGAAGGAGCAAGGTAAAAACCCACCAGACCAAACAAATGAAGAGAAAATAGGCAGTCTACCTGAAGAAGAATTCACAGTAATGATAGTAAAGATGATCCCAAATCTTGGAATTAGAATGGAGAAAATACAAGAAACGTTTAACAAGGACCTAGAAGAACAAAAGAGCAAACAAAAAATGATGAACAATACAATAAGGGAAATTAAAAATTCTCTGGAAAAAGGGAATACTCTTGCACTGTTGGTGGGAATTTAAATTGATACAGCCACTATGGAGAACAATATGGAGGTTCCTTAAAAAACTAAAACTAGAGCTACCATACGACCCAGCAATCCCACTACTAGGCATAAACCCTGAGAAAACCATAATTCAAAAAGAGTCATGTACCAAAATGTTCACTGAAGCTCTATTTACAATAGCCAGGATATGGAAGCAACCTAAGTGTCCATCAACAGATGAATGGATAAAGAAGATGTGGCACATATATACAATGCAACATAACTCAGCCATAAAAAGAAACAAAATTAAGTTATTTGTAGTGAGGTGGATGGACCTAGAGTCTGTCATACAGAGTGAAATAAGTCAGAAAGAGAAAAAGAAATACTGTATGCTAACACATATATATGGAATCTAAGAAAGAAAAAAAAAATGTCATGAAGAACCTAGGAGCAAGATGGGAATAAAGACACAGACCTACTAGAGAATGGACTTGAAGATATGGGGAGGGGGAAGGGTAAGCTGTGACAAAGTGAAAGAGTGGCATGGACATATATACACTACCAAGCATAAAATAGATAGCTAGTGGGAAGCAGCCGCATAGCACAGGGAGATCAGCTCAGTGCTTTGTGACCACCTAGAGGGTTGGAGTAGGGAGGGTGGGAGGGAGGGAGATGCAAGAGGGAAGAGATATGGGAACATATGTATATGTATAGCTGATTCACTTTGTTATAGAGCAGAAACTAACACACCATTGTAAAGCAATTATACTCCAATAAAGATGTTAAAAAAAATTCTCTGGAAGTAATCAATAGCAGAATAACTGAGGCAGAAAAATGGATAAGTGACCTGGAAGATAAAATAGTGGAAATAACTACTGCAGAGCAGAGTAAAGAAAAAAGAATGAAAAGAATTGAGGCCAGTCTCAGAGACCTCCAGAACAACAACAAATGCACCAACATTCGAATTATAGGGGTCCTAGAAGAAGAAGAGAAAAAGAAAGAGACTGACAAAATATTTGAAGAGATTATAGTTGAAAACTTCCCTAATATGGGAAAGGAAATAGGTAATCAAGTCCAGGAAGTGCAGAGAGCACCATACAGGGTAAACCCAAGGAGAAACATGCCAAGACATATTAATCAAACTATCAAAAATTAAATACAAAGAAAAAATATTAAACACAGAAAGGGAAAAACAACAAATAACATACAAGGGAATCCCCATAAGGTTAACAGCTGATCTTCCAGCAGAAACTCTGCAAGCTAGAAGGGAGAGGCAGGAAATATTTAAAGTGATGAAAAGGAAAAAACTGCAACCAAGATTACTCTACCCAGCAAGGATCTCATTCAGATTCAACAGAGAAATTAAAACCTTTACAGACAAGCAAAAGCTAAGAGAATTCAGCACCACCAAACCAGCTTTACAACAAATGCTAAAGGAGCTTCTCTAGGCAGGAAACACAAGAGAAGGAAAAGACCTACAATAACAAACCCCAAACAATTAAGAAAATGCTAATAGGAACACACATATCGATAATTACCTTAAATGTAAATTGATTAAATGCTCCAACGAAAAGACAGAGACTGGCTGAATGGACACAAAAACAAGACCCTTATATATGATGTCTACAAGAGACCCACTTCAAACCTAGGGACACATACAGACTGAAAGTGAGGGGATGGGAAAAGATATTCCATGCAAATGGAAATCAGAAGAAAGCTGGAATAGCAATTCTCATATCAAACAAAATAGACTTGAAAATAAAGACTATTACAAGAGACAAAGAAGGACAATACCTAGTGATCAAGGGATCAATCCAAGAAGAAGATATAACAATTGTAAATATCTATGCCCCCAACATAGGAGCACCTCAATACATAAGGCAAATGCTAACAGCCATAAAAGGGGAAATCAACAGTAACTCAATCATAGCAGGGGACTTTAACATCCCACTTTAACTAATGGACAGATCATCCAAAATGAAAATAAATAAGGAAACACAAGGTTTAAATGATACATTAAACAAGATGGACTTAACTGATATTTATAGGACATTCCATCCAAAAACAACAGAATACAATTTCTTCTCAAGTGCTCATGGAACATTCTCTAGGATAGATCATATCTTGGGTCACAAATCAAGCCTTGGTAAAATTAAGAAAATTGAAATCGTATCAAGTATCTTTTCCAACCACAATGCTATGAGACTAGATGTCAATTACAGGAAAAAAATCTGCAAAAAATACAAACACATGGAGGCTAAACAATACACTACCTGATAACCAAGAGATCACTGAAGAAATCAAAGAGGAAATCAAACAATACCTAGAAACAAATGACAATGAAAATACAATGACCCAAAACCAATGCGATACAGCAAAAGCAGTTCTAAGAGGGAAGTTTATAGCAATACCTCAAGACACAAGAAACATCTCAAATAAACAACCTAACTTTACACCTAAAGTAATTAGAGAAAGAAGAACAAAAATACCCCAAAGCTAGCAGAAGGAAAGAAATCATAATGATCAGATCAGAAATAAATGAAAAAGAAATAAAGGAACAATAGCAAAGATCAATAAAACTAAAAGATGATTCTTTGAGAAGATAAACAAAATTGATAAACCACAAGCCAGACACATCAAGAAAAAAAGGGAGAAGGCTCAAACCGATAGAATTAGAAATGAAAAAGAAGTAACAACTGACACTGCAGATATACAAAGGATTATGAGATATTACTGCAAGCAAAACTATATGCCAATAAAATGGACAACCTGGAAGAAATGGACAAATTCTTAGAAAAGCACAACCTTCTGAGACTGAACCAGGAAGAAATAGAAAATATAAACAGACCAATCACAAGCACTGAAGTTGAGACTGGGATTAAAAACCTTCCAACAAACAAAAGCCCAGGACCAGATGGCTTCACAGGCAAATTCTATCAAACATTTAGAGAAGAGCTAACACCTATCCTTCTCAAACTCTTCCAAAATATAGCAGAGGGAGGAACACTCCCAAATTCATTCTACGAGACCACCATCACCCTGATACCAAAACCAGACAAAGATGTCAAGAAAAAAGAAAACTACAGGCCAACATCACTGATGAACATAGATGAAAAATCCTCAACAAAATACTAGCAAACAGAATCCAACAGCACAACTTACATTACCACCAACAGTGCAAGAGGGTTCCCTTTTCCCCACACCCTGTCCAGCATTTATTGTTTGTAGATTTTTTGATGATGGCCATTCTGACCGGTGTGAGATGATATCTCATTGCAGTTTTGATTTGCATTTCTCTAATGATTAATGATGTTGAGCATTCTTTCATGTGTTTCTTGGCAATCTGTATATCTTCTTTGGAGAAATGTCTATTTAGGTCTTCTGCCCGTTTTTGGATTGGGTTGTTTGTTTTTTTAATATTAAGCTGCATGAGCTGCTGGTAAATTTTGGAGATTAATCCTTTGTCAGTTGATTCATTTGCAAAAATTTTCTCCCATTCTGAAGTTTGTCTTTTCGTCTTTTTATGGTTTCCTTTGCTGTGCAAAAGCTTTTAAGTTTCATTAGGTCCCATTTGTTTATTTTTGTTTTTATTTCCATTTCTCTAGGAGGTGGGTCAAAAAGTATCTTCCTGTAATTTATGTCATAGGGTGTTCTGCCTATGTTTTCCTCTAAGCGTTTGATGGTGTCTGGCCTTACATTTAAGTCTTTAATCAATTTTGAGTTTATTTCTGCATATGGTGTTAGGGAGTGTTCTAATTTCATTCTTTTACATGTAACTGTCCAGTTTTCCCAGCACCACTTATTGAAGAGGCTGTCTTTTCTCCACTGTATATTCTTGCCTCCTTTACCAAAGATAAGTTGACCATATGTGCGTGGGTTTATCTCTGTGCTTTCTATCCTGTTCCATTGATCTATATTTCTGTTTCTGTGCCAGTAGCATACTGTCTTGATTACTGTAGCTTTGAATATAGTCTGAAGCCCGGGAGTCTGATTCCTCCAGCTCCGTGTTTCTTTCTCAAGATTGCTTTGGCTATTCAGGGTCTTTTGTGTTTCCATAAAAATTATGAAAATTTTTGTTCTAGTTCTGTGAAAAATGCCAGTGGTAGTTTGATAGGGATTGCATTGAATCTGTAGATTGCTTTGGGTAGTAGAGTCATTTTCACAGTCTTGATTCTTCCAATCCAAGAATATGGTATAACTCTCCATCTATTTATATCATCTTTAATTTCTTTCATCAGCATCTTATACTTTTCTGTATATAGGTCTTTTGTCTCCTTAGGTATGTTTATTCCTAGATATTTTATTCTTTTTGTTGTAATGGTAAAATTGATACAGCCACTATGGAGAACAGTATGGAGGTTCCTTAAAAAACTAAAAATAGAACTACCATATGACCCAGCAATCCCACTACTGGGCCTGTAGCCTGAGAAAACCATAATTCAAAAAGAGTCATGTACAAAAATGTTCATTGCAGCTCTGTTTACAACAGCCAGGATATGGAAGCAACCTGTGTCCACTGACAGATGAATGGATAAAGAAGATATGGCACATACATGCAATGGAATATTACTCAGCCATAAAAAGGAATGAAACTGAGTTATTTGTAGTGAGGTGGATGGACCTAAAGACTGTTATTCAGAGTGAAGTAAGTAAGGAAGAGAAAAACAAATACCATATGCTAACACATATATATGGAATCTAAAAAAAAAAAAAAATGTTATGAAGACCCTACAGGCAGGACAGGAATAAAGACGCAGATGTAAAGAATGGACTTAAGGACCCAGGGAGGGGGAGGGTAAGCTGGGACGAAGTGAGAGAGTGGCATGGACTTATATATACTACCAAATGTAAAATAGATAGCTAGTGGGAAGCAGCTGCATAGCACAGGGAGATCAGCTCAGTGCTTTGTGACCACCTAGAGGGGTGGGATAGGGAGTGTGGGAGGGAGATGCAAGAGGGAGGAGATATGGGGATATGTGTATATGTATAACTGATTCACTTTGTTTTAAAGCAGAAACTAATGCACCATTGTAAAGCAATTATACTCCAATACAGAAGTTAAAAAAAATAGTACACAGAATGACAAGTTATTAATTTACAATATCTAGTATCTGGCATGGTCAGATATGAGTATAATGAGAAGTCTATGAGAATTAAGGGGAGGTATGGAAGGTATAAATTATATGACCAAAAATATTTAGTAGCATCAGCCTATGCTACTTAAATTGAGCCACCTCCACCAAAAAGTTTTATCTGTCAAAGGCAGAGAAAACACTTCTAATTGCAGAGTTAGGGAATCAGTGTCATGGTACTTCTGTATCTGTGCTGGCCATCTTCCTCCTCTCCAAGCATTTTTTCTCCAGAGGATAATACAATTGATTAGAGCTTCACTCTCTATATTATAATCTTTCCCCTTTACTACCATATCATACTGAGACAGTATCAAATTTTCTCAAAGTCGTCAGCCTCATGATAATTAACCATATCTTGGTTTTCTTCCATAGCTCATGTGAATCCCATCCATTGTGTGAGGATTTTACTAGTGTGACTCTCAGCAGGAGCCCTAATTTATGGTATGCACATTGTATGTTTCCCTAAGAGCATACAATGTCTGGCTCCATTTTAGGTCCATACCACAGTGCCTGGCTCAGAGTAAGTTCTCAAAAAATATTTTGATTTATTTGAATGTGTTCATTCAACTGTTTATTTCACTCATGATGTAAGCTTGGCAAAAACTGCATGAGTTTGAGAATTGCTTTTGCCACTACTAAGTTGGTGCCATGTTAAATGGTAATGAAAAAGAGTAGGACCTTATGGTCCTTTCCCCCCATGCCCTCAGCCTGCCTTTTGTCTGTAGAAAAACTTTAGTCAAAGAGTAAGTTTAATCAGAGAGGTGAGAAAATGCAGAAGCAAAGGAAAACAAACAGGACCAAATAATAATAGTTTAGTCATTAAACAAAGTCAAGGACTTCTCTTTCCTGTTCAAGGGTTATAGGTAATATTCTGAGCCATAACATTTGAGCTGTTTTGAAGATACTTAAGCCCCCACCCGGTGGAAGAAGTTAACTACATTATGACCAGACGTAAGCTGCCACAATTCTGAGACCTGACCTCAAAGAAATGGAACAAACCGACCCTGGAACTGAAGACTAACTGTACTTATAACAATCAAGATGACACAGATCAGATCACCGCATGACCAATTTCAAAATGATTGTCAGAGCTGACTGCTGTTTATGCCTGTAGCCCCCTCCTTCCACCTATAAAAGCTCTTGCTCACTGATTGTCAGTCGGGGGTGGAGGTGGCCTTTGGACATGAGTCTGTCCCCATCCCCCATGCTGGCCCCAGTTGCTGGCCCCTGAAATAAAGCAAATTTTCCTTTCCACCAACCTTGCTTCTTTACTGGCTTTTAAGCGGTGAGCAGCCAGACCCTACCTTCAGTAGCAATAAGTTTAACTTGTCATTTAGTTTGCTATCTCAAAAAAAGAATGACAACTGCTGCCATTTTCAAATGAGGGAAGAAATCACAGTGATTGTGGTGGGTAGGTTGCATCATTATTAAATCAGTAATTTTAAGACAGTGGTTCCCAAAGTGAGATCTCTAAAAAAGTGCAACAGTATCACCTAGGAAGTTGCTAGAAATGTAAACCCTTAAGCCCCTCCTCAGATCTATTGAATCAGGAGCTCTGGGGGCAGGGCTTAGCAATCTGCTTTTTAACAAGCCCTCCAAGCAGTTCGGATGCACACTCATGTTGGAGGGTCACAGCCCTCGTTTGTTCAGGACCTCGCACATGATTTCAATGGCTCTCACCTGCAGACAAACAAGCACCTTAAGTCTCCTGCACACTGAGCCTGATAGCATATCAGATGGTAAGTAACCTTCAACACGACAGTCCCTGTGATATGCCAGTCAGTTGACATGTATCTAGTACCATGCTATATGCAAGGGTTACATTAAATTAAAACACTTAATTGATATTGTAAATAAAGATAGCCCTGATAACCCCACACTAGGAAGTATCTCCAGCCAAAATAGCATTTGAATGATTAAGTCATTAAGAGCAAGGCTTTTTGCCAGTCATAAATCCTAGTCATTAGGACATCAGAAAAGAGGAGAAAAGGCAAAATATCACCAAAGCTTCATGATGATGTTAATTATACCAGGGATGGATAAGAGAATCCATCTGTTGTTGTTCCTGGGCAGGACAATTAAGGAAACATACCCTTGGCATCAGACTTTGAGAAGCCTTGCTGGATGGTAGCTCATCCAAGCAGTAAGGGGATGGTGGAGAATCTACAAGATGCACCGACAAGGAATGAGAACGAATTGCTCTGCCACAAATGTGTGCAATGCAGAAAGAGCTAGAGTTGTATATCCTAGACACGTCCCTGTCATGCTTCTCAGATGCCCTCTGCTTCCTCTTTGGGTGACATTTTACAGCCATCTGTGGTTAGATGTAGCAAAAAGAATAACTTCTGGGTCAAATGCAGCCAAGAGAACTTTGCCCTATTTCTGGGGTGAATGGACAATTACTGTTTGCCAAAAATAATCTTGTTTTAAATGCTGTCCTTATATAGTTTTGATAGTATCTCTTTTCCTTTCAGAAGTATCCCAGTTTTGATAATAAACTATGTAGCCACTGGAACTATTACTCAAATCTCCTTTTATCTCCTCCTCTTTCTTCTTCTCCCTCTCCCTCTCCCCCAACTCCTCCTCCTCTTTCTTCTTCTCCTTCTTCTTTCTCCTTCTCCTTCTCCTTCTCCTTCTCCTTCTCCTTCTCCTTCTCCTTCTCCTTCTCCTTCTTCTTCTTCTTCTTCTTCTTCTTCTTCTTCTTCTTCTTCTTCTTCTTCTTCCTCTCCTCCTCTCTCTTTTTTTTTCTCTCTCTCTTCCTTTCTCCTTTCCTCCACTTTCAACTCTCCTTCTCTCTCTGTATTTCCTGCCATCACTTAAGATATTTAACACTTGTATTCCCATGTTCTTGACACCTGGCTACTAAGAGACCCTGGAGTAATCCACAATTGATCACAGCACACCTGAGGTGTCATTCTTGTGAACGATGCCATTGGAATTGTACAGGTCACAATCTATACAGATATATGTGGTGCCCTGCTAACAGGAGTCCCTGGGATGAGACCTTAAACTCCAGCTGGGTCCATCTGTCCAACTCAGTCCATAAATCTCCAGATGACTCACTTTCTCCAATCTGATAAAAGCTAGGGCTATGTAAAGACCCAGTCTTAGAACTAAAATTTTATCTGCAAAATGAATCAGGAGCATGCTCCATATCCATTCCTCCATTGCTTCTCACACTTGGCTGGTTTCATTACTCAGTTTAGTTTTTTGACCTCTAGCCCTTCGATTGAAGACCTCATTGACCTTTGACATCTCCATCCTCTGAATGATACAATCTCTGTTTTTCTCCTCCTCGCTCCATGTTCCAATCTGCATGTTGTCTGCCCTATGCATATCCAAGTGGTCTCCTAGAAAAGAAATGGAGTACAGAACATCATGAATCTAAGGAAATAACTAATCTAGAGACCATTCTCTGCTCCCAGGAGATCAGATATGCCCATATTTCATGATCCTGGAAAGGTTGATGTAACTCAATGTCTCTAGAACAATCTATAGTTTAAGATCCTTTAGAAAGCCTTGGAACAGACATAGCTACTGTCCAGATAGCAGAACAGAGATAGTCCAAGAACAATCACAGCCTCTGCAACACTTAGAGCACAGGACATCCATATATCCAAAAATGGATCTATGGAACAACCCTGAAATAGGGGTTATGGAATGTGGGGAGACCAACTAAGGAGGCACCTCTGAAGAGTACAGCTCATTAACACCCAACCCAATAGCCCTGTCTTAGAGTCCCACACTGGGGCACACACCTAGGCTGCACATTGCACTGTGGACAGGATGAACTTTCCTAGATGCCTTTACTATAGGGAATGTCCCCATTGATTTACTCAAGTCCCACACTGGGACTGCCACCTCCTTAGCACAAGAGCATTTACCTGCTCCCGCCTGTATTCGGCTCCATTAGGAGTGCTGTCTTACATCTCTACTATCCTTTTGTTGTCCCAATAAAGCAAGAGTCTAGGGTAGGAGTACTGTGCACTCTTAAAAGGGCATGCCCTTCTACTTTCACTCTTCTTAACTTGAACTTGCTAGTCACCCTACAGAATCGACTCATCCTTGCCACTCTCACTAACCTCACTGGAAATGCTTCTGTCCAGATCACCTTCTGATTAGCGAGTCAAAATATACTTTTCCATTTTTACCACACTTTTTCTTTTTTTTTTTTTTTGGCTGTGATTGGTCTTCATTGCTGTGCACTGGTTTTCTCTAGTTGCGGTGAGTGAGGTTTACTCTTTGTAACTCCATGGGCTCCTCATTGTGGTGGCTTCTCTTGCGGAACACGGACTCTAGGCGTGCAGGCTTCAGCAGTTGTGGTGCGCAGGCTTCAGTAGTTGTGTCTTGCGGGCTCTAGAGCACAGGGTCATTGTTGTGGTGCACGGGCTTAATTGCTCCACAGCATGTGGGATCTTCCCGGACCAGGGCTCGAACCTGTGTCCCCTGCATTGGCAGGCGGATTCTTAACCTCATGCCCCGAAGGAAGTCTCTATACCACACTTATTTTTGTTTGCTTTTATTTCTTCAATTTTTAAAAATTACATATGTACTGTATTTACATACATGGAATTGTGTGTATTTTTACACATCATAGATCAGAATTTTATGTCTATACTAGAGAGAAGATACAGAACAATTCTAACATCCCAAAGAATTCCCTTGTTCTGCCTGTTGTATTCAGATTCTCTTACCACCCCTCAACCGCTGGCAGCCATTGACCCATTGTCTGTTCTTATATTTTTCACTTTTCCAGAATGTCATATAAATGGAATCATAGGTAACCTTTTGAGAGTAAGTTATTTCCCTCAGCACAGATGTTCTCAATCAGGAACATTTAGCAATGTCTGAAGACACTTTTAGTTGTTATAACTTTGGGAGGTGTCACTGTCATCTAGTGGATAGAGGCCAGGGATGTTGCTAAATTATTACTGTACATAGGACAGCCCCACAACAAATTATCCAGCCTGGCAAAGTCAAAAACCCCACTGTTGAGAAATCTTGACCTAGCACAGTGTACCTGAGATTAATTCACATTGTTCAGGTCTTCTTTATTGCTGAAAGGCAAAAAAAAAAAAAAAATTAATTGTATGGATGTAGCACAGACTGCTTATACTTTTATCCCTTGAAAGATATTTGGGCTGTTTCCAGGAATCAGCAATTATAAATAATGCTGCTACAAACATTCATGCATAGAATTTGAATGAATGTAAGCTTCATTTCTCTAGGATACATACCAAGAAGTACGATGTCTGGGTTGCATGGTAATTGTATGTTAACTATTTAGACATTGACAATGGTTTTTCCAAAGTAGTGACACCATTTTGCATTTCTGTCAGCAACACTTGTGAGTTCTTCTTCCTCTGCCTTCTCACCAGCACTTTCACCACATCTCATTTTATGCCAGCATTTGACACTGCAGATTCAGAAATATTATCAGCACCTCAAATCCCTGCTAGGGTCCTCTTCCTAATACCATCCAGCACTCAAAGATAAACACAATCCTGACTTCTAACAGCAGAAATTCAATTTAAAATTTTTGAAATTTACATAATTGAAATCCCAAAATACTAACTCTTCTGTGTCTGGCTACTATCTCTCAATATTTTGTTTGTAAGACTCATCCCTATTATGGTGTGTAGTTGTGAGCATTTATACTCATTGTTGTCTCTTTGTACCCTTTGGGGGGGATATACAGCTTTTAAATTTTACTTTCTATTCTTGATGAATGTTTGTCTTTCTTTATATTGAGGTTTAGTTTACAGTCAATGAAATGCACCCATTTTAAGTGTACAGTCCAATAAGTTATGACAAATATATATATACTTACGTGAACACCAACAATATCAAGATATAGGACATCAACACCAAAAATATTTCCCCATTTGCCTTTGCCTTTGTTCCTCTCAGACACCCCAGCCCCAGGTGCCCACTGATCCACTTTCTGTCACAATAACTTAGTTTGGTCTTTTCTAGACTATCATGTAAATAGAAACATACAATATGTACACATTTATGTCTAACTTCTCTGGATCAGCATAATGTTTTTAAGGTTCATCTATGTTGTTGTATGTGTCGGTACTCTGTGCTCTTTTATTGTTGAACCACATTCCGATGTATGAATATATCACAATTTTTAATCTATTCACTTGTTGTTAGACATCTTTGATATTCCAGTTTGGGTTATTTTGAATAAAGCTGCTATGAAAATTCTCACACAAGTTTTTATGTGGACATCACTTTCATTTCCTTGGGTAAATAAATAGGTAGGAGATGGCTGGGTCATATGTTTATGTCTATATTTAGCTTTATAAAAAAAACTGCCAAAGTGATTTCCAAGTTGGTTATACTATCTTTCATTCCCAGAGGTAATAAATAAGAGTTCTAGTTGCTTCAACGTCCTCACCAACAACTTCTGGCAAGGTTTTGTTTTGTTTTAAATTTTAGCCATTCTAGTTGTTGTATACTGGTATCTCCTTGTGGTTTTAGTTTGATTGTTAAAGTGTTCTATTTATTGTCAAATACTACTCAGCCATAAAAAAAGAATGAAAATTTGCCATTTGCAGCAAAGAGGATGGACTTGGAGAGTATTATGCTAAGTGAAATAAATCAGAGAAAGGCAAAACTGTATGATATCACTTATATGTGGAATCAAAATTACCACAAATTAGTAAATATAACAAAAAAGAAGTAGACTCACAGATATAGAGAACAAACTAGTGGTTACCAGTGGAAGGGGTGGAGGGAAAATACAGATGTGGGGGATAGGGAGGTACAAACTACTGGGTATAAGATTGGCTACAAGGATGTATTGCACAACACAGGGGAAATAGCCAATACTTTGTAATAACTGTAACTGGAGAGTAACCTTTAAAAATTGTATAAAAAATAAAAAATTTTTAAAAGAGCAAGAAAATATTTTTCTATATATGTTGAATTATTCAAGTCTTCTGTATCTTCATTTGTTTCTGTCTGCTTGTTCTATCAATCACTGAGAGGGGAGTGTTAAAATCTCCAACTATAGTTGAGACATTTTATAATCGTGACTACTTCTCAGCCTTTTGGTGGACCTGCTTCTCTGGGCTGTGATGTTCTGACAAACAGTCGTTTGTTCAGAAGCCTAGTTTCCTCCTTCCCATTTCACACACGCTTGGTGAGACAAAAAGCCAAGAGGGAGTTGGAATAGGAGAAATGAATTTCTCCATCTGAGGTAAGGCAAGACTCCGTAAAGTTTCTTCCCCTGGGAAGCAGGGCTTTTTTAGGGAGCACTTCTTGCACATTTTCACAATGATTACTCTTCTTCTTTCCCTGCTAGAGTCACAAAGGGGACTTGCATGGCTTTTCGCTGTGAAAATCTGGTGGAGTTCCCAGAGGTAGGTCTTAGGATTTCCCCCAAGCCTGCAGCCCCAAGGAGTTTTTCCCTCACACTAGTGCACACCCAGCCCCCAGACATTCATTCAAATTACCCTTTAAGTGTTCCTACGAGTTTACGGCTCCTGCGGCTTCTGCTCCAGGTATGTATATCTCAGCTGTGACTCTTGGGATTTGCCTTTCTCCCCACTGTTGGGGGTGGCAGTTCGTCTTTCAACCTCAGATCTGTGATTAGTCCAAGAAAAGTCATTGACATGGAGTTTGTTCAGCTTTTTCTGTTGTAAGGATGCAAGTGACATCTGCCTAGCTCTTTACATGTCAGAGCTGAAACCAGAATTTGCATTTCTGTTTTCGTTCAAATCAAAATACTTTCTAAATTCCCTTTCATTTTTCTTCTGTTCCATGGTTTATGTAGAAGTATGTAGCTTAGTTTCCAAATATGTGGGGCTCTTTCAGATATTTTATTTGGTAATTGATTTCTAATTAAATTCCATTGTGATCGAATAATGAATTGATACTTTGTATATCTTACCCCTTTTAAATACATTGAGACTTGCTTTACGGCACAGAATTTTGGTATGTTTTGGTGAATGGTCCATGTGCACATAAAAAAAGTGAATTCTGCTGTTTTTTCATTGGAATGTTTTATAAATTAGGTCAATTAGGTCAGGTCGGTTGACAAGTCTTCTGTATTCTTGGTGCTTTTTCTATCTACCTGTCCTATAATGTATGTAGAGAGAGAAGGAGCGAGAGAGAGAGAGAGAGAGAGAGAGAGAGAGAGAGGAAGACACACACACACACACACACACACACACACAGGGATTAAATCTCTCTCTCTCTCTCTTCTCTATGTGTATTTCTCTTTGCAGTTCTATCAGTTTTTGCTTCGTATATTTTGAATCTCCATTATTAAGTGCAAAAATACTTAGGATTGTTAAAACTTCTTGATGACTTGACCTTTTTATCACTGTAAAATGGCTTTCTTTATCCCTGGTATCTTTGCTCTGAAATCTAGTTTGTCTTGTATTAATATAGCCATTTCAGCATTACCTTGATTAAGGTTGGCATGGAATATCTTTTCCCATCATTTTAACCCATTTGCTTCTTTTTAATTAAAGTGTGTTCCTTATAGGGCTATATTAGTTAGACACATGTCCCATATGTTTTATCTTTTTTCTTTTTTAAAAAAATCTTTTCTTTCTTTCTCTTAATCTTGATATTTTGTACTGACCTGTCTTCCAGTTTGCTAATCATCTGTTCTGCTGTGTCTGTCTATTAAAACCATAAATTAATGTCTTGCTGTCAGATATAGTATTTTTCAGTTCTAGAATTTTAAAGACTCATTCTCTGGTGAAATTCTCCATCTTTATCTCCATTTTTTAAAACATTTTAATTATGGTTATCTTAAGTCAATTAGCTGAACTTCTTTTGAGTTTGCTTCTATGGTTGAAAAAGAATTGTTTTGGTTGGTCCTGGGTTTTAATTCTCCTGGTAATTTTTAATGGATCTCTGACAGTGTAGATGACACACTACAGAGTCTATATATGATGTCCTCTCCCTCTAACAAGGGTTAGGTTTTCTCCTGGGGAGACCATAGGGACTGCAGATCACTGTAGTTCAGTTGATGTTTGATTTTACTGTTTGGGGTGGTTATATTTCAGTTTTGTGATTATTCCTAAGCCATGGCTCTGTCTCCTAAGGTGTGGTCTTTATTCTGAGTTTGTGGCATTTATTCCTAGTTCATGGCTCTTTTGGAATCACAACTGAAAGCCTGGACTATATTTTAAAGTCCCTCCAAACGTCAGGAATTGGACTCCAAACATAGTCCCTCTAACAACAGGGAGCTGCTGAAATCTCTGCTGCTCCATTTGGCCTCCCAGATGCTTAGTTTGCTGGACTTTTGGACTCTTGCTCTGCCATATTCTTTTTTTCTTGTGGATGTATTACCCAGACGATTTTCTTCTAAAAGTGAATAATAGCTTCTATATCTCTAACAATTGAAAGCATTGCTACCACCTTATATTTAGATAAAGAAATTTCCTCACGAAATAAGAATAACTTGAAACATCAGTTTGTTCACTGATTTCAGAGCATTCACTGTACATTATTAATCTGTTTATCTGCAACATCCCAATTACTAATTCCCTTAGATGGTCTCTCATATAACTTTATCCATTTCTTCTGACAGTTTAAAATCACAGTTTAAACTCTTCTTAGATTAATTTGGAAACTTTGATCCTGATTTGAAAAATGAAAACGTTGTTATTAGGTTAACACCATCTTTGCTGAGACTGATTTTGTGCTTACCTTGGAAGCTTTGTGCTTTTAAAAATATAAATGTGGGTTAGGGAGGGTGGGAGGGAGACACAAGAGGGAGGAGATGTGGGGATATATGTATATGTATAACTGATTCACTTTGTTATAAAGCAGAAACTAACACACCATTGTAAAGCAATTATACTCCAAAAAGATGTTTAAAAAAATAAATAATCAAAATATATATATATATATATAAATGAAGTAAGCAATTATTTTCATGTTTCATATTACTTGTTCCTTTCTCTTTATGGCATTTCCTAATAACTTATCTCAATAATCTGCATACTGACTTGATTTGGTATTATAATTTGAAAAATTCATTTTTCAAATTAGTTATAAGAAATCACATTATTTACTATTTTTAACCCACTTCCTCTATTCCTAGATACATAGTACCTACTGTTTTTTTATTTTATAATGTTCAGAAAATAAAGACTTTTGAGGGGAGCGATCAATATATAATTAATGCCTAATCCTAACCATATGGCCTGCCATATTTAGCTGAAGAATCAGCCAATGACTTGATAAGAGTTAGAAGTCTGGGGAGTTTCTCTGTACTTCCCCATACTCCAGGATTTTGCCCTTGAGATCCCAGCTGGTGTGTCAGCTTGGAATCCTGACTTCCTATCTTTACTTTAGTCAGACAGCCACTTTCTGCTTGGCCTCTGTTTTCCTCCACAGAAAACTGGGAAAATGCTTTCATGGAAAAAGCCAGGATAAATGTGGAGCCTCCTGTGTGCATCTCTCTTCCCAGAGATCAAAGTTGTACTAGTCCTGCTTCTGCTAGTCTCTCTTCCTTGAGCTCCAAGTGTTGCTTCATATGGAGTTGTCAATGAGAGTTTTAGTCCCATTAGAAATCATCCATCTGTCCCAGAACCAGAAATGTGCGATGCTTGGCATGTTTTATCTGGCAACTGGAAGTATCCTGTATTGGAAACTGTTTCTTTAAAATTCTAGTTTGCCATACTTCCACCCCCAAACCTAAATTTGTAATAAACCATCGTACTCTAAGAGACCCCCTTATAAAAAAAAATGTAAAATCATCTTTTCTCCTTAAATTTCAAAGTTCTATTTAACTTCCAGGTGCTTGACTCTCTTGAAGTCACGTGTGTTTTCATTTAATAACCTATAATTTTTAAAAAGTCACCACTTCCCTGATGGTCCAGTGGTAAAGAATCCACCTTGCAATGCAAGGGACACAGGTTTGATCCCAAACCGGGGATCCCACATGCCGTGGGGCAACTAAGCCCACGTGCCACAACTGCTGAGCTCGCACACCTCAACTAGCGCCCTCATGTCACAAACTACAGAGCCCACGCTCTCTGGACCCCGCACACCACAACTACAGAGCCCACGCACCCTGAAGCCTGTGTGCCACAACTAGAGAGAGAAAACTCGCATGCCACAACTACAGAGAAGTCTGCACTCCACAACAAAGAGCCCACGCACCACATTGAAGATCCCACATGCCTCAACAAAGATCCCTCCTGCCGCAACTAAGACCTGACACGGACAAAACTAAATAAAATAAATAAATAAATAATAAATAAATCTTTTTTTAAAAAGTCAGAATAAGAACAAAATAGTTTCACATGGTTTAGTGAAACATGAGATTAAAGTCAAACAAGACGGATGATGTGACCATTTGCACTTTTCTTAGTTATAGTTTCATCATTTGTAAAATGGGAAAAATAATTACTTTTTTTGCATTGTTCTTATGGTACATGCACTAAGATGTTTATAGTAGCACCGTCTATAGTAGCAAAATTTTAAAAACAGAGTAAACGTCTTTCAGTTAATAAGGCTAGGGCTGAATAAATTATCGTATAACCACGAGATGAACTAGTATGCTGCCTTTAAAAACGGTACTTATGCCACTTGAGTTTAAGGGCTTGTTTTGAGGCATTAAATGGGAATACAGACATGTGAATATAATTTTTAAAATATGTGGATATGTGTACACATATCTGTATATTACATTGAGGAAAGTCATGGAGGGGCATGTGTTTTGTTAACATGGGTTCCCTGGATAAGGAGATATGGGAAGGGGAGGGGAAGACAGGCTGACATGGGAGAAAGAGAAGAAGGGGGAAGACAAGAGAAAAAGAGGGCAAAAAAAGATTTCTTTGAAGAAATGCATTATGTGATGATCACTGCTTTACCTTTTTTATAAAATTTTATTTACAATTATACAATTTTATAGGAATTAATTTTTAAGTGTTGACTTTTCAATCTTAGATTTAAAGTAGACATTTAGTACAAATTTATATAATTTCTTTAATAAAGCACCTGAGTTATGAAAGGAAGTTAGAGATGGAGTAGATCCTAAACTTGAAGACGGATTATCTTGCAAAGTCTAATGCTCATGTTACTTACAAAACAAGTCTTTTTTTAAATTTTATTTTATTGAGTATAGTTGATTTACAATGTTGTGTTAGTTTCTGGTGTACAGCAAAGTGATTCAGTTATATATACATACAATAGTTTGCATCTGCTAATTCCAAACTCCCAATCCATCCCTCCCCCTTGGCAACCACAAGTCTTTTCTCTATGTCTGTGAGTCTGTTTCTGTTTTGTAAATAAGTTCATTTGTGTCATATTTTAGATTCCAAATATAAATGATATCATATGGTATTTGTCCTTCTCTTTTTGACTAACCTCACTTAGTATGATAATCTCTAGGTCCATCCATGTTGCTGTAAATGGCATTATTTCATTGTTTTTGATGGCTGAGTAATATTCTAGTGTGTGTGTGTGTGTGTGTGTGTGTGTGTGTGTACCACATCTTTCTTATCCATTCATCTGTTGATGAACATTTATGCTGTTTCCATGTCTTGACTATTGTAAATAGTGCTGCTATGAACATTGGGGTGCGTGTACCTTTTCAAATTAGAGTTTTGTCAAGTCTTGATCTTTGTGCCAAGATGTCCTACCAAAGCTAGTAGACTTACCGGTATGACACAATCTGCTCTTTAGCTCTAATGTTCTGCGTATTCATTTAAATTCTAATGTTCTTCATATAAATTTTGACAATGGAAAAGCTGATGATCCGGGACAGTTATCTCTTTGCAATGTATTCCCTCTTTGCAATTTATTCTTTGGTTCCAAATGAACGGTTGGCTTAAGATTTTCAAAAAGTGAATGCTTAGTGTGTGGACATAGGTATAAATTTAGATCAATTGCTAAATTGCACTTTCGTGAATTTGTACTGGTATTCCCTTACTTGCTTAAATCTTTCCAGTTCTTCTCCCACCCCTACAATTTTTTATAAGTTTCAAATAGTTGTTTGGATAAATAATATTCATAAAAGAACATACCTGTCACTGAACTTTAGGAATTTCTAGATTGCCAGGCAGTCAGCAGTTTTATATAAAAGACCAGCTGTGACTATGGAGTGATGCTCATGTCCTGGAGGGCAGGCCAGTGGCACTGTCCTCTCAGTCTTATGTGAAGACACCACACATACTACACACCTAATCCATACTACATTGATTTGTACTCCTTATACGTGTTGTTGGGAACCTAAGTCCATGCTGAGATTTGCTAAATTACATTTGGCCTTTCAACTTGAGATATTTGGTATGCTTTGTGCTAAAAAGGTAAAGATGTGTGGCAGAATGATATATGAGTTGGTAATAAAACTGATGAATCACAATTGCTAACAGTTACTGAACACTTATTATGCATCAGTTGCTCTTGGCTAAAAGTCTTGTATATAAAAATGTGCTTAATCTTCAAAAGCATCCTAGGAAGTAGGAACCATTATCATTCTTATTTTACAGATGGGGACACTGAGGCACTGGCAAATTAGATACATTAAAAATTGGATAAAGTACCACTTGTAGAAAGCAGAGCTAAGATCTCAACTGAGTTACTTGATAGCCACATGTTATCCTATCAACTACTCTCTTATGCCTGTTTAAACCTGGAGCATCCCACAGTATGCATTATTTTTTCCTCTGCCCAGAAATTAGGTCCTCAGTTTCTTAATGCAGTGACCAGTACATGGAGAGTCTCAGTTTCTACAGTAGCAAGTCAGGAATTCAGAGGTGAGATTGTGATTTGAAGGTCCACAGGTTTTACAATGGGCTTGCTTTTATCACTCCCTTCTGCAAAAGGATCTTTGGGCTGAGGGTGGACATGCAGTGAAGGGAGACAAAGGAAAGGGAAGAAGAAGTAGCATCAGGAAAGTAGGAGACTTGGCAGTTTGCTCTCACCCCCTGGCAGAGCAGGGACAAGAGAGAATGAAGGATGAGCTCTGGAGATCTTAGATGTGTTGACAGTGAGAGGCATAAATGCCCTGTATCCCAGACAAAGTTTGAGAACAGAAGTCTCTGAGACACTAACAGTGCCACTGGGAATATGGGGAACAATTGAAATGGCAGGTGGGGCATAACATATAAATACCAGCATGGACCCTAGAAGGTTCAGCCCAACACCCCATAGATCTTTTTTTTCTTTTTTTTTTTTTTTTTTTTCACCCCATAGATCTTGTTTAGATCTTTTGGCTCAGAATGTATTCCAAGAATATCTTTCCTTGAAACCTTAATTTGTGGAGGCAAGAGGCTAGCCTGCTTGTGAGTGATGCCTGTGATAAGAACAAAGGGATTCTCTTGTTTCTGCCTTGCTACTGCAACTCCAGTTAGGAGTCAGAAAGAAGACAAGAGAGGGAAAGCCTGAGATGGAATTTTAAACCAGATTATGATGGAATTAATAAGCTTGAGTTAATCCCAAATTACTACCTGTAATTGAGAAAATTTGGAATATGATAAAAGAAGATACACAAATCATCAGAGTAACACTAAGTGGAAAATATTGTTCTTATAACATTAATATCTCTTATTTCTCCCCTACCCCTTCTATTGTAATTCTCCTTAAGTATAGCTCCTGCCTTCTTCCAACACTTTAAAATCAACTGCTGGACTCAGATAATTTCTGCTATATTTACTACAGATTCAGAAAGAATTCAGTAAGGTCCCTTTCTAGCACTACATTTTTGAAGTCTGGGAGACTTTTAAACAGTGCATGTGTATGTGTTTGAACGTATGTGGGGATGGGGAAAGGGTCATAGAATCTATTGCTTCTAGAAATTTCCTCTGACTATATGAACCACATGATGTATTTTCAACCTCAGAGCTAAGAAAAGCATATTATCATAGAAACTGATAAACTCCTTAATAGATAATAGCTTAAATCATGTGAAATATTTGATGTTAAAATGGGGTCCTCAGGACTTCCCTGGTGGTCCAGTAGATAAGACTCTGCACTCCCAATGCAGGGGGCATGGGTTTGATCCCTGGTTGGAGAACTAGATCTCACATGCATGCCACAGCTAAGAGTTCACAAGTCTCAACTAAGAAGTCCCATGCTACAACTAAAAGATCCCACATGCCGCAACGAAGATCCCACGTGCTGCAGCGAAGATCCCACGTGCTGCAGTGAAGATCCCACGTGCCACAACTATGACTCGGCACAACCAAAATAAAAAATAGTAAATAAATTAAAAAAACAAATAATTTTTTTTTATAAAAAGGGGTCCTCAATCAAGAAACATTAGGGTGGGGGGCAATGTTCAAGACACTGGACACTAACACTCTTGGGGAATGTCTGTAATATATGTTATATTCTGTACGATGCTGATAGTGTTTTGATTTGAACAGTTGAGTGCTTAGGAAGGAGCTGGGCAAACAATGCCACAGACTATAAACCATAGTTTCTAAAAGCATCAGTGCTCTAAGGAGATATAATGAACGACGCTGCTCAATGATCCAGATGAGTTCATGCAAATTCATTGACTAACCATTCAAGTTAGACTGACCTAGGCTGGAAGTTTAGGAATAAATAAGTGTGTAACAGACTGAGTCCTTAAAAGTAATGGATTTACTTAATATAGACCTCAGGAAACAAGTATTTTCTATGTGCTCTTCCAGCTTCCAAAGAACTTGATTTGGAAAGCGATGATTAAATATATAGCATCTTCCCTGTAAGGAAGTTGTTCTGGTAAATCTGAAAAAGACATTAAGAACTAAATGGAAAGGGGGCTTCCCTGGTTGCGCAGTGGTTGAGAGTCCGCCTGCCAATGCAGGGGACACGGGTTCGTGCCCCGGTCCGGGAAGATCCCACATGCCGCGGAGTGGCTGGGCCCGTGAGCCATGGCTGCTGAGCCTGTGCGTCCAGAGCCTGTGCTCCACAACGGGAGAGGCCACAACAGTAAGAGGCCCGCTTACCACAAAAAATTTTAAAAAATTTAAAAATAAAATAAAAAAGAACTAAATGGAAAAGAATAGAGAGGAAACCATGGGACTTTGTGGGATAAATACATAGCCACCATCAATTTAAAGGCTGGATGCTTAAAGGATTCAAAAGACTCTGTTATAGATACAGTACAGGGATGATTTATGAAAATAAGAGTAGACCAGAAATATTTATGCAAATTGAAAACACCAATGTGTAGGAAAGTGTGAAAAAAATTGTTTTCATGGCTCAAAAAAGTCAAGCAGTTAAGAGTCAGTTTTTGTTTTACTTCATTTTATACCTGAATACAGTTTTTTTCTCTTCCCGCTAAAGAAGAAGAAGAAGAAGAGGAAGAACAAGAACAAAAACAAGAGGAGGAAGAAGAAGGAGGAGGGGAAGGGGAAGGGGGAGGGGAGGAGAAGGCGGGGAAGGGGAAGAGGAAGGGGGAGGGGAGGAGAAGGAGGGGGAGGGGAAGGGGAAGGGGGAGGAGGAGGTGGTCAAGCAGGGTCTCACATCATCTGTAACATCATATATCTGGTCTATTGGTGCTATTGGGGCAACATAAACTGGAATGTTTCGGGGGATGGGAAATATTACCAATAATATATTCATAATACCCAGGACCAAACAAGACCTTGAACATATATTTCCCCTTCCACTACTCTCCTCTTCTCTTGTAACTTCCCTGTTAGAAGTTCACCAACACTGAATGCACAGGTTTGCCTGAGGCCAGCATTAACATGTACAAAGCAAAGAGATAAGCACTAAACACCCACAACTAACAACAAGAAGGGGACTATCCTGGGGACAATTAGAAAGGAGTTTGAAAGGAGGGAAATATCACTAGGCTACCATCTTGTCTCAATTTACACCCCTTGATTCAACACAGTGCTTGGTAGAACAATGGACAGTTTTTGAAGCCTCTGTTTTTTAAAAAACGTGTGTAGTACAATGGCCTTTAATTAATGTGGTAACAGGGAGAAATAGCCTACTAGTCTAATTTCACAATTGCAATTTAGCACAAGCCCCCAAATTTGACAAAGATCAATGTTTTCTAGTATCATAGGTTTCATAAACAGATGAGAAAAATACATTTATGTGTAAATCTTAGGCAGGAAGGAGTGATATATTCTCATGTTGTAACATTTATTTCCTCATAGAATTGGTTAGGGACTGTACTCAGCTTGTATATCCAATTCAGTCAGTAAAAATTCATCGATAGTCTGTTACTATTTGACAAAGTTTAGTGTAAGGACTCGAGCTAAATCCTCACAAACCCCAGCCTGCTTGATACTTTTTTCCTCTCCACCTTTTCAACTTCATCAAACGTGATGCATTATAAACAGATATATTTATCTTCCAGCTAATCCCCAATGGATGGAATAAAGAGCTTGACACCAATTTTAAGCTTTTCTTTTTTTCCTCCCTAATCATTTATTGCAGAAGAAAAATAGCGCTACAAAAATGGACTTTTTACAGCAGGCTCAATAAATCCTTGGTGCATTTCTCGTATTCTCTGTCCCTCTGCAAACATGTTTCTATCAAGATTAATATTAAATTCAGTCCAAGGCTGAGCACCAGATTTGAGCAATGACAAATTCTTCACCATTTCCCTACAGATCTTTTACTTTTTCTAAGTTGAGAATTTCAATCCTGCCCTGGAAATAGACTAGTGGAAAAGCACACCTCTCACTGGATATAAGTCAACTTTTTAAAACTCTGACACACTGATGTAACTGGACTTTTTGATGTGTTATTTGATCTTTCATCCTACTAATTTTGGGGGGACTTTCTGCAAAACTTAGGTCATTCATAGTTGAGGTCTGGTCTAGTGTTTTGAAAGGAGAACAAAGAATGAGATGAATGTTTTTAGGTCAGTTGTTCCTAAACTTTGGATTTTGTCAGTAAAATATGTTAAAAAAAAAAAAAAAAAAACAACCCTAGAGGATGAAAATAAGAGGCAGATTCAAATTGTGTCAAGTACAGACATACACTCACATAAAAACCCTCTTACTTGCTATTATTTCTTTAATTTCAGGATAAAAATCTCAGAATTAAAAAAAAATAGTTTAAAAAATAGTTGGCTTTATGTAGAATTTTTTTCCTCTCATTTTGTTGTAGATTCATCCTGGTCATACAATAGTCTGCACCGCTGCTCTTGGGGACAATGACATCAGGCAAAGAAATAGAGCCCTTTGCTCACACAGTTCAAGACAGAGACCAATAGACCTGGCCTCTGATCCCAGGACTTTCCTTTGCTAAATAAATGACAATTTTACAAACTTGCCTCTTGAGCAAAAGGACTCATTTTCCCTTCAGAAGTTCATGAGTTCATTTACACTGAAAGATCATTGTAGAGATCAAAAAAGATTGTGAGGTACACTAACTAGGTAAAAGAACATTACTAATAGGTGTACCCGGTGGGTCATCTTCTTAGTTATTGTTAGTTATTTAGACCAACTTTGATATGGTTCGCACTTGACTCATCACTAGAAATTGGAGATGAAGACAGTCTTCAGTCAAATTCTGACCATTGCCATGTGAGCTGCATAGAATTATTGTGGACATTTTAATTTATATCTATTTTATTAAGTTAACCATGAACCCAAAACACTGAATCACAAAGAAGTCCATTACAAAAAGCAATCTATCTTATTCCAGGCACAAAAATCCCATCCACCTCTTTATATTCACACCTTGCTTTTTAAAAGAGTAGTTTTCCTCATTTTAACATTTATTCTTCGAATCCTCACCATGACCCTGATTTACAAGGCAATTTTTAGGTGACAAAAATTTCCTGAAGGCTTTCTGTTCTATTCTGGACTTGAACTATTTGAGCTAGGCAAAAACCTGCCTCAGGAAAGTAATTGTAACCAATTGATTACATTTTATTGAAATTAAGTGAATTCTGTGGGCACCTGCTGAATGTAAGGCACTTCTGGGAAACGTTCCCTTATTTTTCATACTGTCTGTTCTGCTTGGAGAGAACAGTTTCTCTTATTTTATGTCCTTTTATTGGAGAAATTGTCTTCAATTCTCCCCCATTCAACAGTCTGAGTTTGGGATTTGAGTTGCATTACCTTGCGTCTCAGCCCTTCTCCACTGGATTCCCCTGAGGTTCTCTGGGTGAGTGGTCTCCTGTCCGGTGGTAGCCCTGGGATACTTTCCCAGTTTTGCTAGTCTAGAAAGATTGCAACCCAGCAGGTGAATAACTTTGCATCTGGAAAGCAGGGATTTAATTGCTGTGTTTTTGTTTGTAGATTCTTTAATTGGTTAGAATCTGTGGCCCATATGGATTTTCTTTAAAAATGACCAGGTAGGGCTTCCCTGGTGGCGCAGTGGTTGAGGGTCCGCCTGCCGATGCAGGGGACACGGGTTTGTGCCCGGGTCCGGGAGGATCCCGCGTGCCGCGGAGCAGCTGGACCCGTGAGCCATGGCCGCTGAGCCTGCGCGTCCAGAGCCTGTGCTCCGCGGCGGGAGGGGCCGCAGTGGCGAGAGGCCCGCGTACCGCAAAAAAAAAAAAAAAAAAAAAAAGACCAGGTATTTTACATGTTAATTTATTCTGGGGATGGAGAGGGATACTTTCAGTGACTTTGGACCTCTGAGAGGCCATGAAAATGCACCGTGATGGAGGTGTCATGTAAAACAAAGGATGGGGGGTTCAGGTGTATAACTATTCCGTTTCTAAATGGAGTATTTTGAGTATTCTGACCCCTAGTTTTTTATCCTGGTTAGTTTCAATCCTCTCCCCACTCACACACACAGAATCCCTATCGGCTGTTTTAATTTTTTTCCATTTGCACTTAACATCTTCTAATACACAATATAGTGTGTTTAGTTTTGGTGTTTATTTTTTGAGTCTTTCCCCACTCCTCACTCCCAGGATTAAACTATACAAACAAGGACATTTTTCTTGCTTTCTTCATGTCTGAATTTTTAATACCTATAAGTTCCTGCCATGTGGTATGCATTCAATTATTTATGAATAGATACCTCTTTTCTGACTCATTACTAAATAGACAGTTTTTAAGATGAGATTTTGCATTTGTATTTTCAGTTCTCAGGACATTTAGCATACCATAGGAAAATGTTCAAGGTGAGAAATCAGGAGAAATATGGCACATATCTGTGGAAGGGTTCCCACCTGATACAAACCTGCTACAAACCTCAGTAACTGGGCTTCCCTGGTGGCGCAGTGGTTGAGAGTCCGCTTGCCGATGCAGGGGACACGGGTTCGTGCCCCGGTCTCGGAAGATCCCACATGCCGCGGCGCGGCTCGGCCCGTGAGCCATGGCCGCTGAGCCTGCGCGTTCGGAGCCTGTGCTCCGCAACGGGAGAGGCCACAACAGTGAGAGGCCCGCATACCGCAAAAAAAAAAAAAAAAATCTATAAAAAAACCTCAGTAACTGTGTTCTTCCCAAGTGAGATCTGTTCTCATCACTACACACCAGGCAGCCCACAATAAACAGATCAGAGTTGGCAAAAGAAAGAAACGTGTTTGCCAATCCTGAGCTAAGGTAACTTCAGTACTGCATGTAAGCTGAATGCTCTATTGGTGTACAGTGTCTTTTTAATTAAGGTATTTGGTTTCTAGACATAACCTGAGACTACCATATTGGCAAACAGATTTACCGCTGTTCTTTATAGCTTGGTGTCAAAGTTATTATTACCTTCAGAAAATGAGTTCAGGAGGCTTCCTTCTTTTTTCTACTCTCTGAAATATTATGTATAAAATGGGGATAATTTATTTATTGATTTTTGCAGAAATTACCTCCTGAAACATCTGACCCAGCAGATCGATTTTTATTATTTGGGGGATAAAGTTTTATTTACTGAATTTTAAAAATTTTAATGGTTAAACATCAATTCTGGTTTCTACTTCTTGAATCACATTTTTTGTAAATTTTATATATAACTAGAAAATTGGATAAATATAACAAGAAATAGATAATTTCTAAAAAGTAATACATTTATCTCAGTTTTTAATTATTATAAATTACTTCATAGTGTGCTCTTACTATTATCTGCATTGTATCTAATTGTGACCCCTCCCTAGTTCCTAATACTGCTTAATAGTACCTTTTCTTTCTTTTGTTGCTCAGTTGCATCAGAATTTTCCATTTTATTAATCAGTGTAAAGTAATAAAGCACCTTGGAATTTTGAACAATTATCTTTGTGTTTTATTTTATTAATTTGTACTCATATTTTTTTTCTGCCTTCTGATCTCTTTGGGTAAGTTATCCTTTAAAATTTTCCTTGAGGTAGACACTTACTTAGCTCATTCATTCTGTCTTACTTTTCCAATAAAGATTCTACCTTTATGTACATTCCCACAACTTTTAATATGAGGTATTTTCATTATTGCCCATTTCTAAATAATTGCTTAATTTCCATGATAAAATCTTTGACCCATGAGCTATTTATGTAACAGAGAAAAACAAAATCGGACTCCATGTTGGATCCCTTTCTTTTGCTTTAACCTTTGCTTTTCATTGCTTTTGTTATATAATCACTAAAAGGGTGCTGTCTGTAGCTATAAGCATACAAAATGGTCTGCCTTGGGGAACCTTGCCCCTCTGCCTGAATGTTAAATCAAAGTGCCGTTGTTCAGCTCACAGGGAAACATCCTGACCCTGTCCACCTGTGAATGGCTGCAGGAAAGAAGAATTAACGCATCCCCTCCCTGAGGCTGGCCAAACCAGAAGTTATTTTATAAGACTTATGACCTTTTTACTTTACTTTACTTCCTCACCTCCTCCCCATCTCTGTTCTATAAAAGAAACTAGCATCCAGACCCTGATAAGATGATACTCCAGGACTCTAGTCTGCCATCTTCTTAGAAGTCTGGCTTTCTGAATAAAGTTGCTATTCCTTGCCTCAACAACTCGCCTCCCGATTTATTGGCCTGTGATGCAGTGAGCAGACCAAGCTTGGACTCAGTAACATTTAGATGTGTGTTTCGTGTTTCCAGGTACATAGGTTCTTTTGGTTATTCTGTCATCATTTTCTAATTTATTGTTATCAGACATTGGGGGCTGTATGATATTAAAGCAGTATTAATTGCTGAAATGTGTTTTCTGGCCTAATACATGTGCTTAAAAGAAGCACTCTTTCTTTATATCCTCTGCCATTTTTTTTCTACTAGTCTGTGTACTCCCTTCTTATCAATTTCAACATCTGTTTGTACAGATGGGACATTAACACTCTCTCTGCTATCTGGGTTGCAAACATATTTTTCCAAATCTATTATTTTTCTATTGACTTTGTTGAAATTATCTTTTACCATATAAATGTTTTTACTTAATATTTATAGAGGGAAATTTGCTTATCTTTTCTTTTCATGCTTTTAGGATTTTATATTGCCCAAGAAGGATTCTAGCACCTTAAATGTACACAGATTCCTGTATGTTCTTTCTTTGTTTTTTTTTTTTTAATTTATTTTTGGCTGCGCTTGAGTCTCTGTTGCTGCTCACGGGCTTTCTCTAGTTGCAGTGAGCGGGGGCTACTCTTTGTTGCAGTGTGCAGGCTTCTCATTGCGGTGGCTTCTCTTGTTGCAGAGCATGGGCTCTAGGCACTTGGGCTTCAGTAGTTGTGGCACATGGACTTAGCTGCTCCACAGCATGTGGGATCTTCCTGGACCAGGGCTCAAACCCATGTCCCCTGCATTGGCAGGTGGATTCTTAACCACTGCACCACCAGGGAAGTTCCTCCTATATGTTCTTGAAGGGTTTTTATACATTTTTGTCAGGGTAAGATCCAGGTTTGAAGAATAAATTTCATATAATTTTAACTGTTAAAAGACTTTTTAAGAAAAAATGCAAACATAAACATGAAATTAGATACAAAATTGAATATTTGTTCAAAACCTGAAAAGAAATCACAACAGAATAAAAATTTTGATATGTTGACAAATTCCTCAAACATTCCCCAAATCCAGAAAGATGACAATAGTAACTGACTACTTAACATTGCTCTATAGTGTTTTTATTTTCTTACATATTTTCTTCACATTTTCTGATCACCTCTCAATATTATTGCCATTGTATAATAATTTTTACAGAGAGAATAAAAAGGAAAGTTAGTCTTCCTGTTAGTAGAGTCGATCAAAAATTGTTTTATTACTGATAGTTGAGATATGTAAACCACATGAATTCAGACACAAATAGCCTCACTATAGGACCACTGCATGGCTGTGATTTCAAACAGAAAATCTGAAAAAACGCATTTCATTCAATTCTAGCAATGATAAAAAAAATACGGTGCCTTTGTAATCATATACACTGTATTCTCCTGTCAACGCTTGAGAAGAGAGAACTATCATTTTGACTATATTTGATATTTCAATGAAAATCCCGTCTTCCACCATTAATTGTATACTGATGTTTGATGATTTGAAGAAGTTTCCATACATTGAGTTCTGGCTCCATATATTCCAAACCTTGTTTCTCCTCCACTCCCCTTGTTCTTTGTTGCCAGGCACAGTAGGATGTGATTAGAGTGTGGTACAAGCCGTGGTCCCGTGTCTAGTGAGAAAATGCTGAGTGGGTCAGTGTGGTAGGCAGTGTTAGCTTCCTGGAGGCTGGTCCTACCTACATTGGGCCGATTACCAATAACTTAACATAAAATAATTACAAATCACAGACATACATCCCACTAAGCCTAAACTAAATAAACTTAAACTTATTCAAACTCCCCTCTGCCAAATCCTATAAACCATTGTGGGTTTTTTTTTCCAGTGCCATCTGATAAGAAAGATGTAGAAAGAAAAGGAAGAGTGAAAAATATAGTGACCAACTCATCCCAGTTTGCCAGGAACTTTGCTGATTTTAGCACTGAAATGTCCAGGTCCCTGTAGCTCTTTCAGTCCTGATATCAGGCAGGACCCTGTTGGACTCCTGGGTACAAAAGCCTTTCTGTGTCCCCCATTTCTTGATTAGGGGAAATAAGCTTCATTCAGCCTCCATGACCTTCCCTGAGTTCCAAGGGGCAGGTTCAAACAGCTGCTAATTAGGTAAGGAAGGGGATGCAGAGACAAGGGAGGAGCAGTCAAAAGAAACAATAGTGCAGCCTTGGGGCAGGGTCCTGGTTCCCCCTCAAGGGATATACATACTAATATCTTTGAGCTGTTTTGCAGATACTGAATCCCCCGCCAGGTGGGAGAAGTTAACTGTATGGTGCCCACAAGCACATAGACCCCAGACGGGTTGGAACCAAAAGGTTGATAATGCTCACTCCCACTTACCTCACCACCAACCAATCAGAAGAGTGTCCATGAGCTGATCACGCCCTCTTTGAACCATTACTATAAAACTCCTCACTACCCCCTCCAGGTCAGGACACACAGTTTTGAGAGCATTATCCTGCTGTGGCCCCTTTGCCTGGAGAAGCAATAAGGCTATTCTTTTCTACTTCACCCAAAACTCTGTCTCTGAGATTTAATTCGGTGTCAGGGTACAGAGGCTGGATTCAGCTTCAGTCCCTCCCGGGCAAATGGGCGGGCTGCTTGCTGTAAGGGAGAAGAGACAGTGGACTTAACTGATGGTGGATAAAAAAACTTTGCTTTATGACCTTATGGGCACAATGGTGGGGTCTTTCCTAGGGAGTTAGAAGCAGCCCAAGCAAGAGAGGGGCTTACGTTCAAGTTAGGGGCTGAAGCTCAAGTTCCAGTAGCTTCCCAATATATAAGCATTTACATTTAAATTTAAATCTTGTGTCTATCTTTGATTTTTGTCTTTAAGTTGTGACTTTATCTGATATATATTTTCAACTTGCATTCTTTATTTTTTCTTGTCTTCCTCCCCCTGGCTGCTCCTAAGATGGTTTGCAATGTTTCTGTGTCAGCATTCTGTGACTCAGGTACCCCCTTTCAAGTCCCCATGTAGCAAGGGCTCTAGGATGGATGGAAGATGATGCAGTTTCTCGCCACCCTGCCCCACAGGCTAGTAGAGTGGAAGCAGAGGCATTGTCCACCTCTCACTGAGGCGCCTGGAGTAAGCCCCTGTGCCCCTGAGGAGTCTCAGCCTCAGGGACCGTTAGGGCCCACGGTCTCCCTCAGCATCCCCTTAGGATCTTAGTGTCAGGGAGCCCAGACTCTCACTCAGGCCCCATGTCCATGCTGCTCAGGGGACCCCAATTTCCAGCAGTCCCTTTATGTACAGGATCTGCTGCTTTGCTTATCTATGCTGCAGAAACCTCTGAGGCTCATTTCCAGGAAGTCACACAGTTCATGAAAGAGGAAGGACAATTTTGTTTTGGTTTCTAGTTCTGTTATAAATCAAACAGATAACAAGCCTCATCGGCACCTATGTGTGTGTGTGTGTGTCTGTGTCTGTCTCTGTGTGCATACGTGTCTATTAGATTATGATACTAGACAACCATACATAAAATACGTGTGCATAACTGGATCAATAGATGATATGATGCTAGACAATAGAATTCATTACGTAAATATATTTATTTACGTAATATTACACTGCCTTCCGCCACAAAGGACTTGCATAATTTGCCTTAATATTAGTTCATACTTAAGAATATTTATGTAATCTAATGCAAACAAAAGATAAATATTTCTCAAACCAAATGGAACAGCTATCTCCTGCCATCGTCTGTAACACATTTCTGCCTGTTAAGTGCCAGTGGGATGACTGTGGATACTTCAAGAGCCGGCGTCAGTTCTGTCATGGGAAACATACAGGGAAGAGCTCAGTATGGGTCCCCTAGGACTTGTCTTCAGTTTTTTGGTTCAACCACTAGATATTATAAGCTTTGCCAGAGATGTTGAGGTTGGGGCTGTCATTTACACTTGCCATACTCGGGAGAGGCTGAAACATAAATGCAAATGCCAATGTACTCAGTTGCAGTGGGTACTGCATTTGGCCGGGTAACCAGCATGGGTCACCCACCACGTCTCGATGGACAATCTGCTCCGAAGACCTCACTAGGAATCAGAATTTTCCAAAAGAGCAAAGAATATCAAAGGACGGATGGGGCATTTCAACTAGCACGGAGCATGGAAATGGCATGGGCATTAAGCCACCATGTCCAGGTTCTAATTTTTGTTCCAGTACTTAGAGTCATGTGGCCTTTAGCAGAGACTCTATTCTCCCCGAGCCTCTTCTATCCTCTTCTGTATAATGGGGATGATAAGTGGGGTTGTTCTGAAGAATAAATGCTCTAGCTTGTCCCAAATATTATCTCATTTCATATTCACAACCGTTCTACAATGTCAAGACCATTGGACTGGCTTTACCAACGAGAAGAGAAAGTACCAGACCTCATGATCCCAGTTAGAGGACACACTGGAATTCAATGCTAGGTCTCTGACTGCGCATCCTTCTTCCAGCTCTTCCCATGACACTCTTGGCCTCTCCTTGAAGAACATGGTAGTAGGAGGCCATTAGGTAATGTCATTTTTTACTGCCCACATCGGTATTTCAGAAAGTATAAGAACATAGTGATTTGCCCCTGTCATAAACATCTACAAAAAAAGCGCCATGATAAATTTTCTCCTCCTGATACCCCAGCAGCCTTGATCAGGGCAGTATATTAAACACATTTTCCAGCTGTTTCTATGATTTCATTATCATAGCAGGTGGGAAAAGAGAGTCCCACAAGACCTCAGGGACCTGTTAGATGCCCCAACAAAATTTCATGGAGTACTTAATTAAAATTTTCATAATTTTTAATCCAGATGAAGGAAGACATTCAGAGAGGTGTAAATAAATTGCTAAATCAGAACACAAATTGGGTGAAAAGGAATTCCAAAGTTTATTAAATAATTATCACCATCTCTCCCCACTCACCAATTCATCCTTGTTTATTATAAACCTTTAAGGAACCTTAAAATATTAGCCTTTTTGGCCACCAAAATATGGTATTCCTAGAAATTATATGTTTGTGTGTTCCTTTTATGCATGAAAATTAGAATGTTGTGCCTTATTAGTGACACGTGGGACTTGTCACTGTAAAATCTGGGCTAGGATATGAGCTTCCCTATGTATGATCTCTCTAACCTTGAACAAGTTTCTTCACTCCTTTGGGGTCATTTATAAATGGGCCCAATGGTTTCATCTCACCAGGCTGTTCCAGAGCATAAATAAATTAGCAGATGTTAACATAATTAATTTAATAGTATAAACACGTATTCTATCTGCAAAAATGCCTACAGGGGAGGGTGGGTATGGATGCAGGTGTGGTTTCTGTTTGGAGTGGGAAAGTGTAAGACAGGACTGTTCAATTAAGGAAAAAAGCACACACACACACATACACATACACAGGTGTTGATGTCCCATCAAGCTGGATTAAAATCATGACTTTATTACATACTAACAAGATTCTTAATCTATCTGAGACTCCAATGTATAAAATGAGCTTAATACCTACATTAAAAAGTTGTGGATATAAAATTGCACGATGGCCAGGAATAGACGCAGGTCGACATAGAGATGCAGGGCTGGGCAGGGGGAGAATTTGACGATCCCCATCTTTCCCCCTTCAGTTCCTCCTCCAAACACAAGCTGCGGGAATGCAATGATGTACCAGGAAGAGAAAGCGTGGGACAGCCACCATGAAAAGCTTTGATTTCTTCCCCTTTCTATTGCTGCTTCTCTCTCCTTGGGACTTGTGCTAAGAGCCTGAACTGTACAATTTCATATCACTTAAGAAAGAAGAGATATTAGACAGTTCAAGGGGCAGCCACTTGGCAAACATGAGAGCCTGTTCTAAGACATCTTTATAAGCTCTGTCCCCATCGGGGCACTCCGCAGAGCTGCCCTCCTGCAGAGCTAACGGAGGCTTCAAGACCAGGCTGCTTGTGTCCCGTGGCAGCAATTAGAGAAGCTGCCTTCCAACGCAGGGTTTTATTTTATCCTGTGATTGCTAGGGAAAGCTACAAACAGCATCCAGCAGGCAGTGATAGCATTACCTGCTATCATTGTCAATTTCTATTTCATTTATGTTCAGCTGCCTTAAATGCTGGAAAAGCAGTTTTACTTAAAAGGCTGGGCTCTGCACTTCCAGGTTTATCAGAATAAAGCAGAAATCAGGTGGGTTAGTTTTAAGGGCACAGGGAAAAACACAGTTTGGTGGCAAGAGGTTTTGAATTATAGTGGGCAAAGATAGCCAAGTTCAGCTTAAGACTTTAAACATCCAAATCGGTGCATTTAAAATGAATGCCCCCATAGCCTCCATCTGCACTCTCATGCCTTTTGTTATCAACATAAAGCAAGCTGCTCAGCAGTAGTTCTCATAAATTCCAAGGATTAAACCGCACAGATTGCATTTGGGATTCAGTAGCACATTCTGAGAATGAACAGTGTTTTTGTCTGGATACTTTTCAATAGTAGCAGGAGCAGTTATTGGTTTTTGAGAATTTAATTTGGAAATGATAACAGTTATTTATTGAGTACTTTAATGTACTAGGTAGAAACCATTCAAGGACTGTATATACTATTTCATTTAATTCTCACAAAACCATATAAGATATGTAATATTAAGGATGAAGAAATCGAGACTCAGAGAGATAATTAACTTGCCAAAAATCCAATAACTAGTAAATAGTAGAGATACAGAACTTAAGAAAGAGGAAATATTAGAGATTCAAGGTGACAGCAGATCTTTCACACTCAAAAAACCACATCTTTTCCACCTGGCCTCACCTCTGATATATACAAACTAAACATTGCCATATTTCTCCAAGTATAAGATGACATCCATTGTAAGATGCACCTTCATGTATCACAAAGGAAAATAAATCTGCCAATTAAACTGATAATTCCAAGACACATTCTGATTTCAGAAATGTAAAAATGTAGGGGAAAGAAGTACCTTTTAAGATTCATGAAAAATAGCCATTTAAAAGCTAGATGGACATATAAAGATCTAAGAAATAATATGATGGCCCATCTTGAGGTCAAGCAGATGGGATACAAGGCATATTCTGGTTATGTCCAAAGCCAAGGATAAAATTCAGGTGGAGAGTCACTGTCACTGTTTCAGCACTTCTGCCTGAAGGTGGCAGTGCAGGCCACTGGATATGGCCTTTGGCCGTCCTGGGGTACGGGTTTCAAAGGAGGACCAGGAACAGATGGGAAACTTGTTTTCACAGCGTTAATTTTTATCAGCCACTTCTGTGCTGGTTCAAACCTCAGTATCATTTCCGTCCCATTTCCCTCTCTTTTCCTGTTTTCTAGTGTCTTCTTTCTCCCCATTAACCTTTTTCTACCCATATTTTCAAAGTCCAAAACAGGTAGACTTGGAATGGAAACAAAAGCATCCTTCTTTTCCATCAAAAGTTAAATCAGAAGTTTGGGAGTTAGCTAAAGAGAAGGAAGCAGTGCCTTGATCATTCTATTTTTCTAGGATGTTCTGGTGTCTTGATTATGTCTATCTGGAGAATATTCTAGATATAATCTCAAAATAGAGATTATTCTATCTGGAATATATTTCTCAGGTATGTCTTCCAACCTCTTGATGTAGCTGGTGATCAAACCTATTTGTATAACTTTCTTCCTAGAATCTTCAGATACCTCTCCAAGGCCCATAGAATGAAGTCTGAGCATGTAAACCTGATTCTAGACCACTTCCCCTACTTCCTTACCTACCACTTATGCCAGGCTCTGGCTACCTGAGTACACCTGTGAACACAGTGTCCATTCCCAAACCAGGAATCTCCTTGAAATGTTCTTACTCTTATTCTCTGCCTATAGAACATGCTCATTCTTCAAAACTAAGTTCTGGTCCTTAAGCCTTTTCTCACTTAAACCTCATTGCCCTCCACATACAGTCCTTAGCAACTCTCTGTGCGTACGTTCATTGATAGCTGGTCGTTTCATTAGGTATCATGGTGGCAGTATTTCTCCCTGCCTTATTTATGTCTGTATCCCAAGCACCTAGCATAGGGCTGGGGTTATAGTGAATATTCAATTGATATTTATTGTATGAATAATTGAATGCCTCTTTTCTAAAATATATATCAGAACTGATATTCCCTGGGGAAGTTATTTTTAACTTTTGCACATTAAAATCACCTGGGAAACTTTTAAAACTCCTGATATTCAGATCACGAAATCGGAAGCTCTGAGGGTGGGGCCCAGGCATCAGTAGCTTTTAAGGCTCCCCAGGTGATCCCAAGGTACAATCAACATTGAGAATCCCTGTCATGGCAGTGGTTCCCAAATTGTGGTACTATGATCATCAGTCTCAACATTAGTCTCATCTTCTTTGAAATGAAAAATCCTGGCACCAACACCAAACTATAGAATCAGAAAGGTGGAGAGGAGGGTGATAAATACCTGTGTTTTAACAATCCCTTCAGGTGATGCATACTAAAGTTTGAAAAGCACTGTCCTAGAAGTTTACTTGAAATAAATCTATACAGCTGAGTAAATGAATCCTTCCCTCTCTTTTTTTCTGATTTGATTCTGCCCTCTATTTCTTCCATACAGCCATGCTTACAGACAACTGCCAAACTCATTTTAGTTGACTTTTTCTAACTTAATTTGGTCTTGTGATCAACATCACTTTGTAGTAAAATAGCTTGAGAAGATATTTTACATGCTTTTTCAACTCTTAAAACAACCAGGGAAGTATTATTCTCCTGGCTGTTTTTCAGCTTAAACAACCTAATCTTATACCTAAAGAAACTAGAGAAAGGAGAACAAACAAAACCCAACGTTAGTACAAGGAAAGAAATCATGAAGATCAGAGCAGAAATAAATGAAATAGAGACCTGAAAAACAATAGAAAATATCAATAAAACTAAAAGCTGGTTCCTTGAAAAGATAAAGAAAATTGATAAACCTCTAGCAGATGCATCAAGAAAAAAAAAAAAGGGAGAGGGCCCAAATCAATAAAATCAAAATTAAAAAGAAGTCCCCACCAATACCACAGAAATACAAAGGAGGATAAGAGACTACTATGAACAACTATATGCCAATAAAATGGACAACCTAGAAGAAACAGGTAAATTCTTAGAAAAGTATAATCTCCCAAAACTGAACTGGGAAGAAACAGAAAATGTGAACAGACCAATAACCAGTATTGAAATTGAATCAGTAATTTTAAAAACTCCCAAAAAACAAAAGTCCAGGACCAGATGGCTTCACGGGTGAATTCTACCAAACATTTAGAGAAGAGTTAACACCTATCCTTCTGAAAATAGTCCAAAAAATTGCAGAGGAAGGAACATTTCTGAACTTATTCTATGAGATAAGCATCACTGGATAACAAAACCAGACAAAGATACCACAAAAAAAGAAATTACAGGCCAATATCACTGATAAAAATAGATGCAAAAATCCTCAACAAAATACTAGCAAATTGAATGCAACAACACATTAAAAAGATCATACACCATGATCAAGTAGAATTTATCCCAGGGATGCAAGGATTTTTCAATATCCACAAATAAACCAATTCAATACACCACATCAACAAATTGAAGAATAAAAACTATATGAGCATCTCAATAGATGCATAAAAAGTTTTGATAAAGTTCAATATTCATTTATGATAAAAACTCTCCAGAAAGTGGGCACAGAAGGAACATACCTCAATGTAATAAAGGTCATATATGACAAACCCACAGATAACATCATAATCAATGGTGAAAAGCTGAAAGCATTTTCTCTAAGATCAGGAACAAGACAGGGATGTCCACTCTCACCACTTTTATTCAACAGTTTTGGAAATCCTAGCCACAGCAATCAGAGAAGAAAAACAAATAAAATAAATCCAACTGGAAAGGAAGAAGTAAAACAGTCACTGTTTGCAGATGACATGATACTATACATAGAGAATCCTAAAGATGCCACCAGAAAACTACTAGAGCTCATCAATGAATTCAGTAAAGTTGCAGGATACAAAATTAATACACAGAAATCTGTTGCATTTCTATACATTAACAACACTAGCAGAAAGAGAAATTAAGGAAACAATCCCATTTACCATTGCATCAAAAAGAATAAAATGCCTAGGAATAAACCTACCTAAGGAGGCAAAAGACCTGTACTTGGAAAACTATAAGACACTGATGAAAGAAACTGAAGACTACACAAACATGGAAAGATATACCGTGTTCTTGGATTGGAAGAATCATTTGTCAAAATGACTATACTACCCAAGGCAATCTACAGATTAATGGAATCCTTATCAAAATACCAATGACACTTTTCAAATGACTAGAACAAATAATTTTAAAATTTGTATAGAAACCCAAAAGACCCCAAATAGCCAAAACAACCTTGAGAAAGAAGAACAAAGCTGGAAGAATCACTCGTTCCCTGACTTCAGTGTATACTACAAAGCTACAGTAATCAAAACAATATGGTATTGGCAAAAAAAAAAAAACAGACACATAGATCAATGGAACAGAATAGAGAGCCCAGAAATAAACCCACATATTTATGCTCAATTAATCTACGACAAAGGAAGCAAGAACATACAATGGGGAAAAGACAGTCTTCTCAGTAAGTGGTGCCAGGAAAACTGGACAATTACATGTAAAAGAATGAAACTAGAACATTCTTTAACACCATATGCAAAAATAAGCTAAAAATGGATTAAATACCTAAATGTAAGACTAGGTACTATAAAACTAGAGGTAAACATAGGCAGAACACTCTTTGTCATAAATCACAGCAATATCTCTCTGGATCCAAGTAAAGGAAATAAAAGCAAAACTAAACAAATGGGACCAAATTAAACTTAAAAGCTTTTGCACAGCAAAGGAAACAACTTACTGAATGGGAGAAAATCTTTGCAAATGATTTGATGGTTAAGGGGTTAATATCCAACATATATAAATGGCTCATACAACTCAACATCAAAAAAAACGCAAACAACCCGATAAAAAATGGGCAGAAGAATTGAATGGACGTTTTTCCAAAAAAGGAAATGCAGATGGACAACAGGCATGTGAAAAGATGTTCAATATCGCTACTCATCAGGTAAATGCAAATCAAAACCACAATGATATATTACCTCACACCAGTCAGAATGGCTATCTTAAAATAAAACACAAATAACAAATGTTGGTAGGATGTGGAGAAAAGAGAATCCTCGTACACTGTTGGTGAGAATGTAAATTGGTACAGTCACTGCGGAAAACAGTATGGAGTTTTCTCAAAAAACTAAAAATAGAATACCATATGACCCAGGAATTCCACTCCTGGGTATATATCTGAAAGAAACAAAACCACTAATTCGGAAAGATACCTACACCACACTGTTTACAGCAGCATTATTTATAATTGCCAGGGTAAGGAAGCAACCTAAGTGTCCATCAACTGATGAATGGATAAAGATGATGTGATATATATACATATATATATCACATATATGTATCACATATATATGTATGTACATATCACATATATATGTATATACATATACAATGGAATACTACTCAGCCATAAAAAGAATGAAATTTTACCATTTTTGGCAACATGCATGGACTTGGAGGGCATTATACTAGGTATAATAAGTCAGGTAGAGAAAGACAAATACTGTATGATATCACTTATATGTGGAATCTAAAAAATACAACCAACTAGTGAATAAAACAAAAAAAAAGCAGACTCACAGACATAGAGAACAAACTAGTGGTTACCAGTGCAGAGAGGGAAGGGGGAAGGGGCAATATAGGGGTAGGGGGAAAAAAGAAGGATTATTATGGGACTATATGAAATCATGTGTGTGAGACTTTTGAAAATTGTAAAGCACTATAGAATCTAAAGAATCTTTCATTCAATTAAAAATAAACAAATAGAATCAAAAAGCAGAAAAAAGAGAAACAGACAAAAAAGTAGTTTTATGTTATGTGTTTTTAAAACACAATTTAAACAATAAAAATAAATAAAGGAATGGGAGGCAACTGGCAGGGAGTTAAATTTTAGCTCTGCTTTTTTTTTTTTTTTAAACATATCAGTTTTAATTGTCAAGATTATTCCAGGGTGAGAGTTCATTTCCAATCACTTCTCTCCAGCTTGTGTTCCTCCATGGCCCAGCCAAGAACATCATTCCAGTTTATTCTCGAGTCTGCTGTCTTCCAACCTCCCCAATGAGGCCAGCGAGAGGGGTGCGGCCCTGCTGGACCTGCAGCAGCAAATCATCGTCAAGTCCAACAAACCAGTCGATCGTGGTCGTGGTCGGTCAGCACCGAACACACCCATCTTGCTTCGAGCCCCAAGGTGCAGACAGACGTGTGTTCTGAATGATGCACAGACCTCTTCACTCCAGTGTCAGCGTCCTCCAGCCTGCAGCCAGGGTAGACCTGATGTCATAAGGCTACCCCGATGCAGTGGTGCTTCAGTCTGCAAGGCAGGACCCCTTTGTTCAGCTGGTAAAAGTCAACAAGCTGGATCAGGTCAGAGAATTTGGTGTTCCCGTCGTCAAGCCTGAAGAAGGTCTGCCCGTCATCCTCGCAAGGTAAGATCTGGACATTTTTAATTTTCTGATGATGACACAATGTGAGGACAAATGCCTTTGTGTTTTTTTGTTTGTTTGTTTGTTTTTGCGGTACGTGGGCCTCTCACTGCTGTGGCCTCTCCCGTTGCAGACCACAGGCTCCGGACGCGCAGGCTCAGCGGCCATGGCTCACGGGCCCAGCTACTCTGCAGCATGTGGGATCTTCCTGGACCGGGACACGAACTTGTGTCCCCTGTGTCGGCAAGCGGACTCTCAACCACTGCGCCACCAGGGAAGCCCGACAAATGCCTTTGGATTACTCTGGCTGTCACGGAGGAGAAAAAGCCCATCCACGAGTCCCTGATGCTTAATGATCCGGTGTGACTCCTCCCTGGAGATCCTGCCGTGAAACCAGTGCTGCGTCCTGTGAATCACTGTACTTAGGCTGGAAGGGTGGAGGGGGCTTTGGCTCTCGAGGATATTCATCCGCTTGCTTCGCTTCCTCCAGGCGTGGCCCTTTTCCAGGGCTGCACTCTGAGCCTCAGCCGGATTCTCGATCACTCTTCCCGTTTGCCCAGAAAAATCCATGGCCACAAGGGAGTTCTCAGAGACACTGCGCACTGGAGTTGAGAAGGGGGACAGCACGGCCTTCCTCTGATGAGGGATTCTGTAGTTCTGGTAAAGGAGCCTTACATACTTGAGGAGCCTGAAGGCCGTCATCCAGCACGTCCGGCTCTGCTCGTCCTTGGCACAGAGCAACTGCAGCTCCTTGGCTTCGTTCCTGACTCTGTTTGGCTTTATGCAGAAGCCGTAGTCCGTGGGGGCACCGTACTGCTTCCTTCCGGCCATCAGGGAGAAGATGCGGCTGTCCTCCAGGTCGGCCAGCAGCTGCAAGTGTCTGGGCTCCTTTGAAGCTCCCTTTGTGGAGCAATAGAGGCTGGATCGCGGCAAACACACGTACAGCTTCTTCCACGACTTCCTTCCCAGCTCCTTCACGTGCAAAAACCCTTGAATCTCGGGACAACTACTGGAGTTTAAAAAATTCTGCAAAAGCTGGGTCTGACTGCCATTTGACTGCTGGCACCAGGTAACCATCTGTTCTGGGAAGAAATTCGTGGGATTTTTTAAAAACTCGTATTTTGCATAATTCTTCCTGAATAAAAAATTACTTTTCACTTGCCATGCTGCTCTCTACCTGGACCACAAGCTCATGGTCTTCCAAGCACCTTTCTAATCCCAGGTGCGGGTAATGCTCCACCAGAGTCCAGCTGTTGTCGTCCACACAGTGACTTCTGTAAACCAGCAACTGGCACAGGTCCCTGGCTGTCGTGTCCGCCAGAATCTCCACCACTTTGCTCGTCCCGTCTTCGCTAAAGACTAACATCCTGCTTCGCAGCAGCCGGGCCAGGAGGTAAGGAGCCCGGCGTGAGCGCAGTGGGGGCTCCCGGGGCCGCAGAGCTCGGGGAAGGGGTCGGGGACGGCCGGCGGAGACGACGTCCTCAACTGCTGGTCCTCCTGCTGCAGGCGGCTTGGTGATTCGCCAGCCGTTCAGGCGGCGCTGGGAAGCCGGGTCCTGCCAGATTTCCAGGACGGCGAGGAGATGTCTGCTCCACCTGGTCCTGGTAGTATGGATGTGCAGAAAGGACTCTGGGCCGACCGCTAAAGCTATCGGTTCCTTCCTGCCGTCTTCAAATCGCGTGGACTGGGCCGCGGCACCTGTCGGGGTTTTTCTGGGGCTCTGGGTGTCTGGTGGCCGCCTGGCTGGACCGAGAGGACCCAGGTGAGAAGCGGCGGCCGGTCACGGTCACGGGGCCGTCGCCCCCCGCAGCCCCCTCCTTGGGCTCAGCATGGTGCCCAACTCCAAAGCTGCCTCAGCGCCGCTCCCGGCCGCCTCCGCCTGGCCGCCCGCGACCCTCGGCGCAGCTGGGGAGGCGCGGGTCTAGCGGGGCGAGGGCGGCGCGCAGGGCTGTCCCGGCCCCCGCGCGCTGCCGCCCGGGGGCCGCGCGCAAACTTTGGGCTCCGCGCGGGGCTCCACGGCCTCCGAGCACCCAGCCCGCCGCTGCGCGCCGCTCGCGTCCCTCCCTGCCTCCTCCCGTAGCTCTGCTTTTGACAAATGACTTTACCTTTTTTGTTTCAGTTTTCTTACTTATTGAGGCAATTGACCTAAATAATCTTTAAGGTCCTTTCCAATTCTAAACGCCAGCTGCATAGTTATGGGGGCATGTCTTAGCCATTGACTCTGAATAAGACAAAGTTCTCTATAGAACAAAATTTTGACTTCCAAAACATCCCTCTACTATGCCCAATAGTATCAGAGAGAGAATCAATTCACACTTGGTGCTTAGTGATGAGCTTCTCACAAAGTAATTCATGCTGGAATAACATGATTATAATTTGAAAAAGGATAATGTTTATCTTAAGGTAAATGAGTACCTGATTATTAAATATTCATATTGTGTTCATTGTATTTTTGATCGTTAATCTTTATCGTCTGTTTGCGAGAAAAACTAGAGCAAAGGTCATTAAAAGAAAGATAATTGTTTTAGAAATTATCCTAATGTCAAATGAAGATGGTCTGAAAGAAGGAAGTGATAGATGAAAAGGAAGGAATAGAGATGAGAAATGTTGAAGGTGAAGCTTGGTGGGCATTAGGAATGTACAAAAGGTGCTTCTGAGACTTCAGTACAAATGGATTAGGGTAACAATGATACAATCAATATTTGTAGAAAGGATGGTAACTATGTTGAAATACACAAGAGAGAGGTTGAGTCCAGAGATAAAGAGACATCTTGATGAGACAGAATGGTTTCGGATGGAGTTTTGAGACAGAGGAACAGCCAGTCTTGGGCTGAGCCTTGGAGCAGGGCTGCAGTTAGCCAAAGACATCACATTTGGAACAGGTGCTTTAGATGATATACAATTTAATAAACAAGGGAGTTTGTGAATAAGGAAGAAGAAGCCCTGAGCTGGGTGTAAACAGGAAGGATGAGGAAGTGATGAAGACAGAGGAATGAGGCCAAAGACACAGAGGGTGGGCCAAAAGACTGCCCTATACCAAAGGGCAGAGGAAAGCGCCAACAGGAGGTGTCGGTTAGCATCAACACTTGCTAACGTGTATGGGAGGGAGGACACTCAAAGTGAGAAAATTCCAGAAAAGGTAGAAAAGAAAGATTTCTAGGCCCGGATGGGAGAATTAGCCAATTATTCCTACTTGGTATAAAAGGAGGGAAAGATGAGAGAATGAATGTTAAAAGAGAGTTTATTAGTCAAATATATTGCTAGAAACCATAGCAGAAGAATTTAGCTAACTCATGCAAACAGCAATGTATTTGGAAGGATTTAGAGCAACTATCAAAATTCATAGGAAGACCCGATAGCCAGGCTCAGAAAAGGGCTAAACCAAGGAAGACTGAGTTCAAAAAATACATGCAGGTGGCTTCCCTGGTGGCGCAGTGGTTGAGAGTCCGCCTGCCGATGCAGGGGACACGGGTTCGTGCCCCGGTCCGGGAAAATCCCACGTGCCGCGGAGCGGCTAGGCCCGTGAGCCACGGCCGCTGAGCCTGTGCGTCCGGAGCCTGTGCTCCACAGCGGGAGAGGCCACAACAGTGAGAGGCCCGCGTACCGCAAAAAAAAAAAAAAATACATGCAAGTTCAAACCATAGGATGAAGTTAGGTTAGACCACTTCTACTGGCACGGCTGCCACTTGGACACGCAAACTGACAGTACAAGTGTTATCCTTCCACAGGTGCTGTCAACTCAAAACTCTGAAACCCGCAACTGTGCTGCCAAGATTCAAAAGACTGGTGGCATGTATCTTATTGGCTAAAGCTCGATCACCTGCCCACTCCCTCACTGCCATGACTTTCAAATGAACTTGACCCTTCTGCTTTGGCAGGCAGAGCTGAGACATACTTGGTTTCCTACCAGGACACCCAGTGTGAAATTCCCTCAAAATGTAAGGTTCTTACAATCATGAGTAGCCAAAACAAGAGAAACATACCCACCACATCCCGCCTTACCATTTCCCAGACCTGCACTTCAAAAACAAAAACAAAACAAAATGCACAAAGGCAAAAGGCTTCTGCATAACTTAAAAACAACTCACCCTTTTACAACGAAAAATATTCTACTCCCCAGACCATGGCAGTAAAACCTCTCCTTTTTAATCAAGCTCCCAAGACCTGTGGCTAACATCTATTCCTGTTTTTGTTTTTTGGTTTTGTAGCAATTTTATTCTGATACATTGAAAACCCACAAAATAATTACTGTGAGTGAAAAAGTGTTGCCTGCCACATCAGTAAACAAAAGATGTTGCAGTCATCAAGCCATCACATTACAGTGGCCTGACGGTGCACCCTGAAGGAACACAGGATAGAAACAGGATGCCTGCCATCAAGCCATCAGCCACTGTAGCCACTCCTTAATGGTGTACCCTGAAGAGACTCAGGATGGGAAAAACACAGGATACTGGCCCCATATAGCTGAGGTGCATATCAAAGGAATGATTTCAATGAGCCCAGACTATTGTATCTTCCCATGCACAGAAAAGTGCTAAATTCATTGACTTGAGATGTCTGGTTTTCTTTAATTAACGGTAATCTTTTGATGTTCTGACTACTTGGTTTTTGTTGCAAAAAGTCCTATATATCCTGGCTCCTCTCTTACCTCTTCAGACTGACACAGACTTAAGTCCTCACTTTTGTCCACCAAATAGAACATAATTCTCAACTCTTAGGTTGTGCGGTTTTTTTTCAGTTGACGTTACAAATGCATATGCTATGTTGGTGGAAACAGAAAAATAAGGAAGTTAGTTAAAACATTTATGTGGAACAATGAGGAAGGAAATTCTGGGTAAAGTCTCTAGTCATTTTCTTTGCAACAGGTCTGGACTGTAGGTAATACTGATGGCTTACCACACCACAGCCCACTACTCCACGTCTTCTTTGCTTTCTGCCACACTTAGGTAACTGTGGGGTGCTTAATCATTGGGACGACCCAAAATGTCATACATGAGTATTTTAGCGCCTGGTGGTCCTGCATGTGTAGAGTTACAACAGTCTTTCAACTGTCTCTCACTAACTTTCTTGTTCTTTTTAAAAAAATGCTTCAGTTATATTTTGGATAGAAACAGAGATGATATTACTTGATAGTAAATCAACCCTACTGTATAATTATAAAGTGATGCCCTTTACCACATTGTAAGATTTTAATTATCAGCCAGCCTATTCCTGATTTCTTCTTGGAGGCTTATGTAATATAAAATAATAAAAAGATGGCTGTATTCCCACTAGGTAATTTAAATCCCCACTCAAATCCTACACAAGTGGCCCCTACTGTTTATTATCAAAATAAATATTTTTAACAAAATAATGTTTAATAACAAATCAAAATAACTCCATAGCCTTAAGCCAAACTTTGGCTTTACCTATGTAAATAACGAATAATAGAGGCCTCTCTCTGATTAAACCATTTTCTATTCAAAGTAGAACAAGAAATATTTCACACTCGAATTCTTATGCCATAGGCAATGGTTATGGACTAAATTGTGCCCCTCATTCTTATGTTGAAGTCCTAAACCCCAATACCTCAGAATGTGAATGTATTTGGAGATAAGGCCTTTTAAAGAGTGAGTAAGCTAAAATGAAGCAGTTAGGGTGGGCCTAATACAATATGACTGATGTCCTTATAAGAAGAGGAAATTTGAACACACAAAGAAACACCAAGGACTTGCCGGCACAGTGAGAAGACAGCCACCTGCAAGCCAAGGAGAGGAGCCTTAGAAAAAGTCAAACCTGTTGATAGCTTGGTCTTGGACTTCCAGCCTCCAGAACTATGAAAAAATAAATTTCTATTGTTTAATCCACCCACTCGGTGGTACTTTGTTATGATAGCCCTAGAAAACTCATACAGCAACCAATTTAAAGAAACCAACAAAATCATTAGTAAAGAAAAAAATTTGTGAATTACCATCTGCATTCATTGGTGTTTTAAATATTTTTCACATATCATAATTGTATAAATTTTATAATTCTTAGTAAGAAAGCATACTTGAAAAGCCCAATGGCAAATCAGTTTTAAAATGTTCCTGCAGCTTTGGGGCAGGCTGTAAGGATCATCTTCAAAGTCTCCCAACTTACTTGATTAGAAGGCCAAATATTTGCTATTTGTATTATTCTGAACTTAATTTAAGTGATCTGGGTTGTTTTTCTTTCAGCAATAGCTTTATTTGATTAAGGGCATTAGGCTTGACTTCCAAATTTAACTGGCCATTTACTGAACATATTGATAAGTGTCTTAGGTCAACCACCCCAAAATATGACTCTAAGTCAGCATAGTACAGGAGATTTATGAAGTAATCCCAAGGGAAAATTTGTGGAAAAGTGATGAAAGCAGGAAAAGGAAGGGGAGGAAGCCAAATAAGGACATGGTTTCAGGCAAAGTGTTACAGAGAATCAGTTCAGTTTATCCCAAAGGAGATCTCTGGGGTGCAATTTGCACCTCAGCACTGGCTTGACCCAAGGCAAGGGTCACAGAGCTTTCCAACTCCCAAATTCATCAGTCATTGGCTTAGAGGCAAGGAAATTCCCAGAACCTACCAAGGACAGTCTGTTGAAAAAAGAGCTACAGGTGCTGGTTATTGAGAGCAAAATCTCCTTAAAGCCCTGGCTCCAAACCGTAGAATTAAAGGAACCAAGGAGATCTGGTGGGAATACCAATATTATACATTATGGTAATCATTGGATTATTTTGTTATTTCAATTTCTCTGTAAGGTTCTGGGCCATATCCTGGAAGGTCTTCATAACTTCTGGAGCTGGCATAGCTTTAAGAACTTCAACATCACTAAGATTTTTATTAAGCCTAGACACTCCTGTCATTTCTACCATGCCCCCTTCTACTCCAGGAATTCCTTCAGACAAATTATCAGGCATTCCCCCAAGAAAGCCACCTGGAATGAGTTAACTGAGCTGCAATTATAAATGGGATCATTTTCTTAATTTCTCTTTCTGATAGTTGGCTGTTAGTGTATAGAAATGCAACAGATTTTTGCATATTGATTTTGTATCCTCCACATTTACTGAATTTGTTTATTAGTTCTAATAGTCTTTTGGTAGAGTCTTTAGAGTTCTAATAGTCTTTTGGTAGAGTCTTTAGAGTTTTCTATTTGTGATGTCATCTGCAAATAATGACAGTTTTACTTCTGCCTTTCTGATTTGGAGGCCTCTTATTTCTTTTTCTTGCCTAATTGCTCTGGCTAGGACTTCTAATACTGTGTTCAATACTATGTCAAATAAAGGTGGTGAAAGGGGGCATCCTTGTCTTGTTCCTATCTTAGAGGAAAAGATTTCAGTTTTTCATCGCTGAGTATGATGTTAGCTGTGGACTTGTCATATATGGCCTGTATTATGTTGAGGTACATAGAATGTCATTTTTATTTTTTCTCCCATTGGGACCTCTGACATTCTTCTCAAGCCTTCTTTATCCTTTCCTTCCTCCCTTTGATCTTTTTCTCTCATGACATTCTTCACTTATACTCTCTGATGTTCTATATTTTTCTGTGCTGTTGGTTGAATTTTTTTCAGCATTGTGCTGGCACCCTCACTGTAATCCAGTTTACAAGCAAAAACAAAATCATGGGCTCCTTTTTCTGTGTCTCAGGAGAATGTGTGCTTTCTCCTGTCACTTTAGGCTGTGCTGAATCAGGATTTGTTTTCATCTCTATGACACAGCTTTGGATGGGAGTGTTTAGTAGCTTCTGCAAATTGAAGAAGTCACTTACTCTTTTGGCCTAAACATTGACCAATTGAGAATTTTGCTTAATATGGTATGGCAGAAGTAGGTATATGAGAGATGTGAGTCATATCCTGATACAACTCAACTGTGCCTTCAGGGCCTGCTGAGACCTAACCTTTGTGTAATTCTACATGACGTTGTTTTGCTAAGTGGAATAAACACACAGATCCTAATGAGTAACTCGGGGCCTATGGTCAGCTGGTTTTGTATAACCAGATAAATTTTTATTAAGGCTCAATAACAAAACAAAAGCTCTTTCTGTAAAGGAGAATAACTTCTTGCTGAAGAATAACTCTACAAAACCCCAGTGGTCTGAGATTCCCCTACTGGAGATTGTCATAGTCTCATATAATACCTTGATCTGCTTCAAAAATTTTAAGTACCATCCACTGGATCTGCTTAAACTGCAATCTGGACTGTCTAGGGAAACTTCTTTTGTTCTGGGCCCAATTCAGATTGGGACATTGTATTAGTTTCCTACAGCTGTTGTAACAAGTTACCATAGCCTTGGTTGCTTGACAATAGGAATTTATTCCCTCCCATTTCTGGAGGCCAGAGTCAAAAATCAAAGTGTCAGCAGGGTTGGTTCCTCCTGGAGGCTCTGAGGGAGAATCCACTCCATGCTTTTCTCTAGCTTCTGGTGGTCGCAGCAATCCTGGGCATTCCTTGGTTTGTAGATATATCACTCCAATATCTGCTTCTGTCTTCATGCTGCTTTCCCCTCTGTGTCTGCTTATATCTTTCCCTTTTCTCATAAGGACACTGTCCTTAGATTTAGGGTATGCCCTAAATCCAGGATGATCTCATCTCAAGATCCTTGACTTAATTACATCTATAAAGACCCTTTTTCCAAATAAGGTCACATTCACAGGTCCTGGGGTTTAGGACATGGGGTTTTAATCAACTACAGAAATCTTTCTGATTATTCAATTATTAGCTTTAAATATCCATCCAAATAAAGTATATGTTCTTAATAGTACACAGTTCAAGGTGAAATAATGTGTCCTTTACTTTGGAAAAAAAAATTCCAACCTATCTCTGACCATGAAATAGAAGGCTGTTATATTTTCACAGAATTGATCTCCTACTCCATGATATACATGAGTTTTATTAAGGCCAAAGAACCTGCTTCTCTTCGGATTCTAGGAGCTCATGTCACCAATATATTTGACCTATGTGATATCTTATGAGAAGGTAAGATAGTCATGTCTCTGTATACTAAATTGTGGCAAGTGCCAAACAGTTGAAATAATTCTGAGCTAAGATGGTGATGACACAATGCAAGGTATCTAGCTAGGTAAAATAAACTGTATTCCAGTGGCTCAATAGGAGGACTTTTATTGATTTGCTCTTGGAAAAAGAGTACTTCCAAATAGTAGATGTGATTGATGTCACCACCTGCTAAGCTTAGGTTAATTTTCATTCTCTAAGACCAGTCCAAGACCAACTGACTCTGGCCAAATTTGAGAGTTAAGTAAAAATAAAACAGAAATCACTATCCCTGTATCTTTCAAGAATTTTTATAGTAGGAATTTCTCCACAGAAATTGTAATACATTTGCATTATTATTTTTGTAGCTAGAGAGCTTCAGGGGCCTCAACTTGGCTCTTCCTACCTTAATAGACCTTATATTAAATATAGAAAGCATGTTTATCCAGGATAGAGGATATATGTAGCAACTCTATGCTCATGAACCAGATAATTGATGACAAAAAGGGTTTGTGACCGACTAGAACTATGAGAGGCATTTGTGGCTCAAACCTCCATTGACCCCTGTAAGACGATATTCTGACCAGTGGAAAACCATGGTCTACAGAGTTCCCAAGAACTGGTGTAACATATAGCTAGTGTCCAGTGATCCTCAAAAAGTCTGAGTATCTCACTTTCCTAAGGGAAAAATAACCCTGATAAATAGCTTCAGGAAAGTTGCCTAAAAGATCCAATATGTGTACTTCTTACTTTTTTTTTCCAAAACCTGTCCTCAAGGGAAACCCAGTCTGGGAATTAGGCAGTGAGTCATGACATTTTGATTCAAATTAGGCTTCTATTCTCTAGACCAGGAGTTATTTTTCAATTATAAAAACCATGGAAAGGGGTATTTCCACTTTGGGGAAGATAGACTAGATGTATTTTTCCCTGTTCCTCTCACTAAGTACAACTAAAACTCCTGGACATCTCTATTAAAGAAGAAATAGGCACACCCACTAGCATAGCTGGAGACAGTCCATTAGTGCTCTGGGGTTGCTTTTTCTCTGTATTCCCTCAATCGCTGAAGATGCTCTCTTGTTTATCCCCCAAAGTTCAGCAGACTCTCTGGGGCTTGCTCTAATATGGAACAATAATATTATAATTAGTTCAAGAATGACAATTCTATTATAACTTCACTTTTATCTCCTGAGATGTCCAGACACCTTGCCAACACTCAGACTGTAGCTTTGTCTGAAGATGGGACTAACTATGAGAGGAAGTGGGAAATCCCTGTACAGAAGCGGAAGAAAGGAAAATTGTGATCTGGTGCCTGTCCTCGTATGTACATAATATGTGGGGTTTACAGAATGCACTTGTAATTTATAAATTTATGCTGACAGATATAAGCTTAGCCAAAACATTTTTTAGGGAAAAAAGAGTGATTCTTATCTCATTTGCTGTATTCTACGTCTCAACTTAATTGTAAATTACAAATAGAACCCACCTAATAGTCCATGTTAACCAACCTTCCTGCTTTGTCTCAGAATAAGGGGTTTCATGGAACATAGGAATTTCATTGCTAAACCTGAAACAGTCCTGAGCAAAATGGGATGAGTTGGTCACCTTACCTAGTACAAATACCCATCATATACCAAGGGTTGGCAAACAACCTGCTGCTTATCTTTTGTAGATAAAGTTTTATTGGAACACAGCCATAGCCATTCATTTACATATTGTCTGTGGTTGATTTCACATTGCACTGGAAGAGTTGAGTGGTTGTGAGAGAGACTGCATGGCCTGCAAAGCTGAACATATTTACTGTTTCGCCCTTTACAGTAAAAGTATGCCAACTCCGGATCTACACATAACCTGGAGGAGATCTTGAAGAGGAGCTGTGTGCAAAGATAGCTAAAGGATTCATTAGGGATGACCGAACCCACATCTGAACTAGGTACCATACATACTTCACTATAGATTGACTAGCATAAAGTGGCTTTACAGGCATGCCTCAGAGATACCGCGGGTTCCATTCCAAATCATTGCAATAAAATGAATATTGCAATAAAATGAGTCATAATTATTTTTGTTTCCCAGTGCATGTAAAAGTAGCCTATTGAGCGTGTGATAGCATTATGTCTAAAAAAAGCATATATACCTTAATTTTATTGCTAAAACATGGTAACTATCAACTGAGACTTCAGCTAGTTGTGATCTTTTTGCAATAGTAACATCAAAGATCACTGATCACAGATCATCATAACATATAAAAAAATACTGAAATGGTTTGAAATATTGTGAGAATTACCAAAATGTGAGACAAGGACAGGAAGTGAGCACAAGCTGTCCCCAAAATGGCACCAATAGACTTCTTGACCCATGGTGGCTACAAAACTTTAATTTGCAAAAAAATGCACTATCTGCAAAGCACAATAAAGTGAAGCACAAAATAAAGTGTGCCTGCACAGGGTGAAGTTTTTTGTTTTTTCTTTAACATCTTTATTGGAGTATAATTGCTTTACAATCGTGTGTTAGTTTCTGCTTTATAAAAAAAGTGAATCAGCTATACGTATACATATATCCCCGTATCTCCTCCCTCTTGCATCACCTTCCCAACCTCCCTATCCAACCCCTCTAGTTGGACACAAAGCACTGAGCTAATCTCCCTGTGCTATGCAGCTACTTCCCACTAGCTATCTATTTTACATTTGGTAGTGTACATATATCCATGCCACTCTCTCACTTTGTCCCACCTTACCCTTCCCCCTCCCCATGTCCTCAAGTCCATTCTCTATGTCTGCGGCTTTATTACTGTCCTGCCCCTAGGTTCTTCAGAACCCTTTTTCTTTTAAATTCCATATATATGTGTTAGCATACGGTATTTGTTTTTCTCTTTCTGACTTACTTCAGTCTGTATGACAGACTCTAGGTCCAACCACCTCACTACAAATAGCTCAATTTCATTTCTTTTTATGGCTGAGTAATATTCCATTGTATATATGTGCCACATCTTCTTTATCCATTCATCTGTTGATGGACACTTAGGTTGCTTCCATGTCCTGGCTATTGTAAATAGAGCTGCAATGAACATTTTGGTACATGACTCTATTTGAATGATGATTTTCTCAGGGTATATGCCCAGAAGTGGGATTGCTGGGTCATATGGTAGTTCTATTTTTAGTTTTTTAAGGAACCTCCATACTGTTCTCCATAGTGGCTGTATCAATTTACATTCCCACCAACAATGCAAGAGGGTTCCCTTTTCTCTGCACCCTCTCCAGCATTTATTGTTTGTAGACTTTTTGGTGATGGCCATTCTGACTGGTGTGAGGTGATACCTCATTGTACTTTTGATTTGCATTTCTCTAATGATTAGTGATGTTGAGCATCCTTTCATGTGTTTGTTGGCAATCTGTATATCTTCTGTGGAGAAATGTCTATTTAGGTCTTCTGCCCATTTTTGGATTGGATTGTTTGTTTTTTTGATATTGAGCTGCATGAGCTGCTTGTATATTTTGGAGATTAATCCTTTGTCATTTACTTTGTTTGCAAATATTTTCTGCCATTCTGAGGGTTGGCTTTTTGTCTTGTTTATGGTTTCCTTTGCTGTGCAAAAGCTTTGAAGTTTCATTAGGTCCCATTTGTTTATTTTTGTTTTTATTTCCATTCCTGTAGGAGCTGGGTCAAAAAGGATCTTGCTGTGATTTATGTCATACAGTGTAATACCTATGTTTTCCACTAAGAGTTTAATAGTGTCTGGCCTTACATTTAGGTCTTTAATCCATTTTGAGTTTATTTTTGTGTATAGTGTTAGAAAGTGTTCTAATTTCATTCTTTTTTCTTTTTTTTTTTTTTTTTTTTTTGCGGTACGCGGGGCTCTCACTATTGGGGCCTCTCCCGTTGCGGAGCACAGGCTCTGGATGTGCAGGCTCAGCGGCCATGGCTCACACGCCCAGCCGCTCCGCAGCATGCGGGATCCTCCCTGACCGGGGCACGAACCTGTGTCCCCTGCATCAGCAGGCAGACTCTCAACCACTACGCCACCAGGGAAGCCCTAATTTCATTCTTTTACATGTAGCTGTCCAGTTTTCCCAGCACCACTTACTGAAGAGGCTATCTTTTCTCCATTGTATATTCTTGCATCCTTTATCAAAGATAAGGTGACCATATGTGCGTGGGTTTATCTCTGGGCTTTCTATCCTGTTCCATTGATCTATATTTCTGTTTCTGTGCCAGTAGCATACTGTCTTGATTACTGTAGCTTTGAATATAGTCTGAAGTCAGGGAGTCTGATTCCTCCAGCTCCATTTTTTTCCCTCAAGACTGCTTTGGCTATTCGGGGTCTTCTGTGTTTCCATACAAATTGTGAAACTTTTTGTTCTAGTTCTGTGAAAAATGCCATTGGTAGTTTGATGGGGATTGCATTGAATCTGTAGATTGCTTTGGGCAGTATAGTGATTTTCACAATGTTGATTCTTCCAGTCCAAGAATATGGTTTCTCTCTCCATCTGTTTGTATCATCTTAATTTATTTCATCAGTGTCTTATAATTTTCTGCATACAGGTCTTTTGTCTCCTTAGGTAAGTTTATTCCTAGGTATTTTATTCTTTTTGTTGCAATGGTAAATGGGAGTTTTTCCTTAAATTCTCTTTCAGATTTTTCATCATTAGTGTATAGGAATGCAAAACACTTCTGTCCATTAATTTTCTATCCTGCTACTTTACCAAATTCATTGATTAGCTCTAGCAGTTTTCTGGTAGCATCTTTAGGTTTCTCTATGTATAGTATCACGTCATCTGCAAACAGTGACAGTTTTACCTCTTCTTTTCCTATTTGGATTCCTTTTATTTCTTTTTGTTCTCTGATTGCTCTGACTAAAACTTCCAGAATATGCTGAATAACAATGGTGAGAGTGGGCAACTTTGTCTTGTTCCTGATCTTTGTGGAAATGGTTTCAGTTTTTCACCATTAAGAACAATGTTGGCTGTGGGTTTGTCATATACGGCCTTTATCATGTTGAGGTAAGTTTCCTCCATGCCTGCTTTCTGGAAGGTTTTTATCATAAATGGATATTGAATTTGGTTGAAAGCTTTCTCTGCATCTATTGAGATGATCATATAGTTTTTCTCCTTCAATTTCTTAATATGGTTTATCACATTGATTGATTTGCATATATCGAAGAATCCTTGCATTCCTGGGATAAACCCCACTTGATCATGGTGTATGATCCTTTTAATGTGCTGTTGGATTCTGTTTGCTAGTATTTTGCTGAGGATTTTTGCATCTATGTTCATCAGTGATATTAGCCTGTAGTTTTCCTTTTTCATGACATCTTTGTCGGTTTTGGTATCAGGGTGATGGTGGCCTCATCGAATGAGTTTGGGAGTGTTCCTCCCTCTGCTAAATTTTGGAAGAGTTTGAGAAGGATAGGTGTTATTAGCTCTTCTCTAAATATTTGTTAGAATTCTACTGTGAAGCCATCTGGTCCTGGGCTTTTGTTTGTTGGAAGGATTTTAATCACAGTCTCAATTTCAGTGCTTGTGATTGGTCTGTTTATATTTTTTATTTCTCCTAGTCAGTCTCAGAAGGTTGTGCTTTTCTAAGAATTTGTTCTTCTAGGTTGTCCACTTTATTGGCATATAGTTGCTTGTAGTAATCTCTCATGATCCTTTATATTTCTGCAGTGTCAGTTGTTACTTCTCCTTTTTCATTTCTAATTCTATTGATTTGAGTCTTCTCCCTTTTTTTTTCTTGATGAGTCTGGCTAATGGTTTATCATTTTTGTTTACCTTCTCAAAAAAACATCTTTTAGTTTTATTGATCTTTGCTATCGTTTCCTTCATTTCTTTTTCATATATTTCTGATCTGATCTTTATGATTTCTTTCGTTCTGTTAGCTTTGGGTTTATTTTTGTTCTTCTCTCTCTAATTGCTTTAGGTGTAAGGTTAGGTTGTTTATTTGAGATGCTTCTTGTTTCTTGAGGGAGGATTGTATTGCTATAAACTTCCCTCTTAGAACTGCTTTGCTGCATCCCGTAGATTTTGGGTCATCATGTTTTCATTGTCATTTGTTTCTAGGTATTTTTTGATTTCCTCTGATTTCTTCAGTGATCTCTTGATTATTTAGTAGTGTACTGTGTAGCCTCCAAGTTTTTGTATTTTTTACATATTTTTTCCTGTAATGGATATCTAGTTTCATAGTGTTGTGATCAGAAAAGATACTTCATACCATTTCAAATTCTTAAATTTACCAAGGCTTGATTTATGACCCAATATATGATCTGTCCTGGAGAATATTCCATGCACACTTGAAAAGAAAGTGTATTCTGTTGTTTTTGGATGGAATGTCCTATAAATATCAATTAATTCCATCTTGTTTAATGTGTCATTTAAAGCTTGTGTTTCCTTATTTATTTTCATTTTGGATGATCTGTCCATTGGTGAAAGTGGGGTGTTAAAGTCCCCTACTATTTTTGTGTTACTGTTGATTTCCCCTTTTATGGCTGTTAGCATTTGCCTTATGTATTGAGGTGCTCCTATGTTGGGTTCATAAATATTTACCCTTGTTATATCTTCGTGGATTGATCCCTTGATCATCTGTAGTGTCCTTCTTTGTCTCTTGTAATAGTCTTTATTTTAAAGTCTATTTTGTCTGTTATGAGAATTTTTATTCCAGCTTTCCTTTGATTTCCATTTGCATGGAATAACTTTTTCCATCCCCTCACTTTCAGTCTGTATGTGTCCCTAGGTCTGAAGTGGGTCTCTTTAGACAGCATATATATTGGTCTTGTTTTTGTATCCATTCAGCCCGCCTATATCTTTTGGTTGGAGCATTTAATCCATTTACATTTAAGGTAATTATCAATATGTATGCTCCTATTAGCATCTTCTTAATTGTTTGGGGTTTGTTATTGTAGGTCTTTTCCTTCTCTTTTGTTTCTTGCCTAGAGAAGTTCCTTTAGCATTTGTTGTAAAGCTGGTTTGGTGGTGCTGAATTGTCTTAGCTTTTGCTTGTCTGTGAAGGTTTTAATTTCTCTGTCTAATCTCAATGAGATCCTTGGTGGGTAGAGTAATCTTGTTTGTAAGTTTTTCCATTTCATCACTTAAAATATGTCCTGCCACTCCCTTCTGGCTTGCAGAGTTTCTGCTGAAAGATGAGCTGTTAACCTTATGGGGATTCCCTTGTATGATTTTTGTTGCTATATCCATGCTGCTTTTAATATTTTTTCTTTGTATTTAATTTTTGATAATTTGATTAATGTGTGTCTTGGCGTGTTTCTCCTTGGATTTATACTGAATGGGACTCTGTGCTTCCTGGACTTCATTAAGTATTCCTTTCCCATATTAGCTAAGTTTTCAAGTATAATCTCTTCAAATATTTTCTCAGTCCCTTTCTTTTTCTCTTCTTCTTCTGAGACCCCTATAATTCGAATGTTGGTGCGTTTAACGTTGTCCCAGAGGTCTCTGAGACTGTCCTCAATTCTTTTCCTTCTTTTTTCTTTATTCTGCTCTGTGGTAGTTATTTCCACTCTTTTATCTTCCAGGTCACTTATCTGTTCTTCTGCCTCAGTTATTCTGCTATTGTTTCCTTGTAGAGAATTTTAAATTTCATTTATTGTGTTGTTCATCATTGTTTGCTTGCTCGTTAGTTCTTTTAGGTCCTTGTTACACGTTTCTTGTATTTTCTCCATTCTATTTCCAAGATTTTGGATCATCTTACTATCATTACTCTGAATTCTTTTTCAGGTAGACTGCCTATTTCTTCTTCATTTGTTCGGTCTGGTGGGTTTTTACCTTGCTCCTTCATCTGCTCTGTATTTCTCTGTCTTCTCATTTTGCTTAACTTACTGCATTTGAGGTCTCCTTTTCCCAGGCTGCAGGTTCGTAGTTCACATTATTTTTGGTGTCTGCCCCCAGTGGCTAAGGTTGTTTCAGTGGGTTGTGTAGGCTTCCTGGTGGAGGGGACTGGTGCCTGTGTTCTGGTGGATGAGGCTGGATCTTGTCTTTCTGGTGCGCAGGACTGCGTCCCGTGGTGTGTTTTGGGGTGTCTGTGAACTTATTATGATTTTAGGCAGCCTCTCTGCCAATGGGTGGGACTGTGTTCCTGTCTTGCTAGGTGCTTGGCATGGGGTATCCAGCACTGTAGCTTGCTGGTCATTGAGTGGAGCTGGATCTTAGCATTGAGATGGAGATCTCTGGGATACCTTTTGCCATTTGATATTTCACCATTTGGTCCTGGACCAATGTCCATTGGTGTGGACCAATGTCCTGAACTCAGCTCTCCCACGTTAGAAGCTCAGGCCTGACAGCCGGCCAGAGCACCAAGACCCTATCAGCCACAAGGCTCAGAAGAAAAGGGAGAGAAAAAAAAAGAAAGAATAAAATAAATAAAATAAAGTTATTAAAAGAAAAAATATATATATTATTAAAATTAAAAAAAAATAATTAAAAAAAGAAAGAAAGAAAGAAGAGAGCAACCAAACCCATAAACAAATCCACCAATGATAACAAGTGCTAAAAACTATACTGAAAAAAACACAAAAAACCAGATAGACAGAAGCCTAGGACAAATGGTAAAAGCAAAACTCTACAGACAAAATCACACAAAGAAACATACATACACACACTCACAAAACGGGAAAAAGGAAATATATATATATGAAAAGGAAGAGAGCAACCAAATCAATAAACAAATCTACCAATGATTATAAGCTCTAAATACTAAACTAAGATAAACATAAAACCAGAAACAAATTAGATGCAGAAACAAACTCCAAGTCTACAGTTGCTCCCAAAGTCCACCGCCTCAATTTGGGATGATTCATTGTCCATTCAGGTATTCCACAGATGCAGGTACATCAAGCTCATTGTGGAGTTGATTGTGTTGATTGTGCTGCTCCTGAGGCTGCTGGGAGAAATTTCCCTTTCTCTTCTTTGTTCGCACAGCTCCTGGGGTTCAGCTTTGGATCTCGTCCTGCCTCTGCATGTAGGTCGCCTGAGAGCATCTGTTCCCCACCTTTTGGGAAGTCTGAGGTCTTCTGCCAGCAACAGTGGGTGTTCTATAGGAGTTGTTCCACATGTAGATGTATTTTTGATGTACCTGTGGGGAGGAAGGTGATCTCCATGTCTTACTCCCCCGCCATCTTGAAGGTCCCCCCCATGGTGAAGTTCTGATACAGATATTCATTCCCTCCTTAACAAGAAGGTAATAACTCTTAACCAGAAAGACCAAGAGAAGGGTTGCTATTTTATTCTCCGTACAATTCTCTTTTTTGTCAAAATTCTCTTTGCCCTGGGATTTAGCTTCCTCACATCAGGATAATTTGTAGGACTATAGACTCTCTCAATTCTCAAAATTTTAAGTATCAAGTTTTTACCTACTTATTTCTGAGGATGATTCCTTCCCATACCTGTTCTTGCTGTGAGGCTAGCTCCTTGCTTTGTTTGTCAAATGGACTCTAAAATCAGACCTCAGTTGGAAATGTAGCTCTATCACTTACCGCTGTGGGTTCAACCCCTTTGGACTTCAATATCCTTCTCTGTTCAATGCAGATACTAGCAGAGGTAGTAACCTACCTCCTATGTTACTGTAATAAGTTTAAAAAATTAATGTATCCAAAGGACTAAGAGCCAGGATGCATGTTGTAAGCATTCAATGCATTTAACTTGCTGTTGCTGTTATTAACATCAGCATTATTAATAATCCTTGAATCATTACGTGGCTTATTATCGATCATTCTGGACTTTCTCTTCCTGCTTAGCATCTGTATTAGTCAGAGTTCTCCAGAGAAAGAGAACCCATAGAGGAATAGATAGATAGATAGATATAATTTATGTACATAGATATATATATGAGTTAATATAAGGAATTGGCTTATGTGATTATGGAGGCTTAAATCTACAAGCTGGAGATCCAGGAAAGCCAGTGGTATAATTTGAAGACCTGAGAGCTGACGGTATAGATTCCAGTTTGGGCCTGAAGGCCTGAGAAGCAGGAGTTCTGAGGGCAAGAGAAGATCAACATCCCAGCTCAACAGTCAGGCAATGAATGAATTCAAACTTCCTCTGTCTTTTTGTTCCATTCGGAATCTCAATGGATTGAATGATGCTCTCCTGTGTTGGGGAGGGTGATCTGCTTTACTCAGTTCACCAATTCAAATGCTTATCTTTTCTGGAAACACCCTCACGGACATACTCAGAAATAGTGTGTAATCAGATACCTGGGCATCCCATGGCCGGTCAAGTTGATGCATTAAACTAACCATCACAGTGTCCAAACTGAAACAGGTAACCTTGTAGGCAGAAAAATGAACACAGTGATAATTCCTGTCCTCAAGGTCTTTCCAAGTAGCATTTAGACATTAGAATTGAACCTCTTGGGACCCACTCTGTGGGCTGCACCGACACGTAGGTCCCATGGAGCACCCCACTTCATCCACCTCAACAACTCGGCAAGACAGGCAGAGCTGGCCCTTCCACCCTGACTTCACCTGAGCATGGGGTCACTCACGGTGGTAAGTCACCACCTCATGTCACTTAGTTCGTAAGCCATGTTGTGAGCATCCAAACCCTCTCATTTTCTCCAAGTCTAGTGCTTTCTTAGCTGTAATTTATTGCCTCCTGTGTCTTTGGTGATAATCCCCGGTGCAGCCATTAAACAAAAAGCCTTATGCGGTTTTAAATATTGAAATATTTATCAAAATGTCCTTACTAAGGACAAAATAATTTATTCCCCAAAGAAAATGAAATCAGATTTATTTCCTGTCTGTTGTTTTCTAAGTGATGCACTCAAGACCAAACTTACTGTCTCCTAGAACATTAAGACTCTGACACTGTTCTCTCAGACCCTCTGAAACCTCATAAAGATTGGAGGACATTTGAAGAAAACACAAGCCTCAGAGCATGGGGATAGAGAGGCCCTTAGGAATCCTGCCCCAGATATTGACTTTAATAATAGTCTTTTAAGAAGAATATCCAACTGACAAAATAGCCTTTCTTTCTCCAGATGCCTCTTATGAGACCTATTTTGACCCAGAAAGTTTATTTTGGATGATCAGAGAGTTTTTGAGTGGGAGGAGACTTGAGAGGTCAATTGGAAGAACATTATTTTGTTGTCAGTGGTAAAGCTATGTGACATGCCCCATGTCACACCAAAAGGAAGTAGAATTTCACTGACGGGACCTAGATCTCTTGATTCTTAGTTCAGCGTCCCCTCTTCTGTGAGCTTTTCACCGTAAGTCCCTGGTTATGTTTTTCACACCAGCTACAGATGACCTTCCCAAAGAGCTATGAGCCCAGGACATTAAGTACACAGCATGCCGAAGGCAGCTCAATTTTAAACCCATCCCTCTGGCCAGCCAAGTCCTAGCCTTTTTTAAGACCTGAGTTCTAGATTCCATTCTAATTCCCTTACTTTTCTCTTCTGTTATGTGACTTGATTTCTTTCCCTCTAAGTGGGCTTGATCAACTTTGCCTTTATCTGCACTCAGGAAATTATTTAATACAGTATAAGGTCACTTGTGTGAAAGGGTATGTGACATATGGTAGTGATTACCTGGTGAAGGAACAAAGCCCAGTGAGGGAACACAAAAGTACATTTTCTGCTGCCAACGAGCAGCACCGAGGAAAGCAAATGATCTGTGCGTAATGCTGTCAGTAAGCTTGAGGCACAGGCTAGTGGAAATCCCAGAAGGGAGTCTGTGAGCGATGGAGAGCTAATGAAAGAAAATAAAGAAATGAACTTTGTAGAGTGCCTAGTTGCTTCCTGTGGCATTGTGATTAGGGCTCAGACACCCAGCCAGACGAACCTGGGTTGAAATCCAGTCTCCAAACCTTGTGAATTTTTGATGTTGGTTACATTTTATAACCTCTTTGAGCCTTAGTTTATTTGCAACAGAAAAAACAAGGAATCATAATAATATGTACTTTGCTGAATTATTGTGGAAGTTGTAAAGTGTCTGACTTTGGGCATGAAAGCTTAAAAAATATTAGCTGTTGTTGTTGCTATTATTATTATTATTACATCACTAGCACTTTTATCATCATCATCCCGGCTTAAGGTATCATGGTTTATCCTACCTGGAAAGGACCAGTAGGTTATCTCAACTATATATGCAAACTATTTATATTTTATTGTATATGTGTTTGTGGACATGGTTATACAATCATTTTATCCAAAATCACAGGTCACATACACTGGAATTCAGAATTTGGAATTTGGGGATTTTAGATAAATTATACAGACAATATAGCATATGCTACATAACAATCCCAGCAAATTCTAGAGAAGCACCCCTTAATCAATCAGATTCACTTTCATGTCAGGTGTTCCCAAGAACACCTCTAGGACTAGCGATTTGCTAGTAAGATTCACAGAACTCAGCATATAGTTGTGCTCATGGCTATGACTTATTACAACAAAAGGACACAAAGCACAATCAGCAATGATAAAAGGTTCAAGAGGCAAAGTCCAGAGGAGACCAGGCATAAGCCTCCAAAAGTCTCCTCCCAGAAGAGACACACAGGATGTGCTTAATGTCTCCAGCTACAAATTGTGACAACACATGTGAAATGTTGTCTGCCACAGAAGCTCATTAGAGATTCAGTGACCAGAGTTTTTACTGGGGACTTGACACATAAACACCCTCAGCCTAGTACATACCAAAATTCAAGGCTCCTGGAAGAAAAAGACAGGTTTGTGGCACACACCACATGGTTTCTATGCATGGTTGAGCACAGTGAGTCACTCATATGTGATGGAATGGAAGCAACCCCCTGAATCCAAGTTCCCAGGAAAGCGGGAACCTTGCATGCAGGCCTTTCTAAGGAGAGCAGTCTCAGGCCTGCCACGTTAACTCTTTCCACACAACGTTCTGTGGCAAAATGTATGAATAATTACACTAACAGTGATAAAGGCCATAATTAGCCTCATGTCACTTCAGGTCAGGCTTTGCCACCAAATCAACTCAGATTAGGTCAGATAGTGCTATAAAATGTATTGTGAAAATCTTCTGGGTTGAAGAGCTTCTTGGGTTTTGTAATTATAGATAAGTGATTACAGTTCTATTTTTTTTTCTCTCTCCCCACCCCATTCTTCCTTTTTTCCTTTTCCCTTCCCTCCCTCCCTCCTTCCTTCCCTCTCACTCTCCTTCCCCCCTCCCTTCTTCCTTCCTCCCTCCTTCCCTTGCTTCCTCCCTTCTTCTTTCTTACCTTTACCTTTGTTCACTTTTATTATTAAGTAAAATGTATAAAAATAGCACAAAAGGCAGGAGGCTAGAAATGGAAGTGTGTTATTATAGGTTTTACACTACATATAAAGTGGTGTGACATCACTTGAAGGTAGACTGTGATAGGTTCAAGACAAACCCTAAAGCGATGACTGAAATAACAAAACAAATAGTACAGCTAATGACCCAAAAGGAGACAAAATGGAATCACAATATATTCAGTTAATCCCAAAGAAGGTAGAAAAAGAGAGAAAGGGAACAATGAACAGATGGGACAAATAGAAAATCAATAGCAAGATAATAGATTTAAGTCTAATTATATCTATAATCACAGTAAATGTAAATAGCCCAAACGTTCAAATTAAAAAGAAAAATGTTAGATTGGATAAAAAAGCAAGATCCACCTATATGCTGTCTAAGAGAAGTTAACTTTATAAAGGATGCAAATAGTTTAGAAACAAAATAATGGAAAAGATAAACTACGCATGCACTAAAAAAAAGTGGAGTGGGTATATTAATATCCCACAAAGTAAATTGCAAAGAATATTAGTAGCAATAAATAAGGTAACTTTGTAATGATAAAAATGTCAATCAAGAGGACAAAAAATATGAAATGTTTATGTGTCTAACTAAGCTTTAAAATTCAGAGAATTCCCTGGCGTTCCAGTGGTTAGGACTCTGCCCTTTCACTGCCAAGGACCCGGGTTCAGGGAACTAAGATCCTGCAAGCCATGCGGTGCAACCAAAAAATAAATCCATAAATAAAATAAAATTCACGAGGTAAAATCTACTGAAATTGCAGAGAAAGAGACAAATTAAAAAATATAGTCAGAGATTTTTATACGCCTTCCTCAATAATTGATAGAATAAGCAGGCACAAAATCAACAAGGATGTAAAAAGGTTGAACAAAATCATCGACAAACTTGACTTATTTTACACATGTAGAACAATCCACTTCAAAACATCAGAATACACATTCTTTTCAACCACACATGGAACATTTATGAAGATATAATTTGGGCCAGAAAACAAGTTTCAATGAATTAAAAAAGATTCAAATCATGCAAAGCATGTTCTATGATAAATTTATAATTAAATTAGAATTCAAACACAGAAAGATCTCTTGAAAACCCCTAAAATATGGAAACTAAGTAACACACATCTAAGTAATCCATGTGTCAAAGAAGCAATTAAAAGGATAATTAGGAAACATTTTAAATGGAAAAAGAAAATGAAAACACAGCATAGTAGAATTTGTTGAATACCATAAAATAACACTAGAGTGATATTTATAGTACTAAACAATTCTGTTAAACAGAACAACTTTCTTAAGTCAGTGACCTATGTTTCTTCTTTAAGAATCTAGGAAAAAAGGGGGACCACATTAAACTCAAAGTAAGTAGGAAAAAATAATAAAGATAAAAATAGAACTCAGTGAAATAGAAAATAGAGAAAATAAATGAAACTGAAATTATTTGAGAAGATCAAGAGCATATAATATTGATAAACTAGTCAGACTTGATGTGAAAAAAAGAGAGAAGAGACAAATGGGTCAGATTTTATCACAACTGATTCTACAGATGTTAGTGCATATCAAGGAAAATTTATAAATAATTATGCCAATAAATCCAACAATATAGGTTAACTAGACAAATTTCTTGAAAGGCACAAACTAATAAACCTCATGCAAGAAGACATATATCATTTGACTATTTGAAAAATTGAAATTTTAGTTAAAAACCTTTCTTCAAAGGAAACTCCAAGCCCAAGTGGCTTCACTGGTACATTCTAGCAAGTATTTAAGGAAGAAATAATGCACAAATAAACACAAACTGTCTGTAGTAGGCAGAATTTCAAGGTGGCCCTATAAATTTCCAGCCCCTCGTGTACACACACCTTCTCTCAGTCATTCAACCAAAAAATAATCCAGGTATTACTGTGACAGAATGCAATTAACATCCCAGATTAGTTGACTTGAAGGTGGGGAGATTATCTGGGCAGGTCTTTAGAAGTAGAGCTTTTTCTCAGGCAAGTCACAGAGGAGGAAATGAGAAAGACTTGAAACAGAAATTGGATCTGTTGCACTGTTGCTGGCTTGAAGACAGAGGGGGGCGTGTGGCAAGGAATATGAGGAGACCCTAGGAGATGAGAATGGCCTGACAGCTAGCAAGGAAGCAGAGACATCAGTCCTACAACTGCAAGGAAATGAATCCTATGAACAAGAATGAGCATGGAAGTGGAGGTTTCCCCCCAAGCCTCTGGGTAAGATCCCAGTCCAGCCAATATCTTGCTTCCAGCCTCATGATATGCTGAGCAGAGTATGCAGCCAGCCCACAATGGGATGCTGAGCTAATAAATTGTATTGTTTTAAGCCAGGAAACATGCACTTATTTTGTATGCAGCAAAAGAAAACTAATACTTCCCAACTCATTCTATGAAGTCAGCATTACCCTGATAGTAGAACCAGACAAAGGCATTACAAGAAAGGAAGGTAATCGATTAATATCCTTCATGCTCAGTGATGCAAAAATTCTAAACAAGGTTTAGCAAATTGAATCTAACAATATATAAAAAGGATAATCTACCATGACCAAGAGGTTTATCCAGGTATGCACTGGTTCGTTAACATAGCCATGTTAACCAATTTAAAAAGAAAAAACAGAATAATCTCAACAAATGCAGAAAAAGCATCTGACAAAATTCAAAATCCATTCTTGGCTTAAGAAAACTTCAGCAAACCAGGAACAAAAGTGAACATCTTCAACCTGATACTCTATAGTTAACATCACACTTAATGGTGAAATACTAAATGCTGTTCCCCTAAGACTGGGAAAAAGCGAAGGTGACTGCTCTCACCACTTATATTCAACAGTGAACAGGGGGCTGTTTCCAGTGCAGCAAAACCAGAAGAGAAATAAAATCTAGCCAATTTAAAAGGAAAACAGAAAAACAAACAGTTTTTATTCCTGGATGGTATGATCATCTATGTGGAAAATTTAATTGACTCTATATGTGTGTGTGTATATATATATATATATATATATATATATATAATGTGTGTATATATATATGTATATATATACTGACAACAATCAAAAATTGAAATTTATAAAACAATAGCATCTACAATTATTTAAAAATGAACTATTTAGGGCTTCCCTGGTGGCGCAGTGGTTGAGAGTCCGCCTGCCGAAGCAGGGGACACGGGTTCGTGCCCCGGTCCGGGAAGATCCCACATGCCGCGGAGCGGCTAGGCCCGTAAGCCATGGCCTCTGAGCCTGTGTGTCCGGAGCCTGTGCTCTGCAACGGCAGAGGCCACAACAGTGAGAGGCCTGCTTACCGCAAAAAAAAAAAAAAAAAAAAAGATGAATTATTTAGTTATAAATCTAACCAAAGATGTATAATATCTGTATCATGAAAACCACAAAACCTTGTTGAGAGAAATTAAAGGAGACCTAAAAAAAATGGAGATATATTTTCTTATTTATGTGTTGGAAGACTCAATACTTTTAAGCTATTGCTCTCCCCCAATTGATCTATAGATTAACACAATTCCAATCAAAATTTCCACAAACTTCTTTGTGAAAAAGGACAAGCTGCTTCTAAAAGTCATATGCAAATGCAAAGAACCTAGACATCTAAAACAGCTTTGGAAAAGAAAAACTAATTTGCAGCACTAACACCACCAGACTTTAAAACTCATTATAAGCTCCAGAAATCAAGACTGCCATATTAGTGTCAAGATAAACAAATAGATTAAGATAAACAAATTGATCAATAGATCAATGGAACAGAATAGAGTCCAGAAATAGATATATGGACACATATATGCACCACTGATTTTTTCCTATTTTAATTTATTTTATTTAATTTTTAATTTTTATTGGAGTATAGTTGATCAGCATTAGTTTTTGACAAAGCTGCAAAAGCAATTCAGTGGAGAAAGGAAAGTCTGAAAAAATTGGATATACGTATATGAAATTAAAAACAAAAAAAATAACTTTGGTCCATAACACATACTAAAAAACTGAGACAAAATTAATCATGGATCTAAATGTAAAACCTAAAACTATGAAACTTTGAGAAGAAAACATAGGAGAAAGTCTTTGTGACCTAGGATTAGGCAAATACTTTTTTTTTAGATACAACATCAAAGTATGATTATAAGTAAATGATTTTTTAATTGACTTCATCAAAGTTTTGAAATGTCTGCTCTGTTGGGTGAATAAAAATACAAGCCAAGACTGGGAGGATATTTGTAAAGCCTAGATCTGATAAAGCACTTGAATCCAGAATACATGTACATAAAGAATTCTCAAAACCCAGCAATAACAAACAACACAATTTTGTAAGCGGGCAAAAAATTTCTCAAACACTTTATCATGGTAGATATATGAATGGCCAATTAGTACATGCAAACATGCTAAACATCACAAATCATTAATTCTATGCAAATTAAAGCTACTGCATACCTACTGGAATGGCTAAAATTTAAAACCATACCAAGTGCTGGCAAGTAGTTGGAGAAATTGGAGTGCTCATATACTGCCATTGGGAATGTAAAATGGCACATCCACTTTGGAAAATAATTGGCAATTACTTTAAAAATTAAACATACTGGTACCATACGAGCCATTCATTCTACTCCTAGTTATTTGCTCAAGAGAAAAGAAAGCCTATGTTCTTTCAGATATTTGTACACAAATATTCATAGCAACTTTATTTGTCATTGCTGTAAGATGGAAAGAACTCAAATGTCCATCACCAAATAATTAGATAAACAAAGTATAGTGTATCCATACCATGGAAACAACTCAGCAATAATAAATTAGCCATTGGTATACACTTCAACCTGGATGAATCTTGCAGTAATAATACTGAGTGAAAGAAGCCAGATAAAAATTCTGTATGACTCCATTTACATAAACTCTAAGAAATGTAAATTAATCTATAGTTATAGAAAGCAAGGAAGGGATTGCAAAGGGGCACATGGAAACTTTTGCGGGTGATTGATATGTTCACTGCCTTGATTGTGGTGATGGTTTTATGGATGTATAAATAAATTAAAACTTATTAAATTGTACACCTTAATAGGTATACTTAGTATGTATTACAGGTCAGCCATACCTCAATTTTTTCAAGTAAGAGTTACAACAAATCCTAGTGTAGTATCCATTTCTAATAATGACACATTTAATACAGTTGAACAAAATTGATTTTAAAGTTTACAATGTCCTGAGAAAGAGTGCTTTGACAATTCCTTCTAAGTTAGTCTCTAACTGAAATGGAATTCAACCAGTTAGTAGACTCACTAAACATTTTCTTTTTTAAGATTTAGTTAAATGGTTCTATCTGTACAAGTCTTCCTACTCTCCAATTAAAACAGCAAACACAACAAAAGCCCATCTATAGATACCACTGAGATTTGTGTTCCATAGTTAAGTTGTAATCCCTGGCAACAAATCCTTGTCATTTGCAAATCCTTGTTCCTCTCCCTCCCCTGGGCTTCAGCCTGTGAGAAGTGGAAGTAGGAGACAGCAGGCTAATGTCAAACTTTATTTATTCAAGTGTATTCCTTTAATATGGGGCATTCACTCTCCTTTAGCATTTGTCCTAAGTGGAAGTAGGCATAGCCTATTTTAACCCACCCATAAAATAAGCAAATAAAAATATATGTTTACTTCTCTTTGTTCCTTATCCCCTCTCAAACTCACCTAAAAATAAAAGAGCTCTGTTTTATATGAAAAGACCCATGCATGCAGAGATTTATTTCCTTAAAATCTGGCATCTCTATAAAGAAAACTGCCTATGTAGAGCCATATAAGAAAAAAAGAAAGAGGTTATTTTTAGTCCATCGTACGTGTATTTTAGAAAATACCTTTGCCATATGAATTCATGGAGGAGGGTCTGTCTGAGATGTGATCCTTTTATTCTTGAAAAGAGGGCAACAGAAACTTCTATAAAACCTATCAAAAACCACAGGATGAGTCCAGAAGGACTGGGGGAGGCTGAGTCTCTGAGACACAGCTGGGTCTCCTTAATTTTGAAACTTACCTAGGCCTTTTATGTCATTGTGATGGGGCTGTGCCTTTGCGTAAGAAATGCCCTCACACTCTACAGGGCTTGCCATAGGAGGGGCGAGGCATGACTTAGCAGAGCTTCTTTGCAGATTACTGGAAGCCTGTGTTCCTCCTGCTCTGGGTTGTGCAAGGATAAACCCAGCACCACTTAATAGGGCTGGTGATTTTTCTTGTCCTTTACCGTTTGGAGAAGGATATTGACAGTAGAGCATGCCAGGTCGTTGACTCGTGTACAGTGGAAACTGCCAGAGTGCAGAGCAGAGAACCATATCCACCTCCTAAACTTCATGCTCTTCATACTAGTGATGAAGTCCTCAAACAAGATCCAAAAGTATTCTTAAAAGTTCTGAGAAATTACAGTACGTTAAAGGTTAACAACACCAGTGATGTCATTTGGATATCATGCACCCTACACTGTACATCTCCTGATAAGATGTGACAATAAAGGTACTTCACCTAGGTGATACTTGTGCCAAAAACAAACAAACAACACCAAAAACAAAAAACAAACAAAAACAGCTAGACCCCAGTCTAATCAAAAGAAAAAAAAAAAAGACCAACCTAGATTGGAGGACATTCTAAGTACACCTGGCCAGTACTCCTCAAGGCTGTCAAGGTCAAAACCAGGAAACTGTCACAGATCAGAGGAGACTGGGAGAAGTGACGGCTAAATGTAGTGTGGTACCCTGGACTAGATCCTGGAACAGAAACAGCCCATTAATGGAAAAATTGATGAAATTTAAACTCTGGAGTTTAGCTGATAGTAAATACCAATGTCAGTTCTTTAACTGTGACAAATGTATCATGGTGTTTTATGACATTACCAATGAGGGAACCAGGATGAAGGGTGTTCAGGAACTCTGTACTATCTTTGAAACTTTTCTGTTAATCTAAAATTACCCTAAAACAGAAAGGTTATTAGAGAAGCTCAAAAATTATTCTGAAAAAGGATGTTTGTACCTTGTTGAAACAAGTATTTAAAAAGAAAATTTATACTGACAAGGATGATGGGTAAATAAATGAAATAGGTAAACTTATCTAAGCATATGATGTTCTTAAATCTTGGCCTTTTTGCTCTAAATTTCATTGTTGGCTTCCAAAAAAAAAAAAGTTGGAAAGTCAGGTGAAACTAACAAGTAATTTGAATTAAAAAATGAAAGTCTTTAGAAAAATGTAAGTTCCCAAATCTATGGGACATAAAGAGCTACACAAGGGAAAAGGTAACACTGGATTTTTTTGTGTGCCCCCCACTTGTGCAAACACATATCCAATGTAACACACAGCATATAATTACTGTTTATGCAACTGTCCCATCCATTACACCTTGATTTCCTTGTGAGGCAGTAGTCTATAAATTGAAAAATAGTCTTTAGAATCATCAGATATAGTATAAATAAATCTCAGCTTTCCAACTTACTAGCAGGGGCTCTAAACATTTCTCTAAGCTGTGCTTTAATCAAATTAGGTACTGCTAACTAATCTTCCAAAGTTCCTGGGAGCATTTCACAGGTACTCAATAAATGTTACTATCTTTTTTCATTAAGGTGCAGAGAAAAAGGTGTGTTTCCATGGAAAATTATGCATTGCCTAGAGCAAATCCTTCCAGAAGATCTGATTTTAACCTCTCATTGCCCTTGAACTACTTTATAACTTGATTATTTTTAGATAATTCATAGCAATGCAAAATAATCCTTCTGTATAGTTATGCAAATTAATTCTGTCTTGCGGAGGGACCACTCTCCTCTCTACCTTTGGAAAAGGTGGTTTTGCATCCATTGGCAAATTCATTTCAAGATTCTTTTAATCCATTGTTGGAGGAGGTCATTGAGTGGATGTGACCTCAAGTTGACCCTCGAGCTGGACCTGGGCAAAGAGAGGCTCCTCGTACCTTCCCTGTTTTTGGAATGTACGCTCTGTCCACCTTTCCCACAGTGGGAAACATTTTCAAGGATGTAGCCTTGAGAGAATAAGGTGTTCCTGAGACCATCTGAGTCCCATTAAGGTCTCTATATAAACTTAAAATTCTGGCAGGCAGGTAAGGAGATACTATACTGGTTCTATAGCCTCCCAAGACAAGCCTCCGGTGTAACTTCTCTTGCTTATTAAAACTGCTAGCGATCTGGTGTAGTCTGCCTCATTCTTCCTTCGCTCCCTGCCCTCCGTGTATGGGGTCCAGTTTGCAAACCAACACCCATATAAATTATTTTGTTTTGTTTTCCTCTTTGAACATTTAGCTGTAGCATTTTAGCAGGTTCCTCTCATTAATAAGGGTTTAAATAAAATCTCTGAACACATGTTCACCTGACATCTGTATAGGAGTCACAGTTTTACCATTTGGGGAAAATTATCCTTTAATAAGGATGTGCATATTATTTTACTCATCTTTGCATTCCCAATGCCTATCCTGATTTAAGATATGTAGTAAATGTTCATCAAATAGAATTGACACTGCATTTCAAAAATGCAAGGAAGAAATCTTGCAAACTGAGATGAAATTCAACAAAGACATTGGGCTGCCTACTGAAGGTCTTCATAGAGCTGTAAAGAAGGATGAAAGTTCCAATGTAAGGTCAGCAGTATTTTCCTGTGGGAGGCAGCTGTGGCCTTATCCATTAAGAGCCAGAACCCAGCCAGTCGTTGCTTAGGAGGAAATGTAGCTACTTTGCGGCTACAGAGCCAGAAGCAATTATTGCCATTTAAAGGATGCTGAGAAGGCTGTAGCGGAGGTAGTTTACCGTTAGCAACAGTAATCCTTAATGCATACCTGCTAACTATCCAAACAGTCAAGGAGCTCATGCTGTCCCCAAAGGCCTATGTGAAGCATTACCCAAAGGTAATGCTTAAGACCAAAGATTTTAGGTTCAGACTGGACTAGGTTCAAACTCCTGCATGTATTGCCTGCATGATCATGGGACCGGGAGAGCAATTTGCATGGCAACCTGGGTCAAGCACACAGTATCACTCAATAAAAGTAACTCTTACATTACAATTACTGGAGAACTGAGATAAAGTTGTAATCAAAAATCCCAAGGCAATTCAAAAGAGAAGACGGGATGGAGTATAGTTATTTCATTTGTGATAACATTCTAAAATTGCCTTCATTAATCACCATCATAGTTTAATGATCATTCAGCCCCCTGCCCTCATTTACTACTGGAAAACTGAAGCTGCTGGGAGTTGCTGAGGGGCTTTTCCAAAGTGGCATGTTAAAAGCATATCAGACTTTCTTTTAGAACTTAGACTCCCACCCTCCAGACTCAGAACTCTTTCTGAAATCCTGCACCAACTCCATGTCCCAGCTGGATGGCATCAGGGCAGCTTTCTGCTTCAAACACCCCATCAGAGCACTTTAAAGAAAAGTATAAAAAATCATGATGCAACTTTGAGTTTAGGAGGACCTGGGTGTCATCAGCAGTGCACCTGAGACCAGCATTCTGAACCTGAGGTTCCTAAAATTTTGCACAAGGTCTCTGACTTTAATGGCTTCAGCTAATTGACTTCTTGGATCCTTGTCAATTAGGTCAATTGTTTTTTTATAAAATTTATTAACTAAGCAATGATACTGGATCATCATGTTCAATAAAATGGGGGGGGTATGCTTACCCGTTCATTACAGGATTAAGACTGTAATTTTTCACAAAATTATAGAAATTAAAAATCTGACATTTATATACTTGTTAGCTCACAAAAGACCTTCCTTGGATAGAGGAGCAAAAGAACTAGTCACCTTTTCTTTTCTTCTTTTAGTCTTGCAATTAAGGGTGTGTGTGTGTGTGTTTGTGTGTGCACGCTTCTCTGTTCAGCATTACAGTAGGTATTTGGGGAATAAAAGAGAAAGGAACAACATCTAATCCCTATGAACTAAGAACCTAATAAAGAAACATATATGTCCACAGAAAGGCTTATTCAAACAAGTTCTTGGAAACTTTTCTCAGAAAAGCCTCAATCTGGAGACAGTCAGATATCCACTGATAGAATGGATAAACATGTGTGACGTATTTGTGCAATAGAATATATATTACTCAGCAACAAAAGGATTAACTACTGAAACACATGGCAGAGTGGATGAAATCTCATAAACTATGAGTGAAAAAAGACCTTTACACAAAAGAGTACAAATGTATCATCCCATTTATTTGATGTTGTAACCGGGAGTCCCCAACCCCCGGGCCGCTGACTGGTACTGGTCCGCAGCCTGTTAGGAACCAAGCCGCACAGCAGGAGGTGAGCTGCGGGCGAGTGAGCGAAGCTTCATCTGCCGTTCACCATCACTCCCTATCGCTCGCATTACCGCATTACCGCCATCCCCCCTCATCCCCGTCGGTGGAAAAACTGTCTTCCACGAAACCAGTCCCTGGTGCCAACAAGGTTGGGGACCGCTGTATCTAGACAACAGGCAAAACGAATTGGTGATGAACAAAACGGTAGAGCCAAGGCAGCCTGTCTGTGCGTGTTTGTGTGTGTGTGTGTAAGCATATGTGTTTGTGTATGCATGTGTGTGTGTGGAGAGGGAAGTACTGACTGGGGAGGGACATGAAGTAATTTTGGAGGTGAAGCAGAGATGTACTTATTAATCAAAACTCAGGAAATGGGCTTCCCTGGTGGCGCAGTGGTTGAGAGTCCGCCTGCCGATGCAGGGGACACGGGTTCGTGCCCCGGTCCGGGAGGATCCCACATGCTGCGGAGCGGCTGGGCCCGTGAGCCATGGCCGCTGAGCCTGCGCGTCCGGAGCCTGTGCTCCGCAGCGGGAGAGGCCACAACAGTGAGAGGCCCGCGTACCGCAAAAAAAAAAAAAAAAAAAAAAAAAAAAAAACCTCAGGAAATGTACTCTTAATACTTATACACTTGAATGTATATAAGATTTATATCAAAAGAAAAAATTCTAGTCAAAGTAAAAAGAACTCTAGTTAAAAGTACACATGGCAGGGAATGTGTAAGGATGTCTGCAGTTTATTTTGAAATGTGTCCAAAATTAATGGTCTATGGGCAGAGAGATACAGTTGTTTAGATGTGTAACAAAATGTGCAGTGGAATCTATGTGGTAGATACACAGGTTTTCATGGTAAGTCTTACAGGTATGTTGTATGTTTGAAATTTTTCATAATAAAATATTGAAAAAAAAACAATGAATTTGAGGAAAAAAAGAATTACACAGAATGAGCTTTATCATCTTCATCATCATTATCATCATGATAATATCCAAATATTCAATTTATTGAGAATCTGCTTTGGCTTTGATATATTCAAAATATTTATTACCTTTACACTAGTCTGATGTAGATAGTAATTCCAACACACATAAGGGAAATTAATTTGCTCAAAGTCACTAGCTGATAAGTAGCTGAACTTGAGCTTATAGTTTACACCAGTATTTTCTATTTGTTATTTGTTTATTGTTGTTTTTGTTCTCTATTGCTTATGTATATTGCATAAATCTATTGTTTATGACCACAGTGGGTCAAAAAAACAACTAAGAGTACAAAGTTCCAGAGACTCAAATTTGAAATTTTGTCATTCAGATTATAGGAAACATTGGGTAAACAGAAAAAGGAATGATCAACTTGAGTAATAATTCCATGGAAATATACGGATAAATCACGACAAAGAGCTAATTTGAAATGAAAATGTGCATGACTGATATTAAGTTGCAAATGGCTTTAGAAGTGGTGAAGTCCAATTGTGTAACAGGAGCCACTGGACTGGATTTGGGAAGGAAAGGAACACTGTTAGCCAAAGACAGCTTGAATGTACTGGAGTTACTCATTTGAGTACAGTAATAGAGAACCTGCCACTTCTATAGAAAACTTTTGATGATATATTTCCACCTTTGTTTGGCTTACAAATGAAAGATACCTGAGTGCTTTGGATCATGAGTCATATCTTTGATTATCTGCCAGTTACCTTGAAAGGCAAAGTCGCTCAGTGACTTCACGCTTGGTGGTCAAATTACTTTAGGTTACATTAATCTAGAATGCAATGAGATCTTGTCCAAGTGTCTTGAGAAAAAATCAGCATGTTCTTGGTATATTTCAAAGAGGATAAGAAGCAGGGTCCTGACCTAGAAGTTTTGCTAGGTGTCACTGGGACCTGGAAATGTGCCCAATTGGCATTGAAAAGATTGGCCAGTATTCAGAGTGGCAAGCCTTGAGTGAAGTCTGAAAAAAAAAAAAAAGAACCCTAGTTAAAAGTAAAGATACTATTTAGTAACTGAGGCAAAGATTGATAAGATTTGAGCCCTAGACTCATAAAGGCTTACATTTAAAGAGAGACTATTTCCCATAATGAGACTGTATAGGCTAAGATGTTGCTGCCTTGCTTTTGGCTGAAATTGGATCAACTCAGTGAATCAACACTGATGTCATGGCTATCTGTTCTCTGACTGGGTGCTGATGGACTCTCAGGTTTAAGAAGCTCAACAAACCCTACACAGATTGTTCATCAGACATTTACAAGAGGGCTGGACCCGCTTATCAGAGCAATCAGTAAGATATTCATTGTAACCAAGTTGAAAATAATAATAGTAACACAGTAAACTTTGGGGTGAAAGTACTAAGAACTTTGATCTGGTCCAATTTCTTCAAGCATTTGATCAAAAAAATGACACTATAATTTGGTGAAGAGTTATCAACTCAGATATTCTGACTCCTAGTGTCAGATTTTTAAAATTTTAGTCCAGTTTCTGGAATTATTCTCAGAGCCTTCTTGGAGACTGTTCTCAGGTTATAATCCTCAATTTGTCTTGAATAAAATTTTCCATAAAAAATGTTTAGTCAAGTTTCTTCCTTGTATAGAATAAATATCATACAGGTCACTGAGAGGTTATATGTTTGAGATCAAATCAAGTTTCTATAGGACTGTACTTCAGCTTCTGGCCACGATGGAATAAAGGAAACTAGATTTGCTCTCCTATACCTGGAAAAAAAAGAACAACCAAAATATATGAAACAACGTTTTTCAGGCATTGGACAACGAACAGCACAGTACCATGATCCCTGAGGAAAAGGATATAAATGAGGTAAGCCCTATTATTATCCCCGCTTGCTGTCTGGAGAGTTTCCAGGTCACAGCCCAGGGACGGGAGATCAAGCAGAGCCCTGGAGCCTCTCTGATTTAAGGAGAGATTAGGAAGGCCAAGGTGGCCATCATTTATGGGGGGAATTTACAGAGGAAAGATCTATAGGGAAAGAGAGAAAGAGAAAGACAGGAGAGACACAGGGATCTACAAAGGATTCCCTTCGAGCATTTGGCCAAACACTGATTAGCTCATGTGCATAAGGAAACTGCCAAGAACAGGAAAGAACCACCAGAAGGCGTAGGTGGAGCAACCCTTGCAGCTAATACAGGGCCGGGAATAGTCAAGTTCCCCTAAGACAGTAAGGAAAGTTGTCCTAACACATGGGCTAGAATCCTCAGAGAGGATAACTCTAGACTAGAGACTGTTCTGGATCCATCCAACAAAGCTTGAAAAAAAACCCTCAAGGGAATAAACGTATTTCTAAGTAACTCATCTTCATTTCAGAAAAAAGTCCCCAGATATTCAAAGGAATAATATTTTAAAAATTCAGCACTCAACAACATAAAATTCATACTGCATGACATTGAATCAAGATTTATTAGGCATGCAGAGAAGCCAGGGAAAAACCCCCACAATAGATAGGAAAATTAATCAACAGGAGAAAAACCAGAAATGAAACAGAAGATAAGGATTAGAAGTAGGATAAAACAGTATTATTAATATACGCTCTACATTCAACAAAGTAGCAGAAAGCATGATAATAAGAAACATAAAAGGCATACAAAAGATGAAAATACAAATTCTCAAGATGAAATATAAAATGTCTGTGATGAAAAATACATTGGATAGAATTTACAGCAGATAAGACAATTGCAGGGAAAAAAATTAATTAGCCTGACCATATAGAAATGGAAACTATCCAAAATGAAACATACAGAGAATAGAAGCCTAAAGAAGAAAGAAATGAACAGATCATTTGTGAGCTGTGGGAGAATATTAAGTGGCCTCATATGAATGGAACGGGTGTTTCAAAAAAAAAAGAAATAGGGTCATAAAAATGTTTTAAGAAATAATGACTGAAAAATTTTCATCATATCCAAATTTGATGACAACTATAACTTTCAAGTTGAAGAATCTCAACAAACCCTAGATAGATTATTCATCGGACACTTACTGTATATTTGTTGTGCTAATTAGGCGCGATAGGCAGCCTCTGAATTTATAACTTGGCTTCCTGGTGTTCATGCCCTTGTGTAATCTCCTCCCCCTGTATATGTGATGAACTTTTGTATCTAATGTAGAGAGCGTGGCAGAAGTGATGAGATGTCATTTCCAAGACTAGGTTATAAAACGATGATGGTTTCCATCTTGGTCTGTTTCTTTCTCTGTTTGATTACGAGTTGCCATGACAGGGGTACACACAGCTACCAGGGAGTAGCTCATATGGCGAGGGATTATGGTCTGCCCACAACCATGTGAGTGAGTGTTGAAGGAAATTCTCCAGCCCCATTTCAGCCTTGAGGGGACTGCATCCCTGGCAGACAGCCTGACTGCAGCCTCATGAGAGATCCTGAACCAGAAACACCTGTCTAAGCCACATCAGGATTCCTGTCCTATAGAAACTCTGCAACAATAAATGTCTTGCTTTCAGCCACTGAGTTTTGGGGTAATTCGTTACACATCGATAGATAACTAATATATTGGGTATATATACGAATTGGAAATAAAATCTTATATTCTATAGATTATCCTCACACAAAGTAGATATTCCAGAAATATCTGTGAAACAAATGAATGTTTGAAAGATAAGACAGGTACCCAAAATAACTATTTTATAAAGATAGAGGCAATTGTTGTTTTTCTTTTTTTTTTAATATAAATTTATTTATTTTTTGGCTGTTGGGTCTTTGTTGCTGTGTGCGGGCTTTCTCTAGTTGTGGCGAGCAGGGGCTACTCGTTGCGGTGTGCGGGCTTCTCATTGCAGTGGCTTCTCGTTGCGGAACACGGGCTCTAGGTATGTGGGCTTCAGTAGTCGTGGCGCACGGGCTTAGTTGCTCTGTGGCATGTGGGATCTTCGCGGACCAGGTCTCAAACCTGTGTCCCCTGCATGAGCAGGCGGATTCTTAACCACTGCGCCACCAGTGAAGCCCCGAGGCAATTGTTCCTGATTGAAGCATTACAAGATTGATAAGGATATTGCTATTCGAGTTCTCGGGAGAGAGGGATTGCTTTGGGTTGAGAAATGAGGGGATTCTTTACAGAGGAGATAATATTTTATGTGAGCTTTGAGGGGGATAGAATTTGGCCACAAGGAGTCTAAGACTCAGAGGGAAAGAATCAGTCAGGTAATAGGAGAGATGGGGAATCAAGGGGTCTGTATAGGAAACCATGAGCAGAATGTTGTGTGAGCAAATGAGAAAAAGACATTGATGGAACAATGCTTTATTGATGGAAAGATGCTTTATTGTACACAGATAATTGTAACTTCCTTCTTGGGCTCATGTTATAAAGATACTGCATGTTAACAAAAAACATTAATTCTTGCAAAGAACACTTTTTTTTTTTTTTTGTGCGGTACGCGGGCCTCTCACTGTTGTGGCCTCTCCCGCTGCGGAGCACAGGCTCCGGACGCGCAGGCTCAGCGGCCATGGCTCACGGGCCCAGCCGCTCCGCGGCATGTGGGATCCTCCCGGACAGGGGCATGAACCCGCGTCCCCTGCATTGGCAGGCGGACTCTCAACCACTGCCCCACCAGGGAAGCCCCAAACTCTCTTCCTTTTAAATGATCTAAAATATATTTTGTGTTGAACCAGATAGGGTTTTATCCTTCCTGTTCTTCATTTTAAAATCAACATAATAGTAGTTCAAACTAAGCAAAGCTATTTTTCAAAAGAAGTCCTTTATAGAATGTATAATTTTTTAGTATAGTTAGGTATTTCCCAATAATAAAAAAAAGAGTTAACACCTGTATACTGGAAACTAAGAAATTAGTTTTGAGATCAAATTTCTTACTGTTTTATTCTCTATTTTGGGCCCAGATTTTTTCAGGAAGTGGCAACAATAGTCATTCTATAGATGTACCTAAAACATCAGTAAAGCAGGTAATTGTATACCAAGCCAGCTTGAAAATAGTGTTATTATGCACGTAATAAAGCCCCATGTGTTTCCTAAGTACTCTTCAATCCATTCATTAGTGATTCTGTATTTTCTTTGTAGGTCATCATAAAAGCCAGTAATTGGAGGCTGAATTAAAACTTAATTCAAATTATATGTCCCAGGAGGTCACAAAGACAGACTGGAGGCTTCAAGTCCAAAATTTGTTAATGTCTTCAACCAAAAGTGTTGTTATTATTTCTATGTATCTATATTTAAATTTTCTGATTACTTGAGTGAACAATTATGGAAATATTGCTGAGCAGGTCTGGCTTCATTCCCTGAATTGATCTTCTCTTGCCTGTTGAGTATGGGTTCATCCCAGTACTGTGAGCTAGGCTTCACCCATCAGGATCTCCTTTCTCAGCCCTTGGGGCTGCGTGGAGTCACCGCTCCTGCTAATTCTCTTATATATTTTCTACCTGGTCTCCTGCACCTGACGCTGTACTTTACTCCCTGGGCCCTGCAGGTGCTGCTGTCAGAGACTTTTCCCTCTGAAAATCTGTCCTACTTATTTGTTTACATATCTTTTCCCACAGCAAAATGTGAATCCCTGGAGGGCAGAAGCTATCATATTTTATTTATCTTATATCCACAGTGTTTATCTTAGAGCTCGGATACATTGTTGATCAGGGGACACAAATGGCTACCTGGCATCTGGCCACCTGCATGCTTTGGCCAGCAGAGAAGTTAACAAGAATAGAATTTGAATGCCTTTAGGTGGGCATGTGCTCTGCCGGTTTTGACAGTCTCTATTTTCTTGAATGTGGCCACAGTCACACATTGATCTCACCAGCCTGGCCCCTGTAAGCAATCCTAGTGTGTGGCCCTGGGTGTCGCTGCTCAGTGGATGTTATGCAGACAAATGTGTCGATGGATGTACATCTTATTGCATGGAAAAATCAATTATTATCTTAATACCCTGGCCTTGAAAATTCCTTTCGTTTCATCTCAGACTTAGGACAGTAAGTTAGAAAAATATAACTCTATTTATTATACAACATATGAAAAAGCATTTCTGAACATTTGACAGAGATAGGTCACCCTGAGCATTCTCACAGTCAAATTAGAGAGGAAAACAAATTCACTTGAGTTACTTATGGAACCCAGAGGATGCAAACAGACTGACTGCTGTGGGAAAGTCTAGATTAGCATTGCTGAGATGATGGACAACTTCTAGCTTGATCACTGTAATTTTAAAAACAATGACCCTGACTAACATTTTCAGTGTAAATTCAACAACCCACTTCTCAGGGCTGATCCTAAGATGCTCTTCACTATCACCAGTAGAAACACAATAGAGCACATTCTAGAAAAGTGATTCCACAGGGAGCCACAGCAATGATGTACAGTGTGAAATGCATTCCTGATCTGGTTTACTTTGGAAGAAGGTCTAAGCACTTAGCTAGATGGATGGAATTCACATCACTAGACGTGTTGGTGATAAGCGAGAACCCTTGAGCCAGGTCAAGCTTCACCTGAAAGCGGTAAATTTGGGTCTGCTTAACCCATCAGATGAACAGGGGATTAAAGCTTTTAAGATTTACCCTCCATGTCTCTAATAATTTTAACTTTTTAAAAGCAACTATTAGCATATGTTCATCCTGGTCATAGAAATTCTCACTTGTAGAAAGCATAATATCCATAAAAGTGTAATTTTTAGCAACTTAGTACCTGTGCATATTTCTAGCTAATCAGCTTGTATTAAATATATGCTTAGGTATTTTAAATAATTTGCTACATAGGATTATTATTAATAAGACAATTAAATACTTGGTTTCCAAAGAAAGGTTTTATAATAAGTCTTCTTTCTGAGTAGTTAGAAAGTAACACTCGTTTTCTGTTGGGGCCACTCCTTTGTTCAAGAAACTGAAACCCTACTAGCCACCTGCAGGAAAACACACATCTAGGAAAACACACTAGCCACCTGCAGGAAAACACAAGTGGCAGAGCTGGGGTCTGGTGTGAGTCACTAAATTTGGTCTCTCCACAACTGCCACTATAAAAAGGGAATATGCTTTCTATAATCTGCCATGACAATTAAAAGATGGGAAAAAAAATCCCTAACCAAGTAAATATAATGACAAAGCCTATTTGCACTGACAATAAAAGAAATGCCGTTTTCTCAATGCCACGTAACAAAGTACACATGCTTCTTCCTTACAGCGCACACTAAACATTTGCCTCGTGACTCATGAACTAAATTTTGCCTTAACCATGGCATTGGTTTCACCTCCTAATAGTTCCAGATTTATGTTTATATCTCAATTGATTTTCTACTTTAGCTTTTATTGGCCCAAAAATGATAAGAAGCACTAATGAAGATGAGATATGCTAGGTGCCAAGCCCTTAATACCTTCGTTAGCAGAACTCAGAAACCTTTTTCTTGGACATTCAAGGGAGTGGTACTCCCAAGATTAGCCTTGAGTCCTTCAATTCGAGCTGGACTGGTCTGACTGCCTGGCCAGCTCTGCTAGGATGACACAAGGAGGTCTGTCCTGATTTCCTAGGACCAGAAAGGAGCTGGAGTTCTTGCTCCTCTGCACTTACAGACACGTTTTCTCTCTCTTACAGAAGACTCCTTTAATCCCCTGAGCAGAGATTTCAGGCGACTACGAACATTGTAACTTGTCCTGTTTAAATTGCTCTGACTCATTTAAACAGGCACCACAGTTGCTAACATACCTCTACGGCAGTGCTTCTGAAGGCACAACAGGTACATTAGCTGTGACAGCAAAAAAGCACATCGGACCCCTAGAAGACACATCTGCCATTTCAAATTTTAAACATTGAAATTATTAGATTGCCACGCAACCAAGCATATGCTCAATTATCATATTGACAATAGGGTCGTTTCTTCAGAGGCCAAATATCTCCTTGCTCATGTGAATTAAGAAGGCGAGACAGCGAAGACCACCTATTATAAATGCAGGAGATTCTTTTTTTTAAATAAAGTAACAATTATGACGTCATTGACAGTGCCCATAAGACTTGGTTCAAACCCTTTTTAAATGTAACAACAGTGTGTTGAAAATTTATCAGCCACCTATATGAGTCTAGCTGCTGTTCTAAGTGCTGCTTGTGGTTATACAGTGAAGTTAAACTGGTTAAAGCAACAATATTGTTCCCTGGGTGGAACATATTACAAAGAAGCAGGTAACATGTCTGGGCAATTAAAACAAACAAACAAACAAGGAAGATGGACAGAAGAAGGTATTGTCATGAGAGGGAGGAGAGGAGGTATGAGCTTAGATTTCTGTGATCTTTCGATGTTTCACTTTCTGCAGCATTTAATGACTGAAAAATGCTGTTAGTCATTTGCAACCTGCGGTTAGGCTGCAGGACCCACAGAACAGGAACTCCGCTGCGGCAGGAGTTAGAAGCAAAAAGCTTTTTTGTGTGGGTTCATTTACTATTTTAATTCAGTTGTATCCTTAGTCGGCTTTAAAGGTCTGGTTGCTATTTCTCCTACCCAATGCTCCTCCTCTTTTTTTGCTGCTTTATTTTCCCTGTTACCGCTGCTCTCTCAGGTAGGGGATGTAGCAGCAGGGAGAGCACAGTGGAAAAAAGCCCAGATTTGCCATCTACCTCCGGTTTCTCTGATTCTACTAATTTATGTAAATTAATTATTTCTCAGAATCTGTGCAACAGCTTATTATTTTAATCCCAGGTTTTTTTGTTTTTGTTTTGTTTTTGTCTTTGTTTTTTGGGGGAGGGGAGAGTTGAAATTCAGAGACTTTAAGTGAAGTAGCTGGTTTAACACAATTACCTACAGAACTGCCTAGCAGGTCTGTCCAACACTCAATTAGTGGGTTTCTTTAACTCTCTTGTATCTAATTTCAAAGCTGTTTCGTGGCGGGGGGGTGGGGGGGTGGGGGGTGGGGGTTGGTGGTGGTGTCTTGTGAGTTCCTGACCTCCCAGAGGGCAGGGATCTTACCAGAACATCTCCTTTTAAAGCGCCCAACGCCTTGCAGGGCACAGACTCGGTGCCCAGTAGATGCAGGCTCATTAATAGATGAGAAAAAAAAGTGACCGGGCAGAGATAAGCAGTAAATAAAGTGCAAGATTATAGCGGGAAAAGAAGAAAAAGGAAGGAAGAAAAAAAAAATCAAGGGAAAGGAACAAAAGCAAATGTTTACTGAATGCCTTAGTGCCAGTCATCACACTTAGTCTCTCTTTAAGAGACTCTTTGAGTGTTCCGGCAGCTCGCTGGGCACGAATGTCACCTAATCTTTAGAAATGAGGAACTTAGGCTCAGAAACGGGGTTTCACCCACAATCGCGCGCACGTGGCACAGGTTTCACGGCTTGCCTGCCTCTGGTACCTCTTGCCAGGGTCAGGGTGGTAAAAACGGAGGCTGTTCCCTTCCCATTGATCCTTTAGGGAGCGAAGGGAACAAGGTGCGTGCCTCTGCGCAATAGCGAAGACAAGTGATTAATTAAGCAATTACAACTTTGCCAGCCGCACTTGTCCTCTTGAGTGCCAACCACACTTATCCACACTTTGTTCTTACTCTGAACTAAATCGTGAAGAAACTCAACTCTTTTAGTCACTGCCAGACTTTTTGGACACACCTTCCTTTTCCTGTGACTCAACCCAGACGAAGGAGTTGCGGGTAACCTCTTTCTCTTCACCCAGCCATTACCCGGAATCCAGCGGCGGCCCCTTCTCTCAGCAGCCGCCGGAGCTTCCCGCTGCGGCGTCAGCGCCGGGTCGGGTGGGACGGGGCCCCAAGGTGACGCGCGGCCGCCTTCTCCGCCTGGAGGCTGGGCAGGCTCTCGGGGTAGCTGGAGGCGTGGCCGGTAAGAGGCGGGGCCGAGGAAGTCTGGCTGCCTCAGGAGATGCGCCAGCTCTCGCCGCGTCTCGGCGGCTCCTGGCGCGTGCAAGCGGCTACGGCAGCGGCGGCGACGGGGCCCGCGCAGGTGAGCGGCGTGCGCCGGCCTCTCTGCATCCCCTGGGACGCGGCCTCGGACTGGTGAGGGCGGTGCGGGGTTCACCTGGCCGCGAGCGCGGGCGGAGCACCGGGTCGCCGGTGGCTCTCTCCTTTGAGGGGTGGAGGGGTGTCCGCTGCCAACAGAACCGGGGACTTGGGGAACCTGACCGACCGGGAAGGGAATTCAGTGGAGCTGCTAACTCCGGAGCTGCCGGTTCAGTCAGAAAGGTATGTCGAGGACCGGAGTGCTGGAGGGCGCACCGGGGGAGGGCAGCCTGCCCTAGGATTTCTTTGCATTTTAAAGGACCTTCATTAGGTCTCCTTGGGTCGCAGCGGAGTTTGTCACTGCCACCTCCGGGACTCTTTGTGCAGAGGTCAGTCCCTCACTTGGGTGGGATTGGATGCGCTCCCTTCGTGGAGGCCCGGAGAGTCCGCTTCGGTTCCTTGCGCGGACATTTGCTCACCCCCCCCACGAGAGTTGAAAGCCTTCTGATAATTGTGTAGGTTCCAGAGTGTCTTGTCACATTAAAAAGTATATATATATATCGTGATGGTGGTGGCGACCTTGAGAGGCAATTGCTTCCGCAATTAGTTCCCCAGTGCACTGTCCATTTGTTAAGCAAATGGTGCGTTGATGGCTTTTAAATATGGTTGGGTTTCCATGAAGTGGATTAGAATGTCTGAATGAACTTATGCGCGCTGTGTGAAGGTTTCACCTGTGTCTAGGTGCTTACCTGAGTCTGTTCTAGAAGTTCCATCGGCATCGGGAACTTAAAGTTACCAAACAGCCTCCTGGTGAACCTGGGGACTCTAGAAAACCTGTTTCATCGACACACCGAATCACAAACAGGTCTATGGATTGCGATTTCCATTAGCGTTCAGTTTTTGCTTGGGTCAGCAGCATTTCAATTTAACTGATAATTTGTTGCACGCCTGTTAAGGGGGGGATCTCTATGAGGGCCAGGCTGGTGTGCTGTGTGGTAGCACAGGTGTGGATACAAAAGGGAATTTTAGGGCAGTCGTTTCTCACAGGGGGGTGTTTAGAAAGAGAGCAGTGGCACGTGGTGCTTTTGTCTTTACGGTACCTCTTTGATCTCTGGTAATAAGCATTTTAAATGCAGGGAAAATGAAAATCTTTGGAGAATTATTTATCATTAGCCTGGTCTCTCATCCAGAGTGACAAGGATTATCCAAAACCATCCTTAAACTAAGGTTGGTAAGAGTCAACTCTGTGCCAAGCACCATGCTGGTCACTTTACTTAAAAAACTTGCATAAAATATACAAAGTAGGTGTTACTTCCTCTGTACAGATGAGAAACTGAGGCAGGGAAGAGTCCAGGAATTTGTTCACAGTAACTGGTGGACCTGGGAGTTGAGTGTGGATATTTCTGAGTGCAGAACCCATGCTTTTTCACTATTCCAAGTTACTGTGAGACAGATAGTGTAAATCTGCAGATTTAATGGAAATACTACTTCAAATTTATGTTCACAAAACAATCCACGTCCTGAGAGTTAAAGTAACCACCATGAATAAAACGAGCATTGTTTGTTTTCATTCTCCTTGTTAACCTGAAACCAATCTGGGACAAGAAGATGGACAGCTATTTTAAAAAATATAAAATTTATTATGTATCTTCCTTAACATATTTTTAAGGACCTAATATAGCCAAGTTGGGCAAAGTAGTAAAACTTTATATGTATTCCTTGTGTATTACACATTGAAGTATCCACTAATATTCATATTATTCATATGCTGAAGTATCAGCTAATTTTCTTATTCATGTGCTTTAACATATTTCATCTTAATTTCCTTTTATAGCTTACAGGTGAATAGAGGCCACCTTTGTCACCTAGAAGAGACTTTGTGTGTGTGTATAAATCTATAATCATGAATATTTATTTGAAAAGATATATATAGTTTTCCTTAAATCTATCTCTAGAAGTGTAAGTATGTCAACGTGCTTATTTAGGAAGGAATCCTAAAATTCCAGTTTAGTCTTTTGAGTAAATGATCCGTAACAGCTCAACTGACGGTTTCTTTAAGTGCATGTAAACCACACAAGTGATTTTTCAAATTAAAATTATTATACTGTGTAGAATGAGAATGAAAATAGTACTTAGAATTTTAAATAATATTTCCTGACATGGAGAACACTTGCTCTCTGAAAACCTTCCTTATAACTGTTGGTAATTACACACAAAAATTGAGGGGTTTCATATTGAAATTATCTTCAGGTGTTGAAGAAAGTGTTTTTTGTTGAAGAAAGGCTTTTTACCTCTGTTGGGAGGATCAGGTAGATATTCTGCCTGGATCGTGCTTGGCACATTTGTTTTTCCCTCTATCTTCATTTGACAGAGAAATCGACAAGACACCTTGAACTTCTTTCTAAAGGCATTTGAAATCCTGCCTAGCAGGTGTTTATAAAAGTGTGCTTGACTTGGTTAAGATGCTTTAATGAAGGGGCAGGGTGTGTAATGATTTAGAGAAATTCACAGAAGAGCCGAAGGGCCAAGGAGCAGTGTATGCAGGAGGTGTGAAACGGGCAGATCCAGATTTTGGGAGACCTGAAAGGTAAACAATATGGGTATCCTTGTGAAGAAAAATAATACAAAATTAGCTATGAAAGTGAATGCCTATTTAGAATGGAAAAAGGAATTGTAGCCATTTGCTGGAGATTGCTATCTCTTTCTGCAGAGATCTTTTTGGGTCATTTACCAGAAACGTTTACATAAAAATGCTTCCTAGAAAAAAAAAAAATGCTTCCTGATTGTAACCTTCTCTCTGAGAACACTCAGCATTTCCCAGCGGCTTGTAGCACTCCTTGGGGCCCATGCCAGTGAGAGTCCAGAAAATGAAGCTCCGTTACCTTCAAAGAGTGGGAGCGACAGTTGTGGTTGGAGGCAAAGGACCAATGGTCCACTGAGCAGAAAAGCTGCCGACTGGGGCGGAGGAGATCCTGGGCTCATTGGGGACTCAGGGCACTTCATGTCCAGTGAACAGTTCTGAGAGGAAGGCCCCTGATGATGTCTAAGACCTTCCAGTTTGGTTGGTTCTCCAGGGATGCCTTCGACTGTTGGCCGTCCCAGCTTTCATTCTATGGCACCGTTTATCGAGGGTTTTCTATGTCCCATGCACTGGGTAAGGCCAGGTTCTGATTGCCAGGGAGCACCTGGTCTCTTGGAGCTGATTTCATTGATGATAGTACAGTGTTGGCGCCAGCACAGAGGTCTTGATGCTTAAGCTGAGTTGGGAATTGTGGGTGGAGATACTGAGATGGAAGAGTCCGGGAAGGGCAGTCTAGGGATGTGGAGGGCCATAGAAAGCCTTGGAGGTTTGGACCCACACACCGTCCTCCACTGATGCAGGGAGGACCCTTAGTATTTTTCCACATGTCTTTCCAAACCAAGCAGCACCCATGCACCTGAGATTAACGTGTTAAAAATGTGTGTTCTCAGGCCCCATCCCAGGCCCCCTGAATCAGAAGCTCTGTGTCTCTGACACAGCAATCTGTGTTTTAAGAAGCCTTCCAGATGATTCCGGTGTATGCTATAAAGTTTGAGAACCGTTGCTTGTAGTGTTTAAGAGAACTGGTAGGGCATAGAATCCCTTGGGAAGATGAAAGGAGAGGAGTAAGATTGGTCCTAAGGCTAATATATTATTATTGTAGTATAACTTACCTTACTATCACTGACATTTATGGAGCACTTAGATGGTGCCAGGCATTGTGATTAAGAAATATTAACTCTCTTAATCATCATTACGACCCCAGAGAGAGAGCTGTTATCACTCCAATAATTTATTTATTTATTTACTTAGGCTCTTCCTTTTCTTTAATTGATTTACAATGCTGTGTTAGTTTCTGATGTATAGCAGAGTGATTCAGTTGTACATATATATACATATTCTTTTCCATTATGGTTTATTACAGGATATTGAGTATAGCTCCCTGTGCTATATAGTAGGACCTTGTTGTTTACCTGTTTTTTTCCCCTTGGGCTATTTCTAATCTGCCTTTCTGTTAATTGTTGCCTTTTCCTGAGGTCCTGTCCACTTTTGAGATGGACATGAAGATCACTCCATTTAAATGTGAGAAAACTAAGGCACAGAGAGACAAAGGTGTTGTCCCAGGTCACATGATTGGAAAGCAGTTCAGCCAGGATTCAGGCACAGGCAGTGTGGTTCCAGCGCCCATCTTCCCTCTCTGGGAAGGTCTGGGAGAGTTTCCATCGCTGTTGTTGTTTTGTGTTGGCCTTGTGGGAGAGGTCTGGAAGGCAGGCCTGGAACTGCTTGGAATGGCCCATGGAATTAGCTGACCACTTGGGGTTAGCAAGTTTTTCTTTAGGGACAGATTGCCAGATGAGAGAGGAAGAATGTTACTGTCATTCACTCCAAGTGCAAATTTTGAGAATTTCATAAGTAAATGGATATGATTGTGTATATATGATTACATAACATGGAGCACCTCTTTCCCCAGTATGATGATGGGCTTACATGGATTTCCCCAGGGGATGATTGTGGAAGGTGGCCTTGTTTCGGAATACTAGGATTTGATCAGGATATTAGCACAGGGACCTCTCTTCTAAAGGCCAACCCCCCTCCCCAGGCCACAGAGGACTTGAAGATGATGGTGTGTTTGTTCATCATGTCCTGGAAGGTATCTAGAAGAACTGTACTTTGCATTTTTAGTTTTCTTTTCTTTCTGAAAAAAATCATTCTCCACAATTCTGTACATTTTATCATGGAATAGCTCCATCTTGCTAGGCAGCATGTAAAAAATATATAGCTGTAGATATGAGTACATGTGTCTGTGTAGAATGATGGTTTGCTTTTGGGTGTGAGCCTCAGATTACTAATTCTTATGATCTCGGAGAGACAGCAGTGAGCTGTCCTGAAGAGAGATCTTAGTTTCCTGCCCAGGACCTGGACCTGGGTAGCCTGGATGAAAACCAGGAATCCTAGCCACCAGACCACCTAGAAGCAAAGTGGCCCTGGCTCTTACCCCCACTGAAAGCAAGAATGTTTCAAGGAGGCATAAACTGTAAAAACAGGTGCAAAGTTTATTATTAGAGACACAGCATAATGTATGGGAGAGCACACAGAGAAACAGTTTATTTATTTAAGTTAGAAGCAAGGCAGAAATATACACCCAGAGAGAAAGGGTATGGGCGTCCTCTCTAATGAGGAGGAGAGCAGTAAAGAGGTGATTTAAATCCCTTATATAGGACAGTTCTTTCAGGTCTTTGTTTACCTTTGGGCAATTATTTTGTTTCCTTTCCCACATCTGACTTGTTCTAGGACCCTCCCCAACATGTGTGCACATCTTTTTTTTATTTTGTAATATATAAATTTATTTTATTTTTGGCTGTGTTGGGTCTTCGTTGCTGCGCATGGGCTTTTCTCTAGTTGCGGCGACTGGGGGCTACTCTTCGTTGCAGTACACGGGCTTCTCATTGAAGTGGCTTCTCTTGTTGTGGAGCACCGGCTCTAGGCGTGCGGGCTTCAGTAGTTGTGGCACTTGGGCTCAGTAGTTGTGACTTGTGGGCTCTAGAGTGCAGGCTCAGTAGTTGTGGCCCACGGGCTTAGTTGCTTTACCGTATGTGGGATCTTCCCGGACCAGGGCTCGAACCCGTGTCCCCTGCATTGGCAGACGGATTCTTAACCACTGCGCCACCAGGGAAGCCCCAATGTGCACATCGTTTTGCTAAGATGGATTTCACTGCAGAGGCCTGTGGGTGCATGTCCACACTCACTATGGGGTGGTGCTCCTCCGTTTTTGAACCCCAAGGAGGCTTCCTGTGCGTGTGTAGACAGGGAAGTTTCCCTTGACCTCAGGTCATCTCATCTCTTTACTTCAGCAGAGCTCAGCTTCTGCCACTAGCTTTGTCCTTGGAGTGTCTGGGTGAGAGCAAAGCTTCAGTTTTACTCCACTTAACAAACATCAGCTGTCCGGCCCAGGGGCCCATCTGTCTCCTACCTCATTTACTTCTTCTCCAGAGACAAATACTTAGACAAACATTAATCTGAGTTATGGCAAGCAGTAGAATGCAATTCTGAGAGTACTCTCTGTCTCACTCGTGTGTTCATTCATTCATTCATGTGGTCATTTTTGCTTGCTTGGTTGTGCTAAGCACTCATGTTAGGCACTCGAAGGAAATGCAGTGGTGATCAGCCAGATGTGATCCCTACGGACTAGGAACGGAAAACTTGCTCTGCGATGTTACAGGTGAACAGAGTTAGATGCCCTAATTCTGGCAGTGAGTTGTCAAGAGAGGAGTTAAGATGTTACCATAGTTCAGGACTGAGGTTATAGGGCTTAGTGTAAGGCAGTAGGGAAGCAGAGGTGTGGAAGGATCTGAGAGAGATCTGGGAGGTCACGGAGGTGACCAGGTGGATGTGGGTGGCGAGAGAGAGATTGCTTGGGGCTGAGGTTTGTGTCTTGGGCCCCCAGGTTGGTGCCGGTAACACAAGTCAGGACTAGAGAAGACGGTTTTCTAGAGAATAATCGTGAGTTTCGTGGATGTTGTGAGTTTGAAATGTGTGGATGACTCCAAGGTAGAGATTTGGGTAGACTGATAGAATAATGCAGCTGATTGGAGAACTGAGTAATTCAGTGGGGGAGTACTATCAGCAGTTGAAAAATGCTGTCTCCCAAGCAGTGTGGTAAGTGAGAAGCAGGTCGCGGAGGAAATGTGGGCATTTCTCCTGAGTAGGCAGGATAGCAACGCACTCCAATTCCCTTGACGTGAAAAGATGAAAAAGGTTTACTTCTACACTTTCTTCAGAGGGTGGAGATGAATCCTCCACTCTGGCCTTTGCGAGTTTGACAGCCTGAGCTCTGGCCCATGGGAGGAGGCCCTCAGTGTGGAAAGCAGGCCAGGCAGGAGAGTGACAAGGGGCTTGCGGAAAGCTGGTCTTCAGATTTTGAGCCCATCTTATTGTCACAAGTTAAAATGCCTTACCATCTTTCCTCTTAATTTGTTATGTTGTATTATTAAGAACACTCATTTATCATTTGTGTATCATGTTTATGGTAAATGAATCATATCCTGTAGATTGGCCATATGTGTACATACACATACATACACACAGATACACACACATATACACATACATGCATGCATACACATATGCATACATATAGCTAGATAGTACATACCATGTAGATTGGCCAGGGCTGTTTTGTAGCTGCTACCGATACAGATGTTACAAGATTCATTTGTATAGAAGATACAGGTTTTCTTAGGTGCTCAGAGTTAAGCTGATGGCTTGTTTAAAACATGTGTTAGAAAGTACCTGAAATACGTAAATATTTGTTCTTTTATCCAAAAGCTATTAATTGTGTATTATGCATGCTATGTGCTAGAGTTTTCCTTGTGAATAAAGCAGAGAGCTCTGTCTCAGAGCCTAGAGGGGAAGTTAGACAGCTTGACAGGTGAGTACAATGAAGTGTGCTGTTAGTTAAGGATAAAGGCACAGTGGGTGGTAGGAGTTAAGTAGTGAAGGACGCCTCCAGGGGCAGGGCTGCCAGTGCTTAGCAGGAAGGATGGGCAGGCACCTCAGCCAGGAAGAAGATTTGGAAGGATCAGAGAGGTTGTTTTGAGAAACGGATGGATGCTTTTGAGGAACTGAAAGTTTGGAATAGCCTGTTTTGTCCATTAAAAGTCAGCTAATAAAAGAGAATGTTCATGAGAGCTGTGAATTGATCAGGGAAACCCAAAAGAAAGTATTCAACTTTTTTTTTTTTTACATCTTTATTGGAGTATAATTGCTTTACAATGGTGTGTTAGTTTCTGCTCTATAACAAAGTGAATCAGCTATACATATACATATGTTCCCATATCTCTTCCCTCTTGCATCTGCCTCCCTCCCACCCTCTCTATTCCACCCCTCCAGGCGGTCACAAAGCACTGAGCTGATCTCCCTGTGCTATGCGGCTGCTTCCCACTAGCTATCTACCTTACCTTTGGTAGTGTATATATGTCCATGCCACTCTCTCGCTTTGTCACAGCTTACCTTTCCCCCTCCCCATATCCTCAAGTCCATTCTCTAGTAGGTCTGTGTCTTTATTCCCATCTTACCCCTAGGTTCTTCATGAACTTTTTTTTTTTCCCTTAAATTCCATATCAACTTTTATCTGTGTGACTGTGACCATGTTCAGATCCAAGAAGCAAAACTCAAAAAACCCACAAAAAACAAACAAAACAACCACTCCTCCCCTGCAAAACCCAAACCAAACTAGAAACAAACAAATATAATGATTGTGTAATACTTTTTGGTTGTGAGGACTATTTTTAGCATTATGAAAGATGTTGAGGGTTAGTCTGAGAACTTAGGTAGTATGTCAGAAAAGAACATTGCATTACCTGAACAATAGCTAACATTATTGCTATGATAGTCTTGCCTAATGTGAAAGATTATATATAAATATATAAAATTAGCTTAGCTTTCTAGGTTTGTAGTTTGGAAATGCCTTTAGGGTCAGCCCTTTCAGCTCCTGATGGTCCTTCATGAACCACCTGGGGCCCAGAGATGCTGGAAGCTTCTTTACCCTCATATGTTGGTAACAAAATCTGTCCAATCTGTCAGGTAAAATGTATCTGTTACTTTTTATTTATTTATTTATTTATTATTATTATTTTTTGTGGTACGCGGGCCTCTCACTGTTGTGGCCTTTCCCGTTGCGGAGCATGGGCTCCCGACGCACAGGCTCAGCGGCCATGGCTCACGGGCCCAGCCGCTCCGCAGCATGTGGGATCTTCCCGGACCGGGGCATGAACCCGTGTCCCTTGCATCGGCAGGCGGACTCTCAACCACTGCGCCACCAGGGAAGCCCTGTATCTGTTACTTTTTGTCCTATAGTTTCTTGTCTGTTGCTGGACCAGGCTCCGTAATTCACTATCTCCATCTTCTCAGACACTTTACCCCCATTTTCCTTATCTCCTCTTCTATTTGTCATGCACTTTCTACATAGTTTAGTGTTTTGGATCTTGTTAGGAATCCTTGGCACAAGTTGCCTTCAGCATTTTAGGCCTGTCGAAACAGGTAGAATTTCTCTGACATTTCTCTCACTCTCTTTAATCTCAGGTGAGCTGGCACAGAGATACTTAGCTTTAGCCAAGAATGAGAAAGAAGGCTTTCAGGAAGTTTCCTGTGTTAATATTTGAAAAAGAAGACATAGCAGAGCTGAAGAGGTACATGAGGAATTGTTCTTAAATGTTTTACATGTTTTAAAAACACACACACACGAAAGTTTAAACACAGAGGCGTGGCCCTGGTCATAATAACAGATTAATATTCAGTTGCTTTATTAACTACTTTCTTTCCAACTTCCAGTCTTGTGTCATTTCTAGCTTTGTCACCATGTGCTCAAGATCCTAAATCACTCATTTATTGCTTAGTTTTGGGGTTCAGTCGCCAATATGTGCCATTTCATTGATAGTGTTTTTTTCCTTTAATGGAAGGAGTTTTTGGCTTTTCCTAGTTTACAGGTCGTACAGGCTCAGCTGCGCTTTACTTCGTTTAGTGTGCTAGCTGCCTGCCTTTGCTGAGCTTCTGTTAGGTGGGAGCATTATCTTATTTACTCTAATCCTGTCAGGGACCCTCCTAGGTAGGAGTCATCCCCTTTTAATAGAAGAAAACAGTGAGACTCAGAGAAGCCCGATAACTTGTTCAGGGTTACACAATTGGATGGAATTTTAGTTTTTTTCCTACTCTTCCATTCCAGCCAGTGCTATTTCAACCATTCCACTCTGCCTTGCTTCCCAGTGAAGCTGTTTAACCACAAGACCAGAGAATCTACAAGACTTGTTCCAAATAAGATTCCAGGAATTTCCTTGCAGCCTGGGGCTGGAAGCAGCTGCTCTGCGCCTTCCCAGGGTGAAGGCATAGTTGAAACCTTTCACCTTTCACATCGGCGAAGCCCTGGAATCCTGCTAGACCCTCTTCTGGACATGGATTTGGCATGGTCTTGATAAATATATTGCTTTAGAGCAGTTTCATGCCCAAAGATTGTGAATACATGAAGCTGGATATTCTGGAAAGGTCACTCTCCTTTATCTGACCCAAGTGATGCATAAAACACGTAATTGTTGTAATAGATTTGCGGAGCAAAGCAGGTGGTCCCTTCCATCTAAACACCATGCGTAATTCCCTAGTGTTCACAGGAGAGCTACGTCACAGTGTTTTTGTGTTTTTAAATTGATGTAAGCTTTTAAGTACATGCAGATGTTGACATTTCAAAATCCAAGTAAAATTCCTGTGGTGGAATTGATCAAATCTAGGTGCTTCTTTGTTACTCATTTTTTTCTGAGCATTAGGCCCATTTATCAAATGAGATCTTTTAAGGGTCCACAGTAGACGGATGAGGTTGATGTTCTGTTTGATGTGGTCTTGGAGAAACTGGAGTTACTTGTGCTGGACATTCTGCTTATGCCATACCTCCTAAGAACCCTCCTTTAGTGGACGTAGAGCCTGTGACCTCGTAGAATGTGACAGCAGATGCTGAAGCTGATGTGGTGGAAGTGGGAATGGAGAGGGTTTAAGGTAAGCTCCCTAGCACCCTGCGAATTGATGTCCTGTGCTTTTGAACAGAATGATTATTAGTGTCATCTGCATTCATTCCAATAAGAAACATTACAGACATTCATATATAATGAAAGATAAGTTGGTGCTTTGGTTAAACTATTTTTTTTTTTTTTTTTGTGGTACGCGGGCCTCTCACTGTTGGGGCCTCTCCCATTGCGGAGCACAGGCTCCGGACGCGCAGGCTCAGCGGCCATGGCTCACGAGCCCAGCCGCTCCGCGGCATGTGGGATCTTCCCGGACCAGGGCACGAACCCGTGTCCCCTGCATCGGCAGGCGGACTCTCAACCACTGCACCACCAGGGAAGCCCGGTTAAACTATTTTTTTAATGCAAATTTTGCTGACCAGTTCTGGATGTCTTGTCAGTGCGATTTTGGTAGTTTTTTTGGTTTGTAATAACATTCCGAATCTAGCCAGTTGGAAAACCAGCCCCTGCCTTGAAATATTGTTTTTTTGGTAGTGGCTATGAGTCAGAGCTAACTGACTTAGAATTTATAAAACATTGGTTTTATTGTTGCTCTTAACATTATGTGATAAAGCATGGTATGAAATAGTATAGAGCAAAACCCCTTTACATACACACGTATTTATACTGTTACTATGCGCTAGTATATGAATGTGTGTATGTGTGTGTGTATATATATATATTTTTTGTTGTTGTTGTTGTTGTTGTTCTGGAAATGAGCATTAGAAACTTACCAGTGGTTACTTTTTGGAAATGGTCTAGTCTAGGCTGAGTCACTTTTCATTGTGAGCTTCTCTGCACAATTACAATTTCCTAAAGGCATACCTTGAAAAAATATTGCCAGGGTTAATTGGATGGTGAGATAACAGGCCTTTTTTTGTTGTATTTAAGATGTCATTTAAAAAGAAGTCATCCTTGGACATGAGAATATCAAAAATACTGTGAATTTCTTTAACATTTTAAAGCTTTTAAAAAGTCTCCGGTATTTATTATCAGGTTTTACCAGCCAAACATCTTCTCTGTTAGAGGTCTGGAAATACTACAGTGGCACTACAGTGCCTGCTAGTTGATATGGTTAAGGAGAGGAAAGTTTCCAAGATTCTATCTACTCAATGAGCCTTCCTGGAGGCCACCTCGGATGAGGTAGGCATGGGGTGGGACCACTTCAGAAACCTCCACCCCAGTAGGCTGGCTATGGAATCCCACTCTGTGGCTCACTTAACTCACCATGACCCAGTTACTGGGAAGAGCCAGGGTTTGGAATTCAGACCAACCTGGGCTCGAATGTCAACTCTGCCATTTGTAGGACTTCATCATCTCCAAAGCTTGGGTTCATTATTTGTAAAATGGAGATGAAAATCCTTACCTTGAGGTGCTGTGACGATTAATAATAATCCCTGCGGAGTGCCTTGTATGTAATAAGTACTTTATACATCCCTGTTATTCAAGGAAAAGAGGGAGTCTGGCTACTTGGTAATGAGTAAGCCTGCAGAGGTTTGGGGAAGTGAGTGCCCACAGTGTTATGGGAGTTTTTTCCCAGAGATCAGGCCCCTCGGCACTGCTGATGCTTTGTTCTATATTTTCTTCCAACCAGAATAAGAGTAAGAAGGAGTAGGGCAGGAAACATGAGTAGGAGCTGGTACTAAATGACAGTATTTCAAAAACTAACTGGAGACACATTTTAGGGAGCAATAAAATTTATCAAATTCAGTCCTTTTTACCCACCTTGAGGCTGTTCTTTTTAGAGATGAGACATCATCCTTCCTTTTTTTTTTTAATTTTAGATTTTTACTTTCACTTTTAAGGTGTTTTTCACTTTTGCATTTTTAAGTAAGTCTTGAGAGCAGAAAGTGGATATTGGTCATGTACACGTTCTATTGATTGTGCTGGATTTAGCACTTTCTTGGTGATTACAGTATAATTTGATGAAAGCCCAGCCACTCCTGGGGGAAACCTGACAATGTTGCCTAAATATATATGGATGAAAGAATACCTTGGAAGGCTGTCTTTGGAAGGTGACAGCTAATCAGTGTCTTTCTTGGGTTCACATGCCTACATTTCTGATTGCAAAAAAAAGAAAGAAAGAAAGAAAAAAGGAACGATTAGCTGTGATTTTCTGTTTATACGGGGCAATAGAGAAAATAGAAGTGGTTCCTACTTTCAAAAAGCTTATCTCCTTGGAGAGTCAAGATCCATCTTTGTGAAAAGATTATTAGTGGCACCCTCTTGGGAACAGAGAGGATTTTTTAAAGGCAGGTGAGGTCTGTTTTAGGCTGATGCGAGGGAAAAAGCGATCTGAGTCTGGAAGGATGGAGAGGAAGTGACCCTCAAAGGCTTGTAGAGGTCGCCAGGAGAGATCTGCACTGTTTATCTCTGTTCCTTTCATAGCGTGTGGCCTCCTGGAACTTTGCTGAAGGACCCTTTGCAATGCTGCATGTTTTAGGACTAGATACCGTGAAGCAGGAGATGAAGTGACAGAGACTGGGGGACAAGGTTGCATAAAGATCAAGAACGTGGAGTTGGGCTGTTGGGCCTTAATCTTGGCTCTGCTACATATTGACTGTGTGCTGCTGGGCAAGTTACTTAAACTTTCTGTGCCTTAGTTTACCCGTCAGTGAATGAGGCTTCTAATAGTACCTACCTTATAGGGTTATGAGGATTAAACGACAGATGCACTTAAAGTTGTTGGTGTGTGATGTCTGTTACCCCTAATGCCGCATGTATGGAGTAGTTACAGTAGCTGCTGCTGTTGCTGTTGTTTTTATAACATTGATGGTGGGGAGGCTTATTTTAGCTGAAATGACCTAGAAGGTGTCCTGTTTGCCCATCTTAATAGAACCTCACTATTGCTTCGTATTTAAAAACTCATTTGCAGTATTTTAGCTCAGTGGGAAGATTTGTTTGGATACGTCTGATCACTCCAAGCCTTTTCCTAGCTGATGTTCTAGTAAATGAGTTGCAAAGTGCATGGGTTGAGAGAGTGTAGAAAATTAGGAAAGTTCATTTGGGAATTATGAATTTAAGTTGTTACATGATAGCGGCCACTTCATGGATCTGACACTGGCATTGATGGAATCAGAGTGGTGGGGGAAGAATCGATGTAACCTTTTTAAGAGATTAGATGGTTTTAATATTGATAATAGTGTTCTCTACCTTTTCATTTGAGAGATGCTGCTATAATGGAATGCTTTATAAACACTAATGTGTGCTGACTACATTCTGAGAGTGAGTAATCCCTTTGGGTATTTTGAGACAAAAAGTTCTGTGATCTGGGCAAATGTCACTTTAATGCACCACTGAGAGTTTTAGAAATATATTCTTCAAATAAAGCATATTTCACATGAGTGTAGGAAATAGCCAATAATCTATATTTTAAAAACCTCTCTTTAAACTTTAAAAAAAATTAACAGTTCTGTTTTGAACTAAATTTTATTTTATAAATTGAAATATAGTTGATTTACAATGTTGTGTTAGTTTCAGGTATACAGCAAAGTGATTCAGTTATACATATACATGTATCAATTCTTTTCCTTAATAGGTTATTACAAAATATTGAGTACAGTTCTCTGTGTTATACAGTAGGTCCTTGTTGGTTATTTGTTTTATATATAGTAGTGTGTAAATGTTAATCCCAAACTCCGAATTTATCCCTCCTTAAAAACCTTTCTCAGGCAAGGAAAGGTTTGGTGCTTGGTGTATGCAGGTGTGTGTGTATATGTGACTGATGAATTTTAATCCATTTATAGCAGTTTTCCTTATTTGATTCAGACATTTGGATCAGTTCAGAGGTGATCAGGTGCACATAAATTAGTTCCTCATGAATGCATCTCGGAAGCCTCACCTGTTGTCTTTACTTGGTCCTGACCTGCTAGGGGACCCTGGCTATCTCCAGGAGCCTCAGGATTGAGGAGCATCTTAGATGACTGAAATCCAAACATTGATGGGAAGAGAGGAAAGGGCCTGGGTTTGTAGGCTTTTGCGGTCATGCCCAGTTCTAGGATCTTTCACTTCTTGGTTGAGGGTTTCAGAGATGAATTAGGTGGGTTTCATCGTCAACCTGCAGACTGTGATTTTATAAAGTTGATAAGAGGAGTGAATCATTCCATTATGAAATGAATGGGGAAAACCAGAGGGGAAGGGCAGGCAGGTAAAACATGCTCCACCCTCAGCATGATGACACCCAGGTCTCTAATGAGGCTGTGTCAGGACTGATTTAATGCTCTGTATAAGATACATGAAACTGCTCACACATCTTATCACAGAGCAATAAATATATTGCCCAGTGTTATTTAATGAATGATTAAACATGTATTAAAGAGCTTACGCATTGTGAGACTTTTCAGGTTGATGGAATATACTGGTCTCTAGGCAGGCTTGGAGTTCTGGGAAATATTTAGTCACGATAGTAGTAGAGGAATTGCCGTCTGAGTTCGTTTGTTCCTTCCTCCCTCCCTTCCTCCCTCCCTTCCTTCCTTCCTTCCTTCTGCTGCTAAGGCCAGGTATTGTGCTGAAGTTGCAGATGTGGACCAGGCAAATACAGCCCCATCTCCTCAGAGGACTTAATTATTGTGGGGGGTGGGAGGTGGATTGGGGAGACCAAGTAAACAAACTGATGAGATAATTTTGATCATCAAGGCCACGCTGAATGTCAGGTGTGACAAGAGATTATGGTGCAGAAATGCAGCTTCATACTAGAGGGTCAGGTTCTGAGTTAGGGTTAGGGTCAGGCTTGCTAAGGAAGCGATGCTGGATCTGAGATCTGAAAGAGCCAGTGTTTGATCTGCGGGGAGAACAGATTATATAACAGCCTCGAACAAAAACTCCCTAGACCTTCATCCTAAATATTTGCTACACCCATTTTTCTCCTTGCTCTGGGGCTGCAGCAGTCTCCTGCATTCAGGCATGAACATTAGACCTGGTAAAACTGAACATTCTGGAAATGATGGCTTCTCCCAGGCCAGGTGTTCACTCTGGGTTGGTGAGCCTTCCTCCTGGCATACATACAACCCATGTCAACTGAACTTTACCCCTAATGAGAGCTCTTCTGTGTTTACTTTCCAATTATCCTGGCTGGTTAGGTGAGCCCAGAGCTTACTTTAACTTTCCGCTCATGCCTAATACACGTGTGATTTCACTTGATGCCTTTAACTTTCTGTAAATGACACACCAGCCTGCCGTATTCTCACATGGTCAAGATTCTGCCCACTGGTGTCAATACACCTGCTGGAAATTAGAGCTTCCTCTTTTTTCATTCTGACTCTTTTCAACTATGGATTATTTTTAGGCTTTTTCTATCTTTTCTGAAGTTTGAATTGTTTTGTGTATTTATAGAAAATGAATGAAAGCAGCCGATGAGGCTTTGCAAAGCTTCAAGTGTCTGAATCGAGAACCCTTTATGGTCAGGGAACTCGCCCAGCGGTGTCAACGCTGCCACGGTGGCTTGAGCTGGTACTCTGTATTTCTTGTTGATTAACTCTAAGTACAGAACAGTGCCGTTTTCTCCTTTACCGTAGAAGAGAATGGTCATCAGAATTACCACCTTATAGGGAAGCAGACATTTATTAAATAAAATATTAACCCCAAACTTAGATGCTACTCACACCCTGGGTTTTGTAGATAAATGCTTATTCAGGCTCTTCTCTCTTTGGAGACTTCTGTTCTGCACAGAGGCAATACCATGAAAACATTTTATTGCAGATAAGTAGGAATTACAGCAACCTAATAAGAAGACAGATTAAGTAGATGTCTGTCCTGATTCCCTAGCACGTGTCTGTACCATGTCAATGAAGTGACTGCGTTCATTTTTAAGAATTTATTTTTAGAATATTAAATTCTAAAACTGTATACATGGACTTTTCTACATTGGCTGTTAGATAAGAACTAATTAGCTATGTCATGTTTTGAGTTGCTAAGGCCTCCTGAGTTGATTGTTCTAAGGAAAGCCGTAGAATACCCTTGGTCCTTCCACAGGATCCACGTTTCTGATATTAGTGCCGAGACAGAGATGGCAAATAGCTGGCATAGAGCATTTGTTCCCCTTCTGAAGCCCATGGCAGATATTCATGTTGATGACATCATGTTTTCCACTGAGCCTCAGAATCCTTTGCCATAACAGCTCTTCAGGCAGCTGCCATCAGTTGATCTGAGCTGGTCATCAGAAACCTAGCTGTCATCCAAGATAATCTGGGGTTGAACTTTTCCTTTATGTTGGGGGAAAGCGCACACAGACACACACATCCACAAAATACCGTTGTACACATTGCTTTTATTTTTATGTGTATCTATTATGCAAACAGCATGATGTCAATACTAAAGAGAATACAAACTAAAAATTCAGAAAGAAAGAAGGTATTCTCTGTGTTGAAAAAACTAGCCATTCACAGTTTTTCTGTGTTTCCTTCTAGCCTAGTCCATACTTACACATCATTTTCTAGAGCTGCAAACATAGATTAGGTACAATTTCAGTTTGTGTGTTTTCCTTTTAAAATTATATCATAAATCATTTTCCAGGTGGCTACATAGCATCAGAGAACTAATTTTTAATGGTGGCATTAATGAAGATTAGTGGTTCACATTTCTGTTCACGAGTGTGTGTATCTCTACAAATACATCACTGAAATGATATGCATTCTGTGCTAGGCTTATAGTACATTTATATTTTATATTATAGTACATTATAGTACATTTATATTATATTTATATAAATATTTATATAAACATTTATATTATAGTACATTCCTAGGCTTATAGTACATTTATATTTTATATTAACGTGATTGTCCCCTTGTGCAAACTGTGCGATGCATTCTGTTCTTCACCTGTGATCAAGGGGTAATTTAAATTTTCACGTGGTGAGCATGTATAGGGAGTTAGTAGAGAAGGCTATGAACCATGTGATTTTGTATGGATTTTCTTTAATATACTCTAAATATAAAAACACATTAAGGCAAATCACTGGGCTCTCTAAAGAACTAACACAGTGGAATAACCTTGAAAACAAATTTATCTAAGTGAATTTATACCTCACGATGGGGACTGCGAGTTGTGTATTTTTCCTTTTAGTAGCTCAGAGAGGGTCTTTGTATCTCAGCTGTATTAAATGCCATGAGCTCTGCGAGGTGAGATCACTCAGAGCCCAATCATAAAATGAAGAAATGTGGCCTGAAACTATACATTTGATTTGTATGCTTATTTATAGAATCCAGCACGAAGGGACTAAGAGAGCAAAATCGACAGCATAGCCCAACAATTTTAGTACAAAAATGATCCTTTCTGGAGAAAAAAAGCTCTTTTCATTGTGTTATTAAATGTGAATCAGTGCTGAGTATTTATAGAGTGAGAAGCCATAGAAAATGTCCACCTAGTCAAGTTTTAGCAAGTATCCTATCCAAATTAGAAGCAATATGTGGATATTTATATATTGACATAAGAAACACAACTGTAGAAATTGATTTGAAAATTGTGGCTCTTGGGTGACTTTTGTTTGATTGACAGTGTAAGGAAATGTGGAAATTTCATACAGATATTTGGACTGGGAGCATCTCTTGAAAAACCAGAGTGTTGGGACAGCCCTTGGCCACAGTGAGGAGGACCTTTGCTCCAGGGAGTCCTGTGTGCTCTCTGGCTTGCCTCATCCTCCACCACAACTCATCTGCCTGTGTTCCTGTTTTTCTTCTGTGGCACCCATGATCACCTGAGATTTGGACCCTGCTACAGACACACTTGTCTTATTATTTTACATAATACATCCTCTTAAATGGTATCACTTTATAGATCCATATATTCACTCCAACTAGGCTTAAAAATCAATTTTATAACTTATTTAAAATTTTTGAATTGTCAGAAAATCAACATAACATAAAATTTACCACCCTACCCATTTCTTTCTTTCTTTTTTTTTTTTTTTTTTTTTGCGGTACGCGGGCCTCTCCCATTGCGGGGCACAGGCTCCGGACGTGCAGGCTCAAGCAGCCATGGCTCACGGGCTCAGCCGCTCCGCGGCATGTGGGACCTTCCCGGACCGGGGCACGAACCCGTGTCCCCTGCATCGGCAGGCAGACTCTCAACCACTGAGCCACCAGGGAAGCCCCTGTTATTTTTTTAATAGTGGCCATCCTAATGGGTGTGAGGTGGTATTTCATTGTAATTTTGATTTGCATTTCCCTAATGATTAATGATGTTTTAAAAGTTTACTGTAGGTGCAAAACACAACCTTTTGAATTGTCATTGAAAAAAAATTACCTGGAGAGGCAAAAGATGTGGATTTTAGCCAAGTCTCTATCCTAATTAGCCATCTGACCTTCAGTTCCATTTAACAGATGTGAATTAGACCTCTGCCAAGCGCTGATGGCTGCACTGGGTGCCACAGGAAGGAGAAAAATAAGTCACAATTTTTTCATTCGTGTCTCTGGTTTATAGTTTTCTTGTCTCTGAAAGTAAAACGGCTGAAATCTTTTCTAATTCTGAAGTTTTTAACCTGTGACCTAAGGATGTAAGTGTAATCCAGGGTCTCTTCAGACTAGGTAGGATTGCCTACCATCAAAATACAACATGAAAACGTTAACGTTGAGGGGAAAGGGAAATGGTGAGATTTTTGAGGCGTCTACGATTAAAATCTGAATTTTATATATTTACAACTTTCACTTAGTCTTAAGTTATGAGTTTGATTTTGAAAATGTAACCTATTTTAATCAGATAATACTATTTATTACATTGTCGCTGGCATAAGACTACGGAGAGTTTCTCTCCTCTTCACAGCAAAGCTTCTCGAGAGGGCGTCTCTTGTCATATCTTCCTTTCCTGCCTTCTCAGTGCTCTGCATTCTGGCTTCTGTGTTCCCCAGGGCTCTACTTCCCTCCCAATAGCCAAAAACAATGGATGCACTTTAGCTTTCTTCAGCCGACTTCTCTGAGATATTTGAAATGGTTGGTCTCTCCCTCTTTGAAACTCTTTCCTGTCTCAGCTTCCTTGATGGCTCCCTTTTCCTCCCTAGCTCTCCTGTGCCTCTCTGGAGAGTGCTCAGTTTTTATTCCAAGTTGTCTTTTCTCTGTGCTGCCGCTAAAAGCATGTGATCCCTATGGTTCTGTCCCTAATCTCGTTTTCTTTTTACTTTACACACTGGCTTGGGAAAGGGGGAGGGTTCCTATCCTCTTCATTACTGTCCAAACCTTGTTTTTAAACTGTAAACTTGGACAGCCAGTTGGGCTATGTAGTCTATCTCCAATTTGATAACTTATCAGTCCTTCCGACTGAAGATATTCAACGTGGAATTCATCTTGTTTTCTGTAAATGGCTCTTGCTTTTACTTTCCTGTGTTCATTGGTAGTTTCCATGGATTCCCTGCTGCCTGTCTAGAAACCTTTGACATCTGCCTTTGCCTTACTCCTACCCGCCCAACACATGTAAGCAAATAGACAACATATTTCAGCTTCTCAACTAGTCAGTCCCCTCATCTCTATTCTAATTACCATCTCCTTGGTCTGTGCCCTTACCATGATGGGTTGATCCATCTGAAGTGCTCTATTAGCATCTTATTCTTAATACCTCATAGATCACACTGTATTGAAATTGTTTTGTTCTCTCTCCTACTGAATTGAGTGCCTCAGGAGAATGACAAGTGTATATTTTACTCCTTGAGCTAATACCTAGGGAAGAAAAATCATACCCTCATTACCACTGCACCCCAGCTTTTTTAAAAAAAACTCATAAAAACATGAACAGTGTGATAGTTCCTTTTCATGTTAAAGATCTAATTCTGTTTCAGTATTCATGGAGTTGTAACCCTTAAAATCCAAAGATGGAAAAAGAAAGTTTTCTCATTAGTTAAAAAAAAAAATCTGGTATTGTTTTAGCTCATTGGTGGGTTGAAACCAACATCTGCTTTTAACGTGGCTTTTTATGCTCTAGAGCACACTGTTTACTTTCACCTTCAATGACTCAGATTTCAAACTGTATAAATCAGGGTTGCACACGTGTGCACTGAAATGACGGGGCAATGGTGGGTGACATGATAGAAATCTTTAAATACTTCGATGGTGGATTGGTGACAGCACATGATTTCTTCATAGCATTTGGATATTTTAATAGTTACTTTCCACTTGCTTCTGTTTATTATTGCTGCTTATTTCATAGGGTATTTAAATACCATCACTATTTAATTAGCCTTTGTAATTTTCTGTATTCTTTTTCACTCTAATGCATCAATAATTATGTCATCCACCATGTCTCTTTGTTTTTTTTTAAATTCTTACTTTATAATTTTGACTGATTTACACAGAAGAGAGATTTGGTGATCCCTAGTTAGTGATGGCAGTGTAGCTTAAGGTATAAGCACAGATTTTGTGGTAAGAGAGAAGCTGGTTTAAATCCTGGTACTGCCACTTACTAGCTGATGATTTGCTTAATATTTCTAATCCTTGATTTACTCTCATGTTTAATCAGAGTAATTTTGTGTACCTCTATTACGGTTGTGAGGATTCAGCAAACACTTAGAGAAAACGTATTCAGTAGAGGGCTTGCCTATAGTTATCACAAAATAAAGGGTCACTATTTATCATTCTTGAACTGACTACCCACTTGATTTGGAAATTTGACAAATGTGTCCAACGTATGTTTTCTTGAAGCAGTTATTTCATATGTGGATGAAGTTGAGATCAACGAAACTCAGCTATACAAATGTTAAGAAAACACAGATTTTATGTTCTGATAAATACTAAGTTGTAGACATATTTGTTGGATAAATGAATGAATTTAAACTGTCATTCTTGTCCTTATGAGAGTAAACATTACTTTATCATTGAGCACAACCTTAGATGATTGATGACTCTATTTAGAAACTGATGACTCTTTATTTAGAAACTAATGACTTTACCAGAGAGAATTTTCAAACTCTGTTGCATTGCTTGTAATTTCAACAGTGTCACTGTATCATTTTCTAAAGCTTGAAGTTTTCAGATAGGTTTAATCTAGCATTTTTGTAAAAGATGTATTACGCTTGGGAAGGGTCAGTAATATGATGGCAAAGCTGGGGTTGATGGAAACACAACTTTTCTGAATCGCCCATTGGGAGATCTCCCCTTTCTAAAGACAACTTTCAATAAATAGCATTGATTAATACTTTAAAAATAGTCCCTAACATTTTGAGCTTATAGCTACACACTGAACTTCCTGGTGAAATGATCAGTCTAGTCAGGACTGTTGACTGAAATGATTTCTAATATATCTTTACAGAAGACTGCTAAGTTTCAAGTTTGGTCAGCCAGGCACTTTGGAGACCTAAGAGAGAAACAGGATTAGAAGATCTTTTTAGATTTGTTACTGTTTCAAGTAGAGAGATTTTCTTCTGTGCGACTGAGATCTTTGGTATTAGCAATCATTTGGATGTAAATGGCTAGAAAGTTGACTTAATTTTTTTTTTTTTAGCAGTTTTGTTTTTGTCATAGCACTTATCACCATCTAACATAATAATATTTTAATAATTATTTATTTTATTTGTACCTGTTTTCCCTGAGTAGTGATAAATTCCGTTTAGATAAAGACCTCCAAGCAGCGAGAGTGTACACCGTGAGGAATCCTGGGGTGTTTTAGTAGAAGGGATTGGAGGAGGTCTCTCTGGGTTTATGCTGGATGGTTTTAAGGAAGAACCAGGGGAGGCTGGGACCACCTCCATGCTGTGTGCTGTCCTGAAACCAGGGCAGTTTAACAATTGACTATTCCAGTAATTTTTGCTCAGGAGACGGGAAGAATAAAGTAAAGTTGGGGGAGCTGGTATGAAAGAAATAATCACTCACGACAGTAGGGGGTTAATACAATGTTTGACAGCTATGGCGTGATCTTGGGGAACATGTGTTCTATCGACTTTGCTGCTGGACCTCTCTCTCTGTAAGTATGTCACAGTGTGAATTTTAGCAGGGATGATTTTTCTTAAGTGTCCCGTGAAGAGTTTTGTCTTTTCTTCACAGCCACATTCTAGTTTCCAGAACAATTCTTGACGTATGGTAAGAATAAAATACAAGCACCCATCCCCTCCTCCCATGTCTGTTGAAGGAATAACAACTGTTATTGATGATATATTTTAGTTTGTCCTTAAGCTGTTCGCCTACAAAATATGGGGCTCCTTTCAGACAAAAAGGAAAGTCCCAGTAAATACTTGCAAAAATTTGCATGGCATTATTTAGATTGACAGGCCATTATAATGTCCCTAGTGAATATCAGGAAGGCAGCTGGCTTAGGGATTGGTCTCTTTTCTGTGAGCGTGATTCTCAGTGAAGTAAAGGACCTTTTTGAGAGGAAGTGTAACTTTCTCAGGTTCTTGTTTCCTGCATAGACCTTTTTGAGAGGAAGTGTAATCTCTCATGTTCTCATTTCCTGCGTGGATGGAATAGGCAGTGGATAATGGAAGATGTGGTGTAGGATTTATGGATACGCTTTATTGAAATCTGAATAATCGAAAGCTCAAAACGAAAAAGTGAATAGTAAACCAAAGAACCTTTGATCCTTTAAGCTGGTCTCACTCCTCTGACTCTTGTGTGAGACGGAGTCTCCACAGCACCCAGTATGGTCCTTAAAATATACACCGAATAAGATCCATCCTCTTACCGACCTCCCCCTCCCCTCCCCTCTCCCTCCCTGCTGCATTGACTTCCCAGCTTACTTAAAATAAAATCTAAAGTCTTTGTCGGGCCAACCTCTTCTCCGATGTCATCTCTTCCTACTGCCCACTGGGTCCTGCAGGTCTGGCTGTGTTGACTTCTTTGCTCTTCCTAGGATACAGGGAGCATGCTTCTGGATTTGGGCTTTGCATCCACTCTCCCCTCTGGAATCCTCTTCCCCAAAGAGCCAGTGTTTCTCTTCCTCCTTGTCACTTAGATGTCTGCTCCTATGTTCCTTCTTCCTCTGTGAAATGGCTCCATCGCCCCCTCCATGCATATATATCCCCACTTCAAGAGAGCAGATCCCTCTGATTGATTTGGCCACTGAATTGTTGAATATACAAGAGGTCAAGTCAGGCTTGGGAAGCTGTTCCTGGGAGTGCATTTAAAAGAACTTTCAGAGTTTATGATAGATCAGACCGAATTCAACCTTATCTCCTGTACATTTTGCATCTGCAACAGTGCTGCATGTTCACTACAATGAACTGAAAGAATTACAGAGAAAACTTGTTTTGTTTTGGAAATGTCACCATTTAAAGAATATTTATGGTCCATTCGGCACATTGACCTTTCATTGCGCTTCAATCTCATGAGGGTTTCTAACTCCTGTCGCTTATTCACTGCTAAATCAAGCCTTCAGTGAACCAGATTTTTGTAACCCCACTTTATGTTAAATGGGTTTATTTTAATGTTGTAAGCTTGAATTTCTGCTCTAATAATGAGCGACTCCTTTCTCAAAGGAGATGCAAATCTTTTTTTTTTCTCCCTACCTCTGCCTCATCACCTGGGTCCAGAGACTGGCATCTGTGTCTACTTTTGAAAATGCAAATTATATGAATGGGCCGGAGGAAGCAACAGGAAGCAGTGTATAGTGTAGTTTGTAAATGTTAGGGTAAACTTGAGACACATGAGATCATTTGTTGAAATTAAAATTCCCCAAGAGAAACACCCTTTAGCAGAGGTGGCAGCAGTGTTTACTGAAAACCCTGTTTAAATCACACTTGGATGTTTTCTTTCAAAACAAGCACCTTGCCTATTTAAGCTTGTCTGGTTTGTATTACATTGTTACCTGATACATTTTTCTGAGAGAAGAGACACAGTTCTGAAAATAGTCATTGCCTAAAGGAGAAAAACAAATTCTTTTCTTAGTATTACAAGCTTTTTTTTTTTTTTTCCCCCAGCAGATTAAAGGATCTCACTGTCCAGGTGCTCTAGAAATGTTCTCTGCATGCTCTTTTGATCAGACATCCTATTAGTGGATACTTTTTGAGCAGACACACCCAATATTTACTTACAAATTATATACATGTGCTGTGGTATTGATAGTACATGTATTATTAAACATTCACAAAAATAGAAATTAAAAGGACACATTAGATCAGTCTGAATGGAAGTCCCAGTGTTTTCTGTGCACATCCCATAGCTGTTCTGGTCCCTCCATGGGGCAGGCTCAGTGCATCCTGGGGACTGCCTCCCCTGAGCCTCATGGGTTTGCAGGATCTCCGTGAAAATGCACCATGAAAAGGTGCTCAGACTCTGCACAGGGACGCTGGAGAGAGAGTAATCTGCCAATGGTCCTGAAAGTCATCTGCTAAACTCACTGCATTCTTCATTCTTCATAACATGTTAGAGTGCATAGGGTGCCTGGTGTGGGGTGGTGATCAGAATGCAGAAGTTCATGTTCCACGTCTGTTTCTGTTTTTGTTCTATTCCTGCAGCTGTTACTGCTGCTTTATGCCTCTTGAAAACGGAAAGATTTTTTGGAAATGGAAAGTTTTTAAAAAATTTTATTTGGTTCCAAATTCTGGCCTGAACTCTTAGGAGGCTATTTGGTCTCTGTGTCATTTAGTGTGAATCTTATGTTTGATTATGGGATGCTGACTCAAATACCATTTAGGTTGTTATACAATACACAACACTTTCTAAAATTTTAAGTTCTATATTCCGAGACAAACCTGGCCCAAGAGTTTCATATAAGGAATGTGGGAATGTGCTGCTCTTGCTTCTTTGAAGCCTAAATCGCCCTGTTGTTCAGGTTCTTGCTGTAAGACCATTCTTTTAAAGGATACCTGCATTCTGAGGGTCTTGATTACTTAAAAAGGCTTTACTCAAATCTCTGCCGTGGAAAAGAGTGTACCTGCGCTGATTTGCTCACTTGTGCCAATATGGTCATTTCTGCCTTATGATGATAGGATTGAACAGTAGATGACTCCAGTCTAACCTGTAATACCCTCCTCACTGCCAGATAATTGCCCTTTCCAGATCCCATACATTTGCTGAGGAGCCTTTCACCTCATTGTTCTTTATCTTTCTCAACCTCCCGTCCCCCTTTTGCTAGTTACCAGCTGGATCATTTGCCTTATCTCAGGAATATATGAAAAGACTCTACCCCTGCCTCTAAGACTGTCCTACTTATGTCAGCTCTGCTTCTACCCTCATTATCTCTGTTTCCTCTACCCTCAGAACCTTGCTGGACCTTTCCTGGGGATTCTGGTCACTGAGCATCTCAGTGGAGATAAAAAGGCTAAGCAAAATTCCTCTCAACTCAGAATCCAGTGGGGCTCCTCCAGCATGGTGTATTCAATTTGAGAATGCTCCAGCATCTCTTTGTCATTCCTTCCTGAGGCTGCAGGCTGCCCACTGAGACAAGGTCCACCCAGCGTTCCTGCTCTTCAGCTGTTGGCATCATCTCCTCGTCTTTTTTTTTTTTTTTTTTTTTTTGCGGTACGCGGTCCTCTCACTGTTGTGGCCTCTCCTGTTGCAGAGCACAGGCTCCGGACGCGCAGGCTCAGCGGCCATGGCTCACGGGCCCAGCCGCTCCACGGCATGTGGGATCTTCCTGGACCAGGGCACGAACCCGTGTCCCCTGCATCGGTAGGCGGACTCTCAACCCCTGCGCCACCAGGGAAGCCCGATCTCCTCATCTCTTGATCATAGGGTGGAGCCCCCCTTGACAGGCTGGCATGCTTTTAGACTGACCATTCCGGTCCTTCTTTTCTTACTGGGCCCTCATCTTCTCTCACCCCTCAGCACAGATGGAATGGCTGGGCATACAGGTTGTAGCCAGATATGCAATGGGGTTTCAAATGCCACATGAAGGACTGTGAACTTTTTCCCACAGGCAGTGCAGGAGCCATTACAGGGGATTCTATCTCTACTTTGGTAAGACCATTGCTCTGGGGGTGTAGAAGAGGGTTTGCAGAGCAGAGAGGCTTGGGAAGAGAGGCAGAGGCTCAGAGAAAACCATGTATTTCATTCTAGTTTCAAACTGTTAATTTAGTTGACTGCTTTATTACTTGACTGGCAAAACGGCCTGGCAGAGTACAAAGCACATGGATCCTGAGCTAGGCAGCTGTGGGTTTTAGTGACAACTCTGCCACCAAAAGCAACACTGTTGACTCAGGGCAAGTTAATCTGTAAAGTAGAGATTTGAATGATTATTCATAATCTCTGCAGGATTTTTATGAGTATTCTATAAATTAAGTTTGTGACACGTTCTGAGTACCAGGAACATAGTACATTCTCAGAAACTGTTGTTACTCCCCTCCACCCCACCGTGAGATATTTGCACTGAGGTCCGACCTTGTGAAATCCCGGCATATGAAGTTGATTATTTTGATATTCCAAATAGTGTCTCTATTAGTGGACATAGATAGTATTAGTTAGGTTATGTTAATAAAAGGAATAGTTTTTCTAACCATATACTAGGCTATTAAATAAAGTTCCTGCTTGACTGGTATTTAAGTCTTTTTGGAATGATTTCATGCCATAGTTTAAAACTAGTGATAAATGTGTTTCCCATTATGCATAACTTTGGATGGAACATCCCATTAAGACTGACATCTATATGAGGTTATAAAACTTTGTTGAATAGGAAACAATATTTATTTCATAATTTCTTGTATATGTCAATCTGATTAGACAGATACTTCATTCCTTTTGGGAAATTAATAAGTTAATGATTTATATTCTTCCCCTCTAATTACTGTCATTATACATTTTATTCAAGCAATATAATCTATATTCTTTTATTCAGAGTAATTTAGCTTATTTTAAAAGATAAAAAATAAATTATGCTTAAAGAATTTTTGGTTAAAGTCACATAAACTGTTTTAGTGTTATTAACTACCAGTATTGAAACTTTACAGTATTCTTATTATGCAGTTATCATTACGTTATTTCATGGTACCCTTTAATATATGTAGGGTTTGCTAGCTGAGCTTCCTTTGCAAAGAATTATTTGAGGATTGTGGCTTTAATTTGTGCAGTGTGTGTGTGTTTTAGTTATTGTATTGTGTAGTCTGTTTTATAGCAACTTATAATATGAACTGTTTCTTTTGGGAGATGACTAGGACATTGCTGGAAACATATTGGCCTAGCATCATTTGTCAAGATCAATGGTCTATAAACTCGCTCTTAATTTTAAGTTTAATTGTGAAAACAAATTCAGCAATGGCTACAAGATTTATGTAAGTCATAGCTGCAGTGTTTATAGGTTCCATTTAATATGCAGTTAACATATTTATTGCTTCTCAAAGTGTATTTTAAAAGATTTGTGTTCGATTACTTTAGTTGCAAAATAAATTGGGCATATAAGTCCTCTGTGGAAAAACAGATTATTCTTCTTCTTTATAGTACAAAACAGACTCTTGACGTAAATCTTTGTGACCATAAACCTGTTTTCTAAGCAGGACAGGACACATTATGCACTTGGGTTTTTGGCTGAATAACTGACTGGACAAAATGTCTATCCAAAGAGACATAGAGTTGATTCTCATTATTCACTATAGTTATCTTTTAGAAAGTCACCATGATCACTCAATTAGTGAATAATGGGTCATTACTCATAAGGGAAATACAGGAATAGGTTCCTGTAAGCTTCTGGTCACATTTTGTCGACCTATTAATACATAACCTTGTTTTATATGTGTTCTGTTTAAAGACACCTTATTTAATATATATTATTGACTCATTAACATTGAACTCACAGCCAACAGCTCTGTAACTCATGCCTGAACAAAGCTTATCTCCCACAGCTATTTTCTCCACAAGGCACAGCATAGCCTACTTGGGCTTAGGGACATTAGACTGCACTGCAACACTGTGTCTGGGGCCATTATAAACAGCAGGATGGCCATGAAAAAGCAAAAAATGCGAAAAAGTGGCACTCAGTGAACCACAAAATGGTTATTTGTTTACGGTATGAGATCTGAGACAGGAAGCGAGAACCTCACCTTGTTTGACCGCAACTGGGAACGCGTGCATTGGGCAACTCCAATTTTTTGTCACCCTGCGGCAGGTCCATGAATGGACCTGGAAAGTGCTGCTGGGGTTACAAATACATTTTATTGAGTAGGCGAATTCACAGATACAAAATTCATGAATAATGAGGCTCAACTGTAGTTAGAATAAAGTAATATTGAGGCCACATGTATGCCTTGAATGACAAGTTGAGTAGGTAAACTGTTCCTTCCCAAGAGCTGGATCTGGTAGAAGTGAGTAGAGCTAAAGTTTCCTACTGGGAAGGGCTGGATTCTCTACCTGATGCTGACACTTGAGACCTGTTAGATGTTTCTCACCTCTTCTGGGTCACAGTCCCTGCCTCCACTTGCACGAGTGAATTGCCTTTGGCCTGCTATGACCCTGCAGTTAGCTTCCCCATCCTGTCCTAGTCTCTGAGTTGGGAGACATTAAGAGTGTGGTGATGAAGAAAGTAGGCTGTGCGTTCCCATGTCCTGGGTTCAAATTTTGACTCTATCACTTACTACCTGCCTGCCCTCAGGCAGGGCTCCTCAGCTTTTTTGCACATTCTTTTCTTCTCTATAAAATGGTTATAATAACGTATTATATGATATCTAATATATATCAGATATTTAAGACAGGAGTTGGTGCGTAAGCCCTCACATGGAAACTGTCAATCCGCTCAGTTATCGATACTCAACTCGCCTTTTCACTTTTCTTAAGGATTTGATGATGCACCACCAACAAAAACAGCACCCCCCAAAAAAATTTAAGGAAAAGAATTAAGGTGAAAAGTTCCAAAGTGTGAAAAGGTGAAGCTGAGGTGATGCCACCACAAACTGTTGGGTTAGGGAGAGAGAAACTCTCAATTTGGCCCTGAGTTGACCAGTTCCCCAAAAGAAAGGCCTGATTCTCATTATCTTTTACATAAAAGCAGTTGTTCAGGGAGTGCACAGCTATTTCCGGAATTGAGTCATTTCTTTCTTGGTTCTTCATAGGACCCCTTGGTATTCAGATGCCAGTTACGGTGACTTGTAATACGTTTGTGTGTACCCGTGTCTCTCTCTCACCTTGGAATCTTGGAGGCTGGGTGTTATGTCATTGATTTCAGATCTCCAGGTCTAGCGCGGAGATGCTAACCCTGCTGTGGAATCCCTGCTTCTGATGATGTGATTGCCAAAACACCTGTCTCTACAAGAGCCCTGTGTTTGCTCTTCCCCTGATTTTATCATGGATCACAGACATGCAGCTCTAGTGCAGAAAAAGGCATTGGGTGTTCTGTATAGATACTGAAGGCATAAGAGGCAGATAAAGGGGCTGAGTCTAGGGTGGCTTGTGTATGGGGCCACATGGACTTGGAGGACACAGTGGCTGGGGCCCTAAAGCCATATACTCCATGCTTTTGGTTCATGCCCCTTGATTATTAAATATTTAAAAACACATACCCTTGTGTATGCATTTGTTTACCTGTAGATTGCATATGTGAAGTTCAAAACTCATGTAATTTATACATTATAATGTGCATTAAGAAGAGGTTGAAAAAGAAGGACGACTGTTCTCAAAGTAGATTGTAGAGATAGTTGCATAACTCAGAAAATTCACTAAATATTATTCATTCAATTACACACTTAAAATGGGTGACTTTTCTGTTATGTAAATTATGCTTTCATAAAGAAGTTGAAAAAAGGAGGGATGAGGTAGAGATGGGATTAGCAGTATATAAACATCTTAAAACATTATAAATATAAAAACCCCTTTTATTCTCATCTGATGTATTGAGAACTAAATGCTATTGTTACTAAGAGCAATGTGATTAAACAGAATCCTTAACATTTATAATCACTTAATGGTTTTATTGAAAAGATCATTTTAGGAGTCTAAGTACCACTCTGTTACTTTTGCCTGTGCTTAATTATCAGCGTTCTCTTTAGCCCATAGTTTCTTTACAAGGATCGTTTTCAGTAAAACTTGATAACATCTTTAAATGTCTTCAGCCAGTTGTGTGGGTGTGCGCTCATGTGCGGGGGAGGACGCACTTACACACACACACACACACACACGAGCGCGCGCGCGCACACACACACACACACACACACACACACACACGAGTTTCTCAGTTTGCAGCACAGGGATCCTGAGAACCTGTGGCCTGTGATCTCTGTGCTGTGAAATTTCCATTTTCCCCTCAGAGCAGCTCAAAATCGCTTGTGATTGGCTGATATATGGATTAGGTGTGGGGACCACCTTCTCTTCCCTTTCCTGACTTTATTAGCACCTTTCACTAAGGGAATTGCATGTGTATACTTTTTGGTTTGTTTGTATTTTTATTATTATAATTTCTTATCTGTCTCCTCCTTCAGGATGCACATTTCCTGAGTTCAGGGACTTTGTTTTGTTCATTGTGGCGTTGCCAGCACTTTGATCCATTCTTGGCACAAATTCGTGGCTCAGTAAATGTTGTCAAATGAGTGAATCAACCCGTATATTAAAGTTTAGCAATGGTTAATTCTTCTCAGTTTAAAAATAAAGATAACTATACACAGAAGTTCTGTTACTTAATTCCTGCCCACGCTGAGATACGTACACTCAACTTTGGAGACCACTGCCTGTGGGTGTGTGTAATGTGAGGAGAAGAAGAGGAGGTGAGAGGTAGGGAGGGAAGCAGCACAGGCACGAGGCCAGCAAGAAATATACTGTATTGAGAGATCAGACTCTCTCTTCTGACATCTGGCATTTGGGTCAGACCCACCTTACCAGTATTAACTTATAACGGGAAGGAGTAAATGAGCTAAATCAGAAAATGAAATAGGTAAGTGCAATTCCTCATTTAGAACAATGTAAGGCATTCTTGAAGTACAGTGCAAAAGGGGCTGCTGGTGGTGTTTGAGGGATTTGTAAGATTGGAAGAGTGACATTGTGACATACAACTCTCCACAGTGGCGGGACTGGCAAGGACCAGAAAGTACTCGGGTGAATTACATCATTTCGGTTTGTTTTAAAGAACTGCCTTGTAGTGTGGTTAAAATCCAGTTAGTTCAGTTTTTTTTTTTTTTTAATGATTAGTTTTATTGAGGTGTAATATACATAGACTAAAATTTGCCCTTTGGAGGTAAATAGTTTTCTGAGTTTGAGAGAAACAGTTGTGCAACCACCACCACAAACATGGTATAGACTGTTTCTTATCACCCCTAAAGTTCCCTTGTCCTCTTGTAGTTAATCCCTGCCTTTTCCCCAGCCACCACTGATCTTGTTTCTGTCCACATAGGTTTCCCTTTTCCAGAAGGTCATAAAAGATGGTATCATACAGTATATAGCCTTTTGTGTTTGGCTTCTTTCACTTAACATAATGCTTTTATGTTGATATCTGTGTTGTTTTGTATATTAAAAGTTCCTTCCTGGGCTTCCCTAGTGACGCAGTGGTTGAGAGTCCGCCTGCCGATGCAGGGGACACGGGTTCGTGCCCCGGTCCGGGAAGACCCCACATGCCGCGGAGCGGCTGGGCCTGTGAGCCATGGCCACTGGGCCTGCGCGTCTGGAGCCTGTGCTCCGCAACGGGAGAGGCCACAACAGTTAGAGGCCCACGTACCGCAAAAAAAAAGTTCCTTCCTTTTTATTGCTGAGTAGTGTTCCATTGTATGGATGTACCATATCTTTAAAATCCATTCACTAGTTTATGGAGAGTTGGGTTGTGTTAAGTTTTTGGTAATTCTGAAAACAATTTCCATAAACTCATGTACAGGTCATTGTATGGACATCTGTTTCAATTTCTGTTGAGTGAATACCTATAAGTGGGATTGTTGGGCCATGTGGTAAGTGTATGTTTAATTGTATAGGAAACTATCAAACTGTGTTCCTAAGTGTTTGTACCAGTTTGCATTCCTATCAGCAACACAGGAAAGCTCCAGTTGCTCAGCATTCTCGCCAGCACTTTGTGTTGTCCATTTTTTGCATTTGCTTGTTTGTTTGTTTTGGGTTGTTCTAGAAGCTAGTTGGTTTAGTTTTGAGTGTGATGGTATGGGCATGGTCTTACGTTCATTTTTCTCTTTTTAATTCTTTAATTTGTTGTTATCACTTCTCTTTTTCTTGAGGAAGTCTTCCACCTTGCTTTTCCCCTTCACTGCCTTCGTTTGTGTAGACTGTAGGATTAACACCTCATTAAATACTGTCCCAGTTCTATTTCTGCATATTCGTAGTATGCATTACACACTACTTTGCTCCCTGCTGAACTCTTACTGTTAGATCATGAACTTCTTGTGGGCAGGTTTCTTGCCACTCGGATAAGAACCAGCAGGCACTCAGGTAACATTCTATGTTGATTGAGTTGTAGGGGATAAGAAAGAGTAGAGTCAGTCTTGAAAAAATTATTATTTTAAAAAGACTCTAATTTATAATCTTTTGGTATGTAAGGTGTTCTGGGTAGTTTTTTTAGGACTTAAGAAAAGCATATTTGCCAACTTTTCAGTTCTGAATTGAGGATCAATTGGCAGAACCCTGTTATTGATATTATTGTTTAAGCTATTAGTATAAGGACTTTTTAATTGCTTATTAAATTAGTTACATCACTATGCCTTCTTCTTTTAGTTCGTCACTTCTGAAGTGCCCACTGAAATGCCTCCTGTCGAAGCAGTTAGGCTTGGTTGGGCTTGGTTTCAAATTCTGCCAATTTTCAAACTCTCTTCAAATTCAGTTGTAAGCATAATTAATGTTTTAGACAGATAATAGTATAGACTTATCCCTACAACTTTGGTTATCTTGGGTCATATCATTTCAGTGATCGCATTATAAAGATTTGGGCTTGGTTTCAAGTTCTGCCAATTTTCAAGCTCTCATCAAATTCCAATGGAAGCATAATTAATATCTCAGACAGATAATAATACAGATTTATCCCTATAACTTTGAGTGTCTTGGGTCAAATCTTTTCAGTGACTGCTTTATAAAGAGTTATTGAAAACTGATGTCTCAGTATTAATTTTTGGTGTTTCTTATATAAGTACTCTCAAGTGGATATAGCAACTTTGATAAGGATTGAATTTATCAGGCTCACATGTGTATGACCATGCATTGCTGCGGACAGTTTCCTAGTATTTCGTGTTAGTTATTTCTCTAAGCACATTTTCATATATATAGTTCCAAAGAAAATCTCACCTGAGTGTTTTCCAAAGAGCCCATTTTACTCCCAAGCACACAGGCACATTTTTATTATTCCAAGGACTTGAAGGCTCAGCTCTCAATATTCTGAAGAATATTATGTTATTCTCTGTCCCAGACATTTGTATTCCAGCTCTGATATTTAACAGTGCTGTTTCAGAGTTTTAAATAAGAGGGGGGGGAATGCCCAAAACAAATGGTTTCAACAGAGAAGATGGTTCAACTTTAAAGTGTTTTACTCATGCATCCCTTTTTCTTACAAATTTTGTTCCAATCACCAGCTTTCTGCTAGCAGGGTAGAACAAGGGAGGGTGGGCAGGGACTGTACTAGTGGTTCCAGCTAGTGGGGGTAGTGTGCCTGTTGAGGGCTTCTGAAAATATGTATGATGTTTCTGATTGTCAGAGGATGAGGGGACATTGCTGGCATTTGAAGGTGAGGTATGGCATTGATAACTGCTATCCTACAATGTGTAGAACAGTCCCATACAATGAAGAATTGTCCTGCTCCAAATGCTAGTAATATCCCCCCTGCCACTGAGCAGTGCTGACCTAGATGAGCCTGTGTTTCAGTTCCCAGCACTGTGGACCTGAACAAGTTGCATTTTCCTCACCTGTAAAATTGGAGTAAAAGTGCATATTGTATAAGATCATGGTGAACATCGCTGATGGTGGAAGTAAAGCAGTGAACACGGGACCAGATACATAGTAGGAAGTAGCAAGGCATCATTAGCACGAGTGGCTTTCCAGCCTACTCAGTGTAAAACCCAGGATCCTGGCAGTGACCTACAAGGACTTGGCCTGATCTGACCTACTCCCCTCTGAACTCATCTCCTGCAGTTCTCCTTCCTGCCTCTGCTCCAGTCGCACTCTGGCCTTCTGTCTGTTTCTCCATCTCCCCGAGAGATCAGCCTGTCTCTGGACCTTCTGCACTTGTTCATTCTTCTGTGTGGAAGGCTCTTCCTCTACATGCATCCACTTGGCACGCCTCCCTCACTTCCTTCCTTTTGTTCTCTGCTCACTTTATCTGAAGGAGGCTTTCCTGATATAAGATATAAAAAATGGCAGCCTGGCTCTCAGCAGCCACCCCTTCCCTTCAGCTCTTGTTCTTTCCCTTACCATCACCCAACATACCAAATATTTTTTTGCTCATTGTCTATCTCTTTCAAGTAGAACATTTTTTTTTCAAGATTTTCTTGATGTGGACCATTTTTTATAAAGTCTTTACTGAATTTGTTACAGTATTGCTTCTGTTTTATGTTTTGTTTTTTTGGCTGCGAGGCATGTGGGATCTTAGCTCCCTGACCAGGGATCGAACCCGCACCTCCTGCATTGGAAGGTGAAGTCTTAACCACTGGACCACCAGGGAAGTCCCTAGGGCATACATTTCATGAAAGCAAGGACTCTTGTTTTGTTCACTGATGAATCCCCAATTTAATATCCCCTAGTACATAGATGCCAATAAATGATTATTGAATGAATGACTTATTAAAAATAACAAAAGAGAAGTTATGATTGGCTTGTGTACATATGCTGTGTGTGTGAGAGAGTGACTGTGTGTGTATGTGTGTGTGTGTGTAATAAAGTTATACTTTCTAGTAAATAGTTTCTAATCCAGATGATGGAATTAAACACTTATGGGAATCTCTCCATCTAAACAATTTTGAGAAACATTGAAAAAGATAACAGACACCAGGTTGTCTAAGAATCGAATTTCTCTACTCTCTACTCATTCAACTCTGTGATTCTTCCTTCACTTTTAACTGAGGAAAGCATGATCCTTTTATTTTTATAAGAGACTGCTTTAAGGGAATAATGATGTGATTATCTTGGAGTACGTGTTTTGAAATTGGTTGCAAAATTTCTAGAGGTCATCAATAATGTTATCCATAGCATATTAGAATGATTGAGTTTTCTTATCTGCTTGGAGGAGTTATAATTGTTCTCTGGCTAGATGATAGATATTTGCTGCTTCTGTTGATATAGACATGGACTTGGGAAATGCTTTTAAGGGTTACGTTATTTTAAAAAAAGCACTGGCTTTATGTTTTGGGATTAGGGGAATGATAAACTGTGCAGGATGCTTATTTAAAAGATAGATATTTGCATGTAAAATTTCCTTCTTGCCATTGATAGGTCCAAATATTTCTCTGATAGGTTTTGTGAAAATATGAATTACCTTCTCTTATACCCAGTGTGTATTGTTAAAACTCATGAGATTATTTGTTGGATAGTGCTTGATTTTCAAAACTGGGGTCTATAGCTGCATGACAGATAATAAATATTCTGATAAGGGAATCAAGGAAGAGTGAGTGTGTGTGTGTGTGTGTGTGTGTGTGTGTGTGTGTGTGTGTGTTGGCAAGTGGTGGGGAGCAATTCAGTCAGCAAGTAAATATTCATTGAGTGCCGTAGCCAGAGAAACATGTACCTTTAGCATGAGTGTTACATTGATATACCTCTAGGTATGATCAAGTCTCACAACTTGACCTATACCCCTCTTCTCCTTCAGCCCAATTTTTTGAAAATCAGTTAATCTGTTGCCTCCTTTTCTTCCTTTCCCACTTCCTTCTGAACCTTCCCCCTCCTGCCACCAACACATGTCATTCGAAGATTACCAGTAATCTCTCTTGCACCACATGGATGCTTTTAGGACTGATGTTAACTTGCCTGCAAGCAGCACTTGATGCTCTTAACCACTTCCTCTATAACACATTCTTCCTTTGTCTTCTCTGTTGCGGGTTCTATTTGTCATAAGGTAACGCCACACTATTTGTTTCCTCTCTGGCTATGTAATTTTAGTCTCCTTTGCAAGCTTATCCTGCTCTAACAGATTAAGTGCTGGAGTTGCTTAAGGCTCATCCCATTTTTCCATTTTGTACTCTTCTTGTCAATCTTATCCACTGCTACGCTCCCAATTGTCATCAGAATGTCAATCTGCAAAGTCTGTCTCTAGACCTGACCTCTCTCTTAGCTCCACAATCCTGTGCCCAGATGACAACTTGGCTTCTCCGGCTGAACTTCTCAAACACAAAGAAGCCAAGACTGAGCTCCGGATTTCCCTTCAAAATCTGGACTTTTGAGTGAATGGCTCTAGTACACTTTAATTGGGCTGGACTCAATCCCGACATCTCCTCTTTCTTATCCCCTTTATTGAGTCCTGTCAACTCGACATCATTACGGTTTCTCAATACCTGCCCGCTTTTCTCTATTAATAGAACAAGAAGACAAAAAAGTGAGAAGACAGCTCTAAACAACACAAACAGCTTCAACTGACTGACATATATAGAACCCGGAACTGCAGAACTGACTGTAAGCTGGGCCATAAAGAAAGCCTGCAATTATAGAGGAATGAAAACATCAGGATTTTCTTTCTGATTTAATCATTAGGAATTAAGCTTAGAAATCAATAACATAAAGATAACTAGACAATCTCATTTTTTAAAGAAATTAAGCACTGTACCTCTAGAAAAACCTATGTATCATAGAAGAACTTAATATAGAAATTAGGAAGTATTTTGCATTAAATGGTAATGGTAATTTGACATAATACTCATGGGATGCAGCTAACTCAGTGCTTAAAGGTAACTTTATAACAAATGCTTAAATAAGAGTACAGTCTGAAAATCAGTATCTAATTTTCCATACCAAGAATTTAAATGAAGAAAAGAAACTTAAACTCAGAGGGTATAGGAAGAAGGAAAGAGTAAAATTAAGAACAGAAATCAATAAATCAATAAAGGAAAAGTTAGTTTTAGAAAGATTAAAAAACTAATAAGCCCCTTGTAAGACTGATCAAGAAAATAAGAGATAAAGCATATTACCAGTAGACTATTACATATTGAATTGGAAACCCTGGTCAGTGCAGGAAGGAAAAATAGTTATTTTAGAAAAGATGAGTCAAAATTTTCATCATTTGAAACTAATTTAGTGGCTTAAACTGAAAACCAGAATTAATTATAATTTACAAACACATTATTAGAGTTAATAAATGACCTCAACAAGGTGGTTGGAATTAGAATACATTTATAACAATATAAAACAATATAAAAACAATTGACTTAATTTTCTATATACAGCAGCTCATAATGAAAATATAATAAAAATGTCAATAACTTCAAAACTACGAGTTACCTAGCAATTGATTTAGCAAAATATGGGCAAGATGCTTATTGAGAAAGTTTAAACAATGTAACTGATGATTACTAAAGACTGTTTAAAGTTGTATAGATACCACATGATTCAGTGATCTTAGTATTTACCTAAATGAGTTGAATACTTATGCCTGTGCAAAAACCTCACAGAGATGTTTATAGCCATAATTGCCAAAAACTGGAAGCAACCAAGATGTTCTTCAGTAGTTGAGTGGATAAACAAACTGTGGTATATCCACACAATGGAATATTATTCAGCAATAAAAATAAATGAGCTGTCTATCAAGCCACAAAAGGCATGGAGGAAAATTAAATGCAGAAGTGCAAGAAGCCAGTCTGACAGTATGGTACTGGCACAGAAACAGAAATATAGATCAATGGAACAGGATAGAAAGCCCAGAGATAAACCCACACACATATGGTCACCTTATCTTTGATAAAGGAGGCAAGAATATACAGTGGAGAAAAAACAGCCTCTTCAATAGTGGTGTTGGGAAAACTGTACAGCTACATGTAAAAGAATGAAATTAGAACACTCCCTAACACCATACACAAAAATAAACTCAAAATGCATTAAAGACCTACATGTAAGGCCAGACATTATAAAACTCTTAGAGGAAAACATAAGAAGAACACTCTTTGAAATAAACCACAGCAAGATCCTTTTTGACCCACCTCCTGGAGAAATGGAAATAAAAACAAAAATAAACAAATGGGACCTAATGAAACTTAAAATCTTTTGCACAGCAAAGGAAACCATAAACAAGACGAAAAGACAACCCTCCGAATGGGAGAAAATCATTGCAAATGAAGCAACGGACAAAGGATTAATCTCCAAAATATATAAGCAGCTCACGCAGCTCAATATCAAAAAAACAAACAACCCAGTCCAAAAATGGTCAGAAGACCTAAATAGACATTTCTCCAAAGAAGATATACAGATTGCCAACCGACACATGAAAGAATGCTCAACATCATTAATCATTAGAGAAATGCAAATCAAAACTACAATGAGATATCATCTCACACCAGTTAGAATGGCCATCATCAAAAAATCTACAAACGATAAATGCAGGAGAGGGTGTGGAGAAAAGGGAACCCTCTTGCACTGTTGGTGGGAATGTAAATTGATATAGCCACTATGGAGAATAGTATGGAGGTTCCTTAAAAAATTAAAAATAGAACTACCATACGACCCAGCAATCCCACTACTGGACATATACCCTGAGAAAACCATAATTCAAAAAGAGTCATGTACCACAATGTTCATTGCAGCTCTGTTTACAATAGCCAGGACATGGAAGCAACCTAAGTGTCTACCAACAGATGAATGGATAAAGAAGATGTGGCACGTATATACAATGGAGTATTTACTCAGCCATAAAAAGAAACGAAATTTAGTTATTTGTAGTGAGGTGGATGGACCTTGCATCTGTCATACAGAGTGAAGGAATTCAGAAAGAGAAAAACAAATATCATATGCTAACACATATATATGGAATCTAAGGAAAAGGAAATGGTCATGAAGAACCTAGGGGCAAGATGGGAATAAAGACACAGACCTACTAGAGAATGGACTTGAGGCTATTGGGAAGGGGAAGGGTAAGCTGGGACAAAGTGAGAGAGTGGCATGGACATATATACACTACCAAATGTAAAATAGATAGCTAGTGGGAAGCAGCCGCATAGCACAGAGAGCTAGCTCGGTGCTTTGTGACCACCTAGAGGGGTGGGATAGGGAGGGTGGGCGGGAGGGAGACGCAAGAGGGAAGAGACATGGGGATATATGTATATGTGTAACTGATTCACTTTTTTTATAAAGCAGAAACTAACACACCATTGTAAAGTAATTATACTCCAATAAAGATGTTAAAAAATAAATAAAAATAAAAAAAACAAATCACACTGAAAAAAAAAAAGGAAGCCAGTCTGAGAAGGCTATGTAAAGTGTATTTCCAACTATATGACATTCTGGAAAAGACAGAGCTAGGGATAATGAAAAGATCAATGATTGCCAGGGTTGGGGAGGAGAGGGGAGGGAAGAATGGGTAGGTAGAACACAGGGGATTTTTAGAACAGTTGAGACAATTCTGTATGATAGTGTGATGGCAGGCACATGACATTATACATTTGTCCAAGCTCATAGAACTGTACAACACAAAAGTGAATGCTAAGGTAAATTATGGACTTTAGTTAATAATAATGAGTCAATAATGGTTTGTCCATTGTAACCACATTAATGGTAGATCTTAACAATTGGGGATACTGTGTATAGGGAGGAAGAGGAGATAGGAGGGAACTCTGTACTTTTGCAGTTACTCTGTATACTAAAATTGCTCTAAAGATTAAAGTCTATTACAAAAAAAAAGATATATAGAAAGTAACCATATTCATGGCTAGGAAGAGAATGATATCATGAAGCTGTTCTTAGATTAATTTGTAAAAAAAAATTGCCAATCAAAATCTCCACTGCTTTTATTTGGGGGTGGGGATATTAGACAAATGGATTCTAAAATTTACATGGAAGAACAAAGAAGAAAAGAAATTGATCTGAAGGACTACAACAAGGTGGGGGGCTTACCCAAATAGATATCAAGACTTACTACAAACCTATAGGAATTAATTATTATGAGATATTGGCACAGATATAGATAAACAGGTAGAGACCTTATTTATGGAAATTATATACCTGATAGAGATGGACTTGTAGGTCACTGGGAGTTAGGATAGGTCTTTTCAATAAAAGATGCTTTGAAGTTTGATTATCCTATGGATAAAAAATAAAATATCATCCCCACCTTAAACCATAAGCAAACAATTCAGGATAAAGATTGTGAAAAGCAAAACTTTAGAGCTTTTCCAAGAAGTTATATGAGAATGTATGTGTGACCTTGAGGGTTTTAAAACCATACCCCGTAGATATATGCCACACACAAAAACACAACCTGCAAAGAAAAGTATTTATAAATTCAGCTCACCAAGTTTTTTTATACATGTGAATCTTGGTACTGTAATAATAAAGTTTTTTTTTTCTTTTAAAAAGGCTAGATATTGGGTGAAAAGTTTTGTAACAAAAGATACTAAGAAAGCATTATTATTAGAATGTTTAAAGTACCATTTCAAATAAATAAGAAAAACTCCAAAGCTATCATCCTAAGGGAATAATGGATCCCCTTTCACAATTTCAGATTGGCAAATGGTAAAAAATCTTGCAATACTAGGTGCAGGCGAAGATGTTGCACAGTAGGAAATTACTGGCTGACGTTGGGTGTATTAATTAATATACCTACTTTGAAGAGCAATTTGGCAATACCTCATGAGTCAACTTTAGGATCCATACAACCTGCAAACCAACAATTCAACTCTGAGATACGGTGTTTCTTATTGGGACCTTACTGGTAATTTGGGCAGAGGAAGCCTCTCTTCTGGGGTATCATTCATATCCCACTGTGTGTGAGTCATGCCCCCTATATCACGGTCATTCAAACATCCAAACATTCTTCAAACATTTCTAATCACTTCTAGTGGGGCAGTCCATGGCTGATTGAAAACTCTGGGAGAAATTGACTTATGCATCAGAAGACACATCTGAGAATCTTCTTTAGAGCTTTGTGTAACTCTGTAGTTGTAAAATATAGTAAGCATCTTAAGTATCCATCTTCAGGGAAATTAAGTACAATGTAGCATCTTCTGACAATGGAAATAGGATATGACTGTTAAAATGAGGTTAATAAAGCTACATTTATCATTGTGGATAAAATTCTTGAAGGAGATGTTGATTTAAAAGCTTGGACTTCCCTGGTGGCACAGTGGTTAAGAATCTGCCTACCAATGTAGGGGACACAGGTTCGAGCCCTGGTCCAGGAAAATCCCACATGCCGCAGAGCAACTAAGCCCGTGCGGCACAACTACCAAGCCTGCACTCTAGAGCCCGTGAGCCACGACTGCTGAGCCCGTGTGCTGCAGCTACTGAAGCCCGCACACCTAGAGCCTGTGCTCTGCAACAAAGAGAAGCCACCACAATGAGAAGCCTGCGCGCTGCAATGAAGAGTAGCCCCTGCTCACCACAACTGGAGAAAGCCCACTTGCAGCGGTGAAGGCCCAATGCAGCCAATAAATAAATAAATAAATAAATTTATAAAAAAGTAATAAAAGCATAGCTCAAGGATGTATTATACAACATGGAGAATATAGCCAATATTTTGTAATAACTGTAAATGGAAAGTAACCTTCAAAAATTGTATGGAAGGGCTTCCCTGGTGGCGCAGTGGTTGAGAGTCTGCCTGCCGATACAGGGGACACGGGTTCGAGCCCTGGTCTGGGAGGATCCCGCATGCCGCGGAGCGACTGGGCCCATGAGCCACAACTACTGAGCTGGCGCGTCTGGAGCCTGTGCTCCGCAGCGAGAGAGGCTGCGATAGTGAGACGCCCGCGCACCGTGATGAAGAGTGGCCCCCACTTGCCGCAACTAGAGAGAGCCCTCGCACAGACACGAAGACCCAACACAGCCAAAAACAAATAAATAAATAAATTAAAAAAAAAATTGTATGAAATGTTTTAAAAATTTAAAAAAAGGATAGAGGAAGATTATTGTTTCCCTCAGGTACCTCTGAGTTGACATGATAAAATAATTATGCATTACTGTAAAAAAAAAAATAAGAGCATGGTGTAATATATCACTTATATACATCTCACAATAAATAAAGTTTATAATTATGAAAAATAGTACGGTATTATATATCCCTGAATGACATCTTACAAAATAACTGCATGTGATAAATATAATTTTAGAATAGTGGTTACTTCTGTCAGGGCATGATGGGAAAGTCAGAAAGAAGCACACAGGAAATGTAATTGCCGTTAAGTTTTTATTATACCAGTACCTGTGTGTTATAAAATTTTCTATATATATTCATAGGGCTAATTTTTTTCAGAAAGTAACCAAAGAAAACTAAGTGTAATAAAATAACAAGAGTAGAAGTAGGAATACATAACCAAGGCTGAGAAAGTTTGAGTGGAGTTACTAGGTCCAGAGATCTAAAAATGACTATGAACTAAGGTATATAAGCAATGTCAGGGTGAAATCAATAAAACAGTAAATAAACAGACCAATCAATGAAATAAACTCTTTAGATCAAGAAAAGTCAGGAAAGATTAGAGAAGACCTCAGTGTAGGAGTTATAATGTTAAAACCCACTTATTTAGTGTTTATTTAACATTTGCAGAGCAGTTTGATGGATATGATCTCACTGGATCCTAACAAAGAATATGACAATAAAACAAGAGACATCAAATGAGGAGGGACTGGTACTTGACATGGTGATGAGCTACTTCTTAGCTTATTACATTGACTTAACTTCTCTAAGTGCAATTAAAGTGAAAAAGAGTGCTGAAGAAATTTACATTTATGAAGTCTGAGAGTCAGTGTTCACACTGACTATAGAGAATTCTGTAGCTTCCAGAAATGATGAGTACCTAGTAATCATTGTATCCTTCTCTCTCCCACTTCTCATAGGATAAAGGTAAATCCCCAAATTACAGAATATTACTTAGGCCATCCATCCCTGCCAGAACTCTAGACAGAGATACTTTGATTAAAGACAGATGGTAGAAACCCTTGGAAGGACCAAGGCCTGCATGGTCTCTGTGTTCCCTGTTAACACTGAGTTGTCCTTCAGGACGTTCAACACCAAACTGGCCCAGCTTTTTCTGCCAGAGCACCACCTGCCCCCTGAAGTTGAGTTATTCCTTCTTAGCTGTGGTGTTTCTGGTTCCACTTGAATGTTTCTGGATGGGCAGACACCACTCACAGTTAAGCCTGGCCCATAGAATACCACTGATTTAATTGACCATTTCTCATCTCATGTCCTTCCTACCCTCCTTGCAGAACCATCTGTTTATTGTTAAGTTGAGCTCCCTGTCTTTTCCTGCTTATATTAAAAAAATTTTAATGCTATAATGAGATTTCACTTATTCTTTCTTCTTAGTCTTTTTTTTTTTTTTAAAGATCTGGTTTGTTTTCTTTCAGTTACTCTTACTAAGGAATGAATCAGAATCATTTAGAATATTTTGTTTCTTCCAAATCTGTCCATTTTGGCAACTTATGTTAAAACATTGAGTTCTTTATTAATATTTCTGTGTCAAGGATTCCTAAGACTGCCCTCAGTTCAGGTGGTTCTCTAGAAGGACTCAGCATTTTGTCATACTCTTAGCTATGATTTCCTGTAGGAAAGATACACAGCAAAATCAATGAAGAGAAAAGTGCATAGGAGGGTCTGGAGGAAACCAGATGTAAGCTTCCAAGAGTCCTCTCCCAGTGGAGTCACTTAGGACAGGCTTGATTCCTCTAGTGGGGAGGTGTGACAGCACCTGTGAAATGTTGTCTACCAGGGAAGCTCATTAGAGAGATTTTTGAAGTAGATTTGTGCTGGGAACTGGTCACATAGGCCCCCTCTGCCTAGTGTGTATTTCATTTCCAGACTCTTAGAAAGGAAGTGGGTGTTTAGCATAAGACAAATTGTTTTCATACATGGTTTAGGAACAGTGAGCTGCTCTTGTCACTTAGTTTGGTGGGGGAAACCTTCCAACTCCATGTTCCTTCCAGATGCCAACCAAGGAATAACCTTGCACACAGGCCTTTTAAAAGCTAGCTACTTATGCTTTTCTGTGCAATTTCTTTATTCTTTTGGAATGGAATGTTAACTCAGGGCTCATTTAAGAATCATGTATACCTTTTATTAAACTCATTCTGGTCATTTCAGGGCAAGATGGTAACTGTGGATATGCTGTCAGAGATGGAATTAAAGTGAAAGTACATGTATTTGATGCTTCAGAAACCCTAGCCCCTTCCTCTCCTTTCCTCTAATCCTCTCCAAGCACAGCCTATGAATTAGGAGTGATTGATAAAGAGGTAAGAAATTCTGAGGTTTCTTCTTTTCTGTAGATGAGATTTTTTAAGAGACCAGTAGTGTGGCCAGGTATGGCATTAACCAGAGGAGACAGAACCTATTTCTCTATTAATACATTTTGTTTCTTTCCAAGAACATATGTAGTGGGACTGAAAAATGCATCTAGTCCTTTTTGTTGATCCTAATTTTGGAGGGATTTCTGTCTCTCCATGATATATTTTTTTAATAGATGTCTGGTATATGGAATGATCTCCCTTCTCTCAGTTGGCTCACAAATTTAGTAACAAGTTGGATGATAGATTGGGAGGCTGTATTTTAGAAGAAAAAAACCAAATTGACTATAAAAGCAGAGAATCATCTGTCCTTTATATGGAACTGATCTCGAGAGACCTTTCCCTAATGATAGTCTCCTTTAGATAAGGGTGGGGGGGGATTATTTCTGCTACAAGCACAATTAAATATACCCAGGTGTACAGACTCTTACTCTGTTCTATCAGAATACTGAATAATCCTTCTTTAGAATTTTATTTGCCTTTTCCCATAAGATAAGCTTACACCATCAGATTTTCACTTTCATTGAATTTAGTTTAGATATTTCCCCCCCTATTTTAAGAGAATGTGGTAGGAAATTTTCTTTCTACTGGTAAGAAAAAAGATATTGTGGTTAACTAAAAAGATGTCTCAGTAATGACACATTCTGACTCATAATAACTACCTGCTGCTTTGTCATTGGAATTGATATTTAGATTGTGAAAACAAACCCTTTTCATCACATTTACACTAAAGGAGAGCTTTGAGAAGCACAATTTGAGTTAATGTTACTGAATAGCTCTGATACACGTAATGATAACTTATGCTGTTGTCATTCTCAGAACCTCTTTCCTTTCTTGAGTTTGTCATTCAGATAGGGGTTGTGGTCCAGGTTCAATCAGAAACTTCTGAGCTGAAATTTAAAAGGTTTGTTCTTTTCCCATTTGGCCAGTTGCTACCAGCCAGCTGGGGAGGATGTCTGGGTTAAAACCATAATAAATGAAGCTTCCATTAGTCTCCTTGGCTTGGGGCTGTTTCCTGTAAAGACCTTGTCCTGCCTTTAGTAGTTTGAAGAAACCGAATACTTATTTTTGTTCAATAAATGAAAGCTGAAATTTAACCGGTAGGGTAGCATAGGTATGTTCTTTTACGAAGAGGTTCTGCTTCTAGTGCTGATGGTTTGCAGAACGTGGGTTATATTTTAACTTGTGGCCCTTTGGGTGTTTATGACAATAACCTATGAACTTTTGTCATTGTAGAAAATGGAACAGATATGTTTGTTTGTTTTTAAGTATCCTTTGAGATGAAGAAAACTCAGTATATTTTAATACTTAGTTGGATTTACCTCACTGTCATTTTCTTCAAACCTTAGATTTGTAAGTTTCCTTTATTCTGAAGAATGCATTGTGAATTGGAGGGATGACGTTTTCAAGCATCAAAGAGACCACAGTCTAACAGTGTATTAGCTTTATGTACACCCTTAAGATTACGTTTTTTTTCCTGGGCACATGTCTTTTGTGTTTATATGTTTGTAGTTCTGTACACTTGGCATTGCACACTTGGGGAAATTGGTTAAAATGCTTTTGCAAAACTTACTAAAAGAATTCTGGTTCCAGGTAAAATTGAATAAAACCACTCCAACCTTTTTTCCCCAATGAATACAAACATGAAACTGGATAAAATGCCAGTTGAAGCTAGTTGAGTTCTTTGAAAAGTAAATATCAGCAATAAGGAAGAATACTAGAATGAAATACCACTGAACTAGAGATGGGCTTACAGTATTTTTCTCTGCTAATTCCACAGCTTGAATTCAGTGCAGTCCAAAATCCTGAATCAGTATTGGAACACAGATGGAAATCCAGGAGACACTTCTAGTTCTGGCTCAAGGAGTAGAAAAGGGAAGCCCTAAAGCTCTGAGAGAAGGGAGAATACTTCCATCCTTTTTGTCTCCTGTTTCTTGGTTTTGTCATGCCCCAGCTCCCTGGCAATCTTGTGGCAAGAGGCAGTAGCAGCAGAAACAGCTGGCAGTGGGAAACTGCAGGAGCCAATGAGTTAAGGGAACATCCTGTCTATCTGGTAAAGCTATAGTTATGAAAGGCAGGGCTAAACCATTGCTTGTTTCCCCCCACCCCCTCTCGATCCTCCTGCTACTCTGGTGCAGTCATAGAAGTGGGTTGTTGCTGATTGGAGGAGTGACAAGGGATGTTCCAGGGTACCAGAAAGTATCAGCGGAGACAGGTGAGAAGGAGGGGCTTTGGAAATAAACCCATGAACCTGTGAACTCCTAGACTCACTATAATCTGCACATGCTTGGATCTCATCCTTATTAGCATACCAAGGGCTTTGAGGATGGAATTAATGAATAGAATGTCACCCGAGTCCCAGACTGATCTCTACATGGTACACACCCAGTGTAAATCTGAATGGCCCTACATAGCTTTTGAAAATGGAACTGATATTGCAACTACAGCCCATAGAGGTGGGTTGGAATTAGTGGCCAGAAGCTAACCAAATCAAGTGCCTGATAAAAAAATATCAACGTTCACCATAGATTTAAACAAGGCATGTTCCATATGGGCGTATGAAGTACTACAAAAATCTCAGATCACGTGGGAAAAGACAACAGATGACAAAGAAAAGATAACTTTAAAGCAACTATTTTAAAAGTGCTCAAATGAATAATCTTAAATCCTGAAATAAAAGTTAAAATAGGAAGTAATCAGTAAAGAAATAGGAAATATGAAGTAAACCAAATGGAAATTTTAGAATTAAAAAATACAGTAGCCTCTCTACCCTGCACCCCCCACACCAAAAATGAAAAAAACCCTCGCTGTATGGATTCAGTAACAGAATGGAGGTGACAGAGGAAAGAATCAGCAAACTTGAAAATAAGTCAGTAGAAATTATCCGTTGTTAATAAAGGAGAGGAAAAATATTGAAGAGACCCTTGAACTGTTGGAGAATAACAAAAAGGCATAATGTTTGTATGATTAGAGGCTCAGAAGGAAAGAAGAGTATGTTGCTAAAAAACATTCCAAGAAATAATAATAGCTGAAAACTTTCCAAGGTTGGCAAAAGAGATGAACCTATAAATTCCAGAAGCTAAGCTAATCCCAGACAAGATAAATCCAAAGAAACATACACTCAGGAAATGGTAAATATAACAAAATCTTCTCTTCTTGAATTATTAAAAAAGTGGTTCATCATTTTAATCAAAGTAAAACATTGTCTGATGGGAATTTTCAATGTATTTAGATGTAATATGTAAGAACTTTATAAAAGGGAGATGACGAGGAAACCTATATGGTGGTATGGAAGGCAGAATAATCTCCCCCTGTCCCCGCCCCACGTCCAGTATCTACATTCTAATCCCCAAGTCCTGTGAATGAATATGTTACAATAAATGGCAAAAAGAACGATGTGGGGGGAGACCTTCAAGATGGCGGAGGAGTAAGACGTGGAGATCACCTTCCTCCCTACAAATACACCAGAAATACATCTGCATGTGGGACAACTCCTACAGAACACCTACTGAACGCTGGCAGAAGACCGCAGAGCTCCCAAAAGACAAGAAACTCCCCACATACCTGGGTAGGGCAAAAGAAAAAGAAAAAACAGAGACAAAAGAATAGGGATGGGACCTGCACCTCTAGGTGGGAGCTGTGAAGGAGGAAAAGTTTCCACATGCTAGGAAGCCCCTTCACTGGCGGAGACGGGGTGGACAGGGAAGACGCATCGGAGCCACGGAGGAAAGCGCAAGCAACGGGTACAGAGGGCAAGGTGGAGAGATTCCCGCACAGAGGATCGGTGCCGACCAGCACTCACCAGCCTGAGAGGCTTGTCTGCTCAACCGCTGGGGTGGGTGGGGGCTGGAAGCTGAGGTTCGGGCTTCAGAGGTCAGACCCCAGGGAGAGGACTGGGGTTGGCTGGGTGAACACAGCCTGAACAGAGCTAGTGCGCCACAGCTAGCCCGGAGGGAGTCCGGGAGAAAGTCTGCACCTGCCTAAGAGGCAAGAGACCATTGTTTCGGGGTGCGCGAGGAGAGGGAATTCAGAGCACCGCCTAAACGAGCGCTAGAGACAGGCACAAGCCGAGGCTATCAGCGCTGACACCAGAGTCGGGCATGAAACACTAAGGCTGCTACTGCAGCCACCAAGAATCCTCTGTGCAAGCACAGGTCACTATCCACACTTCCGCTACTGGGAACCTGTGCAGCCCGCTACTGCCACAGTCTCATGATGCAGCGACAACTTCCCCAGGAGAACACACAGTGTGCCTCAGGCTGGTGCAATGTCATGCTGGCCTCTGCTGCCACAGGCTCGCCCTGCATTCTGTACCCCTCCCTCCGCCCGGCCTGAGTGAGCCAGAGCCCCCGAATCAGCTTCTCCTTTAACCCCGTCCTGTCTGGGCTGGAACAGACGCCCTCAGGCGACCTGCACGCAGAGGCAGGGCCAAATCCAAAGTTAAACCCCAGGAGCTGTGCGAACAAATAAGAGAAAGGGAAATCTCTCCCAGCAGCCTCACGAGCAGTAGATTAAATCTTCACAATCAACTTGATGTACGCTGCATCTGTGGAATACCTGAATAGACAACGAATCATCCCAAAATTGAGGAGGTGGACTTCGGGAGCACCTGTAGGCTTGGGGTTTACTTTCTGCATCTAATTTGTTGTTTCTGGTTTTTGTTTATCTTAGTTTAGTATATAGAGCTTATTATCATTGGTAGATTTGGTTGCTCGCTTCCTTTTTTTTATATATATAGATAAGTATATTTTTTCCTTTTTTTCTTTTTGTGAGTGTGTATATGTATGCGTATGCTTCTTTGTGTGATCTTGTCTGTATAACTTTGCTTTTACCATTTGTCCTAGGGTTCTGTCTGTCTGTTTTTTGTTTTTGTTTTTTTTTTGTATAGTTTTTAGCACTTGTTATCATTGGTGGATTTGTTTATTGGTTTGGTTGCTCTCTTCGTTCCTTCTTTTTTAAAATTTTTAATAATGTGTTTTTTAATTTTTTATTTTAATAACTTTATTTATTTTCTTTCTTTCTTTCTCTGTTTCTTCTCCCTTATCTTCTGAGCCGTGTGGCTGACAGGGTCTTGGTGCTCCGGCCAAGTGTCAGGCCTAAGCCTCTTAGGTGAGAGAGCTGAGTTCAGGTCATTGGTCCACCAGAGACCTCCCAGCCTCACGTAATACCAAATAGCAAATGCTCTCCCAGAGATCTCCATCTCAAAGCTAAGACCCAGCTCCATTCAAAGACCAGGAAGCTACAGTGCTGGACACCCTATGCCAAACAACGAGCAAAACAGGAACACAACCCCACCCATTAGCAGAGAGGCTGCCTAAAATCATAATAAGGTCACAGACACCCCAAAACACACCACCGGACGTGGTCCTGCTCACCAGAAAGACAAGATCCAGTCTCATCCCCCAGGACGCAGGCACTAGTGCCTTCCAACAGGAAGCACACACAATCCACTGAACCAACCTTAGCCACTGGGGGCAGACACCCAAAACAGTGTGAACTATGAACCTGCAGGCTGCAAAGAGGAGACCCCAAACACAGTAAGATAAGCAAAATGAGAAGACAGAGAAACACACAGCAGATGAAGGAGCAAAGTAAAAACCCACCAGACCAAACAACTGAAGAGGAAATAGGCAATCTACCTGAAAAAGAATTCAGAGTAATGATAGTAAAGATGATCCAAAATCTTGGAAATAGAATGGAGAAAATACAAGAAATGTTTAACAAGGACCTAGAAGAACTAAAGAGCAAACAAAGAATAATGAACAACATAATAAATGAAAGTAAAAATTCTCTAGAAAGAATCAGTGGCAGAATAACTGAGGCAGAGGAATGGATAAGTGACCTGGAGGATAAAACAGTGGAAATAACTACCACAGAGCAGAATAAAGAAAAAACAATGATAAGAATTGAAGACAGTCTCAGAGACCTCTGGGACAACATTAAATGTGCCATAATTCGAATTTTAGGGGTCCCAGAAGAAGAAGAGAAAAAGAAAGGGACTGAGAAAATATTTGAAGAGATTATAGTGGAAAACATCCCTAATATGGGAAAGGAAATAGTTAATCAAGTCTAGGAAGCACAGAGAGTCCCATACAGGATAAATCCAAGGAGAAACATGCCAAGACACATATTAATCAAACAATCAAAAATAAAATACAAAGAAATAATATTAAAAGCAGAAGGGAAAAGCAACAAATAACATACAAGGGATTCCCCATAAGGTTAACAGCTGATCTTTCAGCAGAAACTCTGCAAGCCAGAACAGAGTGGTAGGACATATTTAAAGTGATGAAAGGGAAAAACCTACATCCAAGATTACTCTACCCAGCACATATCTCATTCATATTCAACGGAGAAATTAAAACCTTTACAGACAACCAAAAGCTAAGAAAATTCAGCACCACCAAACCAGCTTTACAAAAAATGCTAAAGGAACTTCTGTAGGCAGCAAACACAAGAGAAGGAAAAGGCCTACAGTAACAAACCAAAATCAAGTAAGAAAATGGTAATAGGGAAATAAATATCAATAATTACCTTAAATGTAAATGGATTAAATGCTCCAACCAAAAGACATAGACTGGCTGAATGGATACAAAAACTAGACCTATATATATACTCTCTACAAGAGACCCACTTCAGACCTAGGGACACATACAGACCGAAAGTGAGGGGATTGAAAAAGATATTCTATACACATAGAAATCAAAAGAAAGCTGGAGTAGCAATTCTTATATCAGACAAAATAGACTTTAAAATAAAGACGATTACAACAGACAAAGGAGGACACTACATAATGATCACGGGATCAATCAAAGAAGACGATATAACAACTGTAAATATTTATGCACCCAACATAGGAGCTCCTCAATACATAAGGCAAATGCTAGCAGCCATAAAAGGGGAAATCGAGAGTAACACAATCATAGTAGGGGACTTTAACACCCCACTTTCACCAAGGAGCAGATCATCCAAAATGAAAATAAATAAGGAGACACAAGCTTTAAATGATACATTAAACAAGATGGCCTTAATTGATATTTATAGGACATTCCATCCCAAAACAACAGAATATACTCCCTTCTCAAATGCTCATGGAACATTCTGCAGGATAGATCATATCTTGGGTCACAAATCAAACCTTGGTAAATTTAAGAAAATTGAAATTGTATCAAGTATCTTTTCTAACCCCAGCACTATAAGACTAGGTATCAGTCACAGGAAAAAATCTGTAAAAAATAGAAACACATGGAGGCTAAACAATACACTACTAAATAACCAAGAGATCACTGAAGAAATCAAGGAGGAAATCAGAAAATACCTAGAAACAAATGACAGTGAAAACACGATGACCCAAATCCTATGGGATGCAGCAAAAGCACTTCTAAGAGGGAATTTTATAGCAATACAGTCCTACCTCAAGAAACAAGAACTGGGCTTCCCTGGTGGCACAGTGATCGAGAGTCCACCTACCAATGCAGGGGACACGGGTTCCTGCCCTGGTCCGGGAAGATCCCACATGCCACGGAGCCACTAGGCCCGTGAGCCATGGCTGCTGAGCCTGCGCTTCCAGAGCCTGTGCTCTGCAACAGGAGAGGCCACAACAGTGAGATGCCCGCATACCGCAAAAAAAAAAAAAAAAAAAAAAGAAGATAAAAAGAACCATCTCAAATAAACAACCTAACCTTACACCTAAAACAATTAGAAAAAGAAGATTAAAAAAAACCCAAAGTTTGTAGAATGAAAGAAAAGGTCAGATCAGTTAATAAATGAAAAAGAAATGAAGGAAACGATAGCAAAGATCAATAAAACTAAAAGCTGGTTCTTTGAGAAGATAAACAAAACTGATAATGCATTAGCCAGACCTATCAAGAAAAAAAAGGAAAATACTCAAATCAATAGAATTAGAAAAGAAAAAGGAGAAGTAACAACTGACACTGTAGAAATACAAAAGATTATGAGAGATTAATACAAGCAACTATATGCCAATAAAATGCACAAACTGGAAGAAATGAACAAATTCTTAGAAAACCACAACCTTCCAAGACTGAACTAGGAAGAAATAGAAAATATAAACAGACCAATCACAATAACTGAAATTGAAACTGTGATTAAAAATCTTCCAACAAACAAAAGCCCAGGACCAGATGGCTTCACAGGTGAATTCTGTCAAACATTTATAAAAGAGCTAACATCTATCCTTTTTAAACTCTTACAAAATATAGCAGAGGGAGGAAAACACCCAAACTCATTCTATGAGGCCACCATCACCCTGATACCAAAACCAGACAAAAATGTCACAAAAAAAGAAAACTACAGGCCAATATCACTGATGAACATAGATGCAAAAATCCTTAACAAAATACTAGCAAACAGAATCCAACTGGACATTAAAAGGATCATACACCATGATCAAGTGAGGTTTATCCCAAGAATGCAAGGATTCTTCAATATACACAAATCAATCAATGTGATACACTATATTAACAAATTGAAGAAAAACCATATGATCATCTCAATAGATGCAGAAAAGTGTTTGACAAAATTCAATATCCACTTATAAAAAAAAAAAAAAAACCCTCCAGAAAGTAGGCATAGAGGCAACTTACCTCAACTTAATGAAGGCCATATATGACAAACCCACAGCCAGCATCATTCTCAACGGTGAAAAACTGAAACCATTTCCTCTACGATCAGGAAGAAGACAAGGTTGCCCACTCTCACCATTATTATTCAATATAGTTTTGGAAGTTTTAGCCACAGCAATCAGAGAGGAAATAGAATTAAAAGGAGTCCAAATCAGAAAAGAAGAAGTAAAGCTGTCAATGTTTGCAGATGACATGCTGCTCTACACAGGGAATGCTAAAGATGCTACCAGACAACTACTAGAGCTAATCAATGAATTTGGTAAAGTAGCAGGATAAAAAAATTAATGCACAGAAGTCTCTTGCATTCCTATACACTAGTGATGAAAAATCTGAAAAAGATATTAAGGAAACAGTCCCATTTACAGTTGCAAGAAAAATAATAAAATACATAGGAATAAACCTACCTAAGGAGACAAAAGACCTGTATGCAGAAAACTATAAGAAACTCATGAAAGAAATTAAAAATGATACAAGCAGATGGGGAGATATACTCTGCTCTTGGAGTGGAAGAATCAACATTGTGAAAATGACTATACTACCCAAAGCAATCTACAGATTCAGTGCAATCCCTATCAAACTACCAATGGCATTTTTTACAGAACTAGAACAAAAAATTTCACAATTTGTATGGAAACACAAAAGACCCCGAATAGCCAAAATAATCTTGAGAAAGGAAAATGGAGTTGGAGGAATCAGGCTCCCAGACTTCAGACTATACTACAAAGCTACTGTAATCAATACAGTTTGGTGCTGGCACAAAAACAGAAATATAGGTCAATGGAACAGGATAGAAAGCCCAGAGATAAACCCACGCACATATGGTCACCTTATCTTTGATAAAGGAGACAAGAACATACAATGGAGAAAGGACAGCCACTTCAGTAAGTGATGCTGGGAAAACTGGACAGCTACATGTAAAAGAATGAAATTAGAACGCTTCCTAATGCCATACACAAAAATAAACTTAAAATGGATTAAAGACTTAAATGTAAGGCCATATACTATAAAACTCTTAGAGGAAAAGATAGGCAGAACACTCTATGACATAAATCACAGCAAGATCCTTTTTGACCCACCTCCTAGAGAAATGGAAATAAAAACAAAAATAAACAAATGGGACCTAATGAAACTTAAAAGTTTTTGCAAAGCAAAGGAAAGTTTAAATAAGATGAAAAGACAACCTTCAGAATGGGAGAAGATATTTGCAAATGAAGCAACTGACAAAGGATCAATTCCAAAAATTTACAAGCAGCTCAATATCAGAAAAACAAACAACCCAATCCAAAAATGGGCAGAAGACCTAAATAGACATTTCTCCATAGAAGATATACAGATTGACAACAAACACATGAAAGGATGCTCAACATCTCTAATCGTTAGAGAAATGCAAATCAGAAGTACAATGAGGTATCACCTCACACCTGTCAGAATTGTGATCATCAAAAAATCTACAAACAGTAAATGCTGGAGAGGGTGTATAGGAAAGGGAACCTTCTTGCACTGTTGGTGGGAATGTAAATTGAAAAAGCCACTATGGAGAATACTATGGAGGTTCCTTAAAATAAAAATAGAACTACCATATGACCCAGCAATCCCACTACTCAACATATACCCTGAGAAAACCATAATTTATAAAGGGTCATGTACCACAATGTTGATTGCAGCTCTATTTACTATAGCCAGGACATGGAAGCAACCTAAGTGTCCATTGACAGATGAATGGATAAAGAAGATGTGGCACATATATACAATGGAATATTACTCAGCATAAAAAGAAACTAAATTGGGTGATTTGCAGTGAGGTGGATGGACCTAGAGACTGTCATACAGAGTGAAGTAAGTCAGAAAGAGAAAAACAAATATTGTATGCTAACACATATATATGGAATCTAAAAAAAAAACAATTGTTATGAAGAACGTAGGGGCAGGACAGGAATAAAGTCGCAGACATAGAGTATGGACTTGGAACACGGGAAGGGGGAAGGATAAGCTGGGATGAAGTTAGAGAGTTGCAGGGACATATATACACTACCAAATGTAAAACAGATAGCTAGTGGGAAGCAGCCGCATAGCACAGGGAGATCAGCTCGGTGCTTTGTGTCCACGTAGAGGGGTGGGATACGGAGGGTGGGAGGGAGACGAAAGAGGTAGGAGATATGGGGGTATATGTATATGTACACCTGATTCACTTTGTTATAAAGCAGAAACTAACACACCATTGTAAAGCAATTATACTCCAATAAAGATGTTAAACGACTCTACAAAGTTCTTTTTTTTTCTTTTTATGGCTGCAAATCTTGTGATGGGAAGAATATACTATCCTGGTTCACCCAATCATGTCACATGAGTCCTTAAAAATGGAAGAGGAAGGCAGAAGACTGCATCAGAGAGCTGCAGTGTTAAGAAGGACTTTCATGGCAGTTTCTGTCTTTAAAGGTGAAGAAGAGAGCCAAGGCACTTAGGCAGCCTTTAGAAGTTGCAATAGGCCTTCAGCTGATAGCCAGCAAGAAAATGAGGACTTTTTTGTGTGGAATGACCAAGACACGGATTTTTCTCCAGAGCTTCCAGGAAATTATGCAGCTTTGTCAACACCTTGATTTTAGCTTGATGAAATGTGTATTGGACTTCTGACATCCAGAATTGAAAAGTAATAAATTTATGTCAATAAACCACTAAGTTTGTGGGTTTTTAAAAAAATTATAGCAAACAAATGCTTGTGGTTTGGTTTTTCTAATCCAATTGGAGTGCTGAATTATTGATTCCAAGTAAAGGATAAAAGGTTAACTCTGCATGTTGTAACCCCTAGATCAACCACCAAAAATTTACATGAGGAGATATAGTCAAAAATCACAATTGATAAATTAAAATGTCACACTAAGAAAATGTTTAAATCTAAACAGTGCGGGAAAGAGGAAACAGAACAAGTAGCAGAGGAAACAAACAGGAAACAATAAAATCCTAGACCTAAGTACAAACATATCAATTATTACATTAAATGTAAATGGTCTAAACAAACCAACTACAAAGTAGAGATTGTCAGAATGGATTTAAACAGCAAGAAGAGAACTGTTTTAACTGTGACATGTATACAAAAAACAATAGTTCAGTACTGGCACAAAAACAGAAATAAATATCAATGGAACAGGATAGAAAGCCCAGAAATAAACCCATGCACCTATGGGCAATTAATTTATGACAAAGATGGGAAGACTGTAAAATGGAGGAAAGACAGTCTTTCAATAAATGTTGCTGGGTAAAAGGGACAACTACACGTAAAAAAATGAAACTAGAACATTCTTTAACAGCATACGGAAAAATACACTCAAAATGGACTAAAGACCTAGATGTAAGACCAGATACTATAAAATTCTAAGAGGAAAACATAGGTAGAACACTCTTTGACATAAATCGCAGCAATGTCTTTTTCTGTCTCCCAGAGTAATGGAAAAAAAACAAGAAAGAAATGAGACCTAATTAAACTCAAAAGCTTTTGCACAGCAAAGGAAATCATAAAGAAAACAAAAAGACAATCCACAGAATGGGAGAAAATATTTGCAAACAATGCAACTGACAAGGAATTAGTCTCCAAAATTTACAAACAGCTCATGCAGCTCAATATCAAAACAACAAACAACCCAATCAAAAAATGGGCAGAAAACCTAAAGAGACATTTCTCCAAATAAGACATACAGATGGCCAAGAGGCACATGAAAAGATGCTCAACATCACTAACTATTAGAGAAATGCAAATCAAAACTACAGTGAGGTATCACCTCACACCAGTCAGAATGGCCATCATCAAAAAATCTGCAAACGATAAATGCTGGAGAGGGTGTGGAGGAAAGGGAACCCTCTTACACTGTTGGTGGCAATGTAAATTGGTACAGCCACTATGGAGAACAGTATGGAGGTTCCTTAAAAAACTAAAAATAGAGCTACCATATGATTCAGCAATCCCACTTTTGCATATATATCTGGAGAAAAACATGGTTTGAAAGGAGACATGCACCGCAGTGTTCAGTGCAGCACTGTTTACAATAGCCAAGACGTGGAAGCAACCTAAATATCCATCGACAGATGAATGGATAAAGAAGATGTGATACATATATACAATGGAATATTACTCAGCCATTAAAAAGAATGAAATAATGCCATTTGCAGCAACATGGATGGACCTGGAGATTATCATACTAAGTGAAGCAGGTCAGACAGAGAAAGACAAATAGCATACGATATTGCTTATATGCAGAATCTAAAAAATATGATACAAATGAACTTATTTACAAAACAGAAACAGACTCACAGACTTAGAGACATGAACTTATGAACTTACGGTTACCGGAGTGGGGGGGTGGGGGGAAGGGTTGTGGAGAGGGATAGATTGGGAGTTTGGGATTAACATGTACACACTGCCATATTTAAAATAAAATGCCTTTCCATGAATAAAAATAAAAGAAAAACAACAGACCTTCAGAATACAGAAGCAAAGACTGACATAACTGAAAGGAGAAATAGACAAATTCACAGTTATAGCTAAAATACGAACACCTGTTCAATAATAACAAGTAGTAGAATATAAAAGAACTAAACTGTCAACCAACTAGATCTAATAGATATCTATGTAACACTCCATTAAATGCAGATTGACTAAAAATATTTCTAGATGAACAGAGAAACAATCGTTTTGAGCATATTTGCAAGTTAAACTATAAGATGTGAATTAAATAATGTACTTGTGTCTTGCTAATGTGAAATACAAATTTATGTTTAGAGTAGCAGTTTTAAAAGCAGCATAGAGTTGTAAAATACTTAAAAATTTTAAAGCAGGAATGACCCAGGATGAAATGAATTTAAAAGCTGGGTAACATTGTAATATTAAATATTTACTCTGTGTGAAGCATTATTCTAAGTACTTTTTATGGACTAACTCATTCAGTCCTCACAAGATCCCTATGAGGTAGTTATATTTAAACTTATGTATAAAAATGGAAATTATAATGAGACAGCTCTTAAGTAACTTGACTTAAGATATCAAAATATGACCTTATGATAGTATTATCAGTAGTAATAAAAAGTAGCTTTTCCTGACTGAACACTTTCTCTGTATCAGATACTCAGACACTGGGACTTAACACTTTATCTCATTTTGTCTGTAAACTAGGTGATACAATCCCCAGTGGATAGGTGAAAAAATTGAGACTTAGTGTGATAGTACACCTAAGTAGAACATAAAAAAGTAAAATTCCAACCTGTGGAGTCTGTCTCTAGAATCCATTCATCTCCGCATTGCCTACTGAAGATAACAAGTTTCATCCTGGGATGCTAATGGTCAACAGGCAAGAGCTGTAGAGTCATATTGTCCTGATCTTCAGAAGGCAGTGACTTCCCAATGACTAACTATCCTGGGCTGGGTACCAATGCATGAAGTCCTTGATTTCTGAAAATGCTTTTTGCCATGGCTCTTGGTCTTTTTTGTCCTCGGCCAAATGTGGCAATGTGAGTACAGGCCAAATTAGAGTGACTTGACCACACTGTACTTTTTCATATTGGAAAGATTTATTCTGAGGCACTTGACACAGAGAATAAGGGTGATTGCTCCAAATTTGATTTTAATCTGATTCCTAATGCGTCCGCCATGTTATATCTTAAATTACTTCCTTTCTTGCATGGCATTCACCATAATGTATCATATTTGTCTGTGAAGCATTCCTATCACTCACACCCAACTGTTCGTGGGAAACATTTTCTCTAAATCTTTCATTCTCAAGCTGCAGCTCTGAAGGTGGCTTTTCTTAAGATTTCCATTCTAGAAGTTTTGCCAGTTCTTCTGATCTGGTACACTGGAATAAGGGCAGACCTCTCACTCTTATTTTAATATAAATTTTAAAGATACTAGATGGAATCCTAGTTGATATGAGCAGTTGTTTGTCCTTCAAAGTGCACACTTAACTCTTGAAGGGAAGATGATAAGCTTAAAGCAGGATTGACAAACTACAGTCTGCTGCCTGTTTTTATAAATAAAGTTTTATTGGAACACAGGTACACTCTTTCATTTTGGTATTATCTATGTTTCCTTTGGTGTCACAACAACAGAGTTGAGTAGTTTGACCACCATCTCACACTCAAAGTCTACAATATTTACTAACTGGCCTTGTACTGAAATTGTTTGCTGACTCTGGGTTTAGAGACATAGAAAGGGACTCCCTTGAACATACTGGTTAAAAGATGCTGTTATTTTTCTAGTAAATGTCTTTTGCTCTGCTTTCTCTTGAGAGGAGATAAGAAAGAAGCCTTCTTATTTACTTTTTATTCCTGTTTTTTTTCCAAGGTTTATTAAGGTATAATTGACAAATAAAAATTGCATATATTTAAGGTATACAGTGGTCAATTTAATATACATTACAAAATGAGTACCACAATCAAGTTAATTAATATCTCCATTACCTCATATACTTACCATTTTTATGTGTGTGTGTGTGCTGAGAACACCTAAGATCTACTCTCTTAGCAAATTTCAAAAATACATGGTGATTATAAAAATAAAAAAGACAAAGAGATGAGTGTTGGCGAGGGTGTGGCGAATAGGGAACATTTACAAACTGTTGGTGGAAATATACATTGGTCTAGTTATTATGGAAAACAATATGGAAGTTCCTTAAACAACGAAAAACTAGAATTAAACCAGCTATCCCATTTCTGGGTATATATTCAAAGGAAATGAAATAGGTATCTCCAAGAGATATCTGCATCCCTTTTCACTGCAGCATTATTCACAGTAGCCACAATTTGGAAAAAAACCTAGATGGCCATTGAAGGATGAATAGATAAAGAAAATGTGGTATATACAGTGGGATATTAGTTAGTCATAAAAAGAAGGAAATTCCGTCATTTGCAGCAACAAAGATGAACCTGGAGTGCAATGAGTGAAATAAGCCAAACTCAGAAAACAGTCTTTTAATGTCACATTTTTTGTGTCAACCTTATAGTTTCATGCGTTCATTGCTCTAACTTTTCTGTAACTACTCTGATAAAAAGATCTTAAAAATTCAGTTCCATAAGAATGCTTTTCCTGATATTTGTAGATGTTACCAATCAAATGTTTCGATCTTGATCACTTAATGGAAGGGTAAGATTCTTGAGTCATGTTTTCCACTTTGATGTGCCCTGACAGCAGCTTCATGTTCTTTCTTTTTGTCTTCTGTTTCCTAGGAAGGGCCTGTAGAGACGCACTCTTTCCCAGAGTGACTTCCTGGGTCTTCATGCAGCCATGGATCTGGATAAACCTTCTGTCTGGGACTCGTTAAAACAGCGGACCAGGCCTTTGTTAATCAACCTGAGCAAGAGGAAGGTGAAAAAGAACTCAGACAAACCCCTGGACTTACGGGCCAGGCATTGTCTGGACCGTCGCCTCAGCCTCTCCGTCCCTGACCTCCTGGAGGCTGAGGCCTTGGCCCCCGAGGGGCGGCCTTACTCCCGGCCCCAGTCGTCCTACACCTCGGTGCCTAGCAGCCTGTCGACGGCAGGGATCGTTCCCAAAAGTAGCAGTGGCTCTTTGAAACAGTCTGAAGAAGAATTGGAATGGAGCCAGGAAGAAGCAGGCCACTTCCATGTAGTGGAAACAGACTCCCAGGAGACCTATGCCTCTCCTGTTGAGGACAGGAGGGCTTCCAGCAATGGCATCTTTGATGTGCTCCAGAAAACTCCCCTTGGAGAGGATGCGCCAGAAGGGCCAGAGGTGAGACCAGGGCTGGGCATTTTCCTGTTTGTCTCTCTTTTTTCTTTTTTTAAAAGTGTATTCAGTGCCCTTGAAAAATTTGGTTAGGATTTATTTTTGTGGTTAGCTTGCATGGAGAGGATGTCATTTATAAGAATTTAAACGAAGGTAATATTGATTGCACCAAGTGTTCCCATTTGTTTGGGGGTTGACCTCTATGTCTTTTAAAAGTATTACAAATAACCTTCCTAGAATACTTCAAGGCATTAAAAGCCCTGTTGGATGAGTTTTCCTTTTTCCATCTCCTGGCAAAGAAATCAAGAGCATAACTTTAACTTTTTGCTGAAATGTGTGTCTGTTTCTATCTCTCTGTCTCCACTACCCACAGACAAAAAAGCATATTCACATTCCTAAGAAATGTAAGAATATGTGTCTCCTTTTGACTGCCAGAGAGTTGGAACTCTCTTCTCCTTCACAAGTACGTACCTGCGTGAGTGTCTGCTCCTGTGCACACTTACCTGTGGGCAACTTCACTTGCCTCCTCTAAAAATGAAAAGAAAGCCAAATATTAAAGGAAACAAATTCTTATCAATTCAGTGATTTTTGTAAAGCTTTAGTATTTCTATAAGGTAAAAATAACCAAATATAATTATGCGGCAAATATTATATTTCTAGGATGAATTTAATTTAAACGTAATCATCAGATGACCAACTATAACTATAAGGATAATTGGTTTAATCAGTTTTTTAAAAAAATCTTACATTTATGGCACTGGAAGTAGGTTCCAGTGTTGAGGCAATGGCTTAATTTTTTTATATTCTAGGTTAGTGTTATAATTATGGACAAAACTGGTTATTCCACTAGGAATTTTGATTTTATTTTTAGAACCAAAGCCTCTTAATTATGCCATACAATTAGATTTCACTGGGGAGTGGGACTGTGGATATTTGAAGACCATATTCTTTCAGAAGCATTATTATGTTAAGATACCATTAACCATTAAATGACTTAACTATTAGTTTCATAACCATTAACATTTGTGAAATTATTTTTGTAACATTTTTTTATGATGTTTACTGTTATTTGTAAATTTGAAATATATTTTTCCACTAATCAAAATATAAATGAAGTGAATTTTTAAACGTAGTTCCTAATTCATAGTTTAGTATGAAGGCGGTAAGATGTTAAATTGTATACTAATGTTAATCTTTATCTTTTTGTTACTTATTAACTGACCAGAAAAAAAATAGGAGGGCTTCTTGGCCTTGATAGGCTAACAAACTCAAGTTAGAGTAAGTTGTTTTAAAAGTTAGTGCTGTTAAACTATTTCGCTGACTATAAATATTTAATGCCTGCTCTAACTCGGGCATCATAAAGATTCTATTGGAAATAAGAGATGGATAAGAATGTGACCCTGCCTTCAAGTTGTGATCTATTAGGACATAGCTTAATTGTAGCATAAGAGGCAAAGAGATATTGGGGCTGGCTGTCTGTACAAAACATTCAAGCCTTTCTCCTGGCAGCTCAGAGGTTGGAGGAGGTCATATGTGGGGATCCAAGGGCTTGTCATGTGTGAGACAGTGTTCAAGTTGGCACAGAGGATAAGTAGGATTTGATAGGTGAGGAAATATGACAAACACAGGCCTGAAGTGTGGATGGGTGGTGGTCAAGGGTGGTGAGCATTCTGCTCTTTCTTGAATGAAGGCTGGAGGGCTTTCTGACATGACGTGTATCTGCAGTGACTGTGGGCTGTGCTGAGGGCTGTCAGTGATGTGATGGTGGAGGATGGATGGTTTGCAGATGGGTGGTAGTGGTTATTTTCTCTTCTCCAGCTAAATGCAGAAGAGCTTGGAATGTGCAGTCCTTTAGGTTATTCTGAGTAGTGTGATTTAACTCAGCCATTAAACAAACAAACAAACAACAACAACTAAAAACTTCTTTCTTGAAAAAGAATCTGCTTCTCTTCTCCTGCCCTAAAATAATTGACATAGACAGACTGAGTCTGCCTTCCGTGGCCCCTCATTGCCATTTATCTGCTTGGTGAGCTGTTTGCAGAGGATGGAGAGACAGGGCTGTAGCTCATCAGGCCTGTAGCATCACTTGTGGTCAGGTGTACTATCTCACCTACCCACTGCTCCTCCCCCGTTCCTCTCCCTCCCCCTGTATTGGGTGGGCTGCTCCCACTACCTGAGGATCCAGTTCATCACTTGGCACAGAAGTTAGCCCCTCCCTTGCTTCTCTTTTGCACTAGGCTATGTTAATTTTCGGGTGGTGTGACTGGGGAAGTCTTGTCTAACTTGTCTTTGCTCAGGGCCCAGCTCCGTGCCTGGCCCATGGTATGTGCTCCATCAATGTTTTTTTAATAGAGAAATCAATGATGGCAGTGTGTGCATTCATAGGGCTTTTCTTAGTGTCTTCTCTTTGACTTCTCTTCAGTTTATGATTTAAAGTCAGCATTATTTTGTGCTGTTGGAAAAAACTCATCATACCATCAAGGAACTCTTTTTATATAGTATTGACTGAAGATATAGAGAGATTTAGACAGGTGTAGAGCCCAAGTTGAATACTCATTTAAAATCTGAATTTATTATCTATGAATTAAAACATTTTTTATTGAAGTATAGTTAATTTGCAGTGTTGTGTTAATTTCTGCTGTGCAGCAAAGTGATTCAGTTATACATATATGTGTACATATATACACATTCTTTTTAAAAATATTCTTTTCAATTGTAGTTTGTCATAGGATATTGAATATAGTTCTCTATACTATACAGTAGGACCTTGTTTTTTATCCATTCTCTATATAAAAGCTTACATCTGCTAACCCCAACCTCCCACCTCTTCCCTCCCCCAAACCCCTCCCCCTTAGCAACCACAAGTCTGTTCTTTATGTATTTTTAAAATGAATGGAAATCCTTCCATGTCTCTGCAAATGGCACAATTTCGTTCCTTTTTATGGCTGAGTCATATTCCATTGTACATATGTACCACATCTTCTTTATCCATTCCTCTGTTTATGGACATTTAGGTTGCTTCCATGACCTGGCTATTGTAAATAGTGCAGCAGTGAACACTGGGGTGCATGTATCTTTTTGAATTTTGGTTTTCTCTGGGTATATACCCAGGAGTGGGATTGCTGGGTCACATGGTAGTTTTTGTGCCATTTGCAGAGACATGGATGGACCTAGAGATTGTCATACAGAGTGAAGTAAGTCAGAAAGTGAAAAACAAATATCGTATAATATCACATATGTGGAATATAGAAAAATGGTACAGATGAACTTATTTGCAAAGCAGAAATAGAGACATAGATGTAGAGAACAAACATATGGATACCAAGGGGGGAAGGGGGGTGGGATGAACTGGGAGATTGGGACTGACATATATACACTACTATGTATAAAATATACACAGGGAACTCTATTCAATGCTCTGTGGTGACCTAAATGAGAAGGAAATCCAAAAAAAGATATATATATATATATATATATATATATATACATATATACATATAGCTGATTTACTTTGTGGTATAGGAGAAACTAACACAACATTGTAAAGCAACTACACTCCAATAAAAATTATTAAAAAAATAAAATGAATGGAAGCCCTGCTGAATTCCTGTCATCTGTGAGTTCTGGAGTTGGTTAGTCCTTGTCTCAGATCTGGTTTATCTGTTTCTTCCTAATGAAGAGCAAACAGAGTTCTACGGCTTTCATGAAATGGGGGAGGAAATGAGGAAGAAGGTAGGGATTGGCATGTGACAAGCCCAGGGGACAATGAGTTTAATAGGATGTTTGCCAGTATCCTTGGTGTAACTTATTTCATGTGGAGCTTTCCAGAGGGGGGTGAGAGATGGAACATCTGTGGTCTGAGGCACCCATGGGGGTTTGTCTCACGTTTTAGTGCCCGATGCCTTGGTGCCAGGTTGAGCTTCAGCAGTATTGCCTGAATGTCCTGCAGTCACTTTCTAGTCCTGCCAGTGTCAGCGAAGGAAATGAAGTGTTGGCTGACAGTTACGGGGGAAAGAATTTGAGGCAAAGAAATTTAAGTGTGAGGGAAGAGGAATAATGGATGTGAGAATGTAGAGACCAGGTGGAGACTGGAATAATCAGTGCAGGTGCTCCAACCATCCATAAAACCAAAACGGGAGGAGGTAGGTTTAGAATAAACGACACACCGATAGAAGGGGTTCTCTAGACTCTCTCTCTCTTTTTTTTTTTAAATTAATTTTTATTGGAGTATAGTTGCTTTACAATGTTACACTAGTTTCTACTGTATAGCAAAATGAATCAGCTGTATGTATACATATAACACCTCTGTTTTGGATTTCCTTCCCATTTAGGTCACCACAGAGCATTAAGTAGAGTTCCCTGTGCTATACAGCTGGTTCTCATTAGTTGTCTATTTTATACATAGTAGTGTGTATATGTCAGTCCCAATCTCCCAATTTATCCCACCACCACTTCCCCCTTGGTATCCATACATTTGATCTCTGTGTCTGTGTCTCTATCTCTGCTTTGCAAGTAAGGTTATCTATACCATTTTTTAGATTCCACATATATGAGTTAATATACAATATTTGTTTTTCTCTTTCTGGCTTACTTCACTTTGTATGACACTCTCTACATCCATCCACGTCTTTACAAATGACCCAATTTCATTCCTTTTTATGACTGAGTAATATTCCATTGTATATATGTACCAACTCTTCTTTATCCATTCATCTGTTGATGGACATTTAGGTTGCTTCCATGTCTCCAGACTCTTTCTTGAGCCCTGGATTCATATTGTACTTGATACCCCACAGAACCCTTGTCTCATGACAGAATTCACTGTCTACCTGGAGTTCCCCCCAAATACAGACCATCATTTCTTGGCAACATCGCCATTATTCACCTATTTGCTCAAGAGGAAAAAAACCTGTGAGTCATGCTGGACTGTTTTACTTCCTTTACTTCTAATGTTCTATGAAATTTTCATTTATCCATGTTACATCTTCTCCTCCCTTTTTTCTTCCTTCCTCTCATCTTTCAAGGCCCAGCTGAAATCTTCCTTCTCTGTGGTGCTTTTCCCAACTCTACAGTCAATATGACCCTCCTGCCTTCATTTGCAAGCATCGCTACTTTTACTGTTGCTGAGCGCTGACCTCATCCTGCTTTCTGTAGAAGTCTGTAGAGAGAAAGGGATTAGAACAGGTAGAGGAGGTTGAGATGTGAAGGCATATTGGTGCTGGGCAAGAGTGTCATTGGATAAGACCCTAAGAAGGTCGCAAGTTCCAAGACCTGTATTAACTGTTCAGTGGCCCCCTGGCTCTGAGGACTGACTCATGATAAACAAATGATCATGGGACTAAGCTGCAAATGACAATCACAACTAATTTTTAGTGAGAATTAAGTACTATATAAACTCTAATGCTCATTTTGACATTAATAGCTCATTGTTTCAATGCTGTCAAGTTACTTTGGAAGCCAGATCATAATCAACACCTACTTCATTAACTTGCTGGGAAAAAGAATTATTTCAGGGCCTGGAAATACTTGAAAAATCCATGTTAGGTGTATTAACTCCCTGAAGTCAGCTTACATGAGAAGTCACATAGAGTCAGGATATTGCTCTATGAATCACTGAACGGACAACGGGTAGGTTCTACACTGGTGTGCTGTCCATTTCACAGGAGGGATTGAGCTGTAGATGAGAACTTGACACACAGTTTGTTTGCTAGGACCCATTGCATCCATCTCCACATGCCAACCTGCTTTGCCAATGAAGCCGAGATTCTTAAAGTCCTGTGGGATAGGCTTCCTCTTCCCTCCATAGGGTTCAAATGGGCAGGTCCAAACTTTTACCTAGGCTTCCTTGCAGGACCTCTCCCTTTTTGTGGTTGACACGTCATTTTATTAACAACTATTACCATAGTTGTATGTTGTCATTTTTACTCAGGCTGATAGCCTGTCATGGTTGCCTGACAACCAGATTGTCTCCAGTAGGTGGCTGTGTATGTCCCACCTCTGATGGGCAAAAGGTAGTCTTACCGTTTCATTTCCATTGGTCTCATCACCAAGACTTGGGGCTTAGGAGGTGGTTAGGGCATCTCACCCTACTGCCAAACACCACCACCACCTTGTATTTGGTTAGTTGTGTAGAAGTCAGCCTCTCTTGTCAGATTGGAAGCTGTCTTCTTCTCCTCCCAGCCTTTCTGTAAACCTTGCTTATGTAAAATATTTTGATTCACTTTGTGTCTGAAGTTGACTGCTAGGTGCTGTGAGGCCATAAGAAATTCAGTTTGGTTGGGGAAGGTGGTGATACATGGAGGCCCTGAGTGGGTAGATGAGTTCTGAAGGAGTTCTCAAATGTCAGATTCAATATGAAGAAACTAAAATTAAGGAGACTCAGAGGGAGAGTAGCTTATTTTTCCTTCTTTTCTTCTTATCTTGCTATTTTTTTCTTACTTCCTTCTCGTGTCAGCATTCTCCCTGCCAGTAGTTATTTTGCAAGATACTTTCTCATGCCTTGGAAAATCAGTTAAGTGTTTAGAGAATACAGAGAGTCCCCTCTGGTTCTCATCTCCAGTGTTGATGATGGAATTGAGATTAGATGAGGTACTGGAAACAGTGACCAACACGACGAGGCAGTCTCTAGAGAGTGCTAGATAACCAACCAGTTGAGGTGAGAGGGGAGTGGTTGCTCTGAGTATGTGGTCGGAAAGGCCTGAAGAGGATGTGTTTTGAGGTTAAGACCCAAGTGGTTGGGGAGTAAATCCGAGTAGTTACGGTTGCTGTTCATGATGCTAGCAAAATAGAATGCTCTTAGCCCAGTACATGGCAGTCACAAGTGCCTAACAAGGACTCACTGCTATGATTATGGTTGTATTTATTACCGTTATTATTTTTATCATTACCTTTTCAGCATGAAATTGAGGGCCAGGGAGGTTGAATGACTTGCCTAATATTATCCGGCTAGTAAGTGTCAGAGCCAGGATCTAAATCCAGTACTGTTTGAATCCAAAGCCTGTGCATAAAACTGTGTACATTAGGGCTTTAGAGAAATGCACATCTGCATGTTGGGAGAACTCAGAGCTGGTAATCTAAAAAATGTTGATCATCAAGGGAAGATGTATGTTTTTCTTTGTCCACTGTGCCCTTTTAAATGCAGGGATAATTATGGTGGTGGAATGGCTTATTATCATGGTCTATAGCCAGTAATCCTGAATGGAAGGATTATTACCATCCCTGCCCCACCATCCATGTAATCCCACAATGGGGTACATCCTTCCCTAACACTTTATTTGACAGTTGGAATTTTAAACAACTCGCTTTGGTGCAAGTTTAAGTGGATGAGCTGAGTGGTTTAGAGAAGTACCCTGTTGGGATAGTTCCAGAAACTGCTTGGCAACCACAGAGCTTCAGTTTAGTGACCACAGAGAAGCAAAATGACAAACCAGAGAGGAGAGGAAACAACCTACGGCTTTCAGAATTAAACAAGTGCGTCAATTTCTCTACACTTCAATTATGTGTTCTTTACTATTTTTATTTTGTCTCAGAAATCATTGCTCAACATAAATGGGGTCAGTGAGACAAATATGTAAACCATGTCCCAGGGTGCTTCATGGGATTGACCCCTTTTTTCTTTTTCCACCCCTCCTTCCCATACCTACTACGTGCTGATCCTGTCCTGAGGCACTGGGAACACAGCAGTCAACAAAAGAGACAACAGTTTATTTCCTCATGGAGATCCTGTTCTAGATGGCAGCGGGCTACAGATATATTCAGAAAGTGATAGATGTAATGGCGAAAAATAAAGCAGAGGAGTGCTCAGGTGGAGGTGTGACCATTTTGAACACAGTGGTCAGGAAATATCTCTTCTGAGAAGATAACATTTACACAAAGTCCTAGAGGAGGCAAGGAAGCAAGTCATGAGCGTATCTGGAGACGAAGCATTTCTAAAGGAGAGAACAGCCAGTGTGCAGGTTCCAGGAAGGCAGGAGCGTGCCTGGTATTTGTCAGGAAGAGCAGGAAAGCAGTGTGACTGGAGAGGATGGTAGGAGGTGTCAGTTACTTCTGAGGATGTATCACGTGGGCTTTCCCATCCTGCCAGGCAACTCTGCTACCATAACAACTACCCAGGGTGCTGGATGAGCAGTTTCAAAGGAACCCTATGGGCTTGGTGCCGTGTTGCTCACAGGCAGGGCGGGTAGAATCATTAGCATATAGCGGTGCTTGCTGTACCTGCTGTGAACACCGGGAATAGCAATAAGTGGGTTTGCCTCGGATCGGAACTGTGGAGGAAGCGGGCACAGGTTGATAAGCTGTGTGGAGAGGGGAAGACAGCACTGTCCCGAGATATGTTATACCTTGATTGTCTATCTGTCATCATAACAGTGTCAGTGAGGAAGGGATGGTCAGAATGAAGGGAGAGACTTGGGTTGCTGACCACCTTCATTGAGTTGTTTTCTCTAGTCTTCCCAAACACATCCACTGTCCTCATAATAATAAAAATAATAGTGGCAACACCAATCCAGTAGCACTCTGAGAGGTTATGTGTAAGAAACTCTGCAAAGTGCAATGTAAATGTCATCTCATTGGACCGCATCTATTGGGCTCACTCTTTATACAAAGAACCTTGTGCAGTATCCGACCCAAAGAAGGTACGCAGTAGATAGCTTTGAATGAATGAATTTTTCTCCTAATAACTTATAAGGATATTTTTTATGCCCCTTTTAGAGATGTTCCCATGGTCGTGGACTTTAAGTAAGTAAACTTTTCAAGGGCACAGAGCCAAGAAGTAGCAGAAGTGGAAGTCAAATCCAGGTCTCTGTGACTCCAGAGTTTTGTCTACTACTGGGCAGAGCTGCCTGCCTGTATGTCAGATGAGGTGTCCTGCTTTTGCATTCTTCTGGTTTTGGGCACAGTTGTGGTTCAGTGAAGAGTGGATACCCAGGACTCAGATGAAGGGCTAACTCTCTTGCTTCTCTTTGGCAACCATCTAGCCTCTTAGCTCTGGCTCCCAATTTGTACATTGTAAATTACTAATGACAGCCCATAGACTCCTTATAAGAAGTTAATAGGAGTGTGTGTTTGTCAGTTATGAACTACTAAGCAAAGTAAAGGGGGTACTGTTAATCTTTTAAAGTATCTACTGCTAATGGTAATGAAAACAATTATGGAAGGTCAGTAAGGAAATATTACTGAATATGGTAAGAAAAGTTCATTATACCAAGGTTGCAAACATTTTCTGTAAAGGACCCGGTAATGCATAGGTCCAGCTTTGTGAGCCATAGATCTCTCTCTGTGGTAACTACTCAACTCTGGTGTTGTAGCATGAAATTAGCCGTAGAAATATATATAGATATGTACATAGGCAAGGTATAAATGAATAGGTGGGGCTGGGTTTGAAAGTTCAAACTTTATAAAAACAAGTGTTGGGCTTTACTTTGCTGGTGGATAGGTAGTGAATATGTGTATACACACACATGCACATACACACACCTGACTTATATTTTGTATATTAGATAATATTCCAGGGTAATCAGTTTAAGTGAACAGTCTGGGGGGTGGGGAAAAAGAAATGTGTATACCTTGATTGTATGATCAATAACCTCCTAAAAAGTTGTATAAAAATTGAATATGGAGGGTGGAGTCAACATGACAGCGTGGGAGGACACGGAGTTCACGTCTCCCCACAACTAGGGTGCCTGCTGGATGCTGGTGGGGGACCTTGATGCCCATGGATACGGGAGGAATCCCCAAGGGAACTGGTTGGACATGGGGGGACTGAGGGGGGAGGAGAAGTGGAGGACGAAGAGTTCTGGCACCCTTGAGGGGTGGCTGGGAGGGGGGGAGGGGTTACCATGCTTGGATGGACCCTTGGGGGCTCAGATCAGAGGGGAGTGCACTGAGCATTTCTTTTGCCTAATAGGCCTGGAAAGTCTACCTGGCTCTTGGGCCAAGTCCTATGCCCTCAGAGGCCCCCTCCAGGTGTGTTGGTCCTGGGGGCACAGGAGGGAGGCCAGGGGAGAACAGGAGAGACGGGCAGGAGGGGCCTTCCAGGACCAGAGGAGCGGGAGAGGAGTGGAGAGTGTTTGCCCTACCCACTCAGGCCCTGGAAGCCTGCTGGGCTCCCAGGCGGGGTCCCCCACCCTATGAGACCATAGGCCGGGGCCCGTTCTGTTCCGTTGAGCCTAAGCCCCAGCCCCCACACCCCCCACAGCCTTTTCCAGCCCTGTGGGTCCTAAGCACAGGCCCTGCTGGCTGCCCAAACCCTGCCTCTGCCTAGGCCCTACCCTCCACAGTCAAGGCCTTTTCCGCCTTTTTTCCCCCTTTTTTTTTCTTCTCCTCTATTTTACTATTGTGGTTCTGTTTTCCCTTCCAGTTGTTGTTTCATATATATTTTTATTTTTATACTCTTTCTAACATACCTGTTAGTTTCCTAGTCTGATTTTAGTTTTTACTCTTTGTTATTGTTCTCTTTTTTTTCTCTCTCTCTTTTTTTTTTTTTTGCCACCCTGCACAGCTTACAGAATCTTGGTTCACGAGGCAGGGGTTGGGCTGAAGCTTGTGTGGTGGGACCTCCAAATCTGAACCACTGGTCTAACAGAGAACCTCAGACCCCAGGGAATATTCATCAGAGTGATGTCTCCCAGAGGTCATCATCTTGGCACCAAGAACCAGCTCTACCCAACAACCTATAAGCTCCAGTGTTGGAAGCCTTAGGCCAAACACCCAGTAAGACAGGAACACAGTCCCACCCATCAAAAAACAAAAAAATAAGACAGCAAAAAAATATGTCACAAATGAAGGAGCAAGGTAAAAACCTACATGACCAAATAAATGAAGAGGAAATAGGCAATCTACCTGAAAAATAATTCAGAGTAATGACAGTAAAGATGATCCAGAATCTTAGAAATAGAATGGAGGCAACGATTGAGAAAATACAAGAAATGTTTAATAAAGATCTAGAAGAACTAGAGAACAAACAGAGATGAACAACACATAACTGAAATGAAAAATACACTAGAAGGAATCAATAACAGAATAACTGAGGCAGAAGAACGAATAAGTGAGCTGGAAGACAAAATGGTGGAAATAACTGCCAAGGAGCAGAATAAAGAAAAAAGAAGGAAAAGAATTGAAAACAATCTCAGAGACCTCTGGGACAACACTAAACGCACCAACATTCAAATTATAGGGGTGCCAGAGGAAGAAGAGAAAAAGAAAGGTTCTGAGAAAATATTTAAAGAGATTATAGTGCAAACTTCCCTAATATGGGAAAGGAAATTGTCACCCAAGTCCAGGAAGCGCAGAGAGTCCCGTACAGGATAAACCCTAGGAGAAACACACCAAGACATGTATTAATCAAACTAACAAAAATTAAATTCAAAGAAAAAATATTAAAAGCAGCAGGAGAAAAACAAAAAATAACATACAAAGTTATCCCCATAAGGTTATCAGCTGAGTTTTCAGCAGAAACTCTGCAGGTCAAAGGGAGTGGCAGGATATACTTAAACTGAGGAAAGAGAAAAACCTACAACCAAGATTACTCTACCCAGCAAGGATCTCATTCAGATTCGATGGAGAAATCAAAAGCTTTTCAGGTAAGCAAAAGCTAAGAGAATTCAGCACCACCAAACCAGCTTTACAACAAATGCTAAAGAAACTTCTCTAGGCAGGAAACACAAGAGAAGAAAACGACCCACAAAAACAAACCCCAAACAATTAAGAAAATGGTAATAGGAACATACATATCAATAATAACCTTGCATGTAAATGTATTAAATGCCCCAACCAAAAGACACAGATTGGCTGAATGGTTACAAAAACAAGCCCCATATATATGCTGTCTACAAGAGACCCACTTCAGACCTAGTGACACATACAGACTGAAGTGAAGGGATGGGGAAAGATATACCATGCGAATGAAGATCAAAAGAAATCTGGAGTAGCAATACTTGTATCAGATAAAATATACTTTAAAATAAAGACTGTTACAAGAGATAAGGAAGGACACTACATAATGATCAAGGGATCAATCCAAGAAGAAGATATAACAATTATATATGTTTATGCACCCAGCATAGGAGCACCTCAACACATAAGGCAAATGCTAACAACCATGAAAGGGGAAAACGACAGTAACACAATAATAGTAGGGGACTTTAATACTCCACTTACACAAATGGACAGATCATGCAAACAGAAAATAAATGAGAAAACACAAGCTTTAAATGACACAATAGACCTGATAGATTTAATTGATAATTTATAGAACGTTCCACCCGAAAGGGGCAGAATACACTTTCTCCTCAAGTGCACATGGAACATTCTCTAGGATAGGTCACATCTTTGGTCACAACTCAAGTCTCAGAAAATTTAAGAAAATTGAAATCATATCAAGCATCTTTTTGGACCACAGTGGAAATCAATTACAGGGAAAAAAAAAAACAGTAAAAAAGAAATACATGGAGGCTAAAGAGTATGCTACTAAATAACCAATAGATCACTGAAGAAATCAAAGAAGAAATTAAAAAATAAATAGAAACAAATGACAACGAAAACAAATGACAACCCAAAACCTATGGAATGCAGCAAAAGCAGTTCTAAAAGGGAAGTTTATAGGAATTCAATCTCACGTCAAGAAACAAGAAAAATCTCAAATAAACAATCTAACACTACACCTAAAGCAACTAGAGAAAGAAGAACAAAAAAAACCTCCAAGTCAGTAGAAGGAAAGAAATCATAAAGACCAGATCAGAAATAAATGAAAAAGAAATGTAGGAAACAATAGCAAAGATCAATAAAACTAAAAGCTGGTTCTTTGAGAAGATAAACAAAATTGATATACCCTTAGCCAGACCCATCAAGGAAAAAAAGAGAGAGGACGCAAATCAATAAAATTAGAAACGAAAAAGGAGAAAACACAACTGGCACACAGAAATACAAAGGATTATAAGAGACTACTACAAACTACTATATGCCAATAAAATGGACAATCACAAAGAAATGGACAAATTCTTAGAAAGTTACAATTTTCCAAGATGGAACCAGGAAGAATTAGAAAATATAAACAGACCAATCACAAGTAATGAAATTGAAACTATAATTAAAAACCTTCCAGCAAAGAAAAGTCCAGGACCAGATGGCTTCACAGGTGAATTCTATCAAATATTTAGAGAAGAGCTAACACCAATCCTTCTCAAACTCTTCCAAAAAATTTCAGAGGGAGAAGCATTCCCAAATTCATTATATGAAGCCACCATCACCCTGATACTAAAACCAGGAAAAGATGTCACAAAAAAGAAAATTATAAACCAATATCACTGATGAGCATAGATGTAGAAATCCTCAACAAAATACTAGCAAACAGAATCCAACAACATATTAAAAGGATCATACACAATGATCTAGTGGGATTTATCCCAGGGGTGCCAGGATTCTTCAGTATATGCAAAGCAATCCATGTGATACACCATATTAACAAATTAAGTAATAAAACCATATGATCATCTCAATACGTGCAGAAATAGCTTTTGACAAAATTCAACACCCATTTATGATAAAAACTCTCCAGAAAATGGGCATAGAGGGAACCTACTTCAACATAATAAAGGCCATATATGACAAACCCACAGCAAACATTGTACTCAATGGTGAAAAACTGAAAGCATTTCCGCTAATATCAGGAACAAGACAAGGATGTCCACTCTCACCACTCTTATTCAACATAGTTTTGGAAGTCCTAGGCAAGGCAGTCAGAGAAGAAAAAGAAATAAAAGGAATACAAATCAGAAAAGAAGATGTAAAACTGTCAGTGTTTGCAGATGACATGTTACCTTACATAGAAAATCCTAAAGATGCAATCAGAAAACTGCTAGAACTAATCAATGAGTTTGGTAAAGTTGCAGGTTACAAAATTAATGCACAGAAATCTCTTGCATTCCTATACACTAACAACGAAAAATCAGAAGGAGAAATTAAGGGAACAATCCCATTTACCACTGCAACAAAAGGAGTAAAATATCTAGGAATAAACCTACCTAAGGAGGCAAAAGACTTGTACTCAGAAAACTGTAAAACACTGAAGAAATAAATCAAAGATGACAAACAGATGGAGAAATATACCATGCTGTTGGATTGGAAGAATCAATATTGTGAAAATGACTCTACTACCCAAAGCAATCTACAGATTCAGTGCAATCCCTATCAAACTACCAACGACGTTCTTCACAGTATTAGAACAAAAAATTTTACAATTCGTATGGAAACAAAAAAGACCCTGACAGGAATAAAGACACAGACCTACTAGAGAATGGACTTGAGGATATGGGGAGGGGGAAGGGTAAGCTGGGACAAAGCGAGAGAGTGACATGAACATGTATACACTACCAAACGTAAAATAGATAGCTAGTGGGAAGCAGCCGCATAGCACAGGGAGATCAGCTCGGTGCTTTGTGACCACCTAGAGGGGTGGGATAGGGAGGGTGGGAGGGAGGGAGACGCAAGAGGGAAGAGATATGGGAACATATGTATATGTGTAACTGATTCACTTTGTTATAAAGCAGAAACTAACACACCATTGTAAAGCAATTATACTCCAATAAAGATGAAAAAAAATAAATAAAAATTAAAAAAAAAGATCCCGAATAGCCAAAGCAATCTTGAGAAAGAGAAATGGAGCTAGAGGAATCAGGCTCCCCGACTTCAAACTATACTACAAAGATACAGTAATCAATACAGTATGGTACTGGCACAAAAACAGAAATATAGATAAATGAGATAGGATAGAATGCCCAGAGATAAACCCACACACATATGGACACCTAATTTACAACAAAGGAGGCAAGAATATACAGTGGAGAAAAGACAGCATCTGCAATAAGTGGTGCTGGGAAAACTGGACAGCTACATGTAAAAGAATGAAATTAGAACACTACCTAACACCATACACAAAAATAAACTCAAAATGGATTAAAGACCTAAATGTAAGTCCAGACACAATAAAACTCTTAGAGGAAAACAGGAAAAACACTCTTTGACATAAACCACAGCAAAAATTTTTTTTGACCCACCTCCTAGAGTAATGAAAATAAGAACAAAAATAAACAAATGTGACCTAATTGAACTTAAAAGCTTTTTCACAGCCAAGGAAACCATAAACAAGACAAAAGGACAACCCTCAGAATGGGAGAAAATATTTGCAAATGAAGCAACTGACAAAGGATTAATCTCCAAAATATACAAACAGCTCATGGAGCTCAATATCAAAAAAACAAACAACCCAATTAAAAAATGGTCAGAAGACCTAAATAGACATTTCACCAAAGAAGACATACAGGTTGCGAAGAGGCACATGAGAAGATGCTCAACATCGCTAATTATTAGAGAAATACAAATCAAAACTATGAAGTATCACCTCACACTGGTCAGAATGACCATTATCAGAAAATCTAGCAACAATAAATGCTGGAAAGGGTGTGGTGAAAAGGGAACCCTCTTGCACTGTTGTGGGAATGTAAATTGATACAGCCACTATGGAGAACAGTATGGAGGTTCCTTAAGAAACTAAAAATAGAACTACCATATGACCCAGCAATCCCACTACTGGGCATATACCCTACGAATGCCATAATTCAAAAAGAGACATGTGTCACAATGTTCATTGCAGCACTATTTACAATAGCCAGGACATGGAAGCAACCTAAGTGTCCATTGACAGATGAATGAGTAAAGAAGATGTGGCACATATACACAATGGAATATTACTCAGCCATAAAAAGAAACGAAATTGAGTTATTTGTAGTGAGGTGGATGGACCTAGAGACTGGCATACAGAGTGAAGTAAGTCAGAGAGAGAATAACAAATACCATATGCTAACACATATATGTGGAATGTAAAAAAAAAAAAAATGGTTCTGATGAACCTAGGGGCAGGACAGGAATAAAGACACAGACGTAGAGAATGGACTTGAGGACATGGTGGGGGAGGTGGAAGCTGCAGCAAAGTGAGAGTAGCACTGACATATATACACTCTCAAATGTAAAATAGGTAGCTGGTGGGAAGCAGCTGCGTAGCACAGGGAGATCAGCTCGGTGCTTTGTGACCACCTAGAGGGGTGGGATAGGGAGGGTGTGCGGGAGGCTCAAGAGGGAGGGGATAGGGCTTCCCTGGTGGCACAGTGGTTGAGAGTCCACCTGCCGATGCAGGGGACACGGGTTCGTGCCCCGGTCCGGGAAGATCCCACATGTCGCGGAGCGGCTGGGCCCATGAGCCATGGCCGCTGGGCCTGCGTGTCTAGAGCCTGTGCTCCGCAGCGGGAAAGGCCACAACAGTGAGAGGCCCACGTACCACAAAAAAAAAAAAAAAAAAAGAGGGAGGGGATCTGGGGATATATGTATACATATGCCTTATTCACATTGTTGTATAACAGAAACTAACACAGCATTGTGAAACAATTATACTCCAATAAAGATGTATTGAAAAAAATTTGATTACGAGTAAACTCAGCCATTTGGTAGACCTGAATTTTTCTGAACGGGCGTTCTAATTTTGACCTCTGATTGTCATGTGAGTTGTTTTACTTCTATCACTGTATCCAAGCATCGCTTAATGGTCTGTCTAGCCATCTGATCCCCTTTGCTCCTTTTGCTGCTTCCTTTCCCCTGTAGGTATTTGTGTCTGTGAGTATGCTCTTCCTGAGTATTCACATTCTTAGAAATAGATGTGGGTTAAGTAATTAACTAAATATGTATCATCAATATATATCGTTTGCTATACTCATGTACTTGAATAGAGTATTTCCCAAAGAAAATCTTAAGTGATCTTCTCAGCCAATGTGTTACTCTTATTTAGCTTTCCTGCATGTGGGTTTATGTCTTCTTCCAGTAAAGTTTAAACAGCCAGTGATTGTTTACATCACTTATTATTTAACTTCCTGTGAATTCTTCGTGCTAAGATCCTTCAGACGGCCACGTGGGAGGTGATATTTGTACAAGATCACATTTAGTGTACACGAAAGAAAATGTTTTTTCACATAAGTGTCTTGTTCTTAAGACCCTTGGTGGCTAGAGGAGATTTTCTTTTTGTTTTAAATAATTGACCCATCCATTCTGGTATCTCCTCATGTTAATACATTTGCAGTCTTGTATGTATTACCTTGTATGTATTTACATACCTTCCCATGAATTTCACCTTAGCAAGATAAAATGGAAATAGCAATATAAATTTGCTGTCATTAAATACACACACACACACACACACACACACAGAAACACACACAAATCCCACTTATCTAAAAGGTAACAGTGAGAGTTGTGTGAGAGATGACTAGCCTCATGCCAACATGTTAATGCTGAGTTTCTGAATGTTTGTGTATAATTAGAGAGTTTTGTCATATTAAGACTTCTCAGCATCGATGATATTCAAGATTATTTGTCTTTTCCTGAGTACGTCCTTGGAAACATTTGTTTAAAATGGTTAAAACCAGTGCTTAATGGATAAACAAACTATGGTACACTCATAATGATGGAATACTATTCAGTAATTAAAAAAAAAGAACTATTTATACAGTTGCCAACTTGAATGGATTTCAAAGGCATTGGGCCAAGTGAAAGATGTCAGCCAGTGTCAAGTTTGCATGTATTCCATTTATATGACATCATGGAAAAAGATGAAGCTATAGGATGAGGACAGGTCAATGACTGCCATGGATTAGGGGTGAGGGAACAATATGATAACAGTAGGATTGCATGCAGGAGTTTTCTGGGGGAACTGTTTTATGCCCCAATAGTGGTGGTAGTTACACAAATATATACATGTGTAAAAAAGTCATCGCATTGTACACACATGTAAAAAGTCAATTTCACTGTGTATCAATTTTTTAAAGTAAAATTTAAAAAGAAAAATTAGAGTGCTTGATTTTGTTTGTTGAGAACATCAAAAAAAAATCTCATGATGACAGATACCAGGGATTCCTGTAAGAAAAATACTACTTGTACTTTTTTAATGAAAAATTCAGTGATGTAGTTACTAGGTTTACAAAGAAGCTGAAAATAATGCAACTTCTACTCAGTGAATAATACCTTCAGTTCCATGCAGAGTGTCAGGAATACTCAAAGTTATGTGTCCCTCAGCAGCTGTAACCCGGTACCCCTGTACTGCTGTAGCCTTTCCTGGCTTCTTTATGGTGATCACTTTCCTTCCTCGGTGTGTATACACGGCGTGTGACAGTTACGGCGGCTGTGGGAATCATAACTTTAAGTTCTGTGACTTCTGTGAGTAAAACGAGCCATAATGTTGAATTAATGTCATTCTTCACATTTAATTTCCGCGTTGTTCTAAGTGGAAGACTTATTGAGTATTTGAATAAAAGCAACGTGTTCATTTTTGATAGTGTGTAAATGATGGTGGTGATGTGGGCTTATTTTGTCACTGAATGAACGTGATCATTAAGTACAGGGAGGCTCCCTTGGGAGAGTGTGTATGGTGTGTTGGTCTGAGGAGTGATGGTTTTTAAGAAACATTCACTCTTCTGTTTGACAGCAGAAGGTGACAGTAGAAGATACGGGACCATGCACTTTAAACAGGAATTCTGATCCCAACACTGGCAGTTTTACAGAACTGCCTTCAAACAGGATTGGTTAAGTGGAACGTTGATTCGTTTCATAAAACTGGAGACACTAACGGGGTGATCAGTAAGTGTAGGAAACACTATAATGGGGACCAGGGAGTGAAAGAAAAATATGCCACAGGCAGGAGAGCAGAGAGGAAGTGTCTCCCATATGGACCCAGGTGTGGGGCCCATGTTGGCTGGACATGGATTAGTAGGTGATCAGCTGAGTAGTTGTGAATGGGAGTGTTTTTGTTACATGTGCAGGAGGTGTACCTGAACTGATGGGGGTTGGTGGGCTGAGGGGAGAAGAGGAGGGAGACATCGCACATCCGAGCTGAGAGGTGTGGACCAGGGTCGTGGGACCCCGCCCCATAGCTGGACTTCTGTATTGTATATCCTCTCTGGGTCCTCCACTGGGAGCTGTAGGATAAGGATCCTGCAGGGCATGGGTGAGTTTAGGGGGATGTCAGATGTCGGCATGCAACTTACCTGCTTCTTCTTGGGAAGTTAATACTGTGAAGCTATTGTCATGAATTCTCATAGAATCCCGCTGGGGAGAAGGATAAAGAACAGTGTAACCATGTCATCGACATGGGTGGGTGGGAGCAGAGGATGACGCTCACAGATTCGCCATTACAGTGATCATCTTTTTTCCTTAAATGAAGAAGTGTTTCCGACATTCTGTTTCTTGGGCCTAAGACAACTGACTTCAATGCCTTCTCCATCTGTGCAGACTCTCGGGGAAGCCGGCGACGGCTTGAGTAACCTGCCCAACCCTTTCGCCTACCTCCTCACCATCCACCTGAAAGAAGGCCGGAACCTGGTGGTCCGGGATCGCTGTGGTAAGGCCTGGCTCTGGGCGCCCTTGGTAGCCTGCAGACCTCTTCCTCTCAACTCTCCTGTCAACCTTGCTAGTCACCTTTTTCCATCTCAGCATGGCTGGTGCTAGACTGGAGCTCAAATCTGAGCTTCTCCAGGTATCAAGGTATTTGCATTGAGTTATTGAAACACATGGAATCTTACTGTCCTTTTTTTATGATTAATAATAATCAAATATTGATGATCACATAACGTTATTGTAGAATGAAATAAGATCGCTATAAGTGCTTTATGGCTGGTATATAACCACTGCTAAAGAAAATGTTTCCTTGATCCTAGTTTAATTATCCATGAGAAATACGTAAATACATTCTTGATCTAAGTTAGCAAACATACGCATAGATGGAAATGCCCTTTGAACCACCCTCCTTCCTGCCCTGAAATCCCACTGGACTCCCCTCCCTCTGGGTAACATCTGTTATGATGTTATAACATATGTGATTGATCTGTTCACCTTTGCTACCTCTTTCTGTGCATTTACACACACGTATATTTCTTAATTAAAGTGATATCTTAATATCGTTATTCTGCAGTATTATTCTGCATATTCCATATTCTGCACTAAGTTTTTTTAAACTTTACAATATGAATTAAAAAATTTCCATGCTTTTCCACATAACTATATCTCCCTTCTTTTAAATACTAATAGTATTCCATAGTATGCTGTGTTAAGTATCTGTTTCTCTGCTGATGATAGTTGTTTTTTCTTACTTTATCAGCCATATAAATGATGCTGTAATAAACATACTGTGTATGGCTCCATACACAGATAAGAATATATCTTAGATTAAAAATAGTGTATGTTTAAGAGCAGACAGTGGAGTCAGACTGCCTGGGCTCAGTTTTTTCCATTTATTGCTATTTGATTTAAGAAATGCTCCTGGATCCCCCTGTGACTGAGGTTCCCCATCTGTAAAACAAGAACATTAGTAATGACCTACCTTATAGGCTTTTAGGAGGATTGAAGGTAGTGACTTAAAACTTTGTTGGGCTTCTAGCACTTAATAAAAGTTATTAAGCTCAGGACAGAACCTAGAAATGCAATTACAGGATCCTGAAGATGCACATTTTCCAATGTAAGAGATACTGGTACATGGCCCCCTAAAAGGTACAGAGTATGTCCTCTCCTACACTATGGTTATGTGTTCCCTACCTTGTCGCCATTGAATATTTCCTTTTATCACTCTGCTTAGTTTTTGGCAATCTTCTAGGTCAAGTGTCCACTTGTTTTAAGTCGTGCTTCGTGGATTATGATGGTGATGAACGTGGCCCTTTGTAGTTCCTCTCCTGTGAATGGCTCTCTGTATCCTTTGCCCAGTTTTCCATTGAGCTTTTCCTTCTAAATTTTTTTTTCTTTTTTTCTGCGGTACGCGGGCCTCTCACTGCTGTGGCCTCTCCCGTTGCGGAGCACAGGCTCCGGACGCGCAGGCTCAGCGGCCATGGCTCACGGGCCCAGCCGCTCTGCGGCATGTGGGATCTTCCCGGACCGGGGCACGAACCTGTGTCCCCTGCATCAGCAGGCGGACTCTCAACCACTGCGCCACCAGAGAAGCCCTCCTTCTAAATTTTTGTGAGTCTTTAAAATTTTCAGCATTCATTTGTTTGTTGGGTGTTGCAATTTTTCTTCGCCAGTCTGCTGTTTACCCCTCATTTTTATGGCCTCTTTTGTCCTTCAGAGGTTTAACATCTCATTACAGGTAAACATATCTGTTTTTCCTTTGTTGTCTCTTTTCATTTATTTCTTTTAGTAGGTGGGACCTTTTATTCTAAAGAATTTTGTGTCTTTCTCCAGGTCTTTGCCAGTCTGTCCTGCTAGTTCCTCTCTACTTTGTTTTGGAAAAACTGTGAAACGGAGGATGGGTCTCCCTTCCATTTGTCTTCTGTGTCTCTTACTTCTTCTTCCTCATTCTTGCCATTACATTTTTTTTTCAGGAAGAATTCCTCAGCCGGGCCTTCCAGCTCACTGTTTTCTCGTCAGTTGTTATGATCATTGTGATATTCTGTTCATCTTTTGAGTTGGCATTTTTTTTTTTTTTCATTTTTAGAACAGGCTATTTCATGCATGAGAGGTTGCCGTCAGCTTTGAGAGCATTAAGTATACGTTGAAAATCTCCCGTTTGGTGCTTTCTCCCTCGGATATCCTTGGGTTGTGTTTTCCGCTCCTCTTTCTATTTGTGTGTCCCTGTTGCCATCTGTGGATGCTGTTTTTACTTACTGTGTCCTGACTTCACTGAGCATAAGCAAGGTTGGGACATGCAGCCAGACAGGGAGAGCCAGTCGTTCAGGCCGGCTCCTGGTGATGCCCCGTCATGGAAAACCTTCCTCAATGGCTTCCTGCCCACGCTCACGTTTCCTGCTTGCAAGTGCCTTTGCTGGTCACTGCTCGGCACCAAAGGGACAGGGCAGTGCTGGGCCATCCAGCTGCTCTATGTGTGCTGTGCCAAGCAGTCACCGTGGTACTTGCTCAGGCCATCTTCTGCTTCCTGTATCCACTGCCTCCAAGCTGGAGCATCCCTGGTTCACCTGTCATCCTATCCTCTTGGCCCACCTCTGGCCCTGAAACTTTTTCTGCTGTGACTTTCTACTGCTCCTGTTTTGGACTGTGGGTTCTTCCATCAATCTGATCTCACCGACTTCCATCTTTTAGATCTGCATATACCCACTTTTTAAAAACAAAATTACTATCTTTCTCTTTTCTGTCTCTTTCTCTCTCTCTCTCTGTCTTTTCGTAATTTCTCAGGATTTCAAAATGGTGAACAAATTTCACTTTCTACTTGTTGGTAAATAGTGTTTTCTGTCAAAGTTATAATTTCTTATCCATCAGTTGTGCAACTTCTTGTGTACTGTCATTGTGTACTATTATTATAAATGTCTGTATCTTAATAGATGGCTCTCTTAAGGTTATTTTGAATGATTTGGGGCAGATAGCAATCTTGTACCTGAAATCACATCTGAGGGACACGATCATAAACTAGAGTGAGGTGCCTGCCCACAAATATCCTGACTCTTGCTCAGAACCTGCAGTGTCCAGTGGATGCTTCTGTCAAATGATGCTCATTATGGAGCTCGATTTGGAACAGTTTATCTGGAGATTGGAAGTGTGTTCCACAGAGAGCACATTTAACTCTACTGGAAAGAAAGTGCTCTAAACCTTTAAAATACACGTCCTGTTGTAAATTTTTGGAAAGCTCCAATATAGTGTGTAACTTCGGGGCTGTGCCTAGGCCTTGGACCTCTTCCAGGACCAGCTGCCCCTTTTCCAGTTTTGCCATCTGTTCTGATTATTTACCCCTAATTGATGTGAGTGATCTGGCCACACCACCCTTGATATATCACACCAGTACCCTTACAACAGATACTCAGGAGACAGTCAGTAAACCTGGCAGATGACGGGGGAGCCATTGCCTACATCAGAAAATGACCGAAACGATAGGGTTTTTGTGTGCTACTCCACACCTCGCTGCTTCAGGGCCAAAGGAGAGACTGTAATCTGTGCTCTAATCCCGTCAATACCATCTCTCTCTTTGTAGTTTCATCCGAGTTAAGCATCATATGACATTTGGCTTTATCTTGTGTCAACCTAATATAATCCAAGGATAAATACCTAGTAAGCCATCTAGATCATAACCTGTTTCAGCACCTATATCTTTTACAACCAGTAACATTGTTCCTGTCTCTTTTATTTATTGGGAAGATTAATCATTATCTATTAAGAAAACATCCCCCTCTCAGCAAGTGCTTCTCCTAGACTTTGCAGTGTGGCGTGCCTTCCTTACTGTGACTGTGTTCAGGACTGCTCGATTTTCACAGGTATTAAGGTAGTGATCAGGGCATGTTCGGTGCCCACTGTTGATCTGTGCAGGGATCATAGTCACTGGCGCCTGTGCTTGCCTCCTTTGCCCCGGACTGACATGGCTTATTGCTATGCCAATATTTTCTATGGAGCCCAGCCCACCCTCAGAATTTTATCCAGCACAGTCCTTCCGGCCAGTAGTTCTCAAATTTGAGTGAGTATCAGAACAACCTAGAGGGCTTATGAAAATACACATTGCCCACCCCCAGAGGTTCTGATTCAGTAGGTCTGGGGTGTGGCCCGAGAACTTACATTTCTGACAAGTTCCCAAGGGATCACGATTGCAGCTGGTCCAGGAACCACCTTGTGAGGACCACTGCTCTAGACACTGGGTGGTAGCACTTGAGCAGAAACACGTGCTTCTCCTGGTAGGGAGAGTTTCAATTCCCGATTAGACACAGCGTTTTCTTTTCTTGGGGCCGGACCTCATTATGCATTTGCACTCTTACTCCAGTTGTATTCTCTGAACACAATTTAACGTGGTATTCACCTCATTAACATAATTAGGTACAGAGAACGGTGTGATGTGCCAAAGTACCAAAGATAAAAGGACTTGTGAATTATCTATGAATTTACACTACGCTGTATCACATGTTCTCCGATTCTCTGGATATGGGATCGATAGCCGATAGTTTCAGTACTAAATATCCTTCAAGATCTATTCACATGGCATTTCTATCTAGTCTTTTATATTTTTCACGGACATAAGCTCCCTGTCATCTTGGTCCTATGAAAATTTTACCTCTATAAACCATACACCTTTACCCTCAATTGGATAAATGCCTGGTCATCCCTGTTGCTATTAGTGCTATATTAGCTGGGTAACCGTTTTATTCATCTTCGTATGCCCTACCGTGCCATACTGGAGGTTTATACATAGAATGCTTTTAATACATTTTAGTTCTTTATTAGGGAAATCCAACTTAAGTGCCGGACTTAAAGGCAAGGAGTATTAAAGACTATCGTGAAAGGGAAAACATCTTCCCAGGGGGGAACAGAGTTCCTTCACTCACACCTTGACTCAGCAAGCGTTTATTCAGTCCCTTCAGTGAGATGAGCATCACACTGGTACTCGACTGGGACCTAGTGATAGAGTCCAGAAAAAAAAAGACTTACATACAAGCAACCCATTTAACAGAAGTCCTAATTCAGGTGATTGAAGTACAGAGACTAAGTGACTTGACCAGGGACTTGCAGGGAGGCAGTGGCTGAGGCAGGACTCACCAGAATGGGTGGTTCTGGGGGACAAGAGGAGGAATGAGACATTACAATCTACTTCTTGGCTTGTGATTTCTGATGGTGACTCACTCATTCTCAAGTGGAATTTACCCATCTGCAAAATGGGCATGATGTAGCTTGCCTTATAATGTAGTTGTAAGAACTGAAAAAAAGAAAGTGTATGTAACATAGTGCCGTACATAGAGAAAATAGTCAATAAATGGTAGTGTGCGTGTTATGGTAATTAATGAATAATGATAATGAACTTGGCCCGTGATCCTGACTCCCACTGCAGAGCTGGTTCCTGTGATCCGTGTCAGCTTTCCCATCAGTGACCTCGGACACTTGGCTCTTAGTTTGGGTTAATTTGTCAGTACCCTTGTGCTCTCTCTTTATGCCCCGTCTTCAGTATAGGAGTTGATTTATGTTTTATTTTACATATATTCAATCATGTCTTTTATATTTGTCTAAAATATAATCAATTTGATCAAATGTTGATTTCACTTATGACAGGGATGCGTTCAAAGTGTTGTTGAACTGTGTTGCACCGTTGACTACAGAGGACCTGCTCCAGGATATTTAACCCAATTGTGCCATCACTCTTGGTGAATTTTTAGGGAGAAAAATATTTTTTGATGAATCATTCCCTGCCGAGGGAAGAGGTCACCATTTTCTTTGGATTATTACATAATCATTGCTGCGTAGGTAACATTCCATCTAGAACATGGGTTGGCAAACCTTTTCTGTACAGGGACAGAAATGAATATTTTAGAGTTTATGGGGTATAGGTCCATAAACTTAGTGACAGCTACTCTGCTGGTCTAGTGACCAAACAGCCATAGATAATATGTAAACCAGTGGACATGACCATGCTCCAGTACAACTTTATTTCTAAAAACAGGCACGAGGCTGGATTTTACCCATGTCCAAAATTTGCTGACCTCAGTCTAGAATATCATGATCTGATTTTGGATTTTCTCCTGGAGAAGCTGCTTTTTAGAGTAGCCAAGTACATCTTTATTTAAAATAAGGAGGTACAAGCTAATGAGGAAGTGATCGAGTTGTGAAGCTCATGTTTTCCAATGAAGTATCTGGAAAACATCTCAGTAATGTGACATAAAATAATGCAGAAAAATCTAGAGATGTTGGGTAGTAAAAAGTCATTTTTTCCCCCCTATATTTTCACTGGGCAGTGAAGTGAAAAGTCGTCATATCTCTCTCAGGAAAAGATGTTTCTGACATACCTAAAGAAAGGATGTTCACAGGCCCTTATAGGGTTTGTGATTGAGGACTGGAAACTTTGTCACTCGGCCCATCCAGAAAGAAAGAGGAGAGCCTCTCAGAAACAGGGATCCCCCCAACTTCTCACAGGGTTATGAATCCATCAGCTAGGGGCTGGATGATGGCTTTCCCTGGTGTAACGAGTGCTGTGAACATTTTATCTAAATCTCTCACTTCTCTGGCTCAGACACAGGGCTGGTTTGTTAAGTAGACTATCAAGTTGTGATTTTGAGATTTTCTGGGAGATTTGGTAAAGTTTGTTATACTAGGAAGTTGCTAATTCTAAACAATGTACAGGTCTAGCGATGGTGTCAGGAACGTACTGTTATGTAGTCGCCACCCAGAGCATCCCAGGGTCTTTAGCTGTCAACTCCTCTATTCCTTGTACAGAATAGATAGATAGGGGCGTGTGTGTGTGTGTGTGTGTGTGTGTGTGTGTGTGTGTGTGTGTGTGTATGTGTACACTGAGTAAACCCAGCAAAACCCACAGCTCATGAAAAAGAACTGGAGTTAGTGAGTGACTAAGCAGTAACTCACCTCGCTGTCATGATCATGCCTGTCCATCTGTGAGTCACTGTGGATGTAAGACCAGTATCATGGAGCACTGAGAGGTTTTGATGAGGTCCCTCTGGAAGTGTGGCCACGTTGAGAAGATTGCCTCTTACAGGTCATTTTCCAGTTCCTCAGGAATTTCTCTTCAATTCCCTGGCGTGTAGTCCTTCAGCTTTGACTAGACTTGACCCACTGTTGGAGAGTTCTGTGCTAAACAGCCTCTTTTTTGTTTTTCCTTTGCTGGGCCACTTGGGTTGCTACAGTGGTCTTTCTAGGAATGAGCCTTACTTGGATGCTGTAAAATGCCCAGGCATTTCCTGAAGCCCATCTTCCCAAGCCATCTCTAGGAGAAAACTCGAGCCCTCCCTGTCTCTCTGCTCTGTCCCGGTTATTCCCTGTTGCCTGTCTGCTGGTCACACATTCCCTCCTTTTCTGTCACCTAATTTTCCTTTGCTCTATCTTTCCACTCCTCTCCCTCATCCCAGCTTCTTCCTTTTACTCCTTTATATTTCCCGTTTCCTTCCCACTCTTTTTCTGGGAGGTTCTACAGACTGTATTGTTTTTGACCAAACCAGACACCTGTATTAAGTTCTCCGTCTGAGCCACTGTCTGGTTAACTCTTGAGGGTCCATAATTTCGAGATTGGTAAAGCAGAAGGAATGTGGTAGGACCAATTCATTTTATTTTATTTATTTATTTATTTATTTATTTATTTATTTATTTACATCTTTATTGGAGTATAATTGCTTTACAATGGTGTGTTAGTTTCTGCTTTATAACAAAGTGAATCAGTTATACATATACATATGTTCCCATATCTCTTCCCTCTTGTGTCTCCCTCCCTCCCACCCTTCCTATCCCACCCCTCTAGGTGGTCACAAAGCATGGAGCTGATCTCCCTGTGCCATGCAGCTGCTTCCCACTAGCTATCTATTTTACGTTTGGTAGTGTATATATGTCCATGCCACTCTCTCACTTTGTCACAGCTTACCCTTCCCCCTCCCCATGTCCTCAAGTCCATTCTCTAGTAGGTCTATGTCTTTATTCCCATCTTACCTGTGGGTTATTCATGACATTTTTTTTTCTTAGATTCCATATATATGTGTTAGCATACGGTATTTGTCTTTCTCTTTCTGACTTACTTCACTCTGTATGACAGACTCTAGGTCCATCCACCTCACTACAAATAACTCAATTTCGTTTCTTTTTATGGCTGAGTAATATTCCATTGTATATATGTGCCACATCTTCTTTATCCATTCATCCGATGATGGACACTTAGATTGCTTCCATCTCCTGGTTATTGTAAATAGAGCTGCAATGAACATTTTGGTACATGACTCTTTTTGAATTAAATGGGAGAAAATATTTGCAAATGAAGCAACTGACAAAGGATTAATCTCCAAAATTTACAAGCAGCTCATACAACTCAATAACAAAAAAAGGACCAATTCATTTTAAGTCTAACTGCTTCACAGTTTGGTTGACATATAGAGAGTGTTGAACCCTGGCTCAGTGTCCCATGAAAGGGAATGCGGCCAAGAAAATATTTTGGTGTCCTCGAACTGGTATTGCTAATGCCAGCAGCCCTGTTTTCTAGGCCTGGCATGAGCACCATGTGACATGGGCAGGCCTCTTGTCTTGGAAAAAATGCACCACTCAAAGCTTAAATCCCGGAGCATTAATTCCTGGAAAACAACAGCCCTTTCATTGAAACCCTGTGTTTATTGTTCGTGTGAAGGGTGGTTGCATAGTGTCCTGCTGTGCACTAGCATACTAGGTTGCTGATGCCCTCTGGTGGCCACATTTCAATACTGCAAAAGGGAAAGAAAAGTCCATTGCAGGAGTTCACTGCAACATCACTACGGCGTACACATCCCTTCAGCTGTAGGCCTGAGGGCTGAGGGTTCATGGTCGTCTTCTTGATGTGAGTTTTAGGCAATGACAATTCGTGACCCATTCATCCAGCAAACGGTTCTCTAATCCCAGCCCAGGTAGACTGGGACAGCTGTTTTCAGAGCAGGGACAGGTACTTTTGCAGATTATAGGAAGAATGCATTGGATAAGTCATTTTCCTATTTGAAAGGAATGGTTTAGACAAAAATTTTTAAAGATCTCCCACTAGTGTGAAAAGTTGGCCATGCAATAGGGGTTTAATAAATTACGAAACTGCTACCAAAACGTTCAAATGTCAGGCATCTCTGATTTGGGTCCTGTTTGCCTCTTGCGATTTAGTAGGTTGATTTTAAAGATTGTACCATTTCTATGATTATATATTTTTCTTTAAAAAGGAAAGGATGCTCTTGTATTAGACCTAGAGAGGAACATTCTCCTCATTGCAGCTGTGATTGGGGGACAGGCTGGATGTTTCTAGAACTCTGTGTTATATGCTGAGGATCAGCCGTGTAGCTTCCCAGCAGGTGTGCTGTGAATGGGATGCACTGAGGGTTCACCCCTCTGCCTCCGGGCAGCCCTGTGGACTTGGGCCAGCCCCTCAGCAGTCTCTTCGGTATACTCTGTGCTGCCCAACACAGATGACCTTGTTTGTGCTAGGATGGGAAGTGTTGGGGGCACTGGACAGTGGGTCAGAGTCACAGACTCGGGGCACAGATCATCTGAGTTTGAATACCAGCTCAGACATCATCCAGCAGTGATTATGGGGTTTAACCTGGTGCGTGTGCTTATGGGGATGTGTGCGTGGGAGGGGTGACATAGCCATGTACAGTGGCCACGAGCTATTATTATTGCTGTGTCTGGTTCTAGTTATTCTTCTTTCGGTTTTATTTCTGTGTTTTCCCTCTGGGAAAGGCAATGACTTGTGGCATTTCCGCCAAATTTATTAGGGCCCTTCTTCCCAGTTTCTTGATAATTTGTCCCACCGTTTGCATACCTCTTGTTTTTCTCTTTAGATTTTTTTTTTTTTTTTTTGCGGTACGTGGGCCTCTCACTGTTGTGGCTTCTCCCGTTGCGGAGCACAGGCTCCGGACGCGCAGGCTCAGCGGCCATGGGTCACGGGCGCAGCCGCTCCGCAGCATGTGGGATCTTCCCGGACCAGGGCACGAACCCGTGTCCCCTGCATCGGCAGGCGAACTCTCAACCACTGCGCCACCAGGGAAGCCCTCTCTTTAGATTTTGTACTCCTCACCCCCTGCCCACTGCCAGCAAGGCAAAGGGTTGGTTAAGGTTGTTTTCTGAGACCAGTTCCTGATTTCTTGTCAGTGCAACAGCAGAAATGAAAGAGACACTAGTTTTTAAGGGTGCATTATTTGAATAAGAACCCCATTGTGAATTGATGGTTTTATTTTCTTCATCTTAAATTTGACTCAGAAGATGCCCCTCAAGTTTCATAGCGACCAACATGGGAAAGCTTGGTGTGGATGAAGTCATCCCAGTAGGTCATTACTTATTGAAATTTTTTACTGAATGTACTACACTGATCTGATTTTTAAAAAATACTGAGTTCTAAAGTAAAATAGGATCTGACTTCAAATTACTTGATGATTTGCTAATTTTGCTTCACATATATATTTTTTCTGTATTATAAAAGTTCTATTTTGAGAAGAAATTAAAAGCAGTAGTACACCTTTCTTTGTTTAATTAATGTGCCAGTTTAGGTTATCATTCCAGATTTTAATTACTAGTAATAATGCTACAGAAAACATTCTTGTACCTACATCTGTGTGTCAAACTTTATTTCTTTGCAAGTCATTTATTGCAGTGAATTGGATGTTTTCTGTCACATGATCTGACATCTCAAGATTCTACTTAACAGAATTGCCAGTTCACTCTTGAGAAACACCTCTATTTTGCTCATCCGCCAGGAGCATATGAGTGTTCCACTTCCCGTTTCTCAACTCCACTGTGTGTAGATTATCTATGTCAATTTTGATAAAGAAGAAGTATCGTCTTGGTCTTGTTTTAATTTATGCAGAGAAATTTGGACCCTGAGATATATTTGGTTAAGAGATATTTGCTTCTCTTTTGTACACAGCCAACTCCATCCACCTCTGTGGCTTATTCTCCTGGTTCCTGGATATGTTCATGTATATTTTTCTACGTTGTCATTTGCCTTTTAATTTTGTTTATAAAGTTTTTGTTGCAAACCTCTTTTCCAGTCTTACACTTTTATTCTGGAGAGTTTCCTTTCTTCCTTGCATCCTATGCTTTTGTACCTTGAAAGGCCTTTTCTCTCTTGAGAGAGATGCATTAACCTATATTCTTTTCTGTCTGGTTTTACATTTTTTTCATTAATCTCTTTGATCTGTATCAAGTTTATTTTGATTTCTTGGCCCAGAGTCGGAACTTAGTTTTACTTGTTGCCAAATGGGTATTTAATTAACTAGGACTACATTTTCCTTTCCCTAATGATTTGATGGCCACTTTTCAATTGGGTATTAAAATGCAGTCCATATGAGGGTCTGCGTTTTGGATTTCTCTTTGATTCCTATGGATGTGTTGTTTTGTTCCAGTGCCAGCACCACATCACAGTTGTACTGTACTGAAGGGTCACAGTCAATACTTTTTATTTTGCAAAAATTGGGGCTTTGCTTCGCATTGGAGTACCTACTCTGAGCACCAGATGGCGCTCGATCATTGGTGTGCTTGTGTGGGAGCAACGAATACACATCTGGTCAGCTTATTCAGAAAGATGCTCATTCATTAGCAAACTTGAAACTTTAAAGATGCAAACACCCATCCTGAAACCCAGGTAGCAGTTGGATTTCCTCCACTTGGTGGGTTTTGGTAGCCTGCCAAGGTCCCGCAACAGGGATGGGGAGCCGAGTTTACACCCCTGTGTACTTCTGATCACCTCATCAAGAATAGGGGTGCAGGCATCTCTTCTTAGTGACCACTTCAACAAAAGCCAGTTTGTTCAATTACTCACCAAATGGCCAATTTACTGAATCCATCAGTATATTGACAATGTTTTTCATTCATCTATTTAGAAAATTAAGTGTATAACATTATTGGATGAGAACTTTTAAAAACAACTTTGGGGCTTCCCTGGTGGCGCAGTGGTTGAGAGTCCGCCTGCCCATGCAGGGGACGCGGGTTCGTGCCCCGGTCCGGGAGGATCCCACGTGCCGCGGAACAGCTGGGCCCATGAGCCATGGCCGCTGAGCCTGCGCGTCCGGAGCCTGTGCTCCGCAACGGAAGAGGCCACAACAGTGAGAGGCCTGTGTACCCCCCAAACAAACAAACAAACAAAACAAACAAACAAACAAAAAAACAACTTTGGAAGGTCTCTGTGTCATATTAGTTAATCGGCCCTGAAGACAAAGCCAGAACAGCATCTTAAATAATATTTAATTTGTCTCAGGCCAAAGAAAATGATAGAAAGGAATGGACATGGCCTGGCTTAAGTTGAAGATCCCACAAAGGGGATGACTAAAGACAGAAAAAGAATATTAGGGGGAACAGAGGTGGTGAGCAGGCAGAGAGTAGGGCAGGTAGGGAAGTCTTGGGGTGGGGTGGGTGGGGTGAAGGAAGTTTTGGGGGGAGCATGGTACAGGGGGAGAATCTGAAGGCCCCATGAGGACCTCACTCTCCACAGCTCTCTTAATTCCCCTTGTTTATTCTATACAAACTTTAAAAATAGTCAAAATAAACAGTTTTGGTAAAACTTTATAAATAGTTAAAATAAGCAAGTTTTGGTAAAATTGGTAAATTCAGATCCTCAATCTCACTGTAAGTTGGCCACTGGATGATCTTTCAAAAAAATGGATTTCGGGCTTCCCTTGTGGCGCAGTGGTTGAGAGTCCGCCTGCCGATGCAGGGGACACGGGTTCGTGCCCCGGTCCAGGAGGATCCCACATGCCGTGGAGCAGCTGGGCCTGTGAGCCATGGCCGCTGAGCCTGCGCGTCCGGAGCCTGTGCTCCACAATGGGAGAGGCCACAACAGTGAGAGGCCCGCGTACTGCAAAAAAAAAAAAAAAAGGATTTTGGTGAATTTGGTACACTACATCACAGGGTCCAGCCACGGGCAAGCCTTGTCCAAGGTGCCGCTGAACTGTTGTCCATGGTGGGCTCCCCAAGAGGAGGGGAGTCAATCTCACTGGGAGAAAAGTTCAGGAGTGGTTCAACCAGGATGTGCTAAGTGACAGAAGGTGGCCAGCAAGGCCTTTAGATGGTCTGGGAGGAAACTGTTCTTCTGAGGCTGGTACCAAAAAAACAGAAGCATGTAGCCACCATGTGCAGGAGAAGGGGAATGTGCATGTTCCCTTCATTTAATTGTAGTGGATAAAGCCTGGCTTGGAATTCTGCTAGACTTGAATCTCCTGCTCTCTTAAGTAAAGTAGACTGTGCTCTATAAAGGGAAAGTTGTTTCTCCTGTCCCATTGGACTGAGGAAAAATGCCCTTGAGTTTCCATAAGGCACATTATGGTTTCTGAAGGGGTCTGTTAAGAAAGCTGCAATTGGGCATGGCTTGCTCTGGAAATCTCAGTGTAACTGCTAGAGGGCAGCAGCAGCTGTTGAAAAATCATCACTCGCTTGTTTTCTGAAATCACGTCTGGCTCTTATTTAGCCACCCTTGGAGAAAGTCAGAACTTATGGATCCCATATGAAAACAACTCAGATTTACTTCTTTTTCTGGCAAGAAGAAACATTCCAAATAGGTATATATATTGCAAAGAGTCTGAAGATATGTGTATAAATATAATGAATCTTATTACTCTTAAGCCAGAGGATAGGAAAAAAGTCAAATTTATGCTTTTCATATGTGTTCAAATACTTTTTATGCAGAATGAATTCATCTATGTGTATCTCAGTTTCCCTAAAGACTTAGTAAATAATTATTGACTTGAAACTGAACTCTTAATATCCCCTGAGAAAAGTTCTCAGGTATTACAAAATGTGAACTTTGTGTAAAATTATGGAGATCATTTCCTTTCATAAACAACCAACAACTCCGAGAAATGCATTTAATTAGGAAACTTTTCTAGCTTAAGACCACGTTTCTTTTGGAGACGCTATATGGCTGAAGTTTTTAACTTGGCGAATGAGCTTTGCTGGTGACAAATAACTAGGTTTTGTCTACAAATACAACTTTCGCATTCAATGCATTGGATTTTTAGTTTAAATTAGGAATGCTAGTTTTAAAAACCTATATGATATAGTACATAAACTATATGATATAATGCATATGTGTGTGTGTGTGTGTATATATATATATATACACACACACACACACACACACAAATAGATACATAAATGGCCATTAAACTGATTTATAGAAATATACTTACGGGCATGGAAGGGGACAGATGTGTTATTGACTGAAGAAGGCAGGTAAAAGAATACAATATGGGGTCTGATTCCTTTTTGTGGAAAGTGTGTATGTGTAAAGTCTCGGTGCATACCAAGATAGTAAGCTTTTCTAGATGGTGGTAATTTTCTTTCTTTCTTTCTTTCTTTCTTTCTTTCTTTTCTTTCTTTCTTTCTTTCTTTCTTTCTTTCTTTCTTTCTTTCCTTCCTTCCTTCCTTCCTTCCTTCCTTCCTTCCTTTCTTTCCTTCCTTTCTTTCCTTTCTTTCCCTTTCTTTCTTTCTTTCTTTCTTTCTTTCTCTCTCTCTCTCTCTTTCTTTCTTTCTTTCTTTCTTTCTTTCTTTCTTTCTTTTCTTTCTTTCTTTCTTTCTTTCTTTCTTTCTTTCTTTCTTTCTTTCTTTCTTTCTTTCTTTCTTTCTTTCTTTCTTTCTTTCTTTCTTTCTTTCTTTCTTTCTTTCTTTCTTTCAATTAATCTTGACTTTCTGCTTTTTCTACTACCATGGCCATGAGCTGTTATACTAGAAAAAGCAAAGAGAAGGTGTTGGTAATTGGAGTTTCATTACAGATGTATCTTATTTGCATATTGGGCTACTTCTTGAGCCAGTCCATGTGATTTTATCTGTTCTATTCAACCACTTCACCTGTTAATACTGCCCATCTTTTCCATAACACTCAATCCGGTAATAGCCCCTTGGGTTGATAAATCGAATGCCAAGAGCACAGAATCTTCAAATATGATGGTTCTTGATGACTCTCTCCTGATGGTAAACTTGAGTTATGTGTCCTTCTTATTGAGCTGCCTGTTATTTTCATAAGATTATACCTGCAAAGTTCTCTGAAATCCTAATGAATCCCCTTAGGACTGTAGGTGGGGCAGTAGCTAGTACTCATGAATACTTAGTGACTTTCAGATTTTAAACGGCCCATTCCTTCCAAGACAGCTCAGATTGTTTCATGAAATTTTCCCAAACCACATGGGATCCCTGTGAGAAGTATATAACATAAGGAATTTTCTGTTCAACTTTTGAAGACAGAAGGGGTTATAAACATCACACCTTTAGAAGGGACATATAGAGACAAATTATCAGTGCATGTTACTTGGACAGCTAAAATAAAGTAAATGAATATTTAATTAGTACTGCATACACTGTTACACACTCTCCCCTTTTAAATTAATTGAGTAGTAATACTATAAATAGAAGCACATACTATGTAAATGTTTGGAGCCTCTTGTTACCGAAGTATAGTGGTTCATTCAGTTCTCAAGATAATTCTACAAAGCTGGCATTTTTCCATCTACAGGTGAAGATGGTAAGGCTTGAGGAAATTACGATGCCTAAGGTTATACAGTTACTGAAAGGAAGGTCTGGGAGTTTAATCCACCATGCCCATCTTACTTCAAAGTTTATTCATTTATCATATCTTCATATAATTCACCTACCATGCATATCAGGCAACTCTGGGCATGCATCTCACCTTCCAGAGCTTTGATTTGGAGGAGTTTAATATTACGTTCATAGGTGCCCAAGTAAAATGTTTTCTATATTCAAATAATTTTATGAAATACAGAGTAGAAAAGTTTTAGGCTGTTTTTATTATTGCTCGTTTGTCATTAATACAGTTCTTAGCAGTGTTTAATATTTTACTCTACATAGGGAAGTTCCAAGTAAGGAAAGAGTAAACAGCTTCTCCCAGTGGTTTTGATGACATAACCCTTTCAGTCCATGGAGCACCTCGAGGTATGAGTGTTCCATGGATCATGCTCTGTGAAACCCTGGATCAGTGCTTCTTATAATTTGGGTATAGCTATCTCCTCAACTCCCCGGTGCTGTGTTATCTCAACTACCAGGTTTCTTCGCTCTAGCCTTTTTCTTCTTCCTTCTAAATTATAAGCTGCTGCCAGATGTATATTTCTGAAGCGTGGCTCTGATCACTTTACTCTCCTACTCATAAGTAAACCTGAATTTCCTTCCCTCTCACACTAAAATAATTCCAGATGGACCAAAGAGTTAAGTGTCAAAAACGAAAAGCTGCAAAATCAGTGGAAAGAAACATGGCTGAACTAACTGAAAATCCTTTAGTGAGAAAAATTCTTCTAAGCAGAATGTTAAACGACAGTGCCATAAATAAAACTGGTAAATTTGCCTAAATAAAAGTGGAAATAACTTATTGCAAGAAGTAAGGTAAGTCTAAACAAAGTATGACAAGATTTACAGCCAATGGCTGCTTTCCATAATTAAGGGCTCATTCAAATCCATAAGCAAAAGACAAAACCTTGAGCCCATAGAAAAATGGGTGAATTATATCAGTGAGAATTTCCCTGACAAAGAAAGGCAAATGTAGGTCACTAAAATATGAAAAACCCTAAGCTTTACTCTAAATGTTAATGATAGAGAAAAATGGAGATACTATTTTTTTTACCTGCCGTTTTTTCAAAGTAAAGGTTTATGACATCAAATATTGGTGAGCATGTAAAGAAAAAAATACAAAACGTATATTCTTGGTGGAAGTGTCAATTTTTACAGACTTTGGAAGAACAATTTGACAATGGCTGTCAGAACCAGAAAAGACACATTCATTTGCCCTTGCAGTTTTCTTTTTTAAATAAATTTATTTATTTTATTTATTTATTTTTGGCTGTATTGGGTCTCCGCCCCTGTGTGGGCCCTCTCCAGCCACGGCGAGAGGGGGCCAACCCCCACCACGGTACGCGGGCCTCTCATCGCGGTGGCCTCTCTCGCTGCGGAGCACAGGCTCCAGGGGCATGGGCTTCAGCAGCTGTGGCTCGCGGGCTCTAGAGAGCAGTCTCAGCAGCCATGGCACACGGGTCCAGCCACTCCGCGGCATGTGGAATCTCCCCTGACCAGCGCCTGAACTCATGTCCCCTGCACTGGCAGGCGGACCCCCAACCACTGCGCCACCAGGGAAGCCCTGCTATTCTTTTTGAATATAATCACATATGAACTCAGAGATAGTCATACAAAGATGCTTGTTGTAGTATTGTTTGTGCTAGTAAAAAAAAAAAAAAATTGGAAGTGATGTAAATGTTTATTATTTGGTAACTAGTTACATAAATTAAGATACAAGAACACAATGAAAATGTATGCAGTTGATAAAAGGAAAAAAAACCTGGTGAATCTGTATTGCTGATGTGAACAGAGCTTCAAGGTACTTTAGTTGTGAAAGCACAGAGTCCAGTGCATTTATTATGATTACATTCGAGTTAAGAACAATTCTTGTATTTTTTCCTGTAAGACACTCAAGAAACTGGTGCATATGAGGAATGGGAATGAGGAAAGATTAAGAGGGTGGAGAGTTTTCATTTCATACCTTTCAGAATCATGAGCATGTATTACACTTGTTAAAAAAAATTAAAAAAAGAGAACAAGAAAACCAAAACTATATTTCTTACAGAACAAAAACTTAATTCCTTATTTTGTGACTTTTAAGGCACTTCAGTCTGACTCAAAACCGGGGTTTTTAACTTTCTCATTATACATTTTATCTCCTTAATTTCTGGATGAATTGAAATGCTTGCTTGGCACCGCACAGATCTAGTCATTTTGGCCTCTTTCCCCTTTCAGTGACGGTTCCTCCAGCCCACATGGCCTCAGTCCTTTTCCGCTTGGCCAGATCCGCCCATGTTTCAATTCCCATCTCCTTTATTTCAGCCTCCACGGATACCCCAGCTGGAGCTAACCTTTCCCGCCTGTGAACTAGCATACCCCCCAAGTTCTATTCTATTTTGACACTTACCTCTTGGACCTTGGGTTATATATACCATCTGCCTGCTGCCCGCCAGGTACAGAAGAAAAGGCTCTGGGGTGGATCTTCCTTTGCCGTCCCCCTTAGTACTCAGTCACACTGAGCCATGCTCTGAGGCAACCTGTGTTTGTGGCATGTGAGTGATGTTAGCAGGCCTGACAGGTACAGGGTCAAGGGAGGCGTGACCATCCATAGCATCTGTGCAGAAATAAGGACTGTCCCGCGTTGTCGGGAGTGTGAACTGGCACAGCATTTCTGGAGGACCAGTGCGTGGCTGTCAGTCTGTCTCAGCACACCCAGAACCACAGTACCTTTTGCACGGGAGCAGGAAGCTCCGGCTCTGGATGTGTGATGGCTACATATTCTAAATTTGAGGCTCCGTGACTCTGTTGAGTCCACATGGCAGGACGGGTGGCGACCCCAGGAGAGAGGCACCGTCTCTGGCCTCCTAGTTTCATTCTCCTCCCAAAGTTCCACACTACCTCTTTTTTTTTTGTGGTACGCGGGCCTCTCACTGTTGTGGCCTCTCTCATTGTGGAGCACAGGCTCCGGACGCGCAGGCTTAGCGGCCATGGCTCACGGGCCCAGCTGCTCCGCGGCATGTGGGATCTTCCCGGACCGGTGCACGAACCCGTGTCCCCTGCATCGGCAGGCGGACTCTCAACCACTGCGCCACCAGGGAAGCCCCACACTACCTCTTTATTCCAAGGAGCCTCATTGTTTATGAAGCGCCCTGTGAAAAAAAGGTTAAAGTCCACCCATTCAGGTGTCATCTCATCATTTGTATAATCTGGGCGTTGCATTCCTGAGCCACGACCCCTTTTCAGAACCTGCCTAGTTAAGATGTCACTTGCCTGACAGTGAGGCACTTAGTCTCAGAGAGAAAAAATCACTACGTGCCCCCTGCCCCCCCTTCTCAAATTTTCCCTAACAATTAACGCTGTACTCACTTGACACCCTGGTTCCTTGTTTGGCTTTGTAAACCCCAGTCCCTTTTTCTATTAATTCCAGACATTAATATTTTCTTTCACGCAACTGCTGCCATTCACCCGTGAAACAGTTTGAACATTATGTAGCTGTCAAGATGCCTGGGGATTACCCAGTATGCTTTGCCTGTGAGAAAGTGACACCACCGAGGCCCGGTTTTGAGATGTTTATTTTGAGAGCACGCTGACAAGCATGAAGGCCTGATCCCAGAGTGGCAATTTCATTTAATTAAAGGCCTCTTTTTATTAGAGTTTTCCCCCCACTTTTTTTTTTTTTATCTATATATATCAGAATGACTTAAAATCTGACTTGCCGCAGGTGTTCTCTTGTACTCTCAAAGAGGGGGTGTGGACAGATTACTGACTCACTAGTGACTATTCCACTGAATGGCTGGGAATGCCTTCATTTTTACTATCCTTCTCAGAATTGCTGCTTAAGCGTGTGCGAGTACGTGTGTGTCCAGGTTTAAAGTAAAAACTGCTGGGTTTCTGCCCCTTTGTTGCCAAACTTACAACGTGAGTGTCGAATATGTATATGTGTATATTTGTAACTTGATTTCTTTGTTTTAAAGTTAGCAGCCTTGCCATGCTGGAATGGCTGAATTATCCAAATGATACCTTGGTTATTCTGTTAAGACTTTTAGCCAATGTGTATTATCTTGCCCCCGAGGGATGTGACTCTCAGTTAGAATAGTTAGTATAAGAATTGCATTCATGTTCAGGAGTTGTCCGTCCTGCAGAAACCTCAGAAAGAGCTGAAAAAAAAATGATTGAAATAATTCATGGTGGGTATTAACGAGTTGGAAGTGTTTGTAACAGAGTAGCCTAATTAATTTTTGATGTAATATTCTTAGACTACATTGGCTTGACTTTAATATCAAGAACTCATGTCAGTAAATCTGTGGAGGTCTCTGTTGGGCATTGTCCAAGGCACCTGGAATGTGTCAGTGAACAAAACAGACTGTTGGTCTTTGAGCACTTATTCAGAGTCTGGTTCACGATGAATTATACCAGCATACCTCCCCCAATTAGATTTTTTTCCTTTCTTTGTAGCGTTATCGGCTAGCCTTCATTCATGCCCTTATTCATTTATTTGTGCCTCTTTTATTCATCCTTCACTAGGTAGTAATGTGCAAGCATGTCCCAGTCTCTGTTCTGTGTCCCGAGTATGATGGAACACTTGCACAACACATTAAGCCTGGTATTATGTTTGTGGGCATGTTTTTTTCCTCAACTGATCTGAAAAATGGGGGGAAGGGTCCATCATCGGCCCTTCTTTCTGCTTTGGACATAGTGGCTATAGCGGGACATTATTCTTTCCTTTTCAAAGCTTCCCGGGAAGAGGCAGCAGGTCAAGGGTGTTGGCCCGAGGCCAGCGGGTCGGAGGGCCTTGTTGAGGGGCGTTCAGCTCTCCAGGGGGAGACAATGTTCTCTGCTTTACCGCAGGTGCGGAGGGTGGGGCGAAGAATGGCAACTTTGTCAGTTTAATCTCTACACCCCTGGTTCTGGGGTCTGAGTCCCCGGGCTTCTGAGTCGGTGGTTCCAGGGATTGATTGATGTATTATGATTATATTATAAAGTACAGGGTTCTGTTGAGTCAGCCATCTGGCCAAATGTTTGAAAATGGTTTCTTTCCCTTTTCACTGACTCACTGCCATTCTTAGGAGGAGTGGGCTTCTCCCCAGGACTCCTGAGATGCTTGGCTGGTGCTGGTGGATTTTATTTCTTGAATTTTTTGTGGGTAGGAGAGTGATGACATACCCACGATGAAAACAAACAGAGAAAGCTCAAGGAGCCCATTTATATTCTACCAGGAAAGGCAAAGAAGAATCAGTCATTTACCCCAGATTGTTTCACTTCTCTCCCCTCTCCACCTCTGGGGCCTTCAGTCTCTGTGCAGGGAGACATTTGTTCTGGGTGTGCTCAGTGAAGTGCTTTGAGCCTGGAGAGCGTGGAAAGAATCTTTATTTAATGGAGATCCTAGGCTTTTTACGTATATTTTAAAAACCTGTCTTGCTCTCTTTTTCATTTAAAGGCACGAGTGATCCCTATGTGAAATTTAAGCTGAATGGGAAGACTCTGTACAAAAGTAAAGTCATATATAAGAACTTGAACCCAGTTTGGGACGAAGTAGTCTTATTGCCAATACAAAGCCTTGATCAAAAGCTGCGTGTGAAGGTAATCCCAGATGACTTTCAAATCTGCTCTTTTATTAAAAACATTTATTTCTCAGCCATCTTCGCCCTCTTAAAAGTCAACTTCCCCAAATTCATTCTTGTATCATTCCTAAGCACTGGCTTAAAAATATAAGTATGGAAGGGATTCTTTATACCCTTGGTCAAACTGTATGTTACTCTCAGATCTAGCAGAGTGAAAATAATATCTCCATTGATTGTATTTAAACTTACTGAATGTGGAAGAAATATTACTGCCAGTGCAGTGGTGACAAGTACTAAAGCCTTTCTCAGAGAGCTTTAAGCTACTGGTTGTAAGCATCAATTGCTCTAACATCTGGGTTAAAACTGCATGAGTTGAGTGCAGGATGGGATTGCTATAGAATATTTAGCAAATTTCTGTTTAATTGGCGGATTTGCTCACTGCGGAAAATACTAAATTTTAATGAGAGACCATTTAAACTACAGAGAGTGGTCCATTGTGCATAATATCTTAACGCATATGAATACTGCCTTAAAAGTATTTTCTGTTATTTTGGCCATAGTAAGCAAAATGCACAGGTTTGAATAATTTTGTTCTCCCCATCAGCTTGGTTAAATTCTTCTTTATACTGTGCAAATTATTTTTAGATCTAGAAGACTGAATTCAAAATTCCCAGCCTATTGCATTTATCCATACTTTCATATACTCAGTTGGTTTGCCATATTAATGTGTGTTACTGGCCTCCTTCTTCTTTGTAGGTGTATGATCGAGATTTAACTACATCTGATTTCATGGGTTCTGCATTTGTCGTTCTGAGTGATCTTGAGCTTAACAGGTATTGTAATTTTACCATCTAGTTGTTATTAGTGAATTTTAGAGGGAACTCAAGATAATCAAATGACAAAATCAGAATAAATGAAAGAGTGCTTTAAAATGTGAGTTTTTCTATAATTTTCGCTTTTTAGCTCCCAAATATATATTGGTCAGATATTACATCTTCTATAACATAACCTAAAAGGTGTATTGAATTTTGTACTTTCGTGTTCATTAACCTACTTACCTTAAAATTAAAACCAGTATTTACATTTTCTTTGGGCAGTAGGGGAGAAGAATCAGTTGACCAACTGTTGAATTAGGCAATGCCAAACAGTTTCTCTACCCCTGAAGATGGTTGGTTTATTTTCACTGAATCTGGTGCTTTTTTTAACTTGTGTCTCACCCCTGTTCAGGGGTAGGAGATTTTTTATCATAAGCTCCTGATGTATTCTAAGGCTATAAAGTACTACCAATAAGTGCTACCATCATTTGTTGCTTTTTGCTTATAGGACGACTGAACATATTTTAAAATTGGAAGATCCAAACAGTTTAGAAGATGACATGGGAGTGATTGTATTAAATTTGAGCCTAGTAGTAAAACAGTGTGATTTCAAGAGACACGTGAGTGTGACCCTTTTGTTCTTTTTAAAATTCTCCATTGCAACTTTTCTTTGATAATTGGGTTGCCAGATGGCTGACATTTTTGTATTTATTTGGGTAGGGGGAAAAACTGTATAGAGACTTAAAGTACCTATCTGTGATAATGTACACCCTTTCTTTTGGAAACCTGGAAAGAAATCCAGTAAGGAATGATCTCTATTTTGGCTAGGGATGTAAACATTACTAATATTGTAGCAATAATACTATTGCTGTTATTAAGTGTTTTTGCTGCTTGTGGTTTGCTTGTCACAGATCATACAAAATATGCTTTTTCTAAAGGTTAAGGTTTCCATTTACTGTTTTCTTAGGTACTAGATGACTTAGGCATTATTTAGTTATGAAAAGCTGTTCCCAGGGTTTAGTCATTGTGTTGTACATTACTAAGGTAATCAAGTATACATTTGCAGCATTTCCGTTTCATCTTCCCTTTTCTTTTAGCTACCAAATTTTCTATTGAGAGTTCTTCTGGGAAGACACACATTTAATATTGTCTAGTCTGTTACACGGTAATTTCTAGTTAATGCATTACCTATTAAAGATGTCTGTAACATCAAAAAGCATTGGATTTTGTGACAGTATGATGGGGACTCTGTTTTTAGGAGCAAGTATGTGAATACAAACCATAATCTTATTTTATATTCTGGTATTATACTTTAAAATTCCAAGAATGAAAATGAGAATGAAAGCATCTTGGATTGTCATTTATTTGAAAGGCATTTAAAAAGCCAATTAAAAACAGCTACTTGAAAAAGGACTAAGATGTGTTAACATTTCAGCATGTTTAGAATCTGGTATGAAAATCTGAAGCCTGTTTATAAAGTAGGCCTCCAATAATACCTCTTGAATTGAGTCAGTGGGGTCAGTGTGGAGAATATTCTTCATTTTGACATTACCTTTGCAGTTAGTTGTAATTTATTTTCATGATGAAAATCATGAGTGATTTACTAGTAAACTCACTGAAGATAGTTTAAAGGAGTAAAAAAAACAAACAAAAAAAACTGCACAGTGATTTTTCAATTGCCAGAGGGTCAACTAAACAGTTGCTATTTTTAATCTGAATTCTTTACTTATGAGCATTTACTTGATGATAACTTTGGGGGGGGGAGATCTCCATTTATTAATTAAGAAGTGGCAATGTTAAAACCTGAGGCCTCAATAACATTGATATTTTGATGCTAAAATGTCTTAAATTGATGTCAAAAATATTTTTTTTTCTACCCAACATAGTGGCGAGGGACTTCCTTTAACTTCTCTTAGTTTTGATGGCATTGCCATCGGATTCAGTGGCAGGGCATCCAGTAGGTGACCGGTTCCTTGAGCTGGATGCCAGGTTGCGATGACATGCCATGGAAATGAGCATATTATTTGCCACGTGGTTGCATAATTGCCAGCTGATACGTTCTGAAAATTTCTTACATATTTAAGTGGGGTTTGTAAACTTGGATAATGACCTCAGGAAGATAGCTGCATATTTCAGCTGCATAATAGCTGTGTATTTATTCCACATGTGGATTTTTCTGTAGTGTATTGGATCATATTTAGCAGTACTACTGTCACTTAAAATAATGTTGAAATATTGCCAAAATTTGGAGTTTTTAAGTAGAGCCATTTCAGTCAAAATTTATTTCAAATTGCAGAGCAATTAATACTCAATGCAGCTTGAGTTTGTTTTTGGAAAACATCTCAAAGCCTATCTTTTCAGAGCCCTAAAAGGAGACACACTTGTCATCCTATTTAGTTTGGCCCTTCTTTCCTTGACTCCTCCACGCCCTGTTTTTGAGAGTTTGTCAGATGGTACGCATTATCTCCTTGCTGGTACGATTTCTCATTTTCTTCGTTCTTTGCTTGTCTGGCAGGGTCTCGTGTACAATCTATTTACTATATATACGAGTGTACATACATATATATACATAGCCATGTATATGTATGTGTGTGTATATAGATGTACATATATAATAAAATGGGGTATTATAGAAATAATAATAATGGTAATGCCTGTTCTATTTGTTCTGACTGGTAGTGTTATTTTTCTGTTTATATACTTGTTCAAAGTAAACCTGAGCAAGGAATAATTTATCCTTGGCCATGTGTGGCTATTCAACTTAACAGTGCATATCAGGGGCCCTTTGGATAGAGTAACTATCAGAAAACTGTTGATCTTTTCATTGAGTTTAAGTTAGTATTTAAAGATATTCTTCTATTGGGTTTTTAAATGGGGTAACTAACACGGGGGACTGAGATTATTTGGGAATAATTTGTTTATAACTTTCCATTTTAATTTAAAGCCTGATAGATTTCAGTTTGAATTCTTGGTTTTGTACCCATATTTCTTCCCGTTGTCATTGAGGCAGTCTTTGTTGCTTTAGAGCCAAGCCAATAAAAATCTTAACGTGTGCAAAATGTCTGTGAATTGACCCTCAGGGCCAGGGATTTAAGTGCATACGGGCATGGTACAGTTAGGAGGTAAGGCACTAGGTGGAGGGCTGATAAACCTGCCCTCTGTCTCTTTTCTCAGCAAAAATAGGATTTTAGTTATAATTATGAGCTCTGTCCTCAGACTGCCTGGGTTTGAATCCCGACTCCACTATTTTTAGTTTTGAGAAGTTAACTGATCAGATCAAATTCACAGAATTACTTAATTCTCAGCTACAATTTGTGAAATGCGGATTTAAAAGAAAGATTATCTATTTTATAGGTTTGTGAAGACCAGCATGATCAAATATAGTGCTTAGCACGGAGTAGACGCCCAATATATGATAGCTCTTAGTACTGTAGTAAGCAGACAGTAATACTCATTTTCCAGTCATTTCCTTATCTATTTTTTAATCTTTGGTGATATAAAAATCAAATGAATTGTATTTCAAAAGGCTATTTAGGAATAGCCATGTGTACCTACAAGATGGTGAGTAATTTTAGTGGTTGTTCTGGGTGAAATATTTGTTCATATGTTGTTGGGAAAATACAAAAAGAACTGATTTTAATACCCAGATTGTAGTATCTGTAACTCTGGGTCACATGCTGAGTGGCTGAGCTTCCAGTTTCACCAGGGAAAGTGTTTTTCCTGAAGAATATTTTCAAGACATTTTTGTACCAGCGTTTCTACTTGCTGGTCCCTGGAATATAAGTGGATTTTCCCCAAAGACAATTTGTTTTCTGGTTTCTAATTTCCTGGGGAGACTTATTGGCAATGTGGATAGATCATTTGCCTAAAGGCATTTTTTTCCTTAATCATAATAGTTACCATGGGCTGCTCAATTAGATTCATAATTGAGTTGTAATCTGCCAAATTTTTCCAAGTTTTAACATCCAGTTAGCTGGTTAACCAGCCAGAGTAGAGCTTTGCAGTACTGGACGGTGACAGGAGTAATGAGAGGATTTTGTTAGGAGAGAACTTTACTTGTAGACGAAATTCAGCAGTCTTAGCTCGACAAATGAGAGATCAAAAGAGAACAGTGGTGAAGTTACTGGCTGTTCAGAACATTTTTTTCTTCCCTCCCTCACTGGTACGTTAGCCTATTTTTCTTCATTGTGAAGAAATGACTCAGACTGTTTTTTCCTATTATTTCGAATATTGAGATTTTCTCAGCAGAGGGCAATGGAATTATTTTTTCTAGTATCTAAAACTACAGAACCCTAAACATGAACTAACTTTGTCCATGAATTTCTTAAACATTTTTATAATGCTATCTGGGTATTTCAGGTAGGAAAAACCTGCCTTTCCACATTTCTTTTCGAGGTAAAATTAGAGTGTTTTCAGGCAAATAAAAACATAAATGTACTTGTAAGGACTGAGCAGTATTCTATGTCCTTGTTTTTTCATTTTTGAATACTGTGAGAAAATGATGTAACACAACCACAGAAATGTGATTTTTCTAGGTTTCTAACTATTTTCTTGCTCAAATGTGTTTTCTCTGAAACCTCAGAATGTGGGTGTCAGTTGTTTGAATGTAGTCTGCACCATCTAACTAGCATGGTAACATCATCGTGTTGTTAACGGCTCTATTTCTCTCTTTTATTTTGCCATTTTTCACGATTCAATGGACATAATCCTTAGCGTTGGTCAGATCGGAAGCAGTTAAGCGCCAGCAAGGTAAATATAGCTGTTTTTTTTTTTCTTTACATCATGTGGTTCACCTTTGTAGCAAAGACCAATGTAGACAAGATTATTATCCAACCTTTACATGGAAAGGCTTTCTTTTCCTCTTACTGCTGTTATGAGTAAAAAGGAAACAAACTCCCTTTTAAAATTTCATTTAATAAGGGCATAGCCAGATGTTTGAACTTACACTTGTTTTAGTGTTGACATTTTATATGTACCGGCCGTGTTAGAATGTTACACTTCATTAAGCTTGAATTATTTGGAGTTGTAGTGCAGTTAGATTTAGTCCTTTAGAAAGCTATTTACCATTAGGTGGAAACTGTTATAAGGGCAGTGAAAAGATTGAGAAGAATACATGGTATATTTTATCAATCTTTTTTATATTACTTTTATTTTACCTTTTTTTGGTGTGTGTGTGAGCGTTTCTTTAAAGATTTCTCCATGAAATACCGGTGACTTTTTTACATTGTTAGTATCTTTTTAAACAATTATATACTTCTGTGCAATTTATAAAAAGTATAGGTGTACCAAGGTAGGGATGTGTTATTATTAGGTTATTAAGGTAACACATTGTAACTTAAGTGACTAAATGTCAAAATTAATGTAAATGTAAACAAAACCAAAAATATTATGTATAACATACTTTAGCAGGTCTGCTGCTTTTAAAAGAGGAATAACCAAGATGGAGGTGGCCGTGATGTGTCCGTGTATGAGGGGAGGGTGCGTAGGCAATCTCTGTATATGCATTTATTTATACACACACATGTGTACACAGATATATGCCATCTCTCATTTCTAACCTCACCACACTGCAGTTGTTTACTTCTCTATAAAATAAGGAGATTGAAACAAAGATTCCGTGTGTTTGTAAGAGTGTGTGTATGTGAAAGAGAGAGGAGAGATTTGTAACCTGACTAGTTCCTAGGAAAGAAGGTAAACTTTCTAAACCTTGCTTTTTCAAATCCAGAGGAATCAAAGTTCTGACTCTTCCTAAAATGTATATCCTTTGCATTTTTGAGCACTTTAAAAATAACCAGGCTAAGGTGTTTTTTTTTTTTTTTTTTTAATCCTACCTGTTCACTTGGTTTCCAAGACTCTGGTTCTTTTTAGAAATAAACTTCAGAGGCAATAAATAATCATGTGAAGTGGTCTCAAAAAATTCCTCCAGCTTTTGTCTTATTCCTTTATAGTCACTAGAGGGTAGAAGAACATCATTTCTCTGCACAGAAGGGCGCCCGGCTCTCCCTCTCATGTATTAAGAGTTGCTGTAACCATTCGCAGCGGTAAAGTTTCCCAGCATGCTCTGGCGAAACCTGACAAAGCAGTATTTTCTCATTTATTGATTCTGCTGCAGCACTAAAACACTGGTACTGTACATCAATAACCATCTTTAGTTAGGGACATCCGGCCTGTGGAAGAGCACTGGCAGTTTGCGGAAGAACATAAAGGCTAGAAAGAAAAATTGTGAGCTTGGGGAATATGGGAGTCTAGGGGATGACAGGAGAGGTTAGGAAGAACAGTCAAAGGAATGAAGAGGGGGAGGAAAAATGTTATCAAAAATATGAAAGGAACAGAGGATCCTGGAACTGTCATCTTCTTTTTTCCCTGTCATTGTAGTTTCTAGAAATTTGACTTCAGTGCACTGGGCTCAGAGACTAAATGCTCAAACCTAATACAATGTTTAGTAAAACCTTAGATGAATATAGGTCATTGAAAGCTACTTGCTATCTTATATGAGAGATGCCATTTATATATTGGTGAAGAGTTTCAATTGTTAGGTTGACATTTTGCTGCTTAGAGTTTGCAGTTTGAGAGGAAAACATGAGATAGCTTCTAATTTAGCTTATGAAAATGAGTCATGTGGAAAATCTATAGACTCTGTGATTAACCTTCTGTGTAAGTAGTTAAAATACCCTGATCAACCTATCTTGGTATTTTTAAACTATAAGCTTCTCTTTTAGGATTTCCATATTATATTTAAAAATTAGGTAACAGAAGTTTAATATAAGGAAGATTACTTACTATGAGTATCTAAAATTTCACTAGCCCTAAGTGATGTATTACCTATAAAATGTCATTGACTCTTTCACCTCAATCTTATTCTTATAATAACTTAACTTTATTTAAATAATTGCTCTTAGACCCATAAGTTTATAATTTTGCATCATCTAGAGGGACCCAGAAGGGCAGAGTCTTTGTGGACTGTCTTCTAAAGCATTTCCTGAATTTTTCTTTTTTTTTTTTTTGGTCTCTCATGGGCTTAGTTCCCCAACCAGGGATTGAACCTGCACCCTCTGCAGTGAAAGCACAGAGTCCTAACCACTGGACTGCCAGAGAATTCCCCGTTTCCTTGATTTTGATACTGACCTTGATTTTAATACAGTAAATACATAGAGATTGCCTTTAAAAAATAGCTTTAGGTTTCATACAAAAGGCTTTGTTTTCCTTCTAACGAGTCTTTTAAAGAGAGAACTGAAAATCTTACTTAAAAGGACCTGAATCAGATAACTACTTCTTTTTAGATATTTACTATGCACAATCTTTTCTGTGAATAGATCTGTTTCCAAACCTTACTTCTCACTTTCTTATGTATATAATAGCTACAGAGATAGAAAATTAACAGCAGTTACTTCTCTTACATCAAATAGTCTAATGGGATAAAAACACGATGATAAAATACGGAATTGATGGGTCACTGATTGTATTCAGAAAATCTGCATATATACAGACCACACCCTTGCCCTTTCATTTGGGACTGTATTATGAGTGACCACAGTGCCCTTTTAGTTATGGATTTTCTTCATTTTAGATAATTTGCACTGAGATAAGTATTTATTCTCACATGGCTCCTCTTCTGACCCATTGTTTTATGCAATTATGTGTCAGCCGTTTAAGGTGGAAGACATCCCTGTACCTAGTGCAACATTTTTTTTCTGTACCCTGATCCTAGCATTTACTCTTTGTCTCTCTCTAGTCCAGGAGTCATTGAACTTCAGCCTGAGTGCAAAATTCAGCCCTATGTCTGCTTCTGCAAATAAAGTTTGATCGGAACGCAGCTGCACTCATTTGTGTAGGCACTGCCTCTGGCTGACGTGGCAGAGTTGAGTACTTGGGGCAGACCCTAATTCTTACTACCTGGAACTTTACAGAAAGTCTGCCCGCCCCGCCCTCACTCCAGCCTAAGAGTGCTGGCTGCTTCCTCCTGTCACTGACCTTAACTTTTCTCCATATACTCTATTTGGCGTCTCAGCTTTTCCATCACCTGTTCTCCTTATATTCCCTCTGTTCGTAGTACCTGGAATGGTTCTCTTTTCCTGTTGTATTCCCTGACAAAATATAGGGGTTACGCTCTTGCTTTCGGCTTTTTGGGATACTTTATTTCAGTGTCATGACTTGGTAAAGAGTCATGAATTACATGGTGAGGGTTCTGCCTGAATTTAGGTTATGTCCTCCCTTGTCTCTTTCCCCTTTTCCACTTTCTCTTTTTCCCTTGGGCTCTGTCTGCGCCTCTGTTTCTAGCTCTCTGACATCTAGGACTCAGAACAGGTAGGCGGTCTCAGAAAGGTGGAGTTAGTAGTAGCAGTGTTTTGCTGAGGTTGGTCTTGAACCCAGAGAGCTGTCTGTTGCATGGGCCAGCGCCTCCTTTCTCTGCTGGTTTGTCCACTTGGGCTTTTTGAAGTGTGCCATTCTCAGCCTCATCACCCAGCAGCCCCCTGTGATGGGATGCTGGTTGGGTCTTGTGACTATACGCTGTCTTGCCAGGGGGTGACGTGGCATCCTTGTCAGTTGTGACCCCTCCCATAGGCTGCTGCCCCGGGGGTGGCTGTGTCTGTGGGTTAGCTGTCTGGCCAAATGAGTGAAGTCTGGGAAGTCTCAGCAAATTATTGTGGTTGTGCTTTTGCCTTTGATTCAGTTATACAGGTTGACCTTGTCAATTTTGCTTCTAACACGTGGGCCAAGTTCACTGAAGACCTCATTGCAGGTTGAAGCACTTTGCAGGGCTGGGACTCCGGTGGCTTTAGAAGTGTGGTTTTAGCATATTTAGCTCCTGTAGGAGCTAGTTTAATGTGGAGGAACTTAAATTGAAAGAGGACAGTCAGAGAACTTGGAGGGAAGCTCTTTCTGTCTGTCTGTCTGCCTATCTATCTATCTATCTACCTGTCTATCTATCTATCATCTACCTATCTATCCAACTACATATCATGACGTGCTTTGTGACCAGAGCCCAGGTAAGAACCAGGAGGAAGTTTGGATGATTGTTTTGTCTGTCCTATAGTTTTGGGTTGAGAAGAAGCTGCTCAAACTGGAAGAGATGCCATTCCTCTCACCTTACTGGTAAATGCCCTCTGTCACTGTACCTTTCTCTAGGTGGACCCATGTCCCTTCTTTCGCTATAAGCCCAGGAAGTAGCACAAGCAAAACCCCTTGCAAGAAGTGTGGTCCATTTGTAGAACTAAACTGAAAGTATTGTGCCTGGACCACTTTCCCAATTAATAGAATGCTTTTTGTTTGATTGGTTCCTTTTCATTTTGAGACATTCCTAACTCAAATGCCCACCCTTAGTAATACCTTTTACTTTTTTGTTTTCTTGGTTAAATTTGAAGGATTGGAGAATGGTATACCCCAAACAGCCATATACATCCATATACCTATCTATCTCATCTATATATCTACCTAATTTATTTGTCTGTCTGTCTGTATGCCTATCTCGCTTTCTACCTACCTACATGCCTGCCTATCTATCTAGAAGTGACACTGCACGGGCACACATCTAAATATCTTAACCCCGATGCTTCTACTGCCTTGTTTTGAAGTCTAGGTCAGCATCACCCTGAGCAGAATGGTTTCTAGAGGCTTTCCTCATTTCTGTGGGCTTCAGTCATGCTCAGGTAAGACCTTGGATCTGTTAGAACTCTCTGTTAGAACCTTGTGTGCCTCCAGCCCGGAAGAACAGAGCCACTTCCTTCCTAAACTTTGCATCAGATCTCTCCTCTCAGTGACATTAGGTTCAGTTTTGGCCAAAAAAAAAAAAAAAAAAAAAAGCCTCTCACTACTGAGCACATACTATATTGTCAGGAACACTGTCCTGAGAATTCGGAGACAAGAGTTGGCCATCATAACTGATGAGGTATTAGGAGAGGTGAGAGTGAGGAGGTGGGGATATTCAGAGACTAGGCCCTTATCTTGGCTTTACAGGTGGGTGGGGTGGATTGAAGGCTGGGGACCAAGAAAGCTGGAGTGAATCTCACCAGATGAGAAGGAAGAGGAAGTGAATTGAGACAGGACATTTATAAAATAATGTGGTGCATGGCAAGTGCTCTGAATTCTTTGTTATCAGTTCCAAAGGAGAGCCCCTGGGCTAACACCATCAGCGTCACCTGGACATTTTCTGAAATGTGGATGTTGGGCCTCCATTTCAGGCCTCTGAGATCAGAAACTCTGGAAACCGGGCCCAGCCATCTTTTAGCAAGGCTTCCAGGTGATTCGGAAGCATACTGATGTTTGAGAGCCACTGGTGAGGGTTAGGGTATGGCGTGGGATGCTAGGGAAAGTAGGAGGCAAAGCCAGGGATGTTAGAGGGGCAGGCCTTGTAGAGCAGTGGGGAGCACTGCTAAATCTTAGGTTTGGCTGGGATTAGGGTGAGGCAGGTGAGGTGCCTGGGGTGTAAAACGTGAGAAGGCACTCGGGCTCAGGGGCCAGCCCTGCCCTTGCAGAAGACTGAGAAGTGAGCACCTCCTTAAATGTTTCACCCTGAATGCCTCACTTGCCTCACCCTAGTCCCAGTCTCGTATAGGGGTGCCCTTAACCTATTTTAAGTGAAGGAGAGACATAGAAATATGGAACACAGACATGAAGGCCCGCAGGATGACCCATGTGAATCAAGAAATACTAGTTGATGAATATTATTGTATATGAGCCCAGCATTTAATATTGAGCTTTCTAGAGGTCAGGGCAAAAAGGAAAACCTTGTTGAATCACATGGCCTTCATTTCCCCCCCCCCCTCAGTCCAGAACCCTGAGAATCATTGGGTATTTATGGACTTTATCAATTTTTAGAAATCTTCTCTTAGTCTAATTTTTATTTTTAAGTTCAAACATGGAGTGAGGATATTCCCTTTTAATTAAAAAAAAATTAATATAATCCTTTTAGAGCTAACATCTTTGTGCACACAGATTATTCATATCCTTGGGACTGTGAAATAGTTTTCATCTATAAATATAAATCTCATCTTTCATGTCCATTCCCCTGTGGGAAATTTAAAAGGCTTCCTTTATATCCTATGCAAAAATGTTTGTGTAGTTCTAGGAGAATTTATGCCTACAGGGTTCTCTTCAGATGATATAAGGAGCTGTCGAGTAGCAGCTTTCTGGAAGCCTGTTGCATGAACGTATGGATCTTCTCATGTCATGCTATAAAGGCTGTTGACAATGAGAAGTAGTTTTACATATTGAAAAAGCTTGGAAGGAATATTTCAGGGAAACCTTTTATAGACTGAATGTTCTTCCTTAGTTTTTCTAAGCATTGCCAACATAGTTGGAATCTTGCTTTACTCCTCATTTTGCTTACAAAGTTAGTTCCTTTCTTTTTTTTCATGCATTTGTCTCCTTGACTCCCTACTTTCTCACAATGACTCAGGAGAAATAATTAATGAGAGTCAAAATAAGATGGATTGGCAACATCGGAACACATACTTTTAAGTCTCCATCACTGAGATGATCTAAAAGGTACCCATACAGTAATTGGCAGCAGTAAGGTAGGCCTAGTACAAAAACCTTGTAAAAACATTTTCTCAATGCCCCTATTTTTTTTAATATTTATTTATTAATTTATTTTGCTGCACCAGGTCTTAGTTGCAGCATGCAGACTCTCAGTTGTGGCATGCATGTGGGATCTAGTTCCCTGCCCAGGGATCAAACCCGGGGCCCCTGCATTGGGAGCATGGAGCCTCAACCATTGGACCTCCAGGGAAGTCCCACCCCTATTTTTAATTTTAATTTTTTTAATGTTTTGGTGTTTTTTTGTCACCCAAGGGAGTTCTTTGAATTGTTACCCCGTGGTATTGGTCAGCATAGTTAGTTATGGACTGTGGCATCACTGAATATAACATTGCTTTTGATAACTGCAGGCTATGGCCCCAGCTTCTGGACTCTGTGCCCTCCTATCAGGATCCTTCTTTACTTCTGACCTCTCTGCTATTCTCCCTGGCTTGGGACGGACAGGAGGCATTGAGCTGACAGGTCCACTATCCCAGGGTTTCCTTTGTAGCCACACTGGGAATCAGGGTACTGGAGTCCACATTGCTGTCTTCACAGCATGCCACTTGGCCAAAATCCTCAAATAATGCATGTTGCCAAGCTGCAATCTGCTTTTTATGTCTCAGGAAGGAAAATCTATTCACTGTTTTGAGAGTCTATTCCTAGATCAAAAACTCCTGAGAATTCTGCACCTGTTGGAAGTGAGCAGACGCTCCACAGCCTATACTTTCAGTCTTTCTCCCTTTCTTCCCTTCCTTCCTGTGAAATTTTCGTGACCTGGAAGCATATTAATGTTTTGGAATCTGTTTCATTTTTACAAAAGCTAGTATGTTTTAAAGTTAAATATCACACCTTGTTTTCACTAGTCATAACTAAGTTGCATGTTTCAAAAGAAAGTCACTTTTTCTGGGTGTGGATTTGGTGGGGTGAGGGCCAAGGAAGAGAGCCTATGAATGAATCCACGTAGAAATAGTAAAAGGTTCTGATCTTCTGGGAGGCAGGAGAAAAATAACAAAACCCTGATGTACTATATTTTATCCATTATGTCTGCTGAGAAATTAGGGTCGGGACCCAGAAGCTTTGCTCTATCTCCTGGTGTTTGTTTCAGCTCAGGTGGGGTGGGTTTCTCCTTTTGATGGGTCATTTCCTTCTCTGCTTTCACATTCCAAGCTGCATTAAGATGACAAATTTCACATATAGGGCTCGGGCACGGTCATGAAAACCTGAGCTATTGAGCTAACAGAGTGAGTGCGGAGGAGTCGATTTATGGTGGGGAGAAAGGGAGCTTTTGACAAGCACAAAAGATTTGGATAGCCCAGATCTGCATCAGAGCACACATGGGATGGCCCGGATGCCGCCCACAACCACAGACCCTGCTCTTAAGCCTCATCACAAGTCTCAAGGGTGGAAGAGAAATGCGAAAGTAGTTAAGAAACATCTTTAAAGCTCATACTCATATCCTAGACTGCATCGCTCGCAAGTGAAACTTTTTTTGGACATGACCTTATAGTGGGCTTTGCAGAAATACTTAGGGTGAAATAAGTAGGCTAATGGTCCTGTGTCCTTTTCTATCTGTGAACTGTGCAATAAATACTTCTCTTTTCCTACCCCGCTTTTAGTAAGGAAAAAAAAAAATCTTGGACAGCAAAGAGCAAGTCCATCACATCAAACATGACTGTGTTAAATACTAAAATGTTCAAAGTCCGACTGAGATAGATAAAAGCTTTGATGGAAAGTGGATATTTCCCAGGGACATTGCAAGCAATAATCCAGATGTTAGAGTGTAACGCAACGAGTGTCCGTGGATAGATCAGGAGCTCCAGCCAAGCCGGGCCTGATGTAGGCCTTTGCCTTGCCCTCCCATGCTGTTCTGCCATATGGAACCTATCTCTGGGCCCCCTTAATAACCAGCTTTGGATTCCATTTTCACAGAGCTCATAGAGCTAAGTGGGACTGTTTTATGGACAAGTTAGAAGCCTTTCCAAGATAAACATCCAATTTGAAATTAGGACATACCAAGCCGCAAAATTATTTTAGGGCATATTTCATGGAAGCACTGCCATTTTTCTTAGGCAATTGCCAGACTGTAGGATGCCCTTTGATCCCTTGTGGACATTACTCCCTTCTTTATAAAAAGGATTTTGAAATAGTTGCAGTGTTTAGGGAGGAATATATCTGTCGGAACTTTGAAGCATAGCCATGGGACAGGTCATGCTTCAGCTTGTTGGTTGGCAAGTCGAACTTTAAGAAGAAAAAAACATAAAAAAGGAAAGTGCAGCAGGATATATGAATCAAAATCTCATTTTCTTTTTAAAGATAGAAATGTTCAGCCCGTGTGCTTACTAAGCTAGAGAATGTATTAAGTGTACTACATCTGTATGCACACATATAGATTATATACATATTTATATATGTATCTGTCTATATATTGTGATGGTGTGCATTGTTTTTAGCAAATATAAAATTACTTAACTTTATTTCCTACACCTTCATTATTGAATATATTCTGTCCACAACCCAACTGCAAATAGAAGTTAGAGAAAGAAGTGTTCATGTTTTCCAGAGGAGAGGGTTTTTTTCTTTTTTAAAAAAATTACTTATTTTCCCATCTCCCTTTCCTGCTCTGTTTCAGCACCTCCAAACCCCTGTGTGTATGTGTGCATTTGTGTGTGTGTGTGTGTGTGCATTTGTGTGAATTCCAATTTCAAGAGAAAAGCAACACAGATATGAAGTTGGGAGTACAGATTTCCTTAAAAGTATTTTGTTTAAGGAAATCATAAAAGGATCCAAACACTTGGCGTTATTGCATCATTTATTAAGGGTGGTGGAGTGACGTGTGTTGGATGAGGTAAGCTGGCATGTAATTAACATGGCACTGACATACTGTGTGTTGTGATAAATTGTGACTAACTGGTCATCAAACTGAGCAAATTGATGCCTAAATGATCTCGAAGATAGAGTGAGCAGATGACAGGAATGAATATATAGTGTTAGAAATTCATTGCTTTACTATGATCCTCGACACCGTCTACCTTCTTCAGCCCATTTATTTCTCCCTCAAATCAAGCCGTCCACACTCTGTGCCATTTCACTTATTGAACGGAGAACGTGAATGAACTCCGCAGCCTGGACTGCATGCAGCCTGCAGATCGTGTCGGGGATCCTCACTCAAACAAACTAACTAACCATAAAAAGACACTGTTGAGACCTTCAGGGCATTTAACAGTATTAAAGAAATGATGGTTACTTGTGTTGAGTGTGATCATAGCATGGTTCTTATGTAAAAACAAACAAGGATTTTGCTTTCAAATATTTCAGGCAGAAAAAAAAAATAGTGAAGGGATAGGTGAAATAAGGTTGACAAAATGTCGAATCTGATAAATAAGCACATGGAGGTTTGTTGTTCTATCTTTGTGTGTGTTCGAAAATTTACATAATGGAAATTAAAGTGTGCTTGGCCTCTTTATAATTTAATAATAGGGGATATTTGCCTTTTTCTATATTCTGTTTAAGGTGTGTGTGAGTAATACAATGTAGAAAAGGAAACAAAAATAAGGTAACAAGTTACTGAACCCCTACTGGGTCCCAGCCATGGGGCTGTGTTCTTTACGCAGCCTTCCCTCTGCAAAGCTCATTTGGCTGGCTAGCCGATTACAGGCTATATCTGGAGTTGTGAATCTCACAGTGGTGTTAGGCTTTTTAGTCATAGCCCAAGGAATAAAGGGAAGTGGGGACAGATTCAAGTGTGAAGGATAAATTCAAAACCATAATTTCTAAATGCCCAGAGGTATTTTGTTTCCCTGAAAAGTAGTGCCTCGTTCTTATATCTCTATTTCCCAGAATGCCTTTCTTCCCTTCCTACTATTAAAATAGCCAAAGGCCCAGCTGAAGGATTGCTACCAAAGAGCACATCTAGGTGGGAGTACAGGCCAGTGCCAAATGCAAGTGTTGTTCGAATTCGTGCTTTGCTATATGTTTCAAGTCCAATGCTTGAGAAGGAAGTCACATAACTGTGATTGCAGGTTTGCAAAGCCAGTGAAGAATATTAACACTTTTACCAGGCAGGGAGTGCTATTTCTAATCAAATATTGAAAGCTGGAATTCCTCTGATCACCAAAGTCACACTCAAGAATTATCAGCGAGTTTATATGTTATCTTTATTTTTTGCTTTAGTCCTCTTTGATACGCAACCTCCGGCTCTCAGAGTTCTTGAAAAAGAACCAACTCTGGAATGGGATTATAAGTATAACTTTGTTGGAAGGAAAGAATGTCTCAGGAGGAAGCATGACAGAGATGTTTGTCCAGTTAAAACTAGGAGATCAGAGGTATAAAAGTAAGGTAAGTTCTGTCAGTTCCTTAAGGAGAACAATATCTTTAAGATTAAAACAATGGAAAAAAATATTTTCCCACTCTAAACTTCGCAAGAACAGAATTTATTTTTAACCCTCCTAACTGTATTAGGAGCAACCCAGAAAACAAAATAATTGTATAGGTGCAGTCTATTAATATGGATATTTGATCGCTTAGTATAATCTATTTTAATATACTAAACTAAAGCTAGAGAAAGCTTATTAAATAATAGATTTGAATGCATGGCTTATTTTTGTTTTGAAAATAAGCAAACTATGTTTCAGAGAATGAGGGAAAAGGATTACTAAATGCTTTCAACATCGTATAGAAATAAAATGGTATAATATGTTATAGTTGGATTAAAATATTTGAGTTAACTAAACATGTTTTCAAAATTATGTACTCCGGGCTTTCTCTAACTTGTTGGTATGAACACTAAAAATAGACATCTAGTGCTGCTGGGGGTTTTTTTGCTGTGATTTTTTTAAACTATCTAAAAAGTATTAAAAGTGATTTGTTTTGACCAAAGGTAATGGCTTTTTTTAGCCGTCTTTAAAAATCAATCATCTTATTCTGCTGATCCAACTTCCATTTAATTTTTAATCTCAGTAATTTGGTGTGGTTTTTATTTCAAAAACACTAGTCTCCAAACCATGGTAATTAATTAGTTTTACATAACTGTCAGACAGAAATATTTCCTATGTTTTATGGATTGAGGGAACTAGGGTACTTGAAAGTTAAGTCATTTGCCAAAAGCCACATAGGAAGAAAAACATTGGTGGAAGATTTTGAAAATAGGCCTGAGGATATTTGCAGTTTGGGCTTTTGAGTGTAGAGGACTTAACTGAAGCAGACTAGTTAGAAAATGATTTAGGGGGGCAAGAGGTTTTCTCTGCTGCACAATTTTCAGTGCAGAATCAAATATGAAATGTCATTTACTCCACAAGGAGTAGAGAATTGAAGCTCTTATTGAAGAATCGTTTATTATAAGAAATGCAAAAAATTGAAGACAAGTTACAGCAGAAATATACAGATAATTATTTTAACCAGGCAGTTTTAGGCTGTACCTCACAGTGAGTATATCCAGGATGACCACAGCTCTCCACTAAGATTCCTTTAATGATCCAGGGTCAGGGTAAGGATTTATAGAAAAATTATTCATCACTAAGCACACGTACCCTTTTAGACTAAGGGGAAGTGTAGAATTAGTCCAGTGTCTGCTACGTTCCCCCTTGGGGAATATTGCACTTAATTTGTGGTCTAATAGGTTTTTTTTTTCCTTCATGGTTTCAAAATGCCGTGATCTGATATATTTAAGCCCAATGATGATGAAAAACAGCGTAAATGATGTTACGTGATGTTGGCTGTAGCTGAGATCTGAGCAGTCCCTGTTTTCTCACACGGGGATATTTGGCCCCAGGATTTAATAGTTGGCCCTGAGGTCCTGATACTTAGTGGCCTGCGTTTTTGCTCACTTTTTATTCACAAATTGAATCTCTGTGTAATTGAAACAAAAATGAAAGTCCTGCCAATGAATCAAACACACAAGCAATTTGAAATCACTTTCGGAGAACACAGGAACACTTGTGGAGTTTTCAGACCATGCTTGTTAATTTTTAGGTTTGGCTGCAGTGGAATTTCATAGTCTTCCTCTCATTCTAGTGACGGGGTTCAGTAAACTTGGATTTAAAAATAGGCAGCGGCCTACAGGTTACGGGTTTCTCATGTAATGCATCTGACAGATGTTAATTAAGACTCCAGACTGTTAATTCATATAGTTCTTAAGCCAGCACTGAATGGATGTGCCAATAAAAATGTTACTTCCATTTGGTTAACCAATTAGTATCTTTCATAAGAGAGAACAACTGTAAAATGTCTATTGAGATATATTATATAGAGAGCATATCTCAATAGTCATTATTGTATGTGTGTAAAAATAATATATAATAAATATATATATCAAAAGTATGTGTTTTATTTATATATATATATATAAAATTTATGGTTTCTTTTGGGATAACAGTGTTTCTCCAAATTTGGTGGATAAATTAGTGAGTCTGGGGAATCAGCTAAAAGAGTATGATGTTTTGCCAATTCCCGGAACCTTGAAGTCCCTTTCGTTTCCAAAAAGAAAAGTTTAACTTTATAAGAGCAATCATAACCATAATTATGATCTCCTGCTGTTTAGAAATGAAATGAATGTGTAGTTGCTGTAGCAATGAATGCCATTTTAAGAAAATAAATAATATAACTGCATGTTTTCTAGACACTGTGTAAGAGTGCAAATCCGCAGTGGCAGGAACAGTTTGACTTTCACTACTTCTCTGACAGGATGGGCATTTTGGACATTGAAGTGTGGGGAAAGGACAGCAAAAAGCACGAGGAACGTCTGGGCACGTGAGTCTGCTCTGCTTTTTAAACGGTGGGAGATGTGTCTGCATTGAGGCTGGTCTGAGGGAATATCTTTATCTGTTTGAGCTTAGAATAAAACCTCATATCCCCACCCCAAGGAGCCATAAGTTAGCTGGGCCCTAACCTGGGGAAAGTTTTTTCATTTTTTTAATTTAGTATTGATTACAACAGAAGAAAATTGTATGTGCCAGGAAGTCTCTAAAGAAAGATAATGTACCATCTCAGACTCTTTGGGAAATGTTGGTATAAGTGTCCAATGCACCCTATGATTTGGGTTTTGCTACTTAGTGAAATACCGTATAGTTTAGTAACACTGTGAAGCTAGGTGTCCCAAATTGATGGAAACTTTTCAGTGTCCTTGATGAACTTGGTGGCAAATCATAATGAAATCTATTGAGGCCAGATTTGTTTTATTTCTTTACTTTGGACCTTCCTAACTTAATTGAGGGGCTCACTCGTACATAATAAAAAATAGTGTAAGTACTATTGCTTCCTTATAGGATTGTAGTAAGAATATAGTCAAATGCAATTGTGCCTGCACTGTGACTGCTCCAGTTTGAGCATGAAGGAGATGCCGATGGAAGCGTGCATCTCTGATCTTTCTGATAGCCCTGCAAGTTCGTGGTATTATTTTTGTTTTATAGATGAGGAAATGGAGGGCAAAAGGTTTGCATACATCTTCGCTGTAGGCTTCAGAGCAGCGAGTGCGAGAGTCAGGATTCTGTGTTTTCAAAGACCAAGTTTTTCCCACCAAACTACTGCCTTTTGTTCAGCCCATATGCATACAATTTGTCCACCAGTCCTAAGTATAAGCATTTAAAGGACTCTCAACGGCTGTTTGTGGGCTTTTTCAAACCAAGTTCTCTGGAACCCTGGGTTCAGGGAGATGCCTTGGGATCACCTTGGAGAACGGGGGTCTCCTCAAACCAGAGCATCTCCACTTTTACCTGTGCTCTACATTGGTAGAGCTCCATTCGAGGGAAGAGTTTCCTGCTGAAAATGAAAGATTGAAAACACTCATCCAGTAGAACCCCTTCATTTTATAGATGAAGAAGTCCAGAGCCCCAGAGAAGTCATGTTTTTCCGTCAGCAAGGAATTTAGGGGCAGAAATGGGATGAGCCCCAGCTAACCCGATACCTGATGCAGTGCTTTTTCTGTGTAAAACACTTAGCAGAGCCCGGTGCACGGAACGTCAGCTCTTTTTGCTGCCGTTACCCTGTCCCACCTCAGTGGCTCCTCCTGAGATAGACAGGTGGGAGTTTGGAGGCCGTGGAACATTCCTCCCATGCTTCTCAGCAGAGGCACCTTGTCTCATGGGACGGCCGGGCATGTTCCAGGTGCCTAATAAACCTGGCCCTCACCCACCTGATGCCAGCTACATTCCCCAATTATCCTGTGGAAGACACACACACACATACACTGACGGCTCATCCACACATGTCCAAACACCTGCTAGGAGAGCAGCACTGCTGACTGAGATATGGGTGCTTTTCCCTCCACGTGTCATGGCCCTTTGCTTTGCACAGCCCTCTCGTCCCCAGCTCTGTGCTGCTCTAGCAGGTAGTAGCCATGCTTCCTTGGAGATCTCCAGGGCCAGGTTTGTGTTTTGGGATACCAAACTAGGTCATGTCACACTCTCCAACCCAGGAGAGAGGTCTTCCTGTGGTCAAGCATTTGACAGATTTTGCCTGTCAGATGCCTTACTGGTCTCTCCCCAACCCTCTCCCCCATGGGGTAACTGAGACACCTCAGAGTCTTGCCAGTGTCTCCCACCCTGGTCACCACCGTGACACCCCAGTGCCCTGCCAACACCCACGGTAGGAGGGTCAGAAACTTTGTGCTAGCCAGCAGAGCAGGAATAAGTCACATAAATGCACAAATGCAGAGAACTCTGTGTCCCAAAGCGTTATCTGAATGGTGGGAATTTGGGCCCCCAGTGATGGATGGCCAGCGTGTTATTTTAGTAGGTGCAGAAAATAATGGCCTTTCATTCTGCATGTCATTGTGCTGTTATGTTTCTTTCACATAATAGGAAACGCTTTTCCAAATGAGTGTTAAGTTTCTTTACAGACACAAAGAATAATTGGAGATGTCCCTCTTATGCCATGTTTTGTCATTTATTATTTGAGCTATTTCCTGTTTGTAACTTAGATGTATACCTGCCCCAGTGGTCATTCTGTCCTTCCTTTTCATGGATTTTAAAGGATTTTTTTTTTTTTTTTTTTGGTATCCTTTTCCTTTTTCCTCTCCTAAGGTACAAAAGATAACAAAAGTATCTCTTGGGAGTTGGCTACACAGCATTACCCTGAGTGAACTTCCAGGTGGGGTGAGACCTACCCTAAAATACATACTTCTTGTCAGAGTTAAAAGAGAGATTGTGCTGGCATATGCGTATCACAGACCTGTTACTTACTGTTCCTTCTTATTTGAAAATGTTCACTTATTGTTTTCCTGTTCTTTGTTGTAATTCTAAGCCTCAGTTATTTTATCTCCCAACTGTTGGGAAATAACTTTTTGCATGAGAAGGGTCTTTGACAATGTTGAATGAGTCATAACTGTCCTCAGACCTGTCTCATATTTTGTGTTTGGATAACACCTTGATGCTAGTAATTTAAAGTTCTGCATGGCCTAAGAAAGTCCTCTGCGGGGCAGTTTGATATGAGGGAAGGAACACCAGCCTCTGAGTTGTACTTCCTGGACTGGCTGGTAACCACGGTGTTTGCTAGCTGCGTGACCTTGGGCAGTGACTTTGTGGTTTTCTGTTTGTGTAATGGCGTTTTCCACCAATTTGCAGGTCATCATGGCAATTGGCACCAATGTCTCTTGTTGGTAGCTATTATTATTCCTATTAATTTTGAGATTTTTTTTCTGGTTGGTAACTATAGATCCCCACAACATTTGCAACTAAAATTGTGTCATTTAAGTAACTGAAACACTAGTTAAAATTCAGCATATTTTTGTTTCTTCAAAACAGGAGAGACATTTTTTATATTTTTTGGTAGAAGTGATCAGTGACTGTCTTCCAGGACATGGTGGGAAGGACATTCGTTGACTGGAGATCTGAGCAGTGTCAATTAGCCTGAACAATACTGGGTTTTGTAGCTGTGGACAGAAAGCTGGCGTAGTGGTCCGTTATGTGAAGAGAAATCACGTTGGCATTGGTGGGTTGCTGGCTTGGTGATGGTTCAGGCATGGCCCACCCCCGCCTGGTAGCCAGCCTCCTCCAGGCTCTCCTGAGTCACGGGGAACTTTCTGAAATCCCTTCCACTGAGCCACAGGTAACTCCTGAGGAAGTCAGGGCTGGTAAGATGAAGGTGCTTGGGCAAACCCAACAGCCCTCCCAGACCAGGGTGCCTACTAATTCAGCTGTTTATTCATGGACCAAAATAATCCAGTCTTTTGAGTCCATCGGTGGTCTAGAGACAGAATTTTTAGGGAGGAGTAAGAAATAAAGCTAAATATAACCTGCCCCAACTTTTAAACAAAATGGCAAGAGTAGAAATACAGATTAACCCCCTTGTCAACCTGTGCCATTTCAACATGATCGTATCATTTTCTTAAAGTATATTTTACATCTCCCTGTGATTCCGGAGATTAATTTGTCACAGAATATTCTAGACTTAATTTAGTTTGGAAACTAAATTAAGTTTAGTTTCCAAATGAGAATGAGAATGCACAAGTTCATTTTAACTGGGCTGCCTCAGAGCCAATCCTCAGCGCCACGCGGTGCCTCAGAAAGTGGCTCTGACGTGCTACCAGTTTACTGGTGACTGTGGTGCAGAGGGGAATCAGGGCTAGAGGATTTCTTTGGACAGTCTGCACCCCATGTCGCTGATCTGCTCTTACAGCCAGGCATGACGCAGCCACCATTTTCTTCCTGTTCACCGCCTTCCTTAGCCTCTGAGATGTACAGCTTTTAAAACTCTAGCACCCTTTTCTTCCCCTTGCATTTAAGTGAAAAGCTGACCAGTCTATAATATAAAGCATAGAATTATGGTAATGAATAAGAGGTTAAAAGCTATCATGGCAAGTGGAACTTAAGCAGGTTTGGCTGACTGATATGGTAAAATTATGTGTTGAATTAAAACATTAAAATGCGGTGGGATTAATGGAGCAAGACAGGAACAGGAGGTCAGAAACAACGCTAAATCAGCACATTAACTGCCTGTGGGCCAGAGGGGCTGGCTTTAATATATGCAGAGAAAAAAAAAAGCTTGCAGAGGAAAAAAAAATGTAATTTAGTCCTTGTTTCCTCCAGGTGAATAGAACAGCAGACTTCAATCTGGGAGGCACCTAGTACATATATTTATTTCCCCTTCTTTTTTTAGATAGGGGAGGAAATAGACACTACAGAATATTTAGTTGGTTAACAAAAAATAAAAAACACTGACTTTATAATTTGGAGTTTTTGACTTGGAATTTTATTTTGCCACTGGGATGCATTTGTCCGTTCGTTCATTTTATTCAACAAATGTAGAGCACGTCGTGTATCAGACATCCTGCCAAGTGCTGGGGGTTCAGAGGTGGATCCTGTCCTCAGGCACTAGGTTGTGGGCAGCATCTTGGGGGCGGAAGGACAGCTTCCTGGAAGAAGAGAGTCTAAGCTGAGACCTGTAACATGAGTGGTGGTTAGCCTGATAAGGAGGAAGAACTTTCCAGGAAGATGGGACCACATGGACAAAGGCTTAGAGAGGAGGGAGAACACATTCTGAGAAACTGGAAAGGAACGAGAAGGGTGGGTGATGTCATGCGATCAAACTAGAGAGGAAGGCAGGAGTGAGGTCACAAAACCATCGGATTCCATGACCTGCAGATGAACAGCAGCAGCTCCTGGCTAGACACAGATGCATTAGTGCTCTGCTACTTTATGTTCCTAATGCAAAGCTTGTTATCGTAGTGGAGCTCTTTCGGACTGAATGGTCTAAGTTCTGACTTCGGAATGAGGATTTCCTGGTCACCTAAGGGCCAGCGTGTAGCACCTGCTGAACGATGGTCCAAACACGGTCACCCCCCTTGCCTGTGGAGTCACACATGATGCCACGGGAATAGACCTAATTTGCTAGTGCTCATTACCCATGTGTTTTACGTGGATGCCCTGAGCACGTGTTTTCCACATTGTTTCCTCAGATAGAAGAATAGTTTTATAAGTTTTATTGCTTTATCGGTTTTTGTTAACAAACGTGTCTTTAGATATGTTGGCCGGAGTCTCGTGGGCCATGGTGAGTTAAAATTTATTTTTTCTTTTAAATTATTCTTAGGTCAGTATTTCTTGATACCTTTATCAATGCGTTTGTACTGTCAGCTACCAACCTGGGAAAAAATTTTTAAATACTTCCATTGCTATAATTCACCACAGCTGAATGACTGGCATTTCTCCAGGTTAGGGGCCAGCAAACTAGGGCCCATGGGCCAAATGCAGATGGCTGCTTGTTTTTGAGTAAAGTTTTATTGGAAAACAGCCTTGTTCATTTGTGTACATTGTCTATTACTGCTTTCATGCTACAAGAAGAGAGCTGAGTAGTTGCAAGAGACCAGGTGGCCAACAAACTAAAAACATATTTACTGTCTTGCCCTTCACAGAAAAAATGGTCTTAGTTCCTATCACTTATTAATGTTGGTGTGGTTTTTAATGATCATTGGAACACTCATTATGAGAGCCCTTTAAACCACATATCTGAAAACTGAGGTTATTTTTCAAGCAAAATTTGCATCCATAGTAGTAAGCTCAGTTTTCATCAATGCTCATACAAGGCTGCCATTTGGGTAGAGCTTGGGAAGAAACTTAGGGGATACAAAATGGAAGAGAAAGAGAATATATAACAACACCTGTAAAATTCTGGAATCAATGAGTGAGCAAGTATTGTTTATAAGAATGAGAAGGAAGGGAGGAGGAGGTGTTTTGATTTGCCCAGGAAGCTGGGCTGGATCTCTTCTCCTAGGCATTCTTAGGGGCCAACCCTGCACTTTTCCCAGAACTGGTAACTAAACAGTTAACAGAAAGCCTTGGGAAAGAACAGCAGATTCTGTAGTGCTTCAGTAGCAATGAGAAAAAATGAAGAGACTGACCAAATTATTTCATACTTTCTCAGGGTAGAATCTGGTACCCTATAGAAAATTAAGGAAGCAGCCCAGAGTCTCCTTTCAAGATTTTTTATATTAAACATGTCTTTGATGAATATATTTCAGAATGATTATATCTTAAAGATTTTAGAGTATTTATCTTTACTTGAAACTAAAGAAAGCCATTTAGTTCATATGATACTTAACCTTTCTTTAGAAGATTCAATGAGTATTGTGGTAAAAGTATTCTGAAATTCTGGAAGAAAAGTCCTTAATTTTTTTTTTTTTTTCCTTCTACTGCTTTTGCTGATCATACAAGCTAGTTCCTAGCTTGGTGTTAATGTAAATATTTCTTCAGCCTCTGGCTAACCTCCCGAACATTCTGGTTCTCCTTCAGATGTGAGGATGAGCTGAAGCCATGGGGACTGAGGTTGAAACAGAGAAAAATGGGAGGCCTGGAGGAAAGGGTTTTGTATGAGATTCATTTCTTCTTACTCCCATCTTTCCTTCTGTCTTCCAGAATGTGAAAATGAATGGGGAAGCCAGGTGGATAGAGCAGTTCAGTTCTAGAAAGTCATCCTTAGAGCGGGCGGTTAACACTAGGGAGAAGGTAGCTTTACATTAATTCATAAAACTAAAGACATCAGTGTTTTAAGAATCAATTAATTCATGTGATGGGGCAGGGACCCTAAGAAACTGGGTCATAATCTATGTGCAGAAGGATCAAGGTTTAATTTTGATTGGCCTGATGCCTATGTATCAATTTAATTTGCTCTTTCAAGTCACTAAGAAAGTAAAAGTAAGTATTTGATTGAATTCACTCATTAGTTAACTGGGAATGTAGAATCCATTAAGTTTGTCCTGAAATCCCCCATCTGGTGTTTATGGGGCTCTTTTATCTAAAATAGGCAAGGCTATGTTTTGTGCAGGGTTTCTTTCTTCGTTATCGAAATAATCTTTAAAACTGGGATAGGTGGAAAAGTTTCACAGTGGGCAGAAATGACTGAAAAGTTTGTGAAAATGTGTAATTTCTGAGACAAAATTCAATATTTAGTTTGCATTTCATCTGAGATGTGATTCACACTTGTTTAAGTTAATAAACTGCTCTGTTCAAGTAAGCTGTGCCTTTGGACAGTCAGGAGGAGAGTGTGCAAAGTTACTGTAAATATGCTAATATTGCTCACAGTCTTTTTAGATGACTTTTTTAGAATGACTGTCAGGTCCATTTTGAATTATCCAAGAAAAAAATTATTATTTCCTCATTGTACATCATTTTTGACTCCCAAACATTATTTGCTCTCAGAGATCCTGTAACTTTTCCTTTGTTCAGAAGATAAATAAAACCACCACCACAACAGAAAGGTAAACTTCAAAGGACAAAACTGCCATTATTAATGATATTAAAATGAATGTGTCATAAATAGGTTATTGCTACTTTGGACTAATGGAGGTGACCACCAGAGAAAAGTCTTACAAATTCGGATCATTCGTCTTTCCGTAAGAAAGAGGTTTATTAAATGAAAGTGTATATAACAGTGGAAAATAATGCTTAGCAAAGTATTCCTAAGCAGATGAACTACTGCTATACTTGTTCAGAATTTGCGGGTACTTAGTTTTGTAGAAATGGCACAGTTAAAGCACTTGACATTTCTTTCTTTCCAAGCAAAATTAATTCTCCATTTACATACTTATGAAATATTTACTAACCCCTATTTTCACAGTAGTGAACTTTAACTTTGAAATATCCCTTATTGCACAGAAAAAAAAATTGTTTTGATTCAAATCATAGAGGGTTATTAAAAATATATATATATATATAAATGTGTTTCCAGTAGAAATACTTGATGAATTTATTACATGCAAAAGCTCTAATTGCCACCTCTTCTGGTAACTGGAATCGCTTTTGGTAATTAGGAAGTAAATACCCACATATATTTAATTTTATAGGTACATATCACTATTAAAATATTTTCTGTGGTAAAAGCTGGTATAGACCTTTAATATTGATGTTTTTTGGGGAAGGGATTGCAAGCTTTCTTTTAAATTTATTGAACTGGAACATTTTCCATATCCATGTGGCTCAAAATTGTCTTTGCTTTATATATAAAGTAAGTTTACCTATTTCCTATTATCTGCAAACTTACAAAGTCCATTGATGATTAAGGGTAAGAATCCATTCCTGTCAGACATTCTGAGGCCGTGCTTCCATTTTTAAATAATGTCTTGAATAGTCATCTTATTCAAAAACTAGAGATGGCAAATGAGAACGAAAAACACACACTACCCTCCCTCACTCCGCTCAGCCCTGCCTACCTCACCTACCTGCACATAAACAAAGCCAGTGTGGTCCAGGCAATCCCAGACTTTTCGTGTCAAAGCAAATAAATGGCTTAGCACCTCAGCGCCCCCCTTATGGGTGTTTGCTTCTGTATTTAAATGTGTTTGAGGTTTTCAACATCGCCAGAACATTGACTGTTAAGAGGCGGAAAACATGCAATTTATAGCAGATGGGTGCAGCCTTTTCTGGCAGTGCCGCCAAAATGGGATCCATCAGTAGCACTTCACGCTCCATTTGTCTAACAGAAACCCACCTGGGGAAATCCTGTGGAACTATGCCTATTAGGAAAACACCTTAACACATTTCTTTAAATAAAAACTGGCCAGTCGGCATTAATCTAGAAGAAAGTGGTTTCTCCATTAACCCTCTCCAGCTTGCAAAGCTCCTATCTTTTCTTCCTTTTTTTTTGAACCAATGTCTCTTATTCTCTTTGCCGGTAGAAGACCAGCCAAGAGCAGCCCAGAGCAGCCTTCTAGAGCCGGCATCCATAGTGTTGAAACTTTGAAACTGTTTTCTTCCTCGTTCTTGATCTCATCGTTTCTCTGCAGACCTTATTTGTCAAAGATCTGCTGCTTCTCAGGTTCATTTGCCACTTTCTCCACGCTGCCTTTTCTTTGTTTTTCCTTGATCACTTTCTCTCCTTCATTCAGGGTATGTTAGGCTGGGATGGAGTGTTACCAGCCAGGGGAGCCCTTGCAACCTTCACTACTCAACCAGCCCATATATAAATGTGTTTCCAGTAGAAATACTTGATGAATTTATTACATGCAAAAGCTCTAATTGCCACCTCTTCTAGTAACTGGAATCGCTGGATTCTAGTAACTGGAATCGCCTATGCCCAGACAGCGTGAGGTTTCATGGGGAGGATGAAATGAAAATCAGGTGCTTTGGAGGTTCAGCAGCTGCCACGCGTTAATCTCTTTTCTGTCTCTGATTCCTGCAACTTCTCCAGGTGTAAAGTGGATATCTCAGCCCTCCCACTGAAGCAAGCCAACTGCCTGGAGCTGCCTCTGGAGAGCTGCCTGGGGACACTCTTGATGCTGGTCACCCTCACGCCCTGCGCGGGAGTCTCCGTCTCAGATCTGTGTGTGTGCCCCTTGGCAGATCCCAGCGAGAGAAAGCAGATCGCCCAGCGATTCGTGAGTGCTTTGCCTTGCTACACCCGCTCCCGACCCCCGCACCCACCCCCACTTCTAAGTTGAAACAAAGTCTATGAATTGAAAAACTGCCTCCAGAGAGATCTTTGTCCAAAGTTTAATGGTATGTCTCCTAAAACAAGACATCAGCCCTAGAGGTTAATGCATTAGTGAGAAGGTGACAGTAGATTATAGAGTTTGCCTTCCTATTTTAAAAGACAAAAAAAGGTATTTGAGTTTTTAGTATCCTGGATCTCTTTGGAGAAAATTGAAATCCTCAAGGGGGCAAAAGGTTGTTTAGCATGTCTGTATATGTAAATAAGAATTTTATTTTATTTTTTTAATTTTTATTTTGGAATATAGTTGATTTGCAATGTTGTGTTAGTTTTAGGTGTACAGCTAAGTGATTCAGTTATACGTACACATATATCCATTCTTTTTCAGATTCTTTTCCCATATAGGTTACTACAGAATATTGAGTATAGTTCCCTGTGCTATATAGTAGGTCCTTGTTGATTTTCTGTTTTATATATAGCAGTGTGTATATGTTAATCCCAAACTCCTAATTTATTTCTCCCCACCACGTTTTCCCTTTGGTAACCATAAGTTTGTTTTCCAAGTCTGTGAGTCTGTTTCTATTTTGTAAGTAAGTTCATTTGTATCATTTTTAGGAATTTTAATATAAGTTCACAAAAGCTGCTTTTTAAAAAACCAAATATTAATGTTTGCCATGTTGTAGATACTTTTCTAGAACCTCTTAAGATCAAGTGAGAAAGCGCTTGTGTCTCATAAAGCAAAGCCAAGCCGTAGACAGGCATGAAAGACTTATTCCATACTACCCTGGATAAGAGCAGTTTGTGATTTTTGCCTAAGTAGTTGCAATTTGCTTAAAAGACCACTCAGCATTTTTAAATCAAATGACTTTGTCCTTGTCATTATTTTTGTGCTCTGGCTTTCTAGGTGTCTTTATTTGCATTCTCGTTTTATTCCATCTTCTTTGTGAATCAATACATTTATTTTATTGCCACACACACGAAAGGCATGTTTTAGGAAAGTGGCATGGAAGTGAAGCAAAGATGAATACCTATTTAATGTGAATATTATTCTCAGCATAAACTTTAGTGCCTCCAGACTCCTTCACTGTGCAGGCGTATTGATTAATTGAATAAACCTTTATCTTCAGGAGTACAAAGCCTAGCCACACATCTTAATGACAACACAAGATTCTGCATGCAAGGTAGATGTACTCTAAAGAAGTTTTGACAAAATCCACTTTTAATATTCTCTTTGATGACTTTAGTTAAGCAAGTGAAAATAAAACACTTCCCCAAACTTTCCCATGGATAAATTGCACAATTTACCAAATTCATGAGGAGTGTCATGCATTTATAAGGTGACATTAGGTAAGATCATAATGACTGCTTTGAATAATGTCTCAGGATTTGAGGAATACTCATTGAAAAGAGATTTGAAAAGCCAGTAATCAAAATAAAAAGATCAATTTTTTTTTTTTTTTTTAGCTAAGGAGCTGACCAGCATGCTAGAGGGAAAGATACTGTGTTACAAGACACAAGTTCCGGACCCCTGGATTTGTTTTTTAGGTTTTAAGAATAGATAATCTTCAAAGGCATTTTGCCTCTAAATTATGAAAGTACTTTATCTCAGATGTTTCCATTTTAGCTTAAACACTAGTTTTTTTTCTGTTTGTTTTTTTTAAGATTGAAAATACTGTTTGAAGAAACAACTTCCAAAAGTTCTTAGGAATGGTGCTTCCTAAGGTTTACGTTAGGCAAACCTTAGCTATTATTAAGCTTTTGTTATTCTTTCCTGAAATGCCTAAATAACAAGGATTTTACTACCCTTCCATAAATCCCTGGGGTCCACTTATCACAGGTTTTTAGTTATCTAATGATGACGGAAATACTGTATCCAAAGGTCTGAAAGCAGCATCTTTTTCAGCAAACGTGTTTTGGAGGCATGCAAAGAGCATTTATTTGCTTATCTCTTATCTCATGCACAATTTCTAAAGAAGGCAATGTGCATAGACATCTAAATATTTCTATACATGCTTAAGAATTATCAGTAGATATATTAGAGCTTTGGCACATGCAAACTAAAAATGAAAGTAAATGTGATTACAGAGCAGTACTAGATGCTCAGTCTCTAATGAGCTGGCTGTAACATGGACTAGAAAATTCATTCCATTTCCATCCCTACTCTCTTTCTGGTAGTAATAAGTATCTACGGAGGGTCCAAGTTTAGTCCTCTGATATCCATAAAGTTTGTTCTAACTAGGTCAGAATAATGTTGCCTTTTCGGATGATTTAAAAGTTTCATTAAAGAGAAAGGGGGAAAGAGAATGAATGTAGTTCTACACCCATTTTCCCGGTGGGATGTCTGTACTATGGCCAGAGGGTGATGTTAAAAGTAGATTGCATGTGCTTTGTAATTTGTTTATTTTGAAAGGGGAGTTAATTAATTCTCAGTCACTTTTAATCTGGTTGCTGCAAATGCCTAAGTTTCCTGTTGACTGATGCAATGCACATTGGAACTTTTCTTAGCATTGCATGAGAAAGATGATGATAAATCTAGAAGGTACTTCCTATAGGGACTTTTTGGCATTAAACAGTATATTAGAAAGCTATGTTCATTTGTGATCTACTTTTCTCCCCCCCCCAGAGCTTACGGAACTCCCTGAAAAATATGAAGGACGTCGGCATTTTACAAGTGAAGGTTTTAAAGGCGGTAGATCTCTTAGCAGCAGATTTCTCAGGTATAGAAAATTTTCATCTTTTTATTCATTTTTATTTATTTCCTGCTTTGAAGTGATCCGGTGGCAGAGTGAAATGTTTTACCAAGTAGAAGCATGTACAGAGCAATCATACTCTTTCAGTCAGAGTCACAGAAGAAAAAAAGGTGCAGACAACAAGTTCTCTCACTTCACATTTTTCGCAAATTATCTTTTTCAAGTAATTTTCCTACGATTAGATAATGTGCTCGTCCATTTAGCTTTCAAAGATATTTGTGGATGATTCACGTCGTGACTTCTTTATTTGTTGAATGTTTGGTCAAGCTTTTCTATAGGACCTCAGAAGGCAGATTTGACTTCTTGCAGCGCTGTGTGCAGACAGTGTTTTATTCTTCACAGGGTACAGTACATGGGTCCTAAATCTGGCTGGCTGGCACTTCTCTGTAACAGTAGCCAAGGTCTTGGCCATGGAGCCACTTTGCCATTGCCATTGTTATGTACAAAATTCCTCTCGGTGCTTCACTACCTGGAACTTATAGACAGAGGCTGGAACTGACATGCTTTGTGCTGAATTATGCTTGACTATGGAGGAGGGTAATCCAAACGTTCCAGTGTCTGATCAGAGGATGCCTCTCCACTCATTGCCGAATTACTCCCTTGTACTGACTAACAATTTAAGCACCTATATGACAGATGCTATTTACCAAGTAAATTGATGAATATGAAGACTATTACACAACATGGATCTATCTATTAATGCAGTGGTGCATTTTTGTTGTTGTTGTTCTATCATAATTTTAGAATGTGGTCTACTCTATATTTGTGTAACCTCTGAACTTCTGAGTTTGAGGTAGCTCAAACTCTGGAAAAGAGAATGTTAATTAGAAGCACTTTATATTACAAAAATGATGGGATATATGAACTTAGTTTAAAAAAATAGAGTTCTCCTCAACCTCCTTCAAAAAATGAACCAATGGAAATCACTACTCTATAAGCCCCCCAAATAAGGTGATCTCAATTTTAAGGAAATGCCTAGTGAGAGTATCCAAAAATGCTTTTTCAGCCAATATGAATATATAAATTCTCAGGGTTGTGGATGAAATACTTCAGTAATGACTTGTAATATTCATCAGTTTACTTGCAAATTTTATATAGTCTTAGATTGATTTAGAAATTTTCCTTCTGAAACTTACAGTTTATGAAAATGCTTAATTCAGACGTTTCCTGTGCCTTTGACAGTAGTTTTTTCATCACTAAAGCACAGGTAGAGTTATCGACCAGTTTTCCAGAGCAAATTGTGTTTTACTTCCATCTCAGTGTTTAGATACAACACTGTTTGAATCTGTGATTGTTGATGTCTCAGGCGCCAAGAACTCATTTATGCTTTCAAGCAGTATTTTCAAATATTCTTTCTGTAGTTGTGTATTTTGTGTTCGCCAGGAACTAATTGAAATGCATTAAACGTTTTTTTAAAAGGCTTGTGTACAACTATATCCATATGTGGAAATACTTTTTAAAAACTTACCTTATTTTATGCCTCCTATCAGGTGACTTCCATACCCCCAAAACTAGTATTGATGGAGGTTGTTTCAGGCCAATGTGAGTTCTCCAAAGAGTACTTTGACTATTAAAGTGTATAGGAGAGAAACCTGGAAAATGGAAGTTTTTATAAAGATCAGATGATAAGGCAAAACCCACTTTTCAGAAGAATAATTTTGGGGCAAAATGCTACCATTTTGTCATTTTCTTTATATTCAAGATATTCAGTAGATAGTTTTGGAGTGGATGAAGGTGGTGAGTACCTGAGGATTCCATTAACAAAAAGCAGTGGTTAGAAGCCAAATAATGCTAAGCGATTTAGCTAAATGCCCTGGCGTTTTACTATATCTGTATTATTTATGAGAAAATCATCACTTTTCTGAATTGAAACAAAGATCCTTGTCATTAGCTAAGCATGTCTTTAGACCATATCGATCTTTATTCTTAGAATCAAATTTCACAGTCTAATGTTCTTTATAGGTTGGTAGCCTCATCCAGTCTCTTCCAAACCAAGGTGTTGCTTTAGGGCAACAAAGTGGACCTAGTCCAGAGAGTTGTAAAGTAACTTTTCTATGTGAAAAAAGAAGTGGATTCAGGTTGCTGTGAGGTAGCAGTAGAGATGTAATTAATGCCTCCGAGATGTTAGCGATCATATCATATAGTGGCGACTCATACATTATTACTGTTATTATTGTTACCAATTCACTTGATATGCAGAAAAAAAAATGCCAGCTTCACTTGATCATGGATCAGAAGAGGTACTCATCATTGCCAGTGCCGGAAACATTTAAAGAATAACTATTTATACCCAGCATTTTCCAGTCAGCCTTGCCTTATAACTGAGTGTTTCATTGCACTTGCTCAGGGAACAAAATATTCATTCCTGCAAATTAAAAAGAACTGCATTTACTCTGAATAACCAGGCACATTCTCAAAGAATGGTGGTCGTTTTAGACAGTGCAAAAGGGAACATTCCAACATTCCTACTTTTTTTCATGTTAGTTTTGTGTTTTTTTCTGTAATTGTTTGTTTCTTGAAAACAATACCAAATAACCATAATAACTGATGCTTCAAGTTAGATTCAGGGACTCTGATAAAACAAAAGTCCACGGGAGCAGATCTTGGCAGTGGTCCATATGGAGGTGAAGGTTATGGTTTGCAGAGTGCAGGGACCTTTTGTCCTAGAGGAGAAATGAAAGCACTTGGCAGCCCTGTGATCAGTGGTTTGCCAATTTTAAAGTTATCTATATATTTGCAAGTAGCAATTAGAAAAAGAAAATATCAGTCACTTATGCTAATCGGATCAAAGTTAGGTGGATATTCCTCATGAGTGGTTATTGATGTTATGATTATGTAGCCGTAAAAATAAATTAAACTTGAGGGACATTGAATCCTCATTACTTTGCTAGTACTTTAGAATATTGGAATAATATATATCATATATATAGATTATATATATACACGCACTAAGGTGAACTTCTTTGTAATTAAAAATTTAACTTTTTTTTTTTTTTTTTGGTACATGGGCCTCTCACCACCGTGGCCTCTCCCATTGTGGAGCAGAGGCTCCGGATGCGCAGGCTCAGCGGCCATGGCCCACGGGCCCAGCCGCTCCGGGGCATGTGGGATCCTCCTGGACCAGGGCATGAATCCGCGTCCCCTGCATCGGCAGGCGGACTCCCAACCACTGTGCCACCAGGGAAGCCCTTAACTTTTTTATATAAAGAAAACAATTAGTGTAGCTTTCCAAATGTTATAAGATATTAATAACCTAAATCTAGATATGTTACCAATATTAAGATATTTATAAAAGATAAAGGCTTCAGTGTTCTAGTGTGTAGAAAAGATAATTTATTATTTTTGAAACTAATTCATTCTTTTCTAAATATGCTATTTTATTGTGTGATTGAACCTACCCTAGAATTAATAAATTTAAATTTATATATAGCTTGGCATTTTTGTGTGTGTATCTGACATTTGTATATAAGTGAGAAGACTTTTTATTTTAAAGAATCGGAGGTAATTAACTTCTCTTGCAGTCTAAAATTGGTGAAAGATATTTTAATGTTCTCTACAGCCAATATGAGATATGGATAGCCATACACAGTTATTCTAATAGAAAAGCCTGTCAGATATTTTTATTAAAGCATTTGTCTCACAAACACCTTGTGTCCAATGTAACCTAAAATTTTTAAGTAATAGGTTATCCTGCCTGATGTCAGTGCTTCTGTAGTAAACAAGGCCATAGCCTTGATTCACAAAACAGATGATAAATTGTACTTTGAAACTCAAGGTGAACACAGCTGTTGGTAATGTTTAATGAGACCAACATACTTCACTCAGCTGCCTCTAGTCTTAGAACTCAGCTGTTTTGAGAAGAAAGCAATAAAAACCAAACAAAAACAATGCAGAGTTTGTTTCATAGGCTATAAAAAGGTAATCAAATAGATAATAGGTAAACAGAAAAATAGGGAACTGAAATATTTTCTGATCAGAATTGTATTTCAGTACAAATGGCAATGCTTATCTTACCTATTGGGAGATCCACCAGTGAAGAGTAGGAAAGTATTTACTGTGTTCAGCGCATACACGGAGAAATGTTCTGGATAGCCTTGTTATAATTGATAGAATATTGTGGGGAAGCTTCCAGAATTGTACCACGGAGGGGCTCCTTCTGTGTATCAGTACTGAAACCATCACGGCCTCTATTTGCATAACGCACCTGCCAAAATTCAGCACTTAGTCAATGATCCTTCTCTTATATTCTTAGAATCAAAATGTGGGTTTCACACATCTTCCTCCCTACTAATTAAGCTTTCTGTATATTAATTTTGTTCTAAAAGAGTTCTTATATATTAACACCCTTCTCCTTAACGAATCTTCCAGTGGCAGGATGGGTTATTCTTTAGTCTTCCTCCAATTTATTCCTCCACCGTGTTAACACCACCAAGATGACCCTAGCCATTAAATATTCTGACATAAAATAGGGGCGATAGAAGCTTAGGAGAGTTTTCTTTACCTCGTCATGCCAGCAGTGGCAAAAGAGCAAAGAGGACAGCATTGCAAGCCCACCTCCATATAGGATGATAGTAAGTGTTCTAACAACATAGCATAATAGGGTGTGGGTCTCAACAGCCCTTCTTTTGGTATAGCACAATCCCATCTTAATTTTTCATGTTCCTGTCATAATACGCTCTATGTCATGATGAGAAGCTGGGGAATTATCAGGAGGCAACGAAGGAACAAAACTGGAAATAACCATCTTTCCTCACAATTTGGAGTTACTGTTCTCCAGGGGTCTTTTTATCATTGCGATTTTTTGTTACTTTTTGCCATACAAAACCCACCCATAAAACACAAAAATTTTCCAAATATATCAGGATTTTTTTGACTTCTTGGCTGTAAGATTGTCACTTGGACCCTTTCTCTGTTTCCAATGTGAGTAAGACAACTACCAAGTTAACAGAATCTTGTAATTAGAGAATCTTTATTAGAGGAATGGAAAAGACTATGTTTTCAAACAAAAAATATGGGTTATGGGGAAGTAGTCTTATGTGATAAATAAGCATGTCAGGAGCCATAACAGTGCCTGATCCAGGAGAACAAAGACATTTAATTCAAGAACTCCATACTTCTTTTCAGGGAGCCCAGTGTAGTTTTCCAAATGCTTTTTGAGTTTGTCTTAATTTAAGAAAAGTCACCTTGGTGGGTAGATCTAGTGATCTACAAGAAATGTTCATTGAGCAGCTACTACAGATCTGACACACCTACCTGTAGGGAGCTTGTGATCACTTCACTCTTCCTTCTCTAGGGGGCAGTGAGTATCATTGATGTGAATGAGGACCTTGCTCAAAATTGGGTGGCATTTTTAGTTGAGTGGTTCCTTGGCAATGCCATTAGGAGGAGCTCTCTGTTCCACACGCAGGGTTGCTCTCCCATGACTGGTAAAGTTCTCCATTCATTCATTAAGTACACGATCCCTTTCCAAGAGACTGAAACTCATGCTTTGGGTAAATTAATCTTCAGCTTAATAATTTATTCACTGAAAATGAAAATTATTCCCCATTTTATTTGCTCTTTATTTTTATGGTAGCTGCCTTTCATTTTAATCCCCATGTATTATGGTATAGAAGATGTATAGAAACAGATGTGTACCAGCCTTGGGTCCACTTAAGCCTCCAGCTTCTCATGGGTATTTTGAGAGTTAAATTAAAACCTAAATGAGCATACCTGACACATATTACATGCTCAATAAATGCTATTCCCATTCTTTATTAAATTTATTTTTTTAGAGTAGAGTTGACCTGGGGAATTTCACAGGTTATTGTCTTCTTGGTATTTTGTTTATGATTTCTCTAATTTTAAATAATGTTGGAAATATCAGCATTGCTAATCACTTTTAGCTTCTCAATCACTTTTAGAAATCTATAGTTACCACTCTATGATGTTTGTTTCTTTTTGTTTCTGTTTCTATTGCCTGATAAAAGTGAAGGAAAAACATGCTTCATGGTAGGAAAATTCTCTTACTTAAACCAGTTTAGTGCTTGTATTCACATTTTGATAATATGGATAATAGTTTTATCGATATAAAATGCTTTTATGAGCTCAATTTTTTGTTGTATATAAAAGTGCTGTTTTGAGAAACTGTTGACCAAAATATTGCAGTTACATACCATATTATAGTGTAGAGATATTCCAGCCATATGCTGTAATACTGACGTTTGAGTAGTTTCTGTAAATTATAACACTAGCTTTGTTTTCTGTTGTTTTGGGTTTTATTGAAACATAAGACTGCTTGTATCAAAAGAGAAATAAAATAGTCCTATGGTTGTTGTTCATTGGGAATTTTAAGTCACATGTCCATTTTCTAGTTTGTTTTCATTGTCTGCTGTTTGAAGCTATATTCATAGCAATATGTCCCCTCTTAAAGATGCCCCCTTTTCAAAGGGTTGACTGTAATTGAATTTCTAGGAAGCTCAACCATAGTTATTCAGTGCTCTTAATTTTCATGAGAACCTCAGGGCTAGATGAGCCCAAGTCAAGAACAACTTTTTAAAAACACGTAAAAAACGATACAAATCTGCTCCGGCAGGCCATCTGCTTTAGCGGTCAGCCAAGGAACATGAACTCTAGTTGATGTAAAGTTTGGGAGTTTATCGAAGACTTAGCAGTTTGTAGCTTACCTGGTACCTTGTGAGTGAATGAGTTCAGTTCATTGATTAACAACTGATCTTACTGGCTGGCTTCTTAGTACGCTCTTCATTTACTCAGCCAGTATACCTCCTCTGTGTGTGAGCCTGTGGTGGGTCCTGGTGACATGGTGGGGGAGAGGAATTGGTCCCTGCCTTCACATGGAATGACTGCTAACCCAGTGGCATCTAATGACAATGATACTGTCAAGGTCAAGAACAGGCGTCCAGGTTCATTAAAGGGACACCTGACTGGTGTTCCTGCAGGAAGTGATGTTTTAGCTGAGGTGTCAGGGATAAGGAGGGATTAGCACAGTAGAGCTGAAGGAAAAGAAGTTTTCAAATGAGGGAACAGCATGTTCCAAAGCCTGCAGGGCTTTCCCAAGACATGCAGAAAAGCAAGTGAAACTGGAGAACAGAGCAAGGAGACCCTTAGGGGCAAGGAGGCTATTGTTATTAGGCGGGACCGGATTATATAGGAACATGGGGTCCAGGTGAAGAAATTAGAGACATTTTTAAGTAGGGAACTGATATGATCCGATATGAACTTAAATACAAGTTTATTCTGGTGGCTGCAAAGAGCAGGGATTTTGGGGGTGCAAGACTGAAAATGGGGAGATGTTAGGCAGATTCAGTGGATGATGGTGCTTTATGGAGCTTGAGCGGTGACAGGGGAATGGAATTAGGAGAAGGAAAAATTCTCATGTCATCAGTTGTTTGTGCTAGAATATTATTACAACATCAGAAATGTAGTTAAAAAACATTTCAGCAATAGTGTCCTCTTCCTTTGCAGACCTCACAGTCCTAAGTGAGACCTGTCTGTCCCCAGCTCTGGATGTCTGCCACGGTGAAGCGATCCGTCCTCATCTGCAGGATGCCACCGAGGCCATTGTTTGGATTAAAGATGCTTGCAACCCACTCGGGAAGGCAGGAGATACTTGAAAATTAGGTCCAGAAGGAATAGAGATCAGTGTTTTCTCTTTCTTTAAAATCCGTCTCACAGCCCAGCACAGTACTTTCCACATTTTAGGAAACCATAAATTATTTGTTGAAGGGAGGAGCAGGTACATCATACGGTGTGGCATTATGATGCCCAAACTAATGATCATAGGAGACTGAGTGGGGAGCTCCCTGGAGTTTAAGGTGGCAGAGAAAGTTCCATGCTGATGATGCATCTTGAACTAGGCCTCGGAGGTTAGTTGGTCCTGTTTTTTTTTGTTTGTTTTTTTTTGTTTTGGAGAGGAGCAGGGCTTGAAAGAGCATTGCAGGGAGAAGCCATTCCACACGCAGAGTTAGGAAGCATGACTGAGCCCCGTACCTCTGTGTGCTGGTCAGGGGTGGGGCACAGACACGCCAATTTGATAAAGGTTAGGAAATAGGAGATAGATCAGGATGGATGGTGTGGGATAAGTTGTCAGAGAACACAGATTTTCAGGATGAACACTAGAATTGGCTCCAATATGCAAAAGTAAGGTTTATCAACAGATGGTTGGGGGCAAGAATTGAAGGGAGAGATTTTGGAAATGAAGTCTGGAGTGGCTGTTGTCCCCACTCCCACATCTGCCCCTAGCCTGAGCTATAATGCTCCACAGTTAGCTTCAGGAATTACCTTCCTCTAGAAAGTCTTGCCCCTTGTGTTGACAGTCTTTGGTGGCTCCTGGCTGCTTGATAAGTAAAAAGAAATAAATTTTTTAAAAACGGCACCAGTCATGGCCTTCCAGGCTTCCAGCCAGTCTCTTCCTTTATCCACCCATATCTTACATTTCCTGATCACCACTCTTTAGCTGTATATATGCATATATATGTATCTATATCTGTATCTGTCTATCTATTATCTATCTATCCATCTACTTAATGAATGTTAGGCTCCGATCTGTCCCTATCTCCTCAGCAAGGACCTACCCATTTCTTTTAACCGAATCAGTCTCCTCCTAAACCTTGCTTAGAATTCACCTCCACTGTGAAATCTTTCTGGACTTTAACCAACCAACTTAAATGTCTCTGAACTTTGGTTTCCTCATCTGCAAAATGGCACAGACATACCTTACCTCATAGAATGGACGTGAAGATTAAAGGAGAACCTGCATGAAGCATCGTTTTTTGCACAGAGCGGGAGGAGCCTGGCTCCCTCCAGCCAACACCCATCAGCAGAGCCCAAAGTCCCCTGCTGCCTTCTGTCACTGGGCCAGGACACTCTTCACAGGGCATGAGAGGGGCATGCATACCTTGGTTGTGCCTGCAATGGGATACAGGGCTAAATACAGAACAGAGATGTACAGGTGTGCAGTGGAAAAGGGGCAAGGAAAATATACAGTTGGAGATCACAGAGGGGAACAGCTTAGTCCTCTGGCAGAGGGTGTGAGCGAAGTTTTCACTGGAAAGGTGACATTTGCTGAAAAGCATAATTATTATGAGAGTTCCTTGAAGGTAATGACTTGGTGGTCTGTGTACATTGGGGCCGGCCTGGTTCAGTGCCAAGAGCAGAATGGGCGCTTAATAAATATTTGTTGGATGAATGATTTGACCTCTAAAATACTTTTATTGCTTGTCATTCAACTTCTGTAACTAATATAAAGGTAAAATTATTTAAGCGAGGAACCTCCACTTGCCATTCAAGGAATACAAATGAATTTTAACGTGCTGTTCAAAAATAGCAAAGGCTATTGAGAGCAAGGCGCTGAAACACCACCCCACTGTGAATCGGAATCACCAGTGGTGTAGCCGTGTCAAGGTGACACGGCATCTGGATGTAGAAGAGGTCATCTAGATGTTTTACCTGTGAAAACAGGTAGAGCAAAGAGCAAAAGTGCAGACCCAAGTGTATATATGTCACTTTGTCTGGTACTGTTTGCTTGGTACTCTTGGGAAACATTTGTGATGGGAGATCGTTTTATCATGATTGAATAAAAATACTCATTATTTAAATTTTTTTTGAAAGTCCCTGTCTATCTGGAATCTTTGAAGGGCAAGAAATCAGTCCTAAAGTGTATATACATTACTCTATAAATGTGTTAATGTCTTCGCTTCTTCTTCCTCCTCTCTGCCTGTTTATACTGTCATATTAATAAATGCAGCATTTTAATGAGCTTTGACGGAATTATCTTCAGAGAGTCGGCGGAGTGTGTTCCTTGGAGACACACAACTGAAGTTCCCAGTTCCTGGAAGGAAGGCTGTTCCTTATTAGCTGGGATAGCGGAAGAGTGTGCTGGAGAGGGGTGGGGTAGGCAGGGATCAGCCCACCTGTGCAGGCACAGGCCGGGACCCTCTCCACATCCCTGTGGAGGAGCCCCCGGGCTTTCATTACAAGCGTCAGACGGTTCCCCCCGAGCAAGTGCTGGTGGGATGGCATGTCAGTGTCTCTGGAGGAGCAGCCCTGACACCTCCCAACAGTCTGACAAACGGTTAAGTAGTGGTTTCAGCTTGGGTTGAGGATGAGAACATGTGTGTTCTTTCATGTTCATGTTCTTTTCATGTTACTCGAGAGATGTCATGACCTTTTGCACTGTCACCCAACCCCTACCCTGTGCCCCGTGAAACACAATCCCAGACGTACACTGCCTTTTTAAAAAAATTGAAGTGTAGTGAATATAGTGTTGAGTTAGTTTCAAGCGCACAGCGGAGTGATTCAGTTATACACACATGAATCAGATTCTTTTCCATTATAGGTTATTATGAGCTATGGAATATAGTTCCTGTGCTATCCAGTAGGTCCCTGTTGTTTATCTGTTTTATATAGTAGTGTGTTAATCCCAACTTCCGAATTTATCTCCCCACCTCCATCCCCTTTGGTAACCGTGTAAGTAACCGAAGTTTTCTATGTCGGTGAGTCTATTTATATGTGGCAAATAAGTTCATTTGTATCCAATTCTTTTGAACCAGCTTTACAACAAATGCTAAAGGAATTTATCTAGGCAGAAAAGAAAAGGCCACAACTAGAAACAAAATTACAAAATGTATCCTTTTTTTTTTTAGATTCCGTAAGTAAGTGATATCATGTGATATTTGTCTTTCTCTGTCTGACTCAGTTCACTTAGTATGATAATCTCTAGGTCCATCCATGTTGCTGCAAATGGCATTTTTTCACTTTTTGATGACTGAGTAAAATGTCTTAAAGAAGCAAGACTCTTTACAGATGCAGATGGATTTGTGTGTGTGTTTGATTTGGGCTGCCCAACATCTGAAACCCCTTCTAGGTTTGGGGTGCTTCTCATCGAATGTTTTGGGGAAGGGCTCAGAGCCACTTTCATGTGGTGGAAAGCCAATATGTACTCCCTTTCTGAGCCCTGGAAGTTAGGGCACGAGGATTTGCTAGGCAGGGGCGATCCCTTTACATCTACATCAAGTGAGGCAAAGAAGCGGGAGTGGAGAATTCATATTAGAAGCAGCTACATTTAGGGGCTGGGGTCGGAAGTGTCGGTGGGGCCAGTTTTCCTGGGAAGCAGAGGCCATGCCAGACTTTTCCTGGGGTGAGAGATTGACTGAGATTCTGTGCCTCAGCATTCTTTGGTCTCCAGTGATTTTTCCAGCCTGATTCTCCAATCTGTGGTCTGATCCTGAGAGCTGCTTGCTATTATTTTAATAAATTCCTTTTCTGCTAAATTTAGACAGGGATCATTTCCATTATTTGTAAGTGAGGACCCCAACACATTCATCTGTGTCCATGGCTCGATCACTGTCTGCTGGCCACTGAGATAATAGCCTTGACTTAAAAGCTTTGGCCAGGCATCTAAGTGTCCAGGCCACTAGTCAGCTGAATGGAATCTCCTGTTTAACACTGACTCTTAGCCACGCAGCTGCTCTTCTTTTCTTCCTTTTTTGAAATATCATCTTCATGCTGGCTCCTGCACATGTGTCTCTCTAATGACTTGCAGTACTTCAGAGCTCCCGGTTATTAAGTGAATTAGATGTAGGTTCAGTGACCTGAATGGTAGGCCAGTAGGTCAAGTGGCCTGAGCACTGTCTGAGTTAGGCCCTGGTCTGGGATTCCTTGGCCATTTGTTGGAGGCATGTCTGTCCTTTTGCTCCCAATTAATTTAGTACACACCACTTTGTAAAGTGCCAGTGTGCGCAGAGGTAGGCCGTGTGTTCATGTCCTGCGAACGTTAAAGACCCTGACGGTTTCAACTCTGGATCCCTCTGCCAATCCCAACAGAAGGGGAGAGACTTCTTATGCGGTAGCTTTCTGTGTGCCCCTTTGGATTCAGGATTTTTTAATCTTTTTATTTTGGAGGCTGTGTGAGGTAGGGTGGAAGAAGAGGAGGTGAGATGGGAGAAGTAAAGGTTAAGCTTCATTATCTTTTAAGATAAAAACTTTGAACTTAACCTGATGAAATTAGACTTCTACATGTGTCTGAGCACCAAAAATGTCCCATGTGTATTCTCACCATTTACTAAATATATAAGATCATATGTGTGTGTGGCCACTCACTCCAGAGCAGAGTTTTAACTCCTAAACAGCCATGGTTACACTTGTTCTCATTTCTCTTATCACCTCGTAGAAACATGTAAGTTATCATAGACTTCCAGTTGTAGACGAGTAATTATATCCATTCAGGGCCTTCCCTGGTGGTCCAGTGGTAAAGAAGCCGCCTTCCAATACAGGGGATGTGGGTTTGATCCCTGGTCGGGGAACTAGGATCCCACATGCCGCGAGGCAACTAAGCCCGCGCGCCACAACTACTGAGCTCGGGTGGCTCAACGAGAGAGCCCGTGTGCTGCAAACTATAGAGCCCGTGCACTCTGGAGCCTGAGTGCCACAACTAGAGGGAGAAAACCCGCACACCACAACTAGAGAGAAGCCCGCGTGCCACAGCAAAGAGCCTGTGCGCCGTGACTAGAGGGAGAAAACCCGCACACCGCAACTAGAGAGAAGCCCGCGTGCCACAGCGAAGAGCCTGCGTGCCGCAACAGAAGATCCCGCATGCCTCAACGAAGACCCCGCGTGCCGCAGCTAAGACACAATGTGGCCAAAACAAGAAAAAAAAATTATATTGGCTCAAAGAGAATTTAGGAAGGAAAGAGAGATGTGCTTCTGTTTTGAAACAAAACACAAACTTGGACTCTCTAACATGCCACATTGACACCTGCTCTTGTGAAACCAGTGTTGCCATTGCTCTCAAGGCTGCATCTGGGTTGTGTGTCAGTCCCAGTCCAATAAGTGTGCTGACACCTATATGTCTGTCCACCTCCCCAATTCCCACACAGGGCTTACACGGCTTGCTAAAAAGAGAGGCTCACGTTCAATCTTTTGACAAGCACAATTTTTTTTTTAATTGAAGTGTAGTTGATTTACAGTGCTGTGTTAATTTCTGCTGTACAGCAAAGTGATGGTTATACATATATATATATACACATTCTTTTTCATATTCTTTTTCATTATGGTTTATCACAGGGTATTGAATATACAGTAGGACTTTGTTGTTTATCCATTCTATATCTAATAGTTTGCATCTGCTAACCCCAAACTCCCAATCCATCCCTCCCTCACATCCCCTCCCCCTTGGCAACCACAAGTCTGTTCTCTATCAGCAAGCCCAATTTTATTGTTAAAATATGTGGAATCTAAAAAATGATACAAATGAACTTATTTACAAAACAGAAACAGACTCATAGATTTAGAAAACAAATTTACAGTTACCAAAGGGGAAAGGTGGGGTGAGGGATAAATTAGGAGTTTGGGATTAACATATACACACTACTATACATAAAATATACAATCAACAAGGACCTACTGTATAGTACAGGGAACTCTACTCAGTATTCTGTCATAACCTAAATGGGAAAAGAATCAGAAAAAGAATAGATATAGGTATATGTATAACTGAATCACTTTGCTGTACACCTGAAACTAACAGCATTGTAAATCAACTATACTGCAATATAAAATAAAAAATAATAATAATAATTGGAAAAAAAGTGCATGACTTTTGTTCACTTTGCCTCTGTCACTTTTGAGATTCACTTGCCTCTGACCAAGGAGATTCCTTTGTCTCTGACCCACGTCTGTGTTCTCTTTGCAGGGAAGAGCGATCCCTTTTGCTTGTTGGAGTTGGGAAATGACCGACTTCAGACACATACCATTTACAAAAACCTCAACCCTGAGTGGAACAAAGTTTTTACATTGTAAGTACTTTAGCCCCTGGAATATCAAAGAGCAGCTTTAACTCAGAGACCAATTATCCCTGATATGTTTGGGGCAGTCTGGGGCTCTTGAGTGGAACTTTCTGTCCATTTTTATGGGCAAAGAGTGAGTTTATTGTTTTTCTTTTTCTGAAAACCTTTTATGCTTTCATTTTATAGAGTATAGTGTTAATAATAGAAGAGACCATTTGGAACTGCAAGGGAGTGTTATAGGAGAGGCATTTGTAAAGTAGGTCTTTTAGTGACTAAATTAATCTGTGAGTAGAAAGAAGCTTCCATAAATCCAGACTACTTCATTCCTGGGTTAAAGGAAATTACAAATGTAGACCTGTCTTTAATTCAAGGAGCTTATATGGTACAACATTATTTTAATATCTGAAGGCTTGTATTCTGCCAGAGTCTTTTGGAACATATAGATTATCTGCAATTCCTCAAGGACTCCCAAAGTCCCCTTATATTCCAGATTCTCTGAATGACCTGCTCCGTAGTGACGTTCACTTTTCAGACTCAGGCATTTAGGAGGCTGGGTATATTCCTAGTTTGCTTTAGATTCCAAGGCGTCTGGCCATCAAAGGGGAGGCCCCTTTTTGAATTTGGGTGAAATGGTGGTACCCCGGCCTCACAACACTGAAAAAATGCTCTGTCTGTGCTTATAACTGAAAGAATATAGTTCGTATTGAATGGAATTGGTGGTTCCCAAGCAGAAACTTCCCAAGGATCTATGAGAAGAGGATTAACTGTGCTAAGCAGGTTTGCAAATTGCCATATGCAAGTCTCTGGTTTGGTCAACACCCTGCCAATGACCATGGCTCCGTGTTTCATCGTAGCCAATGTCTGGCTTCCGGTCAACGTAAAAACTGTTTATAAGGATGTAAATATGCATGAGACTTTTAGTACTCTGTGTTTCAACAATAGGATGCTTTCTAGGGATCTCGGCAAACAGTGATTTTGACCTTTTTTTTTTTTTTTTTTTGGGAATTCTTCATTAGTTTAAAGTAAAGTAAATCTGATTTTTGTTCTTCTCATTTGGAAGCTACTTTGAAATCAGTGTCCTCCTTATTCTGTCCCCTGTTCTCTTTCTTTATCCTGTTTCTTTAACAGTTCTGCCCTTGAGGACACATATACATGGAAAATGTCATAGTAAAAAAGTTGACTTTTTTTTCCATATGGATGTCTGAATCTTCTCTGATGGAAGGTTTGGGAATAGTCAGTTTGATTTAATTTTTGGAATTTAATTAAATGGTACTTTTATACTCTGAGGACATACAGATTTAATTAGTGAAACCGTGTTTTCAGATCTTCATGGAACAGACTTCACTTTTGTGTTTTTGTATCTAACGCATGGTGTGTTTCTTGTTTCAGTCCCGTTAAAGATATTCATGATGTTTTGGAAGTGACTGTGTTTGATGAAGATGGAGATAAACCCCCTGATTTTCTTGGGAAAGTTGCCATTCCCTTGCTGTCTGTAAGTTACCTTCGTTAATATACAGTGTGTGAGTCATTTTACAGTTGACAAGTTTCTATGGTCTAGAGTTGCTTTATCTTTGTCAATCTGGGGGCGGGGGGGAATCCTCCCAGCTATAGCAGGAAACAGCTGTTTTATTCCTTATCCTTCTCCAGTATTTTCAGTAGTTTCAGATGTAAAGTCACATAATTTTCTCTGTGTGTCAATTGCGTATTGATTTAACCAACCAAAACATTTTGACCGGTCTTTCAATCCACACTCAGTCTTTCCATCTTAAGATAGGAGTTTCTCTTTTGTTTCAGGGAATACATATCTATGACTGATTTTCCATTGGTGAATGAAAAACATCCATGTTTTTCTTCATTGCTTCCGTACTGCCCATTTCTTCAAAGATTACTTGCTGGTAACTGCATAGTTGTTCTCAATTCCACTAAAGACCATTTTCTCAAAAATTCTGTTTGTCTTTTTAGTAGTCCCGTTTGTTTTCAGTCTCCAGAAGTGCTTTGTGGGAGAAAGCAGAGAGCCTCTCTTGGAAAAAGAGTGCTGTTTTGGTAGTCCCCTTAAAAGGTAATGTGTCAGAGTGAGCTTAGAGCTGAATGAAAATAAAATACCCTATAAAATTCAGAGCATCATATAATGTCTTTACATGGGCAAAGGTAGAAAGCTGGGATCTGAATTCACCTATTAATTGGGCATTTATGTTTATGCCAAATGTACTCTTCTAGAGGAGAAAATTTCAGTTTTTCATCCAACCATTCATACAATGAGTGGTAGAGTTGTAACGGCGTTTATCAGTGAGGAAGGCTTTATTTCTTTCTTCCCAAAGACTTATTTTCCCAAAGCTCTTAGTGCATTTTTGTGGCTGGAGCAGTCTGTAATTTATCTATGAGATTAGACTAGCTCACATGGTGTTTACAGAGGGGGAAACATTGCACCTCTCAATATCTCTTATCTTTTTGATTGCTTGGTTAATTTCTCCCCAAGTTCTCATATCCCTGATGTTACTTGAAGAGCATGGTGGAGCAGCTGCTCCCTTGCAGAGCTGGCTGCTGCCGAATGTTCTGAGCCACCAGCAACAAGCCACGCCGGCTCTCAGAGAGGAGATGGTGATGTGGGATGTCCCTCCTTTTTTTTTTATTACAACTTTGTCCGTTATTCCTAAAAGCATACATGTAACAAGAACATGGCGCACAATTTTAAAGAGGTCTAAAGGGACAAGGAACCAAAGCTCTCCATTAGAATTTAGTGTCCTTTCTCTCTAACATTTATTTTTTTTGGACATTTCTCCTCTTGTTTTATAGATAAATCCTTAGTAGCATATTTGATTCCTTGCTGGGTGAACGCCACTTCATATCTTTATTAACCTCCCTCTGTTTCGCATGTAAACATTTTGTGTGTTTGGTCTTCCTAGAATACCAACAAGTTGACTGACTTTCTTTCCTCCCTCCCAAGGAATGTACAATCGCTATACGCTGTGGAGTTAGATCTAAGAAATTACCTCTGGCTAAATCAGGTTTAGGTTTTCTCAACCTCAGCACTCCTGACATTGTTGGACGGATCGTTCTCTGCTGCGGGGACTGTCCTATGCACTGTATGAAGTTTAGCAGCATCCCTGACCTCTACCCACTAGATGCCAGTAGCACCTATCCACCCATCACTGTTGTGATAACCAAAGATGTCTTGCAACATCGCCCAGTGCTCTGAAGGGGGCAGAGTCACTCCCGGTGGAGTGGAGAACCATTGACCTAAATTAATAGAGCTTTCAAACTATATCCTTCAAAATACAAGATAGAGTGATTTGTGAAAGACTTTGTTTCAATGCAAGCAAGCCCATTAGCCCCCTTAATTTTTCAGGTTGCCGATAAGCTGCCCCACAATCTAAGCATTCATTTGATAAATATTTATCAAGTGTTCAGTGTGTGCCAAGAATTGTTTTAGGTGGTAATGTTCTAACAATGATTGCAGTGAAGCTATGTCCTCTCCTGGAACTTATCTTTTGATTGCAGGAGGCAATATACAAACCAGAAAAAAAAAAAAAAAAAAAAAAGCAATGCACAGTAGGTTAGATGGTGAAAAGTGCTATGTAGAAAATGAAGCAGGGGGAGGGGCCTCCAAGAGGATGTGTGTGGGGAAGGGATGCAGTTTTCCGTGGTTCAGGCAGCGATTACCTCACTGGAAAGGGAACATTTGACTGAGAACTTAAGTAAGTAAGGAAAGGGAGAAAACCAGGAGGATATCTGGGGAAACTCTTCCAGGCAGGAAATCTTCAAGTTCAAAGGTTCCAAGGCCAGGCCTTGACTGTCAAATTCCAAAAATAGCAGAGCAATGTGGTTGGAATAGAGTGAGTAGAGAATAGCAAATGTGAGATAGGAAAGAATAGGGGATAGGGTGGCATGGAAGAGGACCTTGTAGGACGCTGACAACCTGAAAGTTAGAAGGACTTTGGCTCTTTCTTAGTGGTGATGGGAAACCACAGGGAGGTTTCTAGCCGGGGAGTGTTTGATTTGGTTTATACTGCTTATTTCTAATATAAATGTAGCACGTGGAGAAACAAGCCCAGATCTGAAAGGTCTCCACTGTGTAAAGGCAGTGTGGCCTGTGTAAAGGCATGTCTCCCCTTAGGGACTTTGAGGGCCCAGGGATGTTGAGCTGAATAAGACATTTCAGTAGTTGTTGTTCAGCATGGCTGTTTCAGTTCATATTTATTTCTGCTGCTTTGACCAGTAGATTGGGAAAGTGATCAGATCTTACGTTAAGATCTGTGTGGGCTCTTCCCGATACACCCGCAACATACCTTCTCCAAATGAAATGATTCCCTACCTAAAGTGTAGATATAAATGTGATAGAAAAAAAGGCCATAACCCTCAGTATCTGTAACAGGCAAATTTTGTTTGTTATTTCATTGATCATTTGATTTTTTAAAAAAGTTATATTACTTATATCTATAAATTTTGTTTATATTTATAATTATTTTAAAATAATTCTAACTTGTGATTTAGAGGGTATATTTTAAAATGTATTTAGATCTAGGTTTTTTCTTTATTTAATGTCTATTGAGCAATACTTACCTAGAGCCCTGTGCTGTGCACTTACCATCATTAATTCTATGACAGCCTAATGAGGCATGCTTTATTATTATGACCATCTACAAATGAGGAAACTGAGGCAAAGGAAGACCTGTAGCTGGTAAGTAGGGGAGGCTGGGTTTGAATTAGGCAGTCTCATATCAGAGCCATCCTAAGAGGATGCTGTGCTGCCATAGTGCGTAGCTGTTAAGTAAATATTGTGCCAAAAGCCATAACCAAGATCTGTTTTTTGCAGCCACTGGGCTCAGTGCAGTGGAGGTGGGGGGCAGGGGGGCAGGTGGGATACAGAGTTAAGTAAAGACTTGCATTTCATGGGAGATGCCTGTGAGATGACCGAAAATATTAGGTGCCCTATAAAAGGAAGAGGAAAATGCAAGGTGGGAGGGCTGAATTTAACTTTGGGAAGACTTTAGAAAGTGAGGAGTCTGAGCTGGCCAGGAAGGAGTATGGTGTTGATAGGGACTGCTGGGTGAGGTGAAGAATGAAGGCCATTCCAAGCAGAGGGGAAAGCATGAGCAGAGGAACAGCAGGGTAAAGGAGAGGCCACATTCTGGAAGCAAAGAGCAGCCTTGGTGCCTAGCTCTCAGTGTGAACAGGGAGGCTGGAGAGTGCAGCTCAGGAGGGGTGGAGAGAGTTTGGGGCCTGTTCTGTGAGGGGGGATTATCTGCAGGCTTTGGCATGGATATAACAGAGCAGTTAACTAGGAAGAAAGTTTGGCTCCTGTGTGAAGCAATTATAGGGGAGGAAGACTTCCTGGAGGAATTGGTTGCAACTCCAGAAAAAAAGCATCAAAGAGAAAACCCTTCAATTCTGTGTTCTATGCCTCTTAGGAAAAGGATTTATTTCCTTGCTTTTTTAATATTTTTAGTCATAAAAATGGATTCGTTGGTGCTTCACTATTACCTCTATAGGATATGGAACAGTGTCCTATAATACCTTGTTTCGTATTTAAAAACAAAAATTGTATTTCTTAGAGTGTGCGTAATTTTTGTGAGAACATGTTTTCTTTAATCAAGTCATAAACTAAAACTTGATTTACACTTTCAGAGAAAATGCAAACTACATTTTAAAACGTCTAAGTGTAAAGTATTGAAAGTACTTCAACTTTTACTCTCTCGAAATGGTAATGTGCTAAGTGCATTTCAGCCTGTTAAATAAAGAGCCTGTTCTGAATTCACTATATCTTTTAATCAGGGTGAATATATTGGATGACTCTTGGCTCCCTTAAAATTGATATTCTAAAATCAGTATATTTATTAATGGTGGTGAATTGTTCAAAGCGTATACATGTGCTCAGATATACATCAGAATTGAAAAAATACAGGACAGTGAGCCATCCTTCCATAGATTTCATTTCTGTACAACTTTTTAAAAAACAGTTTTTTAGAATGATTATATAGATATGCAAAACTTTTTACTCATGATTAAAAGCAGTAGAAAATTGCAGTTGGATTGGATTATAATCTGAAAAAAAATTTTTTCTTTGGCCGCACCACAGGGAACTTCCCCCACCAGGGATCTAACCTGTGCCCCCTGCAGTGGAAGTGTGGAGTCTTAACCACTGTACCACCAGGGAAGTCCTGCAAACTTTTAATATTTGTACATTTCCACATTCTTCCAAAAATCTTCTAATCAATAATATAGTAAATATACATTGGAAAACAGTAAGAATGTTTTAGTTTTAAAACATTCCCAACATAGACATTGTCTCCTAATAATTATCCAGTTCAGTAGATTTATTTTTCATTGCTATTCTTAATTAAGTGATCTTGATTTTGTGGTGAAAATCTGGCTAAGTTCTTCTCATCCTTCTTATTTAAACATGTGTTTACCCTCCTAGAATTAATTATCTAATGGGTCAATTTTGGAAGACTTTGAAAATCAGCTTTCTGTAAAATAGGAAAAGCATCTGTTTGTTGTTATTTCCTACTATCTATGGAGAAGTCATCTCAATTTGATGAGGTCCTACTTTTTTTTTTTTTTTGCGGTACTCGGGCCTCTCACTGTTGTGGCCTCTCCTGTTGCGGAGCACAGGCTCTGGACGTGCAGGCTCAGCGGCCATGGCTCACAGGCCTAGCCGCTCCACGGCATGTGGGATCTTCCTGGACCGGGGCACGAACCCGTGTCCCCTGCATCGGCAGGCGGACTCTCAACCACTGCGCCACCAGGGAAGCCCAGGTCCTACATTTTGAAACAAATTTGAGTCCTCTTGTGTAAGCTATGCCAACATGCATATGTGAATTTATATCAGAAGCACAGGCCTTCATGCAGCCCTTAGCTTTCTCTGTGAAGCCAGTGCACGGTAACTAGGTGCACCAATAACAGCCTCACTTAATTAGCTTTATGGGATAAATTTTCTATAATTGCTGTACCAAATAAATGTCCATGCACATCTTCATTTGCATTTCCAATTAAGTATTTGCCCAACTCTCACCTATGATGGATTTTGCACATTGTACTGGACATTCTTAATCATATTTTTTTAAGTTAATGCTGAAATTTTGGCCATTGAAATATATAATATTTATTTTACTTTACATAAATGTTTATGGATGTATAACCAAATACAAAATTTAACAGGGCAAAATGGTGATTTTTGGACACAAACATTCAACTCTCTTCCTCATCTAATCCTGGTCCAACATGTTCATTGAAGTAAAGGAAGATAAGGCACATTTTTCTGTTGGCCTTGGAAACCAGCAAAGGGTGCCATGAATATGCTGGAATTATCATGAACCATAACTGGTGTAGAAGGTGGATGATACTTGGTTACGACAGGCCAAGGGAGAAAGAATGACTAGTGGGATTCCTCTAGTGTCCTATAACGGGAAGATAGAAAGTATAAATGTGAGCATATCCTGCATGATGGTAAACGTTGAATAGGTTAAACTTTTCTATTAAATGGAAAAACCTCTCATAATGAGTGAAAGAGTAAAATCTAAGTGCTTCTTCTAGATGAGACACCTCAAACATGGCAATACTAAAATGGATGAACAAAAGTGTAACACATAAATGTAAATAAAAGGTAAGTGAGAAACATACAGAGGAGGCTATTTTATGAGTTACAAAATAATTTAATTATCAATAAAGTTATAAAGACAGGAACTTTTACGTGAATGACTTGCCATGGAAATGTGTGTGTGCATATGTATATACACACACATATATAATATTTGAAACACCAGAAAAATTACAAAATTGGAATCGCAGAAAAATAACATATATTATCTATCTAGCTTTTAAAAATCAAACAAAAAACAAAGCTTTGAAGTGATGTTTTAAAGTGCCAAGTCTTTGAAATTCCAAGTTCCATGAAGTGTATGCTAATAGCGAAAGCCCTTGCACATGATTCCACAGCTACTAAATTTCTGATGATGAAACCCTGGAATCTCTTTTGTTTTTGTTTTTATTTTTTTAGCAAGTTCTCAGGTGAATTTTAAACAAACTAAAATGGTGGTTCTTAGACTAGAGAATCAGCCGTAAGCTTTGTCCAACATATGTATGGGTAGACACACACAGAAATACATAAAATATTCTGTTCACATACCCACTTAACTTGTTTAATTGTTGATTATGTTGTGGGTCCAAAACGCTTCAATAGATTTCAAAAAGGCAGAACCTGTACTGTGATCACAGCACAGAGAAATAAATAACAAAAATGAAACAAGTATCAAAACCCTTGGTAGAAAAAAAATCTCAGGTAGCTAATGTAGATACCAAAACTGCAACTATAAACTTCTTAGAAACTAACAATGAAATACAATATATAAAAACGATGGGTACGGGCCAAAAGTATTATTCAGAGGAAATTTTTTTTGGCTGCACCACAGGGCATGTAGGATCTTAGTTTCTTGACCAGGGATCGAACTTGTGCCCCCTGCAGTGGAAGCACAGTGTCTTAACCACTGGACCACCAGGGAAGTTACGTGAATGGTTTTATAATTGAACAACAAGGTTGAAAATCAATTAAACATCTCAACAAAATGAACTAAAATAAAGAAAACTGAGAAAATTATAAAGAAATTTAGGAAGATTAATAAAAGAGCAATTACATAGAAAGTATTTAAACAGTGTATTTGATAAATCCAAGTATTAGTTCCCCCCAAAACCAGTGATACAGGCAAGCCATTTACAAGGCTAATGAAAGAAAGGGAAAACATATGCTATTAAGAATGAATGAACAACAAGAAATATGGGGATTGCTATGAAGAACATAACTAAATTTTACTAAGTATGAGAGAAAACGTTAATAAATATAGAGACATACCTTGGGAAGACTTAGGTATTGTAAAGGTATAAAAATCTCCCCAAGTTAACTAAAAATATAATACAGTACCCCATTTGAAGAAGTTAATGTATAAAAATATCAAGGAAATTATCTTTAAAAATATAATTAGAGGAACTTGAATATCAGGTATTAAATGCACTGTTTAGTGAAAATCATTAATGATGGAAATATCAGAAACAGTTATCAAATAACTCCACCCTTTTCTCCCTGCATACTCCCCTCCCCCGAATAAGAAAATAACACATTTCAATCATTTAATGAACATGAGTTTTGAAACCTTAACTGCACAGGCAATTCTTAAATGTTATTGAAGTTTATTGAGAACATAAAATGGAAAATGTGTGAAATCATTCCCTGAGACTAAAATAATTCTGATATTAAAAAAAACACATTTAAAAAAAAGCAAATTATATACCTTTCATGGAACATCAGTAAGATTGAACACATTAGGAAATCTAATTGTGTAATTTATATTATTGAGTTAAGAAAAAAAAACACCTTGACAATCTCAATAGATGTAGAAGGTGTACTTGATAAAATTTAACATCCATTCTTGATTATGAAAAAATAGTCTAATAAATTAGTAAATGATGAGCAGTGCCTTAACATGATGAATGATATCTATCAGAAGTATCACAAACATTAAGACTTATTGCTGAAACACTAGAGATAGTTATTCTAGTGTCTCTTTTTTTTTTTTTTTTTGGCCACACCTCGTGGCATGTGGAACTTCCCCAACCAGGGGTGGAACCCACACCCTCTGCAGTGGAAGCCTGGAGTCTTAATCACTGGACCACCAGGGAAGCTGCTCTAGTTCCTCATTTTTAAAATGAAAATAACAGTAGTTTCTACTGCTAGGATTGTTGCAAGAATTTAATGAGCTTATATACTTATGAATTAACTATTAAAATTAAACCTTTTAGGTCAGATCCAGCCAATGCAAAAATGTAAGAGAAATAAATGATATTTGAATGAAGGAAACACATTATTTGCAAGTACTAGCTGATAATATCTGTAAATATAAAGAAAATTAATAGACACTGTATTAGAATAAAAAAAGGTCAGTTATGTATAAACAATGTCAAAATTAAGAAAATGAAAACCAGTGCCCATACCCAATAGAAATCTTAAAAACCTAAAGAAAAACCTAAAAAAAAAAAATCTGAAAAACCTAAAAAAAAATCAAAGAGTATAACAGGAAACAAAAAAATGCTATAATGCTTAACTATGTGAGGAATTTCTGAACTGTACTGAAGGACATGAAAAAAAGACTAATTGAGAAATTTAATATATGATAAACTTGAAACATGAAGTCATTGAGAGGATAAACTAAGTGATCACTATATAAGTGATTCTGAGGTAAGTTGGTTGCTTATCCATCAGGGAAAAATGCATCGGCATGTTACACCAAACACAGTAACTATTTCAAGGTGAATTAAAGGTCAAATGCTTGAAACAAAATACATATTTATTTATTTATAGTTCCATAAATAAAACTATTAAAATAATGGGAAGTGCTACATAAACAAACTGAAAAACAGGAATGATAAAGGAAGAAAGATTTAAGATGTCATGGTGAAAACAAAAATTTCCATAGAAGATTAAAAGACAAAGGATAGGTTGGTAAAAAATACTTGCAGCATAAAACAAATAGATGCCAGCACTAATATAAAAGTGTTTTTTTGATCAATATGGAAAAGACAATTCAACCTAACAGAAAATTTAAATCAAGGAGGCAGAAATCTGTATAGCTAATAAGCATACGAATGGCTCATGCTTTATTCAACCACCATTGTGGTTGTTAAAAATGCAGAAGAGGGGGCTTCCCTGGTGGTGCAGTGCTTAAGAATCTGCCTGCCAATGCAGGGGACACGGGTTCGAGCCCTGGTCCGGGAAGATCCCATATGCCGCAGAGCAACTAAGCCCGTGCGCCATACCTGCTGAGCCTGCGTGCTACATTCTGTGTGCCTAGAGCCCGGACACCACATTGAAGAGTAGCCCCCACTCGCCGCAACTAGAGAAAGCCCGCGAGCTGCAATGAAGACCCAATGCAGCCAAATAAATAAATTTATTTATTTTTTTAAAGTGCAGAAGAGGGAGCCAGATCACCTGGGTTAGCCCCCAGTCTTCTCCATTAACTGGCTATGTGACTTTTGACACCTTACTTGACATTTCTGTTTCCTCCTCTATGAAATGAAAATTTTCACAGTACCTGTGTTGGAGGTCTGTGGTGAGGATTTAAATGGTTTGGTAAATGTAGAAAGAGTACAGTAGCACACAGTAAGCACTTAAAGTGTAAGCTCTTATCTTCATCACCCTTGTTTTAGTAGCTTAAATTACCAAATTACTTTAAGCAGTCAGATTAAGAAATATAGTCAAGATTTTTCATGAGCAGTGATGATTAAGTGTAGTCAAAGGACTCTCTCAGATGCTTTTGGAGGGAGCATGACCTGCTACCAGCCTCCTATAAGGCACCTTGGATTAAAATTTAATAGACACATATCTCGGAGCATTTATATTCTAGATATCTATTTTAGAGAGGCAGCTGGGGCTTGGAGAGATACAGTAATTACCCATGGTCACACAGATGCTAAACGCCAGAAATGGGAATTAAAGTGAAGTCTGTCTGGTTTCACGGTCCTACCATGGCCCACTGTTAATAAACATACGACAGAAAATGTTCAGTTTCATTAGTTATATAAAAAAAGCACATATTAAAACAACCTGAGGCCATTTTATTCCTATGAAATTGCTGTATATTAAATAAAAATGCCTATGGTTGGCAACATTGGAAGGAAACGGACAGGCTCATTCACTGAGGCTAGGAGTATAAATTAATACAACGTTTTAGGAGAGCAAATTGGCAATACTTGCCGAAACGATAAAAATAGGTGTACCATATGACTCAATAATTCCACCTCTAAGACTTTATTTTTAGGAATGCATCATGGAAGCACAAAGATATCTATGGTGTTTACAGTTGTTAAAAATTGGAAACAATCTTAGTTACAATGGAAGATTGGTTAAGCTAATTATAGAATATTCTTAAGATGAAGAACCATTCTAAATTATGGAGAATCGATTTTTACATTGGAGAGTGTTTCCCATACTTCTTTAAAGTTTAAAACACGAGTGATTAAAAAGTACATAAATGAAAGTAAGACAGAAAAAATCATGTTATTTAATAAGCAATTTCTGTGTACTTGTCACTGTTCTTACTGCTTTTTGCTGATTATTTCACAACAACTGCTGAGATATGTATCCTTTTTTTTTTAACTCACACTTTACAGATTAGGAAACTGAAGAAGAGAGGAGTTATGTAACTTATCCAAAGTTACCCAGCCACTCTGAGGCAGAACCAGAATTTAAACTCACTTCATCTGCCTCTAAGGAGTCCCAAACTTCATCCAATATACTATGATCCTATTTTCATAAGATAAATATTTATAAAAGTACATTAAAAATTAGAGATCTGTTTGTTAAAAAATGGAATAGTGTAAAAGTTACATTTTTTTTCCTTTTTTTAAGCTATTTTTGTAAATTGTACACCATTCTTACAATTAGTAAATATTACTTTGTAAAGACAGCTTCTATTTCAGGGAGAGGAGTTGATAATACATTTTGGGTACAGCAGGGTTTTCTGCCTTTACCAAAGTTCAGTGCTGGGTTTTGAATTCAGGCAATGGGTGGGTTAGATTGCCTTGCACAGAGAAAGGTGAGTTGTATGTGGAGGGCTGGGGTGATGAGTTCAGTGCTGCCTCTACTGGCTGGCTGGTGGTTGACTGTGTCAGGGCAAACAGTGACCTTATGGGCTTTTCAGTCTCTCGTGCTGTTTGTAACTCCTGCGGTGGTAAACAGGCGTGTTTCCAAGTGGGGATATGAATAGAATCACTACCAAGTAAAGGATATTTACTTTTCTTCTCTCCTAGCCACATATCCCATGTGAATATGTGTCTGTTCACATCACATTTTGTTGGAGTCACCTTGCATGTGCATTAGTGGGGATCACCTGCTGTATTGTTATGTCACATTATTTTCCCTTTTGCATGCAATGAAAAGCTTCTGATAGAATAACACTTGTTTACACCCAAATGTTCTCCATTTATTCACATGAAGGTCGAATTGGGGGCTGGGGAGGATCAATATGACTCTTCAGTTTGGATTTTGATGTTAAATGTGTATCTTTTCTCCTTAAAGCAACTGATGGTTTTATTCCTTCATATCGATTCTGATTAACTTTGCTGTTGAATCAGTTGATATCTTGTCACATCAAAACTTTACAGTAAAGCATAATAATGAGAATTCTCTTTTTTTTCTTGTTTTTTTTTTAAATAATGAGAATTCTTTAAAAAGAGTTCCAGCTGAGAAAAATATTTTTTCTCTGTCCCACATACTAACCTTTGTTATATGCCAATTTAAAAAGTTTTGTTTTCTAATATAATGAATGTAGTATCTCTTTGGCTCAAAAATTAGTTTTATCACCAAACTTTTTAAAAGTTCTTCATATTTACCATGCTTAAAGCTTGTGTAAGCAGATTTAAAATTCTTTTAGATAGAGAAAAATTGCATAGGTTAAAGATAACTTCAGGTCAGATTAAAATCTAAACCAGACTACCTTCTCTGTAACTTGTTCTCTGGCTCTGAAATCCTGAATCATTACTCAGAAACAGACTTCCTGTGCTCTTTCGTTCGCTGTCTGATGTAACCAAGAATTCACGGTTAGCATGGTTAGCTTTCTGATATATCATTTTGTTTCTGAAAATAATGTAAAGGAACATGGAAATGCCCGTTTCCCTAATTATGGAAGTTTAATTGCTGATTAGGTTAAATCTTTATAACTGTCCTGCAGAGATGCCTTCCCCAAATTATTGCCTGATATCTGTACTCCTCACCTATGGAAAGGCAAGTATGTAAAGGTGTGTGATAAGTCAATTTGAAGAGTTTTCTTGTAACACTAAACTTAAGGACATTATCTATTATTTCCTCCTTCTATCTGAGTGAAATGAAATCCTCCCCGATGTCAGCCCAGGAAGACTCTCCAGTTGAACTTCGAGATTTCCATTTGTCACAATTTGCCTTGGGTGATAGAGTTCTCAGAATTAAACTTAAGTCTTAATTGAAGTGACTATCTCATACCTAAAGACAAAAGTATATATAGATTCTTTGCTCTAAGTTTTCTTTTAGCTGTGCTTTAGTTGTCCTATTTCATAGAGGTTTTAACATTATAAAATGCTAGAAATAATTTTCAGAGTTAAGTATAAATAAATATAGTTCTTGACTGGAAAAATATATGTTTAGCTTTCATTTATTATATAAATACTGTCATGTAGGAGTTTGGCAAGTTGGGGTGTTACCGAACTTTTTATCCTGTATTCATGTGTTTGAAGTTCAATTATATAAACACCATGGAAAATGAAAATATTTAACAAATAGTTTCTTTGGTTACTATCTCAGTGTTTAATTATAACACTAAATATTCAAATGCATTGATCTGTTCTTAACCCAAGCATATCCCAAATACAAAGTAGTGTATTTCCTCTATCTCTCAGTTTATCTTTTCCCAAAAGATATTCCTTATAGAGAACAGACTGAAAAGTGGAATCAACCAAATATTCATAAATAGAAGGGTTCATAAATTGTGGTTTATTCAGATTTTGAATTTTACATAGCAGTTTAAAGAAATGAGGCTGATCTATATACTAATACAGACACATTACCAAATACTATTGATACATACAGAATGAAATTACAAAATATATACAGTTTGAAACACAAAAAAATGTAAAATACTTTCTTCAAGGATATATTTATGAATATAAATTCTCAATAAAAATTTAGAAAGGGTACGTGCCAAATCCCTATCTAATTTCCTTCTCAGGGAAAGAATTGTGGTTATTTATGGACATTCAAAGGGACTTTTTTATTTCCTATAATTTTTCAATCTTTTTACAAATTTTTAAACTTACAATTTATATATTTTAAAATAATATATGAAAGTGCCAAACATGAGTAGCCTTAATTATATCTCTAGCTTTAAAAACTTCTTTAATGTCCTAGGTGGATTCTGGGCTTTGCTGACACAGCTCAAGGACATTGAGCAAGAGGAAACGATCATTTACCCAAAAAAACAAAAAAATTCTTTGACTATAAAATATTTCTTTTTATACTGATACCTCTTGTTCTTCTGTTGCCCTTCTTAACCCTTAAGAAATCATGGAAATTTTAAGATAACAGTACAATGATTATGGGTTGAGGCAAAACTAAACTGGACCAAAGTCAGCTTGGCAAATTGTCATATGCTGTTTTTGTATTTATTTCTTTCAACTTTAACACCCACAATTTATTAAGTGAGACAGTGGATAAAAGAGGAAGCTCAGAATCCTGTTTGGATACCGTTTAGGAAGGAAGCCAGGTCTTTATGGGGTACCCCCTTCCTCTTAGCCACTGGCCAGGAAAGCCATCTTTCTGTTTAAAACCTATTCAATTTGAGAGAGGTGGGGTGACTTTGGGAAGGAAGGTGACCTCTCCCTTGTAAAGTGGAATGGCTCTGTTTCCCCCCCGTGACTTATTCAACTCATCTCCACCACTGTTTATAAGAACACTTGTGCTGGATTCTTGTAGTGACAGCAATAGTCATTTAAAATATGGCTCAGATTTCATGCCCTCAAATTTCCTATGTTATTTCAGATGTTTGATCATTACAATCCCAAATGGAGCTTTTGGTCAGCTCAAGTTTTGCTCTGCCCTGTTGGAGTTAACAGATATGCTTCGAATAAGCCAGAAGTTTAAAAATGCATATACTACCACTCTGTATCATATAAGCATTGCTGCTATCAAATCTGTAAAGAAGATGCCATAATGGGAGCCGAGTCATTTCCAAAATGATACAGGGGATTTTTTCTTAGATGCCTCACACGCTGGGGTCCACAGGTAGATTGGTATGTGGCATTGATGTGACATGCTTGGCTGAGAGATGCTATCAGAAGAAGTTGTTTGTTTTGTAGGTTTATCAGCACATTGTTCTTTTGAAATGTTTTTGTATTTTGACCTCAACTTTAGCTGTGCTGATTTATTTAATTTGCATTGCACCTTGGCTGTGAATCACTGGTCATTTTTAGAAAACTCATTCCTTTATTCATTTCTTTAAAATATTTCATAGTATTTGTATAAAATAATATTTGTATAAAATAATATTTTATAAGGCAATATTCTATGAAATATTGTATAAAATATTTTATAATATTTTTATAAAATAAAATACCATTTTATAAATAAATAAAACATCTTATTTTATAACCTTTTTATTTTGGAATAATTCTAGGTTTACAGACAGTTTGCAAAGTGATACAGAGTTTCCATCTATCCTCACCTAGTTTCCTCTAATGTTAACATCTTACATTGCCATGATGCATTTATCAAAACTAAAAAGAAAAGCTGACATTGTACATTACTATTAACTAAACTCTGGTCTTTATTTGGATTTCACCAGTTTTTCCACTAATGTCCTTTTTCTGTTCCAGGATCCAACCCAGGGTACCACATTGCATTTTATCATCTAATCTTAGTCTTCTGACTGTGGCAGTTTCCAAGTTTTTCCTTTTTCCCATGACCTTGGCAATCTTGAGTAGTATTTGCCAGAAATTTTGTAGAATATTCATCATTTTTTAACAAATAAAAATGTTTAACCTCTGGGATTTTTGAATGAAAACTCTGGTAGGCTTAGTAATCATTTGTACCACTAATTTTCCTCTCGTATATCAGTTTCAGCCTGGTGATGGTTACTTTATCTTCTTATCAGTTATAGCAGCACTCTAGAATTAAAAGTTGATTTATGATTTAATATTTACATAGTTTTAATATTTGCTTAATATTGGCTTCATCTGTGTACACGTTCTGCATTTTCAATTTTGTCAGCTCGTTCAGTTTAAATCCCATAGAAAGTCTGTATTTTATCTATTGTTTATGACAGATTCGAGACGGACAGACAAACTGTTACGTGTTGAAGAATAAAGATTTAGAACAAGCTTTTAAAGGAGTTATTTACTTGGAGATGGACCTCATATATAATCCGGTAGGTCTAACTGGACATATGTCCCAGCTTCTCTCTATGGAAAGTAAAAGGTGACCAGCCTGGAGAGATTCAAATCAATGTAAAATGTTTCAGAATTTTTGCAGCTACAAAGAAAATAGTGTTTTAAAACTGAGCCAAGAAAAATCAGTGCTGGACAGTCTGGTATTAATCCTGTTGGACCAGTAGAATTGATGGTGTGTAATTCTCAATAAATGTCAAGGGAAAAAAAAATAAGAGGAAAATGAGGTTCTTAGCTATATTACCTTTAATCTTCTTCCAAGGCAACAGTTGGCTGTTGGACAGAGATATCTTCAAGCCTCTGACATGTTATTTAATTATTATAGTAGATGTCCTGCTATCCAACACTATCAAGATAGGTAGTTACTCGATTGAAACAGTTAAAGGAGGATTTTTTTTAATGTATCTTAAACTTTTAGTTTAATATAAATAAAATACATAAATATTACATTCACTTGCCAACTTTTAGGTGTGGGCCTAAAACCTTTTTTTAAATAGCATGGACATATTATTTCTAGTTCTACAGCATATTCCTTGCATAAATATACCCGTAACATCTATGATTTCTAATTTCAGTTTCTTGAAAGTAGAGATATTTTTTAAAAAACACTCACAGAACAATCTGAATGTGGAATTCTTCCTGATTATTTTTCCATAAAATCATCACCTCAATAGCAGTATCTTTTTAGTCACTGACCTTTCTCAAGGCTTTCTAGAGCAACATCGATTTCAAGTCTTTTGATCTGTATTTCAATAATTTATATAATTAATATAGAATTATAGTAACAGGTAAAATGGGCATAAACAGGTTTGCAAATTAGCACAGTTGGTTCTAGATGGGCATACTATTCAAGTGCCAGGAGCAGAAATCCCTAGGCGTGCGCAGACATGGCTTACTTAGCTGTGAGCATTCCTTGTCATAGTATCAGCAGTAAGTTCTAGAAAGGGAAGGGAGAGCACAGTTAATCCAGTTAGTGGGGTAAATGAATGTAGCATAATGGTGCTTTTACAATAATTAGAAGAACGGCTGCCATTTATTGGCCATCTACGATGGGCCAGGCTCTGATACTATTTCATTTCATCCCCGCAATAAGCCTGGTCCCTAGCTATCATGAATGCCATCTTATGACAAGCAAATGGAATTAAACAGGGGAGCTGATTTGCTGATAAATGAGTGAGTCGGGATCCAGATCCAGATCTTTCTGACTTCTCAATTATCCCGATGCTGCATTGCTGATTGTTTGCTATCTTTAAGAGATTATTCATAAAATCAATGGCAGGGAAGTTTTATATTTTATTCCTGGGAATGTTAGAACTCTGGGCACAGCCTCCAGTATGGGGTCTGTTGTTACTTCCTCTTTTTCCCCATTTCTTAACCTTTCCCTTCAGGAGATCATATGTATGTGTTGCACACAGATCACCCTTCATCTCCTCTTTTCTTCTGGCAGGTAATTGTATATAGACCATGCACACAGATAAAACTTGAGTTTTAGGGGGAAAAACAGCCTTAAATTAAAACTGTTAAGTAATGTTCTAGTTGTCCATCTGATGTAGAGGAGAAGGACTTGAATTTTGTTCTTTCAGGTTTTCCTCAGTTTAGTGATTTGGATAAACCATGAAATCTCTCTGACCCTCAGCTTATTCCCTAAAAGCTGGGCTAAAATGACTCATTTACTTATTTTTCTGGATCATTGAGAGGAAATGAGATTCTCTTTGGAAAAGATGTTTTTATAAGCCGGAAACTGATTTTCACATGCAAGGTATTACTGGCAAAGAGTAGAGTAGTTCAAAACTTTGATGTGAAAGGAAGTTTTACTTTTTTAGAGACTTTGGTTTGAGGACTTCTTGAGCCCCATCTCTGCAGTGGTTTAAAATATCTCTTTGATTTGCAACGTGGAAACAACACTCTGGAATCTCCAGTCTGACCTACCCGAGTGATGCTCATGAAATGAGACTCCGGAGACCCATGCAGAGCTCCGGGTACCCACCATGTCTCTGCCACCCCCCAAACCCCTAACCCCGCACCCTTAGGTCAGAAGGTATTGGTTTCCAGAGCTTCTCAGTCATTAGAAAAAGAAGAGAGTGAAGTCCATCTCAATGCTGCCCCTTTTAACACTGGTGTCTTTCTAGATCAAAGCAAGTATTCGGACCTTTACTCCCAGAGAAAAGCGCTTTGTTGAAGATAGCCGCAAGCTGTCCAAAAAGGTAGGTCAGTGCAGTAAACTGGCTTGTTGGTACAGTCGGCACCCAGCACCCGGAGTACTTACTGGTCATGACTTGGTTGCATCTCACCCTCCTTCTCTGTTTTCCTCTCTCCCTCCTCCCTCTCCCCGCTTGTCTCCCCATCTCTCCACTCCTTCCTCTATCTCTCCTTCTCTCCCTAGACAAGGACTTCAGTTGGGCTCAGTAAGAAGGGAAAGACTCAGAACATATCTATTGGATGCTGCAGAGGGTGTCAGCCCTCCATTCATCCCCTGAACCATTTTTTAAACAAAAATTCTGAGCATCAAGCCATAAACCTTCTCTTGAACTTACTTGCCCCACCTACCCTCCTTTAATCACAGCCATTTTAGTCTCCATCTTTCAACATTTCAGGGAGGCATTCTGCCAGTGGAGTTCATCATGGAATTAACCCAGTTGATCTTTCGAGATGTCCAGCCTCAGATTCACTGATACCTGCCCCTACCACGTTTTTTTGCCTAAATTTGGATTGTGTTGGCATTTTACCTCCTGTTAACTCTCACTCCCTCTGCCTGTTGCCCTTAACTCCTCTCTCATCAGTTCAACAAAAAGTGAAGATCAGGGCCAAGTAGAGGAAGTTTCACATTTTATTTTTTTTTTAACATGACCTTTACAGTTCTTTTCAGAGCCCCTCCCTGTCCTATTCAGACACAGTTCAGGATTTCACTCTGTACTTACTGTCCCTCTTCAGTTGTGTAGCAAAGAACAAAGTGTCCCCTTTTTAAAGTGTTTATTACTTCCACCACTTCCTGTGGGGTGAGCAGCTGTGGATTACAGAAAGCAAGTTAAATATAAAGGCATCTTATCATCCTTTGGTTTCCCATGAACTTCTGGACACACTCGGGAAAGGCCTTAAACCTCTTCTGAAGGGGACGTCCAAATGTTTTGTTTTGGTCTGCGTAACATTGAGTGTAATATTTATTTTGTGTAATCTGAGTAAATGGCTTTATTATTGTTGTTATTATTGCCTTTTGCTCTGTTTACTTGAAAGTTAAAACCTGAGTTGAGGTAGGTGGCACAGCTGCTTTGCAAACAAATTGAAATGAATCTACCTACAACTGGGAGAAAAGACATTTCCTTTGCCAAACAGGACCTCCGCGTTGGGTGGCTTTGGGCTCTGAGAGCACCGGGAGTTTTGGGGCTGAGACCCTGGGGTATGTTAGGTTTCTCCCCAAGTTCCTCTCAGCACTAAGTGTCCCCAGATTTTTATAAAGTTGAAACTTGTGCTCATGACACAAATACTTAAAATCACTTAGTATGTGCCAGGCTCTCTTCTAAGCCCTTTAATTCTCTTCACAACCTACAAGGTTAGCACTCCTGTCAACCCCATTGAATAAGAGAGAGGTTAAGAAACTGGCCCAAGGTCACACAGCATAGAGGTAGGAGAGCCGGATTTCCTTTCCAGAGCTTTACTTTCCTATAGAATAGACTTTTTATTCTGGATTAGATGAGCTAGAGTACATGTACATTTCTACTGTAAATCTACCCATTTCCTTCCAAAAGCAACATAGTCCCTCATTCCATTCTGTCTCTCTCAAACACACACAAACACACATTTCACATGCCTGACAGCTGGGTTTTTTTTGTTTGTTTGTTTGTTTTGGCTGCGTTGGGTCTTTGTTGCTGTGTGCGGGCTTTCTCTAGTTGAGGCGAGTGGGGGCTACTCTTTGTTGCGGTGGGCGGGCTTCTCACTGGTGGCTTCTCTTGTCGCGGAGCACGGGCTCTAGGTGCACGGGCTTCAGTAGTTGCAGCACGCAGGCTCAGTAGTTGTGGCGCGTGGACTCTAGGACGCTCAGGCTTTTGTAGTTGTGGCGCGTGGGCTCAGTAGTTGTGGCTCGCAGACTCTAGAGCACAGGCTCAGTAGTTGTGGTGCATGGGCTTAGTTGTTCCACGGCATGGGGGATCTTCCCAGACCATGGATCGAACCCGTGTTCCCTGCATTGACAGGTGGATTCTTAACCACTGCGCCATCAGGGAAGTCCCCTGACTGCTGTATTTTTTACCAGCTCAGTTTTGTGCTGAACATTATTGAAACAGCCTATTCTCCTTCAAAGGAGCTATAAAATGCATTGGATTTTCTTTTCCTCCCAGGATGATCATAGTTTAAAAATGAACTTTAGAGAAAGTATTAGGACTCTTCATTTTTACTGTTTTGTTCATTGGCAGTTATACAGAATATAATTTAAATGACCAAGCTGTCTGATCTAAAGAGAATATTTGGAGTGTTTAAACCTAGTTCTCTGTTTTCCATTTTTTTAATCAGATCTTATCAAGAGATGTAGACCGAGTGAAAAGACTCACCATGACAGTCTGGAATACAGTACAGTTCCTTACAAGCTGCTTCCGGTGGGAATCCACATTGAGAAGTACAGTAGCATTCGTGGTAAGCTTCCTTTTTTATGTTCAACTTACTTGCTTCTGAGCCCCAAGTCCAAATGCAGATGGGTTTTATTTTACTTACGTGAAGCAGAATGAGGCACATTCAACATAGCTGAAGTTTACACTGGTAAGGAAACTTTAAAAAAAAAGGATAGTCATTCATCTTTCTAAAATATATTATGACATAGGAGATTATGTAGGAGGTGTCTTTCCAAGACCATACTTGTCGGATTTACCCTTGGAAATCCCTTAAATTACCCAAATCATACTTATATACTATCTCTTGATAAGGTAAAGAGAGCCAGCGTTCTATGCATTTTTAAATGTTTTTGTGGTGGTTATTATAAACCATTCGTATAGTACCCACAATGTTTGTCTCCTTCTGTACTCATGAGGGCCAGTGTTTTCTGAAAAATGGCAGTTGAAAAATCACATAACTAAATGAAGACTAAATCGCTCTAATTTATGTTTCAAGTAAATCATTGACAAACTTTGGTATAAAAAAAACATTTATTCAGATCAAACCTCTTGAGACGTAACTGATTACTACACATTACAAGTTGACTCAACACCACAAAGGAGAACCACTGTCTGTGAAATACATTTTTATAATAAGAGTTGGCCTTTCCTTATGAGCATAATAAAATCACGGAATCTCAGAACTGCATGAGATCTTAAAACCACCTAGGTCAACTAGAGAGTCCAAGAATCTTGTAAGGACTCGAAAGTTAGTATAATGTCCTCACTTTACATCTCTGGGCATCCTCCCTCCTCTATAAAGGCACTTGTCATTGATCAGATTGGTAGCGTTTGCTCGACTGCTAATCTTGTGCCTTTTGTATTATGCCATTAACTTCTGCACGGTGCAAAGATCACAGTAGGACCTAATACGATGTGTGAGTGGTTGAGTCATGATCACCGCTCTTTTGTCTTCTGGTTTCTATCATCCATGCTCTCTCTTACCCACCAGGCTTATCCACATTAAAAAAAAAAAAAATCAGTCCCAGAGGTCAGTGGGTTGGAGGTCACTCCCACCTTTAATGCAAGCTGTATACTGGCTCCATAAGAGGCTTTTTCTTAGCCATTTTAGCACTTTGTTTTATCTTTAGTTAATGTTAGTTTTTCATTGGTTCAGGAGGTAGAAGCCCTGTGATGGCTGCAGCCTTGGCGTTTAATATACTTTTTCTTTGTTTTAAAGTTGCTAGAACAATTGGGCTTGATAACAAAATTAAGAAGGATTTTATTAATCCCTATCTGCCTTTGACTTGGCACTGATTTATCCGCTTCCCTTTCTCACATTCTCCTCAGCTGGGGGCTTCGTGTGCTGGGTTCCTCTTCAGCCTCCCTGCCTCTGTTTCCCACCTGAATCCTCTCTACAAACTTTCCAGGGAATGTTCTGTGTGATTCTGGGCAAACGAGGCAAGTCAACATGATTGGTGGCTTCTTCCAGTCAGCACCCCGGCCAGTCCCTTGGAGGAAGAAGGATTTCCTCTTTCTCGAGCTTAGTTTCTGGCACTGAGATTTTTAGAAAAACAGAGATCTGTTGCACTGGATTATGTAGGGGGATGACAGAAATGATTAATGGGCTGTCAGCCTGATCTGAAGAAAGATTACAACAATGAATAGAAATAAGTTGTTTCATAGAGGGGGCTTCTAAACGGGAAGGGAGCCTTGGCATTGGGGCCACTTCTGCATGGCCTGGGACCTGAGTGGACCCTCCTTGCTGACACCGCACCGCACAGCCCTCTGCCAGGCTGGCTGCCAGAGGCAGGCTAGCACATCCTCCTTTAAAATCCCTGAGGCCCAAGGAACGAAAGATAGAGGAGTGCTCTTCTTGCTGGTTTGCCACAATGTAATTTTGCAAGGGTACCTGAGTTTATGAGATGGTGGGAGGCCCCACTGCAGGTGTGGATGGGGGACACCTGTGCATCCGTTCTTTCTCTCTCTAGGTTGTCCTGAAGGTACTGAAATAAAGACAGCTTCATTCAGATACACTTAGTTTTCTGTTTTCACTTGAAACTCTACTTTTAAATGTTTATCTCACATTTACTTTGACCAGCCATGGTGGATCTCAGAGATACTGCAGATGTAGAGACATAGGTATCTCCCCTCCCTAAGCTGATGATGTGTAATTTCATTAGAGAATGTTTTTGTTGCTACCATCATGATGGTCACTCCAAAACTATTTCTGCTCTTAAAGCGAGAACATATAAAGAAAAATACATTCTAGGATAAAATAAAAAATTCATTGTAGCCTCCCTTATTTTCTTTAATAAGATCAGGGGTAGCCAAGCCTTCATATTTTTCAGAAAACATTTTTGCTTTCATGGCTCTTGCTTACAGACTTAACACTAGCTGCTTGTGGAGTGCTGATGGGTGATTCCAGGCCTGTGGGCTGCCACTGGCTGTGCCCCTGACTCTGTAGGACTCTGTTCAGGGTTGTCTTTCTGAAGAATGTTGGATCCTCGGGTGACCTGGGCCAGAGAGGGAGGAATGGGGAGACTGTGTTGCTGAAGCCTGGCTTCGCTCCCTCACTCCACTACTGAGAACACTGTGTTTGTCTTGGTGGTACAGTACACACTGATGTTCTCCTATGATCTACTGAGGACAGAATGCTGCTCCGGGTCTTTATCCATCCATGTGGTACTTTGTTCATGCTTCGTCCACTTGCCTTGGCATTTCAGGGGCAGAGCAATTTCGTGCTGGTCTGAAGCAAGGTCTTAAGCCAAGAATTTATTAAACAATAGGACTGCATGTGAAGGCCTTTCTCTGTTAGAAATTAGGATCAGTGCTCTTTGAGGGTTCACTGCACAGGTGTGAAAAGAACCGTTTTGGCTAAACCCGTCTCCATTGGGGCTTTTCCTTCCCCTAGAGGTACAGCACCACAAGCTAAGGGCAGAAACATAGGAATTTTTCACTTCTGTTTTGTCAGGTAACATGAAATTGCTTTACTAACATCATGTTCATGTTTCTATTTTCAGTTGATACAAAGCAGGAATGTTATAGGATCATGTTTAGTATATCCTGGTTGTTAATCTTAAGACTTTATGAAAGCAAGCCATACATTTTCTAAGGGATCCTGTGGATGTATGTATGAATATATCGTATCTTGTTGAAAGCAGGAGTTAAAGGAAAGCATCCTGTTAAGATCTAGGTCCTGTGGTGTCCGGTCAGAAGTGGATGAACAAACATGAGAAAATTTATCTTGCTAGACTGTCTAAGCATTAACCTCCCCCACCAGAGGATTAATCCCCTCTCCACTTAAGGTGGGTGGTGGTTCTCCCAATACTAAGAGAAGAAAGTTATCTTCCATTTCCTGACACCTGCCACATGACTGTTACTATATACTGTTTAATTCATTGTTATTGTAAGAAATTAAAAGTGGACTATTATTGAAGTATAGTTGATTTACAATGTTGTGTTAGTTTCAGGTGTACAACCAAGTGATTCAGTTATACATATATATATATATATGTCTATTCTTTTTCAGATTCTTTTCTATTATAGGTTATTACAAGGTATTGAATATAATTCCCTGTGCTGTACAGTAGGTCACTGAATGTGGACTTGTTTAGAGTAGTCAGATTCCAAATCATACTTCTATAGGCTTAATTTTTTTTAAAGTCTTTATTGGAGTATAATTGCTTTACGTGGTGTGTTAGTTTCTGCTTTATAACAAAGGGAATCAGCTATACATATACATATGTCCCCATATCTCCTCCCTCTTACGTCTCCCTCCCAACCCTCCATATCCCACCCCTCTAGGTGGTCACAAAGCACCCAGCTGATCTCCCTGTGCTATGTGGCTGCTTCCCACTAGCTATCTATTTTACATTTGGTAGTGTATATATGTCCATGCCACTCTCTCACTTTGTCACAGCTTACCCTTCCCCCTCCCCGTGTCATTACCTCTTTTGAGTCTTTCTCCTTCCTCTAAGTTTTCTAGATTTTTTTTAGTGTGTTTTCCGAGCTTTACTTGCTTTAAGCTAAAGATAATTGTTTTTCACTCAAAAGTTCACATTCTCAGTTTTTCCAATTGAAAGATAAATGAATATAAGATATCAACTTATGGACAGAGGCCTATAACTGAAACATCATGCCTAGAAGAAGCACATCTGTATATTTCCCTATGAATGGATTTGTAAATATACGTGGTATTTTGTATACATGTCCGTGGTCATTCCCAGTCACAGGCTTTGAACTCTAGGGATAATTAATGGCTTTTGTTGTTTCAGTGATTACTATGTGTCAGGTACTGTCCTAAAGCATGTTATAAGTGTTAATTCACTTAATTCTCATAACAAGCTGCTGATGTAGATGCCAGGATCAGTATTTCCTTCTTTTTACACATAAGAAAAATAAGCCCATAGAAGTTAAATAAAGGTTAAAGTGTCAGAGCTCATATGCTTTTAAGAGACAGAGCTGAGATTTAAACCCAGACCATCAGGATTTAGAGTCCATGCATGTAAACACTGGGCTACACTGCCTGTCATTGACACCCAGGATTCAGTGATCACGATCCTTGTATTTAGATAGATATAATGGCTCTAGGGACAACCATATGAGTCATTTCAGATATGTATAATATCTAGATGTTATAAATGGAAGTTAAGCCTATTCCAAGATGCTTTGGGAGAAAGAAGTCCTTATTATATGGGTAAGAATAATTCTCAGACATAGTCATTATATTCACAAGAGATGGAGTAAAATTAAAGAAGTGAAAGGTAGAAATGTCTCTGGCATCTTTGGGGAACAGACCAGACCGTGGGAATCTCATGCTTATGACATCCGTGGAATTCAGGTTGATGGTCTGGAAAACCTCAGTGCTTGGTTCTAGGCTAAGCCCTAAATTGAGGTCTGAGTTATCTTTTCCCGCTTTTGGAGGAAGCTCTTAGATGATGTTGAAGGGCTTTCAAGGGGAGAGTGAAGAGTGAAAACAACTAAAGGAAGGAGCCATGGAAGGAATCTGTAGTTTTCAGATCTTCAAGAGTTCCAGGTTGTTCAGAATAAGGGCTAGTAGTGGAGATGAGTAACTATCTACATTAGTAAATTACTACAAAATATCTTAAAACAGTGGCTTTCAGAGAAATTGGCTCATATTTCTACTGTGGGAAGGGTGCTCTATTGTATGATATATTCCCATGTCTAGTGCAAATACGTTATTTGATGATAGTTAAGAGGAATTGAGTTTGTTTTCAAAAGATAATTTTGCATTGTGGTATTTGTATTGTAGAAGCAATCACCTGTATGAGTCTTTTTGATTTGTTTTTCTCTTGGGTAATTGTACTTTATATACAAGCCCCAAATATTGTCTATAAAAAGACCTAAGGTTATATTATGGCATAAATTTTTTCATATGGCAGGAAACATTTACTTGACAGTTGGCATCATCAGAAAATTATTTTAATAGCAAAGGTCTCCCAATGCTGCCAAAAAGGATTGCATTTATGTAGTTTGGTTTTCCACCACTCTTTAAGGCCCTCGCCTCTTGCATTGAGGGAGAGGAGTCTATGGGGGCATTGATGGATTCCTTATTTATTAAAATTTTACTGGGACCTTTGATGTTAAAAAGCAATCTAAGTCTACCATATATCAATGGGTATTTTCATAAAGCTATGCTTTTAACATCTGTGACTTTTTTTCCTGCATTTTTGGATTGTAAGAAAATGAAGAATTAATTCTTCAGAGTTGACAGGGCCTGCAATATGATACATAATTTAAAGCATCAATCAACTGTCCCGCTCCCCAATAGGGTTAAAATACAATTCTCCACTTTCTTAGTGATAGCCCCTATTTAACATATATAGAATTCTTAGCTTTTAGGGATCCTAGAATTTTGAGAAGTGTGAAATGATTTCACATTGAACTTAAAAACAATAACAACTGTAACAGAACGAACCCTTCCATCACACACATATGTGCGTACACACACTCACACACAAAACACTGAGAAGCAGAGGGCATTTGGGAAGCAAAAAGTTTCGCTGCTGAAAGTTTCCTAAGAAAGATTTGATAAAAATTTCATGAGACGTTGTGGAGTGTCCCTGTTTATAATCCCTTCTGTGGCCCACAGGACATTCAGATTGAACTTACTTTGGTACAGATGACAATTACACTGGACGTTTTGTTTTCAGATTGGACGATTTAAATAGTGCTGGTCAGTTGTCTTTTTGATGCTTTAGATATTTATGTGTTAACTGGGTCTAAAAAATTTTTATTTTTTTAAAAAAAAATTCTATCACCAGTTTATTCACAACTAGATGCACTGCATTTGATTCAACTTTTGGTGGCTGTTTCCACATCCACCAGAAGTCACAATCGGATGTGCACAGCAGGCATCACTGCCTGTTTGGTGGGTGTTTGTGCGGTTGCTGCTTAAAGATTAACAGTTAAACTGAAAAAAAATCCACAGTTACAGTCACCATTTTGTCTGGAGAAAATTTTTTAGGCATCTTAAATGTTATGTACATATACTTACATGCAAAAATGTATAAATATATTACATTAAATGCTTAAAATATTTGCCAGTTTATTATTTGTTTTATTTAACATTTGTACAATGATTTCCAAAATCTTCCTTTTCGCAGTGGACTACCTAACATACTTTTAAAAATACCTTAAAGTTCTTTTTCAGTATTTTTTTCCATAAGAACAATCCATTATTGCACATTGTGATTATAATTTTTTACAACATAATTGCACCTTCTATTGACAACTTCTCAGGCATTAACTAATTATGCCATTTAATAAAATTACAGTAATTGCATTAAAAGATTATCTATTGAAAATTTAAAAGGACACTCTTAGCTATTTTAGTATATTTCATGTTTATATTTTCAACTTTATAATTGAATTGCATTTCCAGGCAGAATCCTAGCTATACTGAATGAAATCAGCTGGTATTTTGGAGCATGCCAATTTTGAATAGTAAGCATTAGATCTTCATGTTTTAAAATCCCAGAATAGCATATGTTGTCAGTCTTCACACGGCCCTGCTGGGTAATAAGTGAATGGTTCTGATAGGTCCAGGCCCTGTATGGAGACTCTCTGTCTCTACCTGCTGCCTTTCCTAAGCTTTCTATTGAGATGTACTTGCAAGTACACATTTTTTGCCTTCTGTGAATTTTCTGGTTAGGAGCCATTGTCCTTTACAGATTCCAGAGAACTCAGTCTAGTTCTCTCTGCTGTCCAGAGATACCCTACTGTTAATTTGAACTTGATCCTGAATTTAGGAGCTTAAATCTTAGATGAAGAAAAGACTTCAGTGATCATGTTCCTCCTTGACCAAACCAGTGCTTCACTGCCTCCTTCAAGCTTGCCCCTCTTCCTCCCTCCGTCCCTCCCTTTCCACAATCATTGTTTGTCCAGTGTCTCATACACTGCTAGATATTGAGATACAGAAATGAAATGATCATAGTAAGTCATCCGACCGTCTGTCGTCCTCCCCTCTTTTCTTCTCTTCCCCCCTTCATCTCTCCCTCTCTCTCCCTTCTCACCCCATCCGCCAGCCTCCCAGCCTCTCCCCAGTATCCCTCTCCACCTCCTTTGCTGCACCCTTTCTTTCTCTCCCCCAGCTTCCCTCCACTGTCCTCCTCTTATATTTGAAACCAAAGCAGTACACTTTTACTTAATAAAGCACACCATAAGAAAAATTAAGTTTGCCCTTTGGAGAGCAAATTAAATAATAAGCATGGAACTATTTTAAACATATAAAGTGAGCTACAAATGTGGGTAGGAATTATTAGCTGATATAACTATTGGGAGGTTAGGGTGTTGCTCTCCTAACTCAGAGAAAAGCTTCGCCGAAGTGGGTACAGGTACACACACAAACACACACACGCAGTTGCTGAAAGCTTCACTGAAGTGGGTACAGGTACCCACACAGACACACACACACAGAGTTGCTGTTTCATTGCAAAGGATGTGGAGGACCTGTTCGAGAATGGGGTAGAAATGCAGACAATTGTATTCTGTGTCATGTAATTAATGTACAAGGGTCAACTATCTCTAGGGCTGATTAATGTGCATGGAACCACCAAATTCCAAATTATGTGATTCTGCCTTTAAGGCTGTGATAGTACTTTTCATGTTTGACCTAATAAATTAAGTTCTTTATATCAAAATAGGAGGGATTTTATTTTAATATTTCAGGTTAATGTCATATGCTAAAAAAATCATTCAGTGTAACGTAGCCGTATGATTGAAGGATTATGTTAAGACACTGTGAGCTACAGATTGAATGACAGAGACCAGTCTTTTATCTGTGTGTACGTCCTTACCGCTTATGATGATGCTGAGTACGTTGCAGATATCTAATCAGTGCTTCGTAGAAGAATACTGGAACTCATGCAGACCATCTATTACCAGATACTGTTTGTTTGTATTCCAACTACTCCTCTGACCATAGCAATCTATGACCCCACCAGAGGGTAAAATTCAAAGACAGCTGAACAACTTAATCATAATCTTTTCTGATGTGCATTTTCCCACCTTTTTCTCGACCCTGCCCATGGTGGCGGGGGTGGGGTGGGGTGGGGTGGTGATGGTGCTAATTGGCAGCAAAATGTCCAAAAGACAGTCAACAGTAAGCAGACTTGGAGGAGAGGGGTTGGCAAATCTCTAACCCAGATCAACAGCCCTTGAATCTGGAGGGATTTATTTTTGATTCTTACAGAGCTGAGTGCTTTCCCCCCCACTCCATCTGTTGCTATATATGACACCTGGATGTGCAAACATTTTGTCTGATGCAAAAATGGAAAAGAAGATTTAGAAATAAAAGAGAGAGGGTTGGAAGGGAGGAATAGAGTGCTGGTGTGTCTGAAAACAGTCAGGACCCATTTCCTGCTTCAGTTTTGATCTGTTGAAGAACCATGCTCAGCACTTACATTTCGGGCTAATTTGATATTGCCTTTTTGGTGGTCCGAGCTTTGTCATTTGTTTGGAAGCTGTCATCTTTATTAGTCTCTCTGGCTGATCTTTGGGGCTCCCCATCAGGTGGCGCGTGCTCTCCGTTGTCTGACTGGGCTTGGCAAGCCGCTGGCCCTTTTATTGCTGTGTGATGCGGGCATGCTTGCCGGACAGCCTGTAATTAGACCCACCACAGATGACAGTTACAAGAGAGCCTGGTAATCATTCTAGCTGCCTGATCTGATGTTTATGGAGAGAAACCTTCTTTGTGGTCTGGTTAGGGTTTACTATACTGTGTCTTACTTTTGCCATTTGATTTATAATTCAGGAAGTTGTGTTTTGCTACCTCTCTGCCGAGCTTGGAGTTGTATCATTGGTTTTTGAAATAACAGCGCTAATTTGGAGGGGGTAGTTTTCATTGGACTGATACTGTAGCTCCCAATTTTATTTAAAAAGATAGGAAGACAATTAAATCAAACAGCCAATTCATTATGTCATCATTTAAACAATGTTCCTGTACAGTGTTTACAGACTGTTTTAGTCTCCCTGGGATTTTCTTATAACCCAAATCCATGTTTTTTAGCCCTTTAAAATGACTTTTCTATATCTGGCCTAGCTTTAAAATTTTTTTTTGTTTCCACTCGTTGCCAGGGATACTTCACTTTGTCAGGGAAAAATAAAAAGAAAGAAATATACTTATTAGCTCAATTGGTGTTGAGACCTCCATGGCTACGAGTTTAAGTCTGGAAAAGCATGGAGCTATAGAATGTTAAGTCAGAGGGTCTTTACGTTCATTCATGGGGGAAGAAACTGAAGGCTTCGGGAAAGTGATTTTTCTCCTGGCCTGTTAGAACAGAGGATTTTCAGTCCTTATACCATTTTTACAGTGTGTGGCTTTTGTGGTCATAAATTTTGCAATTATGGTTTTAGTTCATGAGTATGAGCTGTATTTAAACAGTGTCCACAGATTGGGTTATTAAAAAATTTTTTTAAAACATACTTTTCTGCAAGTCTTACATTTGGAAAATATTTTATAAGTCTGGAGAGCTGCTACTCAGAGGGGTAATATGCCCTGGAGGAACAAATATCTGTAATATCTGCTACTTCATGTGGGCTTTTCTTACAGCAGATGAATCTTCCTCATTAAGACTTGAGGGGTAGTGCTGCTGCCGCTAAAGATGATGACGTGAGGATGATGATGATAATCTGCTTGCATGTTCTGGGTGTTTAAGTTTTGACTTCTGCTGTTCAACTTGTTCTTACTTTATTGGGCTACAATAACACTTTTAGTGAAATACTGTCTCAAATTTTATCTTTTGTTTAAAGAGCAACAGAATACTAAGCATGAATTTGCCAATAGCAACATTTCTTCTGCTCTGGTATAAGCCAGGTACATGCAATTATAAACTTTATTGTCAATTATTCCGTAGCAAAAGTGGCTTTCCTTGGAAACCGTTGAAGTCCTCACATTTCTGGTAAGGAAATTTCTATAGGCTAATTTGTGCTCCAGATTCTACTTTGCAAAATAGGAAAATGTGATGTGTGTTTAGCTGTTAAAAAATTAGCCACCTGTGGCCTCAGTCGCCTATACCTCTTTCCATATATTTTATTTTGCATTTCATGATTTTTAGGCTTTTAGTAATGTACACATTCCAAGAGAAAAATAATTGATTTCCAGGAAATTCTGTACATGTGCATACACACACGCACGAACATATACAAGGGGGAGGGGGGCAGAGGAGGAGGAAGAGGAGAGAAAGGAAAAGGGAAAAGAGAAGGGATAGGGCTTCCCTGGTGGCGCAGTGGTTGAGAGTCCGCCTGCCGATGCAGGGGACACGGGTTCGTGCCGCGGAGCGGCTGGGCCCGTGAGCCATGGCTGCTGAGCCTGCGCATCCGGAGCCTGTGCTCCGCAACGGCAGAGGCCACAGCAGTGAGAGGCCCGCGTACCGCAAAAAAAAAAAAAAAAAAAAAGAGAAGGGATAGCAAATAGACTTTCCATTGCTGGAGTTTACTTAAAGACAGTCCTGCAGGTGGCGATAGAATCTCATAAATGATAAAAATCCCAAAGTAAGTTTCTGTGCACTGTTTCTTGGGGATTTTAATTTCAGTAATTTATTTTTAATTTGATACAGTCATCTACAAGCCGAAATCATTACATTAGAAAAAATTCAAATTTCCATGTTGTGTAATCTCTGTTTTTATAAAAATTTTCTCAGATATTTTATGGCGTTTTCATCTTTATGCACAAGAGATGAGATCTAGGTTATTGCCGAGCTGGTCCAGATTTTATATGACAAATAACCATTTTAAGCCTGTTCTTTTAATTTTTATTTTACTTTTTTTAACATATAGCTAAAATTTGATGCCTGTGCCATTAGTTAGGTCCATAAAATCTTTTGCTATTGAGTATTAAGTTGTATAAGGGTAGTGCTGTGTGGGTGTATGTGTGTCAGTGTTTGCTTGTGTATCAGAGTATCAAATCAGTTGCTTCCAAAGGACATTTCCTTCCTTAGCTAATTGTTGAAGGTTAGTTTTAATCTGAGAGGAATCACAAATTCTTTGAAAGCTATTTATTTTACCCAACAATAAAAAGGCAACATAAAGAGTTTGTTTGAAAACACTAGAAATTACATAGTGGATGTGATAACACTTTTTCAATTATTTTATTTTAGATATTAGGCTTTCTTCAAGCAAAGTTAAAACATTCAGTAGATCTTTCTTTCCTGCTAGTTGAGGTTCAAAAGTTCTTAAATTGCTTATTGTGAATGTATGTTTTCACTTGCCATTTTTTCTTAAGTTTGTGTTCAAAGATGCAAACTCTAAAGTGATTTGCTTAAACATAAAGCTAATTTTCAGCTCTCGTCTTTTCATGTAGCCTCATTTAAAAAACCTTTGCAGTGCACATTTTCAAGGGGAACTGCCTTGATTCTAGAAAATGTAATTATTTTGGTTTAAATGCTTTAGGCTTTAGATGTTGAGTGTCATCAACAGACAACTGTGATGGTCTTGAGCAAATTACGTGAAATTCAGTCTTTGTCTCCTGAACATTTCACTAAGTCTTATGGTGAAGTTCAAAACCAATAAGGTCTTGTATACTGTACCGTCGAATACAGAATTTCTTATAATAGAAGAGGGGGAAAAAGAGAAAAGAAAAGAAACCTTCTAGCCTTCTAATATTCTGTTTCAATTGCTATTCCAATTACTCATGAGGGGGAAGAGTGGAAAGCAAGTCAGACCCTCGGAAAACCTGTTTTGCTGCCTTCACATAAAGGATATTCAATTCTGTGCTCTGTTAGCAACTGACCAAAATCTAATCCATTAAAAAATATATCGTGGTAAGCAGTTCTTGAAAATGTTTATAATGAATGGTAAAAGCCAAGCCTCCACTGTGAGATTAGCAGTTGGAACAGGATGTGTTCATCAGGAAATAGGTTATTGCCTTACCAGTGTGTCCTGCTGCGTAACCTGCAGGATAGATGAAGATTTAAAAGCTTGCAGTGCAAGGAGTTTATTTGATTTCCCCCCTTTGCCTTCTTTTGCATATCACAGTGTTGTTTATCACCCATGGTGCTTTTTATCAACAAATCTATTCCAAGGTTCTTTTTATAGACAAAAAGCATCCAGTGTTTTGGAGGTCACCTCCCCCCTCCACGCCCCACCCCTGCCACACACACCGGATGCTCATCAGTGACCTATTCAGATTAATGTAACTAATTCACTTTTACAGAGCGAAGTCTGTAGCTTTAAAAAATAATAAGAGAATGGTGAAAGATGATTTTCCAGAAGTCTGGACTCACCCTCACCCCCCATCTTAAAGATACATGAAATAGTGGATACAGGAAATACCGAATACCGTGGATTCTGGTGATTTTCCTGCTTTTTGCTTGATTGCCGTCCAGTGTTGGAGCCAGTGGACAGTAGTGCTAATGAATAATGCCTTCTACATGGACGATACCTATAGTCACACACACGCAGTGACTAAGAGATCAAATACACTGGCTAAAAAGCCTTAGGGAAGCATTATGTGTCTGAGGTCTGATCTATTGTCTGGGAGGTCAGATGAGTGTTAATGCACTCTGCAAAGATTACACTCCCTCTCTAATTGCTCCGACACTTCCTTAAAGGATTTAAACAGTCAGGAAAGGTGATGCTCCTTGTCAATTTTTGTCTTCTGCCTGCAGTTGAAGTTTATCTGTCTTTCCACTGAGACCACTAGATCAAGTAGCCTCGCCAGTGTCAAAGGCATAAACTCTGAATTAATAGTGAAAGCAAGGAGAGATGTTATTTACAGCTCCATTATGACTTGCTCTTTAAATGCTTTGCATTCCATCTCTGGTGTTTACATTGTGAAAACAACAGCGTATCCACGTTCAAAAAGGGGGGCTGAAAGAAATCCAAGGCTTCACTTTGACTTTTGATTAGGTTTGTTTTCATAATCTTTTCTCAATGACATAAGGGCCAGTGTGGCATTTTGCATTGAAGTTATTTCCGTTAAAGAAGTAAAGAATAGTAGACTTTAGCATTTCCTCTGTGCTGCTTCCCCCACCAATACACACACACACACACACACACACACACACACACACACACTCCATTCTGAAATGTTTATCCTAAAGTAGGCATGTACAAGACTGACCCACACGTAGGACCTGATAACTTTGTCCAGACCATCATTATAAATTTCATACGTTGTGCAAACACATTTTTAAAAACCTCTCCTCTCCGCATTAAAGAATGCTTACTCATTCCTCTGTGGTGTCTGGAAGCTGAGATATAATTTTATCAGACTCTGTATCTCTTACATTGCTTTGATTTTAACTTAGTATTTTCTAAATGACACTGAAAAGCTTGAAGGAAGCTTTTACCAATTCTTCCATGATGGGAGTTTAGGAAATCCCGGGAACCTGTATGTTGCAGATACGATATTGCATTCCTTAAATTCATAGTCTGCCTTTCTGTAGGAGTGGGGAGGGCAAGCTTGCATTTCACCCTGAGCATATTCCGCCCACCATGTGCAGTTGCATCATTGAGAGGTAAGAATTCCTCTTAGATCGGTTCAAATTGCTAATATATGTGGCCTAGAGCCTGCAATATATTTATGTAGCTTCCAAAAGAGACTTGGGAGGATTCCCTGTAATTCAAGATGGTAGTCTGAATGATGGGTGTAGATGGATTTTTTTTTTTTTTTTTTTTAAGAAATCCTTGTTTGTCCCACGGGATTTTCACACTTTTCAGCTGACGGCACTGTATTTTACTCATATTGTGTAAAGCTGTCAATGTATGCGTTATGTGTGTCTCCTGAAGACTGAGCAGATGACGAGAACTATTGCTAGAGGGGGAAAAACACATTGGAATCAACATCTTCAGGGGAGAATTTCTCCAGTGTCTCTCGTTCCTGCTCCTATGTAGACTGTCCCTCGCACTTCGTCTTATTGTATGTTCCCTTGCACTGTTGGTAGATTACACTGAATGTTTCATCTGTATATAAAAATTAAAAATTCAAACAAAAATCTGGCCCACATGAAGAACAGGCCCTTTGGGCATATGGTTCATTATGCATATTCGTTTAATTACTAAAACACTTGGGATGGCTTTCCTGCCCTTGCTTTCAACTGGCAAAGTTGGATCTCTTCTACTGCACAGAAAATGTAGCACAGGATTCTGTTCTGAAGGATAAAAAAAGAAAAGGGGGGAAAAAAGAGCCTTTGAAGAAGGAATTCACCAAAAGGAGGTATGATTCTCAGTATGAAACCAATAGAAGTCAGAATCTCTCTCTTTTTCTCTCCTGTTTTCGTCTCTTTCTCCCTCTGATTTCCACCACTGCCCCTGAAGGCTAGTTTTACTGTGGTTCGTTTATATGAATGCAGGCAGGGCAGGAATGTGAGACTAAGGGTTTGGGTTTCAAGTACATTCCCTCCGAGCAACTCAAGTCTCACGATGAAGCTGTCTAAGTTTTATTGGTTAGAAAGGCCGTGCTATGAAAGTGTGACTTTAATTGATTTTTCAGGGCAAACAGGTGGTGATGGTTTAGACATGCCCTAGTCTCAGTGCCACTCCTAATTCGGAGCAGCACATATAATAGCTTTATTAAAATAAACAGCCCCCTGGCTTTGCTTTTACCTGAACATCTGCCTCTTGGATTTTAAAGGGCCTTTTAAAATATTTTCATTCTGTGCTTAAATGAATCTGATCCTAAAAAAGCTGAGGAAGACTTTATTTTCTATTCGTGTCATCAAACTTATTATTTTTTGTTTGAAAGGAAAAACATTAAAATTCACACAGCATCTTTAAATAGGATCATTGTTGTTTCAGGAATTTTGGTGGTTGTTTTGGGAACATTTACTTACATGATGCAACAGATTTTAAACATAACAGGCCAAAAATTGAATTCATACTTGCTGGGTTTTGATTTGAACTATTATTTTGGTGAGCAGAAGATTGTTTGAATGTCAATGGTGTGTGTGTGTGTGTGTGTGTGTGTGTGTGTGTGTGTGTGTGTGTGAGTGTATGTATGTGTGCACATACGTGCTTAAAGACCATATTTTGTGTTCCTTCCCGGTTTATAGTGATGTCTCAGCTTTGTCGGAAAGCTGCTTGGATTCCTCATCAAAATAAACTCAGGACTCCTAAGAGCATTTTTAAAGGAAAGGAAGATCCAAACTTGGCATCAGTTTTGTTTTTAGTGGCAAGGATGTGTGGCTCTGATACAAGCACAATTTTCTTTTTGATTAAGCAAATAGGTAGTCTATCGGAGTAACGGGAGACCATCCAAGACATTCTTGATCCAATTCCTAAGGGAATTGTTCTTTGCTATAAAGAGCATTGCTCACTAACCCCTGTGGGAGAGTTCTCGAATTAAGGCACCTTAGTCTATTTTAAGCACACTGAACATGTAAAGAGCTACTGCAGGCTTAATGTGAGCATATTGCAACCCTGCTTCTTTGAGTGCCAGAAATAAAGCTGTAAGTGGAGGAACTTAATACAGTGAACTGCTTTATTCCATCACTGTGCTAATGCTAATTAGATACACTTGCTTTATTACCCAGAGCGTTTTTCCTGTATTCATTCTGATCCAATCTTTCTGTGAATATGAAGGAATAAGTCTTAAGTGTTCAGTTGAAGTTTTTAGTCAGAATTGCTGCCTGATGTTCATGTGACCAAAGTCACATGAACATCCTTTAATCAGAGCAGATAATTTGCTGATGACTTTGAAAGGTGTATTTACCAAAATCAGACTCTCCACTGCTCAATTGCTACCTTCGGCAAAAACGCGTAATGAGAAATTTACTGTCTGGTTCTAGACCTGGAATGATGATCATTCTGGGTGAAAAAGCCAATAGTTGCAGCACATTACATGTTTTCTTTGTCTCATTTAGTTTAGTGCTTTTCTACTTTTTAAAGTAGCTGTTCTGCCTCTATGAGTGGTATGAGGATTTTTATTGGGCTACAGGTGATTGACTTGTTCCCATTTATTTAGAATCATCAAGAAATGTAAAGTGTAGAGTGGCCGGTAGCATGATACAAACCTTAACATGATGGGATTTTAATAAATACTTTATATTTAAAAGAGGGAAAAGATGATGATGTATTTAGAAAGGAATGCATGCATAAATACAAGTTAGAATCATTTTTTTTCTGTTTTTAAAAAAATCCCATTATACAGTCAAAAGGGGAAAATAAATGTCAACAAAACCTCTGTCTAGAAAAATACAGTCTAAAAGTCTTCAATTTATATTTAATATTAGTATTTTATGGACTTTTTATGTATAGACTTCCTCTAAAATCAGAATGGAATAAGCTACATTCTTCTAGAAGTGTTCAGTTTAGTGTTATTGTGACATTGACAGTTTGAAAATTACAAACAGTTACAGAGGATAATAAAAGTAGGGAACACATAATCCAGGTATCTTTCTGCAAAAGTATTGGGAATAAACTACCAGTTGTGATCATTCTCACACAAACCTAGAACTAATTGATGAACTAACTCTAAGAGAAGGCAAGACACCTAGTTTGATTTAACTCGCAATGAAGTGACCAGATCATTCCATGTCTTGTAGAAATAGTCAAAGACAATGACAAATAAACACCAAAAGTGGTATATTCTGACACCCAAGAAAATAGGTGGTTAATCAATGTTGATTTGGTAAACTTTCTATGTATGTTGCTCGAGCATGAGGTCGAGGCACAAAGGTTTTGTTAGAGGATGGGAGAAAAGTGAGGGTCAGAGCAGGAAAGGACTTTACAGTTCTGGACCCAATCTGAGTTGAGGTTTGCCAAAGTCATTCTTCCTTGATTGGTGCTGTTTTCTCCTTACCTCCTTCTAGGTGGAGGCTGGACTGGGAAGGACTGGGAAAAACAATTTCTTGCCTAGACCCAGTGTTTCCTTCCAAAGGTGTAAAATTGGTTTTCTGGTCAGTCTAGATAACCTTTCATAATTTCCCTAGATGTGTTCACCTTTTTTACATTATACTACTTTATTAGTTTTCTATTTCTATTGTAACAAGTTACCATACACATGAGTGGCTTAAGACAACACAAATTTATTATCTTCCTGTTCTGGAGGTCAGGAGTCTACCACAGGTCTCACTGCACTAAAATCAAGGTGTTGGAAAGGCTGTGTTCCATTCTGGGGAGAATATGTTCCCTTTCCTTTTCCAGCTTCTAGAGGCTGCCCACATTCCTTGGCTCATGGCCCCTTCCTGCATCATATCCAGCAAGGGCACAAGGTTCAATCCTCACATGGCATCACTCTGACCTTGCTTCTGCCCTCACATCTTTTCCGGAATTTATTTTTCTGCCCCCATCTTCCACTTTTAAAGACCCTTTGATTACATTAGACTCAACCAGATAATCCATGATGATCTTCCTTTGTTAAAGTCAAATGATCAGCAACCTTAACTCCATCAGTAGTCTTAATTTCTCTTTGCAGTGTAACATATTCACAAGGTCCGGGGAATAGGACGTGGATATCTTTGGGGTACTATTATTCTGCCTACCACAACCATGCCTATCTTCTATTTATGTTGCTTTCTGATGGATAAGGATTTCTGAAGCAAGAGCTGGTTCCTTGCATAGAAATTAATTTAGCATACATTTGGGGGGAGGGGGGAAGAGTTTATATATTATGGACATTTAAACCTGAGAATGGCTGAGAGGGCTGCAATTACAAATATACAGAAGTCACATGTTAGTAGTAACTTGAGAGACTGTTGGTATTTGGCTTGCTCTGTCTGCTTCCCTGTGCTCATAGTGTATGGCTGGAGGGTCAGACATCTAGGAGGAAGCTATGTTCCTCTCCACACAGCAGATCTTGAGTATCAGAACCCCAACGGGGAGAAGAATGGATGGGCTCGTTCTAGAGGGCAACCAAAAGGGGTAAAGGGACAAGGAGTGACTTGAAAGTTTGTCCAGGACTCAGATGTAGTTCCTGGTAAGTGGCTGAATGTTACTGGGCATAAGATCCATGGCATTTCCCCACTTGATTCCCTGCGGTTAACCAAAATACAAGCCATGTTTAAAGAACCAACAAAAGCCTATATTCTCTGTAAAACACCCCTCAGCATCCCAGAGAAAAGTGATTTTGCCCTTTTTCCTGGGCTATTGCTGTTTCTTTCTAAAATTTTTCTCAGTTTCTCAGTTCCTTACCCCATTCCCATAATTAAGGGTAATTTGCTATTAGAATTATCTAGTTAAATATCTGATCCTGTTATTTTTATTCTCTTAAAAATTCCATTAAAGACTTCTCATTTAGTTTACGATCACATCTTCAACTTACTACCATGACCTACAGGTCTTTCCACGAACTGGTCTATTGTTTTCCTTCTCAACGCCTTATTCCCTGTGTCTCTAGGAAAGTTCTATCATCACAAACAAGCTCATTCTTATTGCCCCTTAATGTTCACACACCCCCAACTCTAGTCCTAGCAACCACTTATCTGTCTTCATCACCATAATTTTGTCACTTCACGAATGTCATATAGAAGGAATCTTATATTATGTAACCTTTTGAAATGCACTTTTTTTTTTTTTTTTTCACTCAGCGTAATGGCTTTCAGATCCATCCGAGTTGCGGGCATCAATAGTTCACTCCTGTCATGAATTTTTGAAAAAGCAGAATACTGGGTAACAGCAGACCTAATCTCACATGATGACAGTCAGCTAAAGTTGAGTAGGGGGTGGACCCCTTGGAGAAGGTTTACAATCTGAGCACACCCTGGTCCCCAACGCTCCCTATGGTCTTACATCCGGGCTTCCTGTACTTTATATTTTACCCTGACCCCTGTGGGCATCTGTATCTGTAACCCCTGACAGTAGCTACCATTTCTGAAACTGATGTAAAATAAGCAGTGTTTCACACATTAATATATCTGATATGGGAAAACAAATTGTATCCCCCTTCTCAGATAAGATGGGGAAACAAAAGTATCAAGTAGTAAGTTTTGACAGAGTTAAAAAAATATCTGCATGTCCTATTATGTTTATGCAGTGTCTACAAATGTATTAGACCACAGTTTTTTTTTTTTTTAAAACACTGTTGACTACAAAGGAATTTGTACAGGTGTGGGGGAGAGGTGTCGGGGGTCATGGAGGTGGGACTTTTAGGAAGAATGCTGCTACTCGTTTATTCCCAAGGCCGATAATAGAGAAAGTGAGAAAAGCACACTGACAGCTGCTGCTCAGGACCTCGGCATCACCCCCCATTTTTGTACCCATCATAGTTTTGATGTGTGAGTGTGTGTGTGTTGCTCGGTTGGTGTCTTTCCTCCTTTTCTTCTTTATCACCCATCCTGGCCTTCCTCACTTTCAAAATCAGCTCTTTGTCCTTCATAGCAGCTGTAAAACAATAGAAGTGGCTGCTTGGGAGCGCTTAATTCCAAGCCTTTGGAAGGCATTCCTAGGTCAGTGCAAAATCATAGCCATTATTTCCTGTGGTATGTTACCTGCCATAAAAATTTTATTATAAAATATATTGTATATGCAAGGGAGTTGATAAAACCATGCACATACATGTACATTTTAAAGAATAAGAATCACTTGTTTACTTCCACTCAACTTAAACAATGAAAATTCCCATTATTTTATTTTTTATTTATTTATTTTTAAACATCTTTATTGGAGTGTAGTTGCTTTACAATATTGTTTTGGTTTCTGCTGTATAACAAAGTGAATCATCTATCTGTATACATATATCCCCATATCCCCTCCCTCTTGCGTCTCCCTCCCTCCCACCCTCCCTATCCCACCCCTCTAGGTGGTCATAAAGCACTGAGCTGACCTCCCTGTGCTATGCAGCTGCTTCTGACTAGCTATCTGTTTTACATTTGGTAGTGTATATATGTCCATGCCACTCTCTCACTTTGTCCCAGCTTACCCTTCCCCCTCTCCATTTTCTCAAGTCCATTCTCTATGTCTGAGTCTTTATTCCTGTCTTGCCCGTGGGTTCCTCAGAACCACTTGTTTTGTTTATATTCCATAAATATGTGTTAGCATATGGTATTTGTTTTCCTCTTTCTGACTTACTTCACTCTGTATGACAGATTCTAGGTCCATCCACCTCACTACAAATAGCTCATTTCATTTCTTTTTACAGCTGAAAAATATTCCATTGCATATATGTGCTGCATCTTCTTTATCCATTCATCTGTCAATGGACATTTAGGTTGGTTTCATGTCCTGACTATTGTAAATAGTGCTGCAAAGAACATTGTGGTCCATGTCTCTTTTTGAACTATGGTTTTCTCAGGGTATATGCCCCGTAGTGAGATTGCTGCGTGATATGGTGGTTCTATTTTTAGTTTTTAAAGGAACCTCCATACTGTTCTCCATAGTGAGAGTATCAATTTATATTCCCACCAACAGTGCAAGAGGGTTCCCTTTTGTCAACACCCTCCCCAGCATTTATTGTTTGTAGATTTTTTATGATGGCCATTCTGACTGGTGTGAGGTGGTACCTCATTGTAATTTTGATTTGCATTTCTGTAATGATTAGTGATATTGAGCATCCTTTCATGTGTTTGTTGGCAATCTGTATATCTTCTGTGGAGAAATGTCTATTTAGGTCTTCTGCCCATTTTTGGATTGGGTTGTTTGTTTTTTTGATATTGAGCTGCACGAGCTGCTTGTATATTTTGGAGATTAATCCTCTGTCATTTGCTTCATTTGCAAATATTTTCTCCCATTCTGAGAGTTCTCTTTTTGTCTTGTTTATGGTTTCCTTTGCTGTGCAAAAGCTTTTAAGTTTCATTATGTCCCATTTGTTTATTTTTGCTTTTATTTCCATTTCTGTATGTGGTAGGTCAAAAAGGATCCTGCTGTCATTTATGTCATAGAGTGTTCTTCCTCTGTTTTCCTCTAAGAATTTTATAATGTCTTGCCTTACATTTAGGGCTTTAATGCATTGAGTTTATTTCTGTGTATGGTGTTAGGAAGTGTTCTAGTTTCATTCTTTCACATGTAGCTGTCCAGTTTTCCCAGCACCACCTATTGAAGAGGTTGTCTTTTCTCCATTGTATATTTTTGCCTTCTTTATCAAAGATAAGGTAACCATATGTGCGTGGGTTTATCTCTGGGCTTTCTATCCTGTTCCATTGATCTATATTTCTGTTTTTGTGCCAGTACCATACTGTCTTGATTACTGTAGCTTTGTAGTATAGTCTGAAGTCCAGGAACCTGATTCCTCCAGCTCCATTTTTCTTTCTCAAGATTGCTTTGGCTATTCAAGGTCTATTGTGTTTCCATACAAATTGTGAAATTTTTTGTTCCAGTTCTGTGGAAAATGCCAGTGGTAGTTTGATAGGGATTTCATTGAATCTGTAGATTGCTTTGGGTGGTAGAGTCATTTTTACAATGTTGATTCTTCCAATCCAAGAACATGGTATATCTCTCCATCTGTCTGTATCGTCTTTAATTTCTATCATCAGTGTCTTATAGTTTTCTGCATACAGGTCTTTTGTCTCCTTATGTAGGTTTCTCCCTAGGTACTTTATTCTTTTTGTTGCAGTGGTAAATGAGAGTGTTACATTAATTTCTTTTTGAGATTTTTTGTTGATAGTGCATAGGAATGCAAGAGATTTAAGAGCATTAATTTTGTATCCTGCTACTTTACCAAATTCATTGATTAGCTCTAGTAGTTTTCTGGTAGCATCTTTAGAATTCTCTATGTATAGTATCATATCATCTGCAAACACTGACAGCTTTACTTCTTCTTTTCCGATTTGTATTCCTTTTATTTCTTTTTCTTCTCTGATTGCTGTGGCTAAAACTTCCAAAACTATGTTGAATAAGAGTGGTGAGAGTGGGCAACTTTGTCTTGTTCCTGATCTTAGTGGGAATGTTTTCAGTTTTTCACCATTGAGGACGATGTTGGCTGTGGGTTTGTCATATATGGCCTTTATTATGTTGAAGAAAGTTCCCTCGAGGCCTACTTTCTGCAGGGTTTTTATCATAAATGGGTGTTCAATTTTGTCGAAAGCTTTCTCTGCATCTATTGAGATGATCATATGGTTTTTCTCCTTCAATTTGTTAATATGGTGTATCACGTTGATTGATATTGAAGAATCCTTGCATTCCTGGAATAAACCCCACTTGATCATGGTGTATGATCCTTTTAATGTGCTGTTGGATTCTGTTTGCTAGTATTTTGTTAAGGATTTTTACATCTATGTTCATCAGTGATATTGGCCTGTAGTTTTCTTTCTTTGTGACATCTTTGTCTGGTTTTGGTATCAGGGTGATGGTGGCCTCGTAGAATGAGTTTGGGAGTGTTCCTCCCTCTGCTATATTTTGGAAGAGTTTGAGAAGGATAGGTGTTAGCTCTTCTCTAAATGTTTGATAGAATTCGCCTGTGAAGCCATCTGGTCCTGGGCTTTTGTTTGTTGGAAGATTTTTAATCACAGTTTCAATTTCAGTGCTTGTGATGGGTCTGTTCATATTTTCTATTTCTTCCTGGTTCAGTCTCGGCAGGTTGTGCATTTCTAAGAATTTGTCTATTTCTTCCAGATTGCCATTTTATTGACATAGAGTTGCTTATAGTAATCTCTCAAGTTCATTTGTATTTCTGCAGTGTCAGTTGTTACTTCTCCTTTTTCATTTCTAATTCTACTGATTTGGGTCTTATCCCTATCTTTCTTGATAAGTCTGGCTAATGGTTTATCAATTTTGTTTATCTTCTCAAAGAACCATCTTTTAGTTTTATTGATCTTTGCTGTTGTTTCCTTCATTTCTTTTTCATTTATTTCTGATCTGATCTTTATGATTTATTTCCTTCTGCTAACTTTGGGTTTTTTTTGTTCTTTCTTTCTCTGATTGCTTTAGGTGCAAGGTTAGGTTGTTTATTTGAGGTGTTTCCTGTTTCTTTAGGATTGTATTGCTATAAACTTCCCTCTTAGAACTGCTTTTGCTGCATCCCATAGGTTTTGGGTCATCATGTCTCCATTGTCATTTGTTTCTAGGTATTTTTTGATTTCCTCTTTGAATTCTTCAGTGATCACTTGGTTATTAAGTAGTGTATTGTTTAGCCTCCACGTGTTTGTATTTTTTACAGATCTTTTCCTGTAATTGATATCTAGCCTCATAGAGTTCTGGTCGGAAAAAATACTTGATACAATTTCAATTTTCTTAAATTTACCACGGCTAGATTTGTGACCCAAGATATGATCTATCTTGGAGAATGTTCCATGCACACTTGAAATGAAAGTGTATTCTGTTGTTTTTGGATGGAATGTCCTATACATATTAATTAAGTCCATCTTGTTTAATGTATCATTTAAAGCTTGTGCTTCCTTATTTATTTTCACTTTGGATGATCTGTCCATTGGTGAAAGTGGGGTGTTAAAGTCCCCTATTATGATTGCGTTACTGTCGATTTCCCCTTTTATGGCTCTTAGTATTTGCCTTATGTATTGAGGTGCTCCTATGTTGGGTGCATAAATATTTACAATTGTTATATCTTCTTCTTGGATTGATCCCTTGATCATTATGTAGTGTCCTTCTTTGTCTCTTGTAATAGTCTTTTTCTTAAAGTCTATTTTGTCTGTTATGAGAATTGTTATTCCAGCTTTCTTCTGATTTCCATTTGCATGGAATATCTTTTTCTGTCCCCTCACTTTCAGTCTGTATGTGTCCCTAGGTCTGCAGTGGGTCTCTTGTAGATAGCATATATACGGGTCTTGTTTTTGTATCCATTCTGCCAGTCTGTGTCTTTTGGTGGGAGCATATAATCCATTTACATTTAAGGTAATTATCGATATGTATGTTCCTATTCCCAATTTCTTAATTGTTTTGGGTTTGTTATTGTAGGTCTTTTCCTTCGCTTGTGTTTCTTGCCTAGAGAAGTTTCATTGGCATTTGTTATAAAGCTGGTTTGGTGGTGAACTCTCTCAGCTTTTGCTTGTCTCTAAAGGTTTTAATTTCTCCATCGAATCTGAATGAGATCCTGCTGGGTAGAGTAATCTTGGTTGTAGGTTTTTCTCCTTCATCACTTTAAATATGTCCTGCCACTCCCTTCCGGCTTTCAGAGTTTCTGCTGAAAGATCAGCTGTTAACCTTATGGAGATTCCCTTGTGTGTTGTTTTTCCCTTGCTGCTTTTAATATGTTTTCTTTGTATTTAATTTTTGATAGTTTGATTAATATGTGTCTTGGCATGTTTCTCCTTGGATTTATCCTGTATGGGACTCTCTGTGCTTCCTAGACTTGATTAACTATTTCCTTTCCCCTATTAGGGAAGTTTTCAGCTATAATCTCTTGAAATATTTTCTCAGTCCCTTTCTTTTTCTCTTCTTCTTCTGGGACCCCTATAATTCAAATGTTGGTGCGTTTAATGTTGTCCCAGAGGTCTCTGAGACTGTCCTCAGTTCTTTTCATTATTTTTTCTTTATTTTACTCTGCAGTAATTATTTCCACCCTTTTATCTTCCAGGTCACTTATCCGTTCTTCTGCCTCAGTTATTCTGCTATTGATCCCATCTAGAGTATTTTTAATTTCATTTATTGTGTTGTGCATCATTGCTTGTTTCCTCTTTAGTTCTTTTAGGTCCTTGTTAAATGTTTCTTGCATTTTCTCTATTCTATTTCCAAGATTTTGGATCATCTTTACTATCATTATTCTGAATTATTTTTCAGGTAGGCTGCCTATTTCCTCTTCATTTGTTAGGTCTGGTGGGTTTTTACCTTGCTCCTTCATCTGCTGTGTGTTTTTCTGTCTTCTCATTTTGCTTATCTTACTGTGTTTGGGGTCTCCTTTTCACAGGCTGCAGGTTCATAGTTCCCATTGTTTTTGGTGTCTGTCCCCAGTGGCTAAGGTTGGTTCAGTGGGTTGTGTAGGTTTCCTGGTGGAGGGGACTAGTGCCTGTGTTCTGGTGGATAAGCCTGGATCTTGTCTTTCTGGTGGGCAGGTCCACGTGTGGTGGTGTGTTTTGGGGTGTCTGTGGCCTTATTATGATTTTAGGCAGCCTCTCTGCTAATGGATGTGGCTGTGTTCCTCTCTTACTAATTGTTTGGCATAGGGTGTCCAGCACTGTAGCTTGCTGGTCATTGAGTGAAGCTGGGTGTTGTTGTTGAGGTGGAGATCTCTGGAAGGTTTTCGCCGTTTGATATTATGTAGAGCTGGAAGGTCTCTTGTGGACCAATGTCCTGAACTTGGCTCTCCCACCTCAGAGGCACAGCCCTGACGCCTGGCTGGAGCACCAAGAGACTGTCCTCTACACGGCTCAGAATAAAAGGGAGAAAGAAAGAAAGAAAGAAAGAAAGAGAGAGAGGGAGGGAGGGAGGAAGGAAGGAAGGAAGGAAGGAAGGAAGGAAGGAAGGAAGGAAGAGAGGATAAAATAAAGTAAGGTAAAATAAATTTATTAAAATAAAAAATCAAAATTATTTTTAAAAATTTTTAAAGTTAAAAAAAAAAAAAAACGACGGACAGAACCCTAGGACAAATGGTGAAAGCAAAGCTATAGAGACAAAATCTCACACAGAAGCATACACATACACACTCACAAAAAGAGGAAAAGGGGAAAAAAATAGTCTATCTTGCTCCCAAAGTTCACCTTCTCAATTTGGGATGATTCGTTGTCTATTCAGGTATTCCACAGATGCAGGGTACATCAAGTTGATTGTGGAGATTTAATCCGCTGCTCCTGAGGCTGCTGGGAGAGATTTCCCTTTCTCTTCTTTGTTCACACAGCTCCTAGGCGCTCAGCTTTGGATTTGGCCCCGGCTCTGCATGTACGTCGCCTGAGGGCGTCTGTTCTTTGCTCAGACAGGACGGGGTTAAAGGAGCAGCTGACTCCGGGGCTCTGGCTCACTTAGGCCGGGGGCGGGGGGCGGGGGGGGGGAGGGAGGGGCACGGAGTGCGGGGCACGGAGTGCGAGGCGAGCCTGCGGTGGCAGAGGCCAGCGTGACGTTGCACTAGCCTGCGGTGCGCCATGCGTTCTCCCGGGGAAGTTGTCCCTGGATCACAGGACCCTGGCAGTGGCGGGCTGCACAGGCTCCCCGGAAGGGGCGGTGTGGAGAGTGACCTGTGCTTGCACACAGGCTTCTTGGTGGCGGCGGCAGCAACCTTAGCGTCTCATGCCTGTCTCTGGGGTCCATGCTGATAGCCGCGGCTCGCGCCCGTCTCTGGAGCTCCTTTAAGCAGCGCTTTTAATCCCCTCTCCTCACACACCAGGAAACAAAGGCAAGAAAAAGTCTCTTGCCTCTTCTGCAGCTCCACACTTTTCCCTGGACTCCCTCTGGGCCATCCGTGGCGCACTAACCCCCTGCCGGCTGTGTTCACGCCGCCAACCCCAGTCCTCTCCCTGCGCTCCGATCGAAGCCTAATCCTCAGCTCCCCGCCCCTCCCGCCCCGGCGGGTGAGCAGACAAGCCTCTCGGGCTGGTGAGTGCCGGTCCTCTGTGCGGGAATCTGTCCGCTTTGCCCTCCTCACCCCTGTGGCTGCGCTCTCCTCCGTGACCCCGAAGCTCCCCCACTCCGCCACCTGCAATCTTCACCCGCGAAGGGGCTTCCTAGTGTGTGGAAACCTTTCCTTCTTCACAGCTCCCTCCCAGAGGTGCAGGTCCTGTCCCTATTCTTTTGTCTCTTTTTTTTTTTTCTTTCTTTCTTTCTTTTTCCCTACCCAGGTATGTGGGGACTTTTCTGCCTTTTGGGAAGTCTGAGGCCTTCTGCCAGCGTTCAGTATGTGTTCTGTAGGAGTTGTTCCACATGTAGATGCATTTTTGATGTATCTGTGGGGAGGAAGGTGATCGCCATGTCTTACTTCTCCATCATCTTGCAGGTCCCACCCTCCCGTTATTTTAGAGTTCTTCCTCTGCCTCTTTATTACTGAATCCTTCTTCCCTCATCCCCAGAAGTAGTGGTAACACTGAGTGTCTGTCATTTACTCATTGTGGTTTTACCACCTTTGTATCTATCTTGAACAGTGTAATTCAATTTTGTCTGCTTTTTTAAGATTTTATAAAGGAATTGTGTAATATTTTTACGTCTTACTCTGTGACTTACAAATTAATTCACTCAGTATTGTTTTTGACCTTCGTCCATTGGTCAAAATGTGACCGTCAGATATCTTCATTCTGTATATATATATATATACATATATATATATATATATATATAACTTTATGTATAAGTTATTTATCCATTCTACTCTAGAAAGGTATTTGAATTGATTGCAGGCTTGATTGGGGTTTTTTGTTTGTTGGTTGGTTTGCTTGTTTTTCAGCTATTATGAAAAGTGATCTTGTCAACGTTGTACATTTCATCTGGCGGACATGTGCAAGATTTTAGAGCAATGGCTCTCAATATGTAGTGCCTGGAGAGTAGCATCAGCATCACCTAGAAACTTTGCTGAAATGAATTTCTCGGGCCCCTCCCCAATCCTGCTGAACCAGGAACTGTAGGTGGGGCCCAGAGGTCTTGTCTACACCAGTCCTCTGGCATTTCCCATGCATGCTAAAGTTTGAAACCCACTGCTCCCAAGTTTATACCTAGGAGTAAAAATGATTATCTGATATACACATTCTGCTTAATAGTTAATGTAACCGTTTCCCAAGTTACTGAACCGTCAGCATCAAATAAAAGTTATCAGTGTTCTACATCTTAGAAAACTCTTCTCATTATATGACTTCTAAGTTGTGTCAATCTCTTGAGTTGTCATACTTTGTTGTGGTTTTAATTTCCATTTTCCTCACTACTAATAATATATATAGGTTTGGGGACCTTTCCACTCCTTTTTTCTCCTTTTGCCTAATTTTCTTCCCCCTTCTACCTTTTTATTGATTTGTAGAGGTGTTTTATGTAATCTAGATAGAACTTCTTTGTAATAGAAATATCTTCTCCAAGTTTGTGGCTTATTTTTTTTTTCATTATATATTTTGATGAACAAAATTCTGATACTTAATGTCAAATTTATTAATTATTTTTGCTGTGGTTTGTGCATTTTGTGTCACTGTAGAGGGATCGTTCCCAGTCTCAAAGTCATAAAGATGCTCTTTAATTTTTTTATGGTTTTACTTTTTATATTAAATTTTAAAATCTGCTTGTGAATTGATTTCATTTTTGTATTTTGGATACCAACTGATCCAGTACCATTTCTTGAATATTCTACTTTTCCTCAGAGATCTACAGTTTCCACCAGGTCATATTGTAAATCAGGTTTCCTTATATAGGTGGGCTTGTCCATTCATTGGTCTCTTGTCTACACCAGTACCAATGTTACACAAACATCATTTGAATTTAGCATTGTCCTTCCCAATTTGTTTTTCATCTTCAAGAATGCCTAGGCTCTTCTTGGCATTTTGCTCTTCCACGTAATAGTTAGAATTGACATATGTTTCACAAAATACAGAACAAGACAAAGCCAATATGGAAAATAAGTCAGAATCAAAATTATTGAGTTAACTGTCAGAATCATGCCATTGATAAAGAACAGCAGAATGAAGCCAAATTAGAAATAAAAATAAGAGAAAAATTGGTGAAGTAGAATATGTGTGTAAAATAAAAAGGAATAACAGTTAAAAGCTGTCTTTTTGAAAAACTAACAAAATGGGTTATTCGTTCCTGAGAGTTTTCAATGTACAGAGAGTAAAGACACAAATAAATAACAGCAGGCATTGAACGGGGAGATAATTCAGATGGGCAGAGATTAAACATATGAGGATATTATGAAGTTTTATGCTTAAAATGTTGAAAGATATATGAGAGAGATGAAACTTGTACCACAGTGTATCCAAATGACTGAAAAAGAATGAGAACTCGAATGGTCCTACACCTACTAAATAATTGGATCAGTGGTTTAATGTCTTACCAGAAAACAAATCATAGGCCCAGGCAACTTTAGAGACACGTTTTTACCAAACATTCAAGGAGCAGATAAATCCTATATTATACAGATTCTTTTCAATTGCCTTCTGGCTGTTATCTTTTCCATTGAAAAGTCAGTTGTCGGGCTTCCCTGGTGGCGCAGTGGTTGAGAGTCCGCCTGCCGATGCAGGGGACACGGGTTCATGCCCCAAGCCGGGAAGATTCCACATGCCATGGAGTGGCTGGGCCCGTGAGCCATGGCCACGGAGGCTGTGCGTCCGGAGCCTGTGCTCTGCAACGGGAGAGGCCACAGCAGTGAGAGGCCTGCGTACCGCAAAAAAAAAAAAAAAAAAAAAGTCAGTTGTCAGTTTGATTGTTATTCATTGTGGAAGAAATGTGATTTTTCTTTAAACTTCACTATATCTACTTTTCCCCTTTCTTTTGGTCATGAATTATATGCAGTTTTACTATGAGATGCCTGCCTGTGATTTTTTTCCCCTTCATCCTATTTGAGGTTCTTTAAATCTGTAACTTCACAGCTTTTATATTAGGTTTTTGGAAATTCTCATTCAATATCATTTATAGCTTTTCCCCATTTCTCTCTTACTCTCTTTTTCTGGACTCCAAGTTTTTACATCTAAATTAAAACTTTCTAAATGTGCCATGTAGCTGCTTTTTTTTTTTTTTTGGTGTATTTTGTCATCATGTTTATATCTGCTTTAAGTATAGATATTTTCTACTAATACTCCAAATCACAAATGCTCTCTTTTCTGCTCTGCTATTAAATTCATTTAGTGAGCTCTTCATTTCACTTATCTTTTTTAAAAAAATTTTTCCATTTCCATTGGATTCTACTTCATAGACCCCAGTTCTCTGCTGATATTCTCCATGTTATTTTAATCCATTTTCATGTATATATTAATATACACATATATATATATTATATTAATCATGGATATATATATTTTTTAAATTTTATTTTATTTTATTTTATTTTACTTTTTGCGGTACGCGGGCCTCTCACTGTTTTGGCCTCTCCCGTTGCGGTGCACAGGCTCCGGACGCGCAGGCTCAGTGGCCATGGCTCATGGGCCTAGCCGCTCCGCGGCATGTGTGATCTTCCCGGACCGGGGCACGAACCCATGTCCCCTGCATCGGCAGGCAGACTCTCAACCACTGCGCCACCAGGGAAGCCCTAATCATGGATATTTTAAAATTTATAACTGGTAACTCTTACATCTAAATAAACTTTTTGTTCTCATTGTCTGTCTTTCTCTTGATTTTTGGTCATTGTTTTTTAATCCTGACCATACCTGGTTATTTTTTTATCAAATACTGGATAAGATTTATTAAAACATTTTAGAGGATATGGAATATGTTATTTTCCACAAGAGAGGATGTAGAGGAGGCAGTGAGGGTCTAGCAAGTCAGAATGATCCAGTTAGGGATTGAAATGATCCAAGGTAGGAAGGATTTCAAGCATTTTGAGGATTGATCTATTTCTGGTTTTACCCCTATGCTTAGTGCTTCAGGAGTCTTAATAAAATTCTGTAGTGTTTACTAGAGCCCTTATTTTCGAAGAGTCCTTAACCTCCAGTTTTTATTTCCCAACTCAGTGTGATTGCCAAAAACTTTTAGTTCCCACTTTCTGCTTGGCCTCAACTTTTCATCCTAGCCTCACATGCTTTAGGAAACAGTAAATTTCTCAAGGGAACATGCATGCAGAATGTCAGGCTTGCATCTCTGCGATTCCTTTCGTCCTTCAAGTCCTGGCTGCCATAGTTCCCCTGCACTCCAATTTTTACCTCCCTAGATAATTAAGATTGAAGCGAGCTCTAAACTGCTCCTGTGTGTTCAGCCACTTGTCTTACACAGTGAATTGGCAAAAATAAAACAAAATATAACAAAAAAACTCTGAAGGAGTTTAAAGCAATAGCAAATTAAGATGTACCTCGCTGCATTTGTCTCTTATCCTTGATCTTGTCCCCTCAGGTCCTGGATGCCTTGATTCTCCCTAAATGTCTTCATACAGAGTTTGTATAGATTATTCAGTTTTCACAGCTGTTTGGGGGGTTTCTGTTTGTTTTTTGTGGGTTATTTTGTTTTATGCAGAAAGAATGAGAGAAAGCTTCAGCTTCATACTGAAAAGCTGAAATTTACACGTCTACTTAACATACAGGCTTAACAACAAGGGTGTCTAAGAATTTTTCAAATCAACCCATACCTCTCCCAGTTTATGGGCTTTTTCTGTCCCCTGTTTTACTACTAGATCGTCTCATTACACACAAATTAAACCTTTTTTTTTTTAATACATCCATGTTTATTTAGACTGGTATACACATTTCCCATTGCTTTTGAACACATACATTCTCATGTTCAGCCTTTTTATACCAGGGACGATTTTCCTTCTCTTTGAAATAAATCTATTATATGTACTTTCATGAGGGTCTTTGGGTGATAAGCACTGCTGGCTCATGCTTTTCTGGAAAAGTCTCAGTTTTACTTGTAAGACAATTTGCTAGGTACAAGTTTCCAAATTGAAAGACTGAAAGCATATGTATTTAAGTTATTCTACTCTCTCCTTGCTTCCCTTGTTGCATTGAGATATAAAGTCACTCAAATTGCTTTTTCTTTGAAGTTGAATTGTCTTTTCTCTCTAGCTGCTTGTGAATGTTTCTACTTTTTCCCCAAGTACTCTTCTGTTCTACCATGACATTTTTAGGCCTAAATTCTTCTTTATTTATCCTAATATGGGTTTTTTGGATCTTCCTATATGGTATATTTCAACAGTTCTGGAAAATCCTCAGGCATTGTATCTTCATATATTGCTTCCCCATTCTCTCATTAACCCTTTGCCCCCTCAACACCCATCAGACATATGTCAGACCTTCTTGTTTCTATCTTCCATGTCTTTTAACCTCTTACATATCTGTATCTTTGTTTCTCTCATCTCCATTCTGAAGAACTTCTTTGGAATAATTTCTCAGTTCACTAATTTTCTTATCAGCTGTTTATAATCTGTTAATCAACATAGCCATTGCATTTAAATTTTATCCTCTCCACTTTATATTGTTCCTCACCAGTAATCCAGCTCAGATTCCATGGTCCATTTTAAAAATAATTTTCTTTCCTTCTCTACCTTCATTATACTTATTAGCAACCTCAAGTAAGCATGGCTAGAGAAAAACATACAGTGCCTCCTGACAGTTATATTACATTTCGATGAGCCATTCTCTTTTCCTCTCTTCTAGACTATTTTATAACTTCTCTTCTGTCCTCAAACTCTAATACCTTCTCCCTGTCCTCACTCAGATCATGACCATGGTTGACACAAGTACCCATCTACTGCTATCTTGCCCTCACCATACCTACCTATCCCCCTACCAACATCTATGTCCGTATCCTCTGTTTTTCCTCCTCTAACTGTGAATCACTGAATTGTTGCTTCTGAAGACCAACCCTCCATCTGTGCACTGGCTCCTACTCCTACCCACTGTTTCAAAAATATTGTTCCAACTCTTCTTTCTTCTGTCTCCTACATCATCATTTTTTTCTCCCTCTCTCTCCTGTATTGTTGCTACATCCCCTTCCAGCTTCCACCCTGTTTCTCTGCTCTTTTTTATATCAAACTGTTTCATAGAGTTATCTCTACTCACTGTCTGTAGTTTTGCTCTTCTCTCTTAAACTCACTGTTATCTGATTTTTGTCTTATCACTCCAGTCACCTGCTCATTTCAAATCACCAATTTTCAGTGACCATCTTATTTAGAAATGTATTGTTGCCCTCCTCTTTGTTTATCTTGTTTTCTAGGACAGCACAATCTCCCAGTGTATCTCTTTTGCTCTGACTGCTCCTCAGTCTCCTTTTCTGGTTCCTTTTAATCTTCTCCAACCCATAAATTTGCACTTTTCTAGGGATCACTACACTTGTAGGCCATTTCTCTATTGTTATTTCCTTGTTAAAATTATCCAGTCTGATACCTTTAAATACCATCTGGATGCTGATAATATGCAAATCTGTGCCTCTAGCCCTAGCCTCTTTTCTGAACTCCAAACCTTCTATCCATTGCCTACTCTGTGTCTCTGCAGGAATGTCTAATAGGTGCCTCAGACTCTCCTTCTCCAAACCTGTTCTTTCTACAGACTATTGTCTCCATTAATGAACCAATCCAGTCTTCCAGTTTTTCAAGCCTCACAACTGGCTCCTGTTCCTTTCTCACTTCTTGCCTTTCTAATCTTCTTGCTCACTCTGTATCAGCCAAGGGGGTTCTTACTATTCCTTGAACGTACTAAGCATACTCCCATTTCCGGACCTTTGGATTTGCTGTTCTTCTGACCAGAAACACTGTTCACCTAGATTTGCACACTTCTCCAAGGGCTTTGCCCATATATTGCCCTTCTCAGCAAGGCTGTCTCTAACCACTCTACTTATAATTGCAGTCCCAGCCCCATCGCCTGGTATTCCCTTTCTTACATTCCTGTTTTGTTTTTTGTCACCCTCCTCATAGCCGTTCCTACCATCTGATGATGTATAATATATAGTTTACTTATGTATCAATCTCATCCCTAATCCCCAAATATAATGTAAGCTCTATGAAGGCTGTTTTGTTTGTTGGTTGGTTGCTTGGTTTTGTTCACTGTTGTGTCTAAATCAGTGTGGTTCATGGTAGGTGTTCAATAAATGCTGGGACAATCATTTTATGCATGAAGTAAAGCAGTGACAAAAAGATGGGGTTAGTGCGTTAGTGCTCAGGGTCGGGGTGAGGGGGTCACACTTCAGAGTGAGGAAATGTTCAAGCAGTAGCTTCCTAAATGAGAGAAGGATGTGTTCAGAAGCAAAATCCTGGACACCATTTCATCTCTTGGGGTCTGCAAATAGTGCAACATGACTAGGAATCTAGGATGCGTGGTGGGTGTTGGCTTATGAAATAGTCAAGTATCAGTCAGTTCGAGGAAGGTCTTAGATGTTAAACTATGAGGTCTAAATGTCATAAGGTAGGCCAGGAAGCAATAGAAAATATTCAGATGAAAAGACATGACATGACCTGTAGGTGTTTTTTTTTTTTTTTTTTTTTGGTTTTCTATTGTTTTGCTTTATTATGGTGGTACATAAGGCATGTTGTTTTTCTCTTTTTTTTTTTTTTGCGGTACGCGGGCCTCTCACTGCCGTGGCCTCTCCCGTTGCGGAGCACAGGCTCCGGATGCGCAGGCTCAGCAGCCATGGCTCACGGTCCCAGCCGCTCTGCGGTATGTGGGATCTTCCCGGACCAGGGCACGAACCCGTGTCCCCTGCATCAGCAGGCGGACTCTCAACAACTGCGCCACCAGGGCAGCCCCTGTTTTTCTCTTTTAATGACAATAAATCCAGGTATACTTTATTGAGAAGGGGCCACTTACTGATTTGTTGTCATAGAAATGAACTTGCATGTGGTCAAATTAAGAACAAATTGTTGCATTGTTTTCTCTTTAACCCTTGAGTTTTTTGGATCAGAACTAGCATAGTTTGTTTCACAGTACTCAATACCTTTATTCTAAAATAATCATCTGTGTGTGAATCTCCCCCCAATCTGGGCCAGACACATACAGGATGGATGTTCATAAAGCCTGATTATTTCAAGAGACACTGTTTACAAATGTCTAGATTTAATCTTTAGTGTGTAACAAAAGAACTGATTTTAACAATATTCTGAAAGGTGTGTGTGTGCTTCTCTTTCTCATTTTCTTTGTCATAGGGGCCACACCAGTGGTTTTCACAGAAAGTTAGACCCCTCTTCAGTACTTTTCAAACGAAACAGCTTCCAACCCCTTGAATATTCATTCAAAGTCATTGGGCTTTAAAGCAGCAGCGCCTTAACCAAACTAAATCAACTAGCCCTTCCTTTGTGCTTCTTGAGATGCTGTTTCTCCATACAATTTTAACCCAGGAGTCTAGTCAGGAAGGTAGATGTTTGGTTAATTTTTGTCTGTTTTTCTTCTAAAATACTCAGTTCCACTTTTATAATAATTTTCTCTTAAGCGTTAATTGACTTTATGAGGTGAATCTTGACTTCTTTATTCTATTCCTTAAAATTCAGTGTTTACTTAGGGATATAGGAATGGGTAACTTAAAACAGAGAGTAGATTTTCCATTAGCTGAAACTTGATATAGAAGTTTCTCAAAGATTTTCTACCACAAGTGAACATTTAATTTTGTTATTACATGCTTAGTGTTTATATGCTATCTTAAGTTATGTCATTCTACTACAAAGTAGAGTAGCAATTTGAGATCACCTAGTTAATCTGACCAATGTTGGGTCAAAGTTGTTATACTCTGAATAATGATCGTATTGAGCAGCTCCCCAAATTTCTGTGGCATCCTTAGCTATTTATGAGAACAAACATAAAATAATCCATGATTTTGTATGAGCACCCCTACCATAATATATATATGTGTGTGTGTATATATAAATAAACAAATATATATATATATATTTAAATGAGGATCTTGATTCCATTGTTCAATTTCTTTTAAACATTGTGAACAATGTGTAGGTCACAAATGGAAAATGCTAATTTATATAATCACACTTTGTATGTTTGTTTCATTTGTTTTAACAAATGCAATGTTTCTGGTTATTTAGAAACTTGATTTCATTTAATTGAGCTATTTCCTAGTCTTAAATCTACTCTCAAGGGACAGAAGGACAAAATCTTAAGATCATCTTAAATGAGTAAATCCTGAAGTATTTGGGAAAATAGCCATGCTATTGTATTTGGTATTCCAAGTTAACTACCTTATAGTGAGACATCCTCTTGGATGTATAGAAGATATTTAATAATTGGTTGGTTGGTCAATTTTATTTACCACTTCATAATGAAACCTGAGAAAAATGTAGCCTGATTTGTTCTTTAAAACTCTTTGTGACATAAGATAATATATTTCTCAGCCCTAAAGAAACAATACCTAAAGAAACAATACCTAGAGGATTCGTTCAAGAGATATGTTCGTCTATGGCAATGCTGACTAAGTTCCTCAATCACAGCTACCTTGGAACCACTGACTCCCTAAGATAGTATTTCTGTTTTTAGGTTTTCCCCCAGGAAAACGCAAGTGTCTTTATGAATCATTTTTCCTCATGATTTGGCATGCTTATATTCTTCATATCTATAGATATGCTTATATTCTTCATATCTAATTTCATAAAAATTATGGCAAACACATTTTGGGGTAGAAAGTGAAGAAATATTTGTAAGCTGAAGATTTGAGGTAATTTCTTAAAGTTATGTTTTTGGGGAAGGTTCAGATGGGGTCACCATAGCATCTGCATCATGGAACATAGGGAAACCTGCGTGGTAGGGTGAGAAGTTTCCTTGGTGTCAGAGAAATCAGGCTTCACTGATTCTGACATTTTATGGGTGGTTCTGTTTTAATTCTGAGTAGTTGTTCCCTTGAATGGATATATTATATTCACTTGTTGGTGGACATTTGGGCTGTTGACAGTTTTGTTGTTGTTGTTATTTGGAATGAAGCTGCCATGTTCTGAACATTTGTGCGCAAGTCTCTGGGTCATATGTTAAATATCTAGGAGTAGGAGAGCTTGAATTACAGAGGCGTATGCACAACTTTTTGAAAAACTGCCATGTGGTTTCCCAAATCAGGTATCATTTTGTATTCGTACCAGGAGTGTATAAGACCTCCAGTTGTTCCACATTGTCAACACTTTATATCTTGTCAGTTTTCTTTTTTCATTTTAGCCTTTCTAATATGTGCTATTTCATAGGAGTTATTTGCATTTTCCTGATGGTTAATCAAGTTGGATGTCTTTCCATGTGCTTTTAGACATTCATATAGATTTGTGTGTACGTGAAGAGTCTGATCAAATATTTTACCAATCTTTATTGAGTTGTCTTCTTACTAAGTTGTAAGAATTCTTTATATATTCCAGATACATGTTCTCTTTCAGTATATGTGTAGAAAATACTTTCTCCCATTTTGTGACTTTTTTTTTCATTTCTTAATTGTGTCTTCCAACGAGCAAATGAAGAATAATTTCAATGAAGTTTCCTTTTTATTTTATTTACATTATTTTATTGTGCTTTTTTGTCCTAAGAAATCTTTGGCCTACCCTCCCCTATGCCAGAGGTTTTCTCATATGTGTATTCTAGAAGTTTTGAAATTTTAGCACTTACTTTTAGATATTATGATTTATTTAATTTCTAAATATGGTAAGTGGTAAGGGTTAGTGATTTTTTTTTTCCCCACACATATATCCAGTTGTTCCAGGGCCATTTGTTGAAAAGACACTCTTTTCTCCCATTGAATTACCTTGGCAACTTTCTTAGAGATCAGTTAATTACATATATGTGGATTCTATTTTCTGTTCCATTACTATAGCTTTATAGTAAACTAAATTACGTAGTATAAGCTTTATTTTTTAAAATTGCTTTGATTATTCTGTTATTTACATTTCAATGTAATATTCAGAATCAGCTTGTCAATTTCTACAAAATTGGGATTGCTTGCATCTGGGGATCAATTTGTGAAGAACTGCCATCTTAACAATATTGAGTATTATAATCCATGAACTAGTGGCATTTCTGTCCACTTCTTTCTGTATTCTGTAACGTTCCTCAGTAATATTTTATAATTTCCAGGGAAGAGATCTTGCTCACGTTTTGTGAATTTTATTCCCATGTATTTTATGGGCTTTGGTTCTACTGTAAATGGAAAATCTTAAATTTTATTTTCCAGATTTTTGCTGCTAGTTTTAAAAATATAATTGAGTTTTAAAAAGTAACTTTATACCCTGTCACTGCTGGATTTGTTATTTCTAGGATTTGCTTTGTAGATTCCTTAGGATTTTCTATGTAAAAAGTCAGGTCATCAATGAAAAGAGACAGTATTGCTTTCCTCCTTTCTGATACTTATGCCTTTTATTTCATTTATTTTCCTTCATTGCAATGACTAGGACATTCAGTCCAATACTGAATAGGAGTAGTGAGAGCAGACATCCCTACCTTGTTTCTAATTTTAGAAGGAAATCATGCAGTTTTCTCCATCATAGAATCATTTTGTCTGTTCTAGAACTTCATCTAAATGGCATACAGTATGTGCTCTTTTTTGTATAAGGCTTCTTTCTCTCAGTGTGTTTTTGAGATTTATTCATGTGGTTGCATGCCTAAGAAATTTCCTTCCTAGCAAGTGTTGATTTTTTTAAAAGCAACTTCTCAAAGCATAATTTACATATTACAAACTATAGCCAAATATGATCAAATACGATAACTGTAAGATTTGTGTAAGTGTCCTTTATCAGATTGAGGAAATTCCTTCTATTCATTGTTTATTAATAGTGTTGAATTTTTGGTCAATATTTTTTTCCACATCTATTGAAATAATCAAGTGTTTTTTTCTCCTTTCTGTCAATGTGGTGAATTACATTGTTTTTTTTACTGTGAAACTAATCTTACATTCTTGGAACATATTCTACTTGGTCACACTGTAGTATATATTTTTCATATATTTTTTGATTTGGTTCACTATTATTTTCTTAAGGATTTTTGCATCTTTGTTCCTGTTGAATATTTGCCCGTAGTTTATTTTGTTGTAATGGCTTTGCCAGGTTTTGGTATCAGGGTAACACTGGCTTCATAAAATTGGTTGTGAAGTGTTCCCTCCAACATAATGTTCTTTCTTCTTTGAATGTTTGAGAGAATTCAACAGTAAAAGCATTTGAACCTGAATTTATCTTGGTGGGGACATTTGTTCAATTTTGTTAAGTTGCATTTTTCAATAAATTTTTCCTTTGTTTAAGTGGTCAGAGTTTTTGCCACAGAGTTATTCGTTTTATTCTCATCTCTACCTTTTATGCTTGCAATGTTTATTCTGTTAACTTTCAATGTAATTATTGATATGTTGAATTTAGGTTACCATTTTATTAGTTTTGTATTTGTCTACTATGTTTCTTATTCCTATTTCCCTTTTCTTACCTTTTAGAATTCCATTTTAATTCATCTGTTGACTTTTTATCTATTCTTCTCTGCTTGTTCTTTAGTGATTGCTCTAGGGATTAATCCTGTTAGACTCAAATTGCACATTTGGTTGCACCTGCTGTGGGTGGCAGCTTTGATCCCAATTCAGACACTGCTTTGAGTCTGCCCCATGTGTGTGGTACAGACTGTAGCAGAGTTCACATATAGAATTTGGGATTTTCTTTTGCTTACTCTCTCCTTCCAGTGTGTTTGTACACTCTCTGGTGGCCCTAATTGTCACTGACTCCTTTGCCTATATCCTTCATTCAGAAAGATGGCAAATTTTTCTGTTGAGTACCAACTGGTATCATCTCTGTGTCTGCAGCTGCTCTTGAGTCAAAAGGTGCAAGAAACGTTAAAGTGACTCCATTCAGATCTGAGTTCTTTTCCCAAGGTTTCAACTCCGCTGCAAAATTAAATAACTTTGTTTCACACTCTCAGATAATTGGTCTCCCCTCCCTGCAAAGGGTTTCTATTTGTTTTTGCTAGAAGCTATTGCTAGGAAATTAATCCTTTATTACAGAAGTAGGAATTGGGCATTGATTTTTAAAATGTTTCTGAAGGTACTAGTCTCTCACTCTAAAAGCGTTTCAAGCCCTTTGAATGTGATATTTAAATGTGGCTCTTTTTTTTTTTTTTTTTTGGTAAAACACTCTGGGCTTACTTACCTATACCTGGTGGAGGCAAATATTATGGCAAATGAGGTGTTTGTCTAACACAGCTGTCCCTCTAGTATTGGTTGATGGCACAAGTAATTTTTTTGAAGACATTTTATAAATAGTTGATGATAAAAATAAATCAAAAATATGTTGTTTCCTATTTTTTCTCAATAGTTTTAGGTCAGCCTCTTTTTACTTGAAATTATATTTAGAAATTTAAAAGAACAGTAAAACCCCACTTATCCAGTAGATACACATTAAGAAATAGTAATCCTTTAGAACACAGTTAAAACCTCTAATCCTAAAAGAACTTTAAGAACAGGGAAAGGGAAATAGGTAACAATAAGGAAAATCACTAGTTTTACATAGTAGAGAAGTTGCTGTACTGTTTTCTCTACTTTTCTCTATGTTGTTCATAATAAAACAAAACAAGACAAAAAAGTAAAAGAAAAAGAAAGCTTTATAAAGCTAGGAAATTATAGGAAAATATATATATTATGAAATAATAAATAAAAGAAAGTTGGTAAAGCACACCAAATTAATAGACTGGAAGACATCAACAGTGTAATAATTTGCATTGAATCAAAAAGTATTTCAAAAATTCTGTACTTATTAAAAAATACATAGAGGGGACTTCCCTGGTGGCGCAGTGGTTGAGAGTCCACCTGCCGATGCAGGGGACGCGGGTTCGTGCCCTGGTCCGGGAGGATCCCACATGCCGCGGAGCGGCTGGGCCCGTGAGCCACGGCCGCTGAGCCTGTGCGTCCGGAGCCTGTGCTCCGCAACGGGAGAGGCCACAGCAGTGAGAGGCCCACGTACCGCACAGGAAAAAAAAAAAAAATACATAGAGGTTTAGCACTAAAACAAAATATAATGTATAGACTGGGAGGCTAAAGAAAAATGTCATGATTTGCAGTTTATATGATTTTCCACACCACATCTCCAAAATGATACATTTGCAATCTCATAACAAGCAATAAGAGGGCTCAGAAATAATGGGAACAACATATAAATCAATGTTCCTGTACCTAGAAGTAACCAACTAAAATATACATATTTGAAAATGACCCCATTTGTAATAGTATCAAAAGTGTTAAGTTACTTACAAAAAATAACAAAACATATGCAAAATCATTATGGTGAAAGTAAAAAAGATATTTTGAGATAACATAAAAGAAGTCCTGAGTATATAGAGAAATAAACAGTCCTTATAATTCAGAAGGTCAATGTCAGGATTTCAGTTCTCTCTGAATTGACATATACATTAAAGGCTATCTGAATAAAAATTTCACCAGTAATTTTATAGAATGTTGCAAATTGATTTTTAAATACATGTGGAAGGATAAAGGGCACAGAACGATCCGAGATAATTTTGATAGTGAAGTAATTGGGACTTACCCACTCAGATATCATCTGGTTACTAAACTGCTGTTTAACAACATGGTCTTGGTGAAAGAACAATAATATAATTCAGTGGAAGGGATGAGAGGGTCCGTAAACAACCAACACAGTCATGTGGGAAGCTGATGTGTGACAGAGGTGGGCATGTAGATCAGTGAGCAAAGTATGGATCCCTTCAGTAATCTAATTCTGAAAGTTGACTGTACTCAATATTTTGTAATAACCAATAAGGGAAAAGAATCTGAAAAAAAAAGATATATATGTGTGTATAACTGAGTCACTTTGCTGTACACCTGAAACTAATACAACATTGTAAATCAACTATAGTTCAATTTAAAAAAATGAAATAAAAATAAAAGTTGGCTATATGTGAGGATGGAGTTCAAATCAGATGCTTGTTTCCAACGATAAACCAAAAAGCATTTGAGACAAAACAAGGAACACACACACGCACACATGCACCCACACACACACAATTATCTTTTGGAAGAAAACACAAGGAAATTGCTTTATCACCTCAGGGTAGCATATGATTTCTTAAGTAGAACATTGAATATTAAATGGCAGAAATGCTAAAGTCAAATATTAATATGTTTGACTATATTAAAAAACAAGACACTGTTTCAACCTAAGTTTTCATTGATAAGAGAGTATAATGGAAAAATTGCAGAACATTCATTGGAATGGGGTACCATAGATCAGGTAAAATGAATATACTTGATTTATACATAACACCACCAATAGATCTATAAAACATAGTATTGAAAAAAAACATTCCAGAATGATCTCAACATTTTGATACTGTTTATGTTATTTCTAATATAAACCTTACGTCTCCTCAAGTGTCAAAGATTCACACTGATCATCATCTTCTTGTGGCCATGTAGCCTCAAAATGGGGAGATTTTAAGATTTTTATGGATAAACAACAAGGTCCTACTGTATAGCACAGGGAACTATATTCAGCATTCTGTGACAAGCCATAATGGAAAAGAATATGAAAAAGAATATATACATATATATATATATATATATATATATAAAAAACTGAGTCACTTTGCTGTACAGCAGAACTTAATACGACATTGTCAATCAACTATACTTCAATAAAATTAAAAGAAATTATTTTAAAGAGACTTCAGAAAACTGAAGATTTTATCCAAGATATTTGAATTTTTCAGCATTGGCAGCCTCTTTGAAAAGTAATCATTCTTTCTAGTTCATATACACTTCACTGTTGTCGAAATTTGGCCTGTGGCCAACCTCTTCGTGACTTTTGGATTTTCCACACTACTTTTCCTAAATTCTGGTACATTGAATCCAGCAGCAAAAAACTCTGAATAAGGTTGATAGGGTAATGAGGTTTCCAAATATGGGAACTCTATTCCAGAGCGTGACAGGCCAACTCCTTTCTCTGTCTTCCTTATTCTGCTACCAGTTCTAAAACTGTGTTAGTCATCATGTGTGTATCTTTGTGTGTGTGTGTGTGTGTGTGTGTGTGTGTGTGTGTGTGTGTTTTAACCTATTTGGAACTATATAGAGAGTCCTGGGTTTAATCTCCTTAAGTCAATGAATAGGAATTGAAGATTGCTCCCATACTGTTTTTTCAAGCAGTCATTTTGTCTGTGTCTTCCAATCAGGTGTTTTTAGTCACTGTCTGGAATTTTGAACTGTACATGATCCCGCTGGCATTATCGCTCCTCTGTGTCTACAATTTCATCGGACCTGCAATGGGGAAGGTTGGCAGCATCCAGGACAGCCAGGTGAGCAAACATTCCAATAATTCTGACATTTGACTAAAGAAAAAATGTGTTAGCAGTAAACCACCACCACCAAATCATGACCTGAGTCCCCTGAATTTGAGGAGCAACACTGCACGTGTATTCATGTTACAGGGAAGATATTTATCATGTGTAATCTGGAGTCTTCTTCCTAGAGCATCTCGTGTTCCTGAGTCTTGGCCTGCCTTCTTAGCCTGAGTGAGCCATCTGGTTCTTGGTCAGCATTTCCATGCGGGCAGCACATGTCTGCGTGCCCATCTGGTTCTCCATAAGGTTCCTGGGAATGAGATTCTCAATCACTAGAGAAAAGCCTTTGGTGGCTCCTTGAGCCCCTTCAGGGCACACACAACTGGGAGGCTGCCTCAGGCCTCTCCATGTAATTATCCTGTGCAATATTCTCCTCTAGGCTGAAGCCTCAGGGGATGCTCTGAGGCTTGCCAACTCCCAGGGAAATCAGAGAGTGCGTGGGCATGGGCCCCTCTGTTCTTGAGTGCCCAAGTTTTTCTTGCAATTCTCAAACTCGCCGTGGTGTTAAAGGAAGCACAGGCAAGGCCTCTTCTCAAAGACATCGCCCAGCATTTACTTTTCTTAATTTTTCTCCAACTCTCCCTCCCCTACCCCTCTTATCCCAGCCCATAGAATCTTTTTCTGCTCTGGGTTAGAAGGAACTTGTATTTATAGACTTGCTTTATGATATAATCTTGGCATTCCAGATTCAAGAACCAAGTTTTTAAAACAAAAATCAAAGGTCTTGAGACTTGATAACATCCTTTAGAAAAATCACCTGCATATTAGGTTTTCTAAGACTCAAAAGCTGACCATCTTCACCTATTTTTCCTTATAAATGTTCTGATTATTTTAAAAAATCATCTCTGAAATAATGGATATTTAAGGAATGTTTCTGGTTTCATTTGGGATGGGGGAAATGAGTGTTATGGCCGGGAGTAAAACCTCAGACAAATTCCAAATTCTGTTCTGTTTGGTTTTTGATTGTGTAGTGCAATAAGCATGTGCATATATCAATAAATGAGGGGCCTGAAGATGCTAGAACCAAGTAACAAATAAATAGCTTTAAAGTACAGGTTAATGTAAGGACTAAGTTTCACAGAGGTACAGATGAGGGAAGTTTTTACAGAGAAGCATCTGTTGTAAAAGTGCTGTCAACTAACATTTTTAGTTTTAATCAGATTTTATTTTCCCAGGTATATATATGTATATGTTTATAGCATGTGTATATATGTGTGTATGTGTACATGTTTATTTGTAGGCAGGTATATATATGTATATATGTGTGTGTGTGTAAATATGGGTACATAAGTGTACTTGTGTGTGTATGCATATAAATGTGTATGTGTGTATATGAAACCTTTTAAGTTTACTAAACATTTTCTAATTTATTACCTAATTTAATCTTGGTAACATAACCATGAAGAGTCAAGAACTACTGTTTTCATTTCATGCTTCATAGAGCTAACATTCAGAGTGGCAAAGTGATTTTGCTCAAAGTCACACAGCAAAACAGTGCTGGAACAATGTCTCCAGCTGAAGACTTTGTCTCAAGATGAAGACTTCTGACTCCTAATTACATTACAGAGTTTTTTCCTCCCATAACATGTTTCATTGTATTCATTTTTATCCATGTGCTTTTATGAAACATGCTTGTTGTCATCATTGAATAGGTTAGTTCTCCAGCATCAGTAAGTATCCCACAGACTGCTAGGTGGAGCTCCTAGGAATTCTGGGAGGTAATACAGTACCAGCCCTGAAGAAATTGTTCAGTGGTTTATGGAGGATAGCAGAGTACTGTCTGGATACTTCAGAGTTACTCCCTTATACAAGCATTATATTGACCATTCTTTTTTCTGTTGGAACAATGGCATCTAATTAGCATGCCTGACCTTTGCAAGGTTAAGCAGAAAGGTAAGTGTTCAAACTGAAAATAGTCCTTGGTTTTCTGATACCCAGCATTCTTTTGAAGCTACCAAATCGTTGGATTGTGTACCAACATGTGTTAGCTTTTAAATGTAGCAGTGATATGATTCAAGTGTACCTGTTAACTAGCCAAGATCTCTAAATGAATCTGAACAAGCCTCTGTGCAGCACAGCCGGTGCTGGGACCCCTGAACTAAAGGCAGTCCCCCCTTTAGTCCAGATCTGGGCCTTGAGTTTCCTTCCCTCACCTGCCCCTCACCAACCCTGAAGCCCAAGGAAAACAAGAATGCCGTATAGAAACCTGTAGCTTATTCTTGAGAGCTGCTTCATTTGTCAGACTCAGAACAAAACTGTTTACAGATAGTACAACTCCGCAATGCATTTTTAAAGCTGGCTGCCTTCGAAAGGCACTCCCCTAATAGCTTTATTTATACTTAACAGTTTTATGTAGATTATACATATTGTTTACAACCTTGGCAAGGCATCCCTTAACTTTAAAAGTGTCCTTTTTAAAGAAGTTACAGTGTATTTTTTTGTGTGTGTGTGTGTGGTACGCGGGCCTCTCACTGTTGTGGCCTCTCCCGTCGCGAAGCACAGGCTCCGGATGCGCAGGCTCAGCGGCCATGGCTTACGGGCCTAGCCGCTCCGCAGCATGTGGGATCTTCCCGGACCGGGGCACAAACCCATGCCCCCTGCACCGGCAGGCGGACCCCCAACGACTGCGCCACCAGGGAAGCCCTATAGTGTATTTTAAAAAGACTAGTGTTGCAATGATATAGGAAAACTTTAAGCATGAGTATGCATGTCATTCGCAGTCGGTAATTTCGGTTGACGTTTTATTACAAATTATGGATTTTCCTTACAGGAGAGCACGAACGTAGATGAGGAGAAGTATGAAGATGACAAGGTGGGTGTGCTCGAGAAAGGACACAAAGGGGGAACATGACTGCTTCCAGTGTTCTAGCCGGTTGAGTCAAACTATATATATATATATTTTTTTACTACTATAGGGTGACCAGTATAGCGATATTCTCATAATGTATAAAGGGTATCCTTTTTAAGATTCTTAAAATGAGGATGAAAAGGGACGAAATATAAGGAATAACTGAAATGTTATAGAAGCATCCCTCTAGGAGGCCTGTCATTTGAGGCAAAGATTAGCCTTCCCCTTGGTGGATGAAAGGTAGATGAAAGGTAGCCCAGGAAGTCAAAAGTAAATCAAGTGCAATCGCTATTCCTTTAGGCTCATGTCTGCACTCTGCAGGGTGGTCACCCGCTTCAGAACCTGTCACTTGCCCAGCTGTTGCTGGCAACGTTTTCAGCTCCACGTCTGTGTACATCTGTCCTTTCTCTCCTCCTGGGAGATTCTCTCAAATCTGCTACTTTTTGTTGTCATTATGCTTTCAGACAAACCTTCTGGAATAAAATGAAAAAAAAAAAAAAAAGTGAAATGCCAAATGAGATGCTACTAGCTTCACGGCCGCCCAGTCCCCTAGAACCTATGGGTCTACGGGGCTAAGGTGATAGTGTGTAGAAGGCTGACAGGAGAGGAAAGGGGCGAATGGGGGAAACTTAAGAGTTAAGTATCCAATATAAAATGTCCAGAACACAGAAACAAATTTAAAAACACTAGCTCCATGACACAGACAGCCTTAAAATTAATTGAGTGAGCCAGATGGTTTTGCCCATTTGAAGGATGCTGGGCGGATTACAAAGTAAATCTTATTTGTTGTGCTAAAATGATCATTAATAGCAAAGTAATAAAGTATATTTTTTTTAAAGGGAATTGATGCTTTTTAGAATGAAGGTCCCAAGATGCAACTTTCTTCTTCTTTTTTTTTTTTAATTAATTAATTAATTTATTTTTTGGCTGCTGTGGGTCTTCGTTGCTGCACGCGGGCTTTCTCTAGCTGCAGCGAGCAGGGGCTACTCTTTGTTGCAGAGCACGGGCTCTAGGCTCGCGGGCTTCAATAGTTGTGGCTTGCGGGCTCTAGAGCACAGGCTCTGTAGTTGTGGTGCACCGGCTTCATTGCTCCATGGCATGTGGGATCTTCCTGGACCAGGGATTGTACCCGTATCCCCTGCACTGGCAGGCGGATTCTTAACCACTACACCACCAGGGAAGGCCTGCAACTTTCTTCTTGATGAATTGACGTGAGTGGCTTCTGAGTGATGTAACTCCTTGAACATTAAAATGGTCATAGCTAAGCTAATGTGCATGAGGGGGTGTTTAACCAAAGGAAACACAGGTATTAATGAAATTATTTTAAACCTACGTTAGGCATAATTATCAATTTTATTAACCAAAGTTTGGAAGTGAAGAAGATTTCTTTCTCTTGGACCAAGTCTGTGTAAACGAGCCACCCCATGGAAGGAGGATGCCATCCACCCTTGAGAGATAATTGTGACCATGGGGCTTTGTTCCATCTGATAAAGGAGACATCTAACAAGAAGGCAATGGATGAAAAAGTGGTGTCGATGAACTGTCAGGCAACAGATTGAGCCATGAAAGTCTAGACCAGCGTTTTTCACCATCTAACCTTCCATTGTGGTCCTTCAAGGGCTGTCTGGGGGCCTGGGGGTGTGGAGGTAGAGCCATTTGGGCTGTGCATCAAGCTTTTCTGGGCAAGGATAACTGAGTTGGAACTACAACATCTACATGCATGAGCCTGGGAGCTCTTGCGTTCATCCAAGCACAGCCCTCCACGCAACAGATGCGGCAGCCCATCCCACACTGAAGACGTTGGCTCTGGGGTTCTTCATGTCTCCTCCAGGGCCGTTCCATTCTTGAGATACTTTGATCGTAGTATGTTTGTAGGGCCTTTAATAGCCCCACGTGGCCATGTTTGTTTTGCTTCCTCAATTTCATATTTCTGTGGAAACTTCTAGAGGAATAAGTCTGAAATGAAATGTTGACTTCTGTTTGTGCCTCTTCTGCTGAACACAAGCCTTCTATTGTGAGGGGATTTTGGCAAACTTTGCAGTCTTTTTGCACGTCTCTTCACTCTCACTTCTCTAAGAGATGGGTAAACTAGAGCAGTTTTCAACTTTTAAGACTTTGGGAGCATACATCCACCTATATATTATTACACTTCATCATTTCTTCTCCATGTAGAGCAGCCTCCATGCCTGGGATGGGTCCCTCCAGCACACAGGCCCTGGGCCACTGCCCTCCACAGTGTGCTGACTCCAAGGGCTTCCCCACAGCGCCCTTCTGGCTTCTGTTGTGTGTTCGACATGACAGACGGGCTTCTGGGAACTGTAACACACCCAGTGAGAGATGAACTGTTTACAGATTATAAACACACAGCCGTCTCCTTCCAAACCAGAAGAGGAGAGGAACTCCTTTCTACCCAAACAATCCATCTTGAAAGTGACACTCCTTAATTGCCAGCACCCCTTCCCACCAAATACCATCATGGAAGACTGTGGAAGATGAAAGCATGCTGGGGCCCCTTGGCACAGCTTCCTTGGGAGATGGACGCATTCCCATATTCTGCCTGTCTCTGATGCACAGGCCAGGACGTGGTCTGGGGTCTGTCATCTTTTTATTGTCTGGAACAGGGATGGTTGTAAAATGACATCACTATAGCCTCTTGCTTCTTCTCATTGTTGAAAGTCCATGGAAAATGACCTGCATTTTTAGAAACCAAATTAGGCTCCACAGTTTTGCCTTCCTTTCTTTTTGTGGACTTTCAGTTACAATGTAGAACTTTCAGGTCACTAGTTTTTTGGCTTTTAGGAAACTAAATGTACAAACTAGACTTTGAGGAGAGGAGATTTTTCTTTCTTATACCTGATGGCTCCACACAAGAAATTGCTTGTTACAAGTAGAGTTTGCTGGGGACCCCAGAACAAACAGATAACGGCTAAGTTCAGCCAACAGCAATCAGCTGACATTTCCTATTTGTATTAGATTCCATATGTGGAATTCTTCTATGTGGACCTTATTTGTACAGACGGATTACAATGAAAATTGCATTAATTTTCTACACAGTAAAGGTCAGTAATTGAAGCGTGAACCAAGAAACTATTGTGTAAAATGCTGTATCTCATATTTAGGAAAGGTCATGCAGGACAATAATATCTTGTTTTCATTGCAGAAGGTATAAATACTTGCATTAGAGTTTCTTTTCTTTTTTCCAGCCCAACAATCACTTAGGTAGAATATTTCAGCATTTACTAGTAACATCAGGAAGAAAGAATCATAAGGGCATGTAATAAAAAAAAAACAAAAAACTGCCTATTGCTATCATAAAGAGACTGCATTGTGATGCCTGCGTTGTGGGTTGGTTTGTTTTTAACTCAGCTGTCAGAAATAGGACTTGAATCATCTGTTCTTTTAAGATTATCAATGAGTTCACAATTGCTTTACAGTGTTTGGGGGGGTGGGGATCATCCTTTCATGTCAGTTATGGGTGAAAAACAGATATGGGTGTTTTCCTTTAAGAAAATAAGAAATATCTGATACATTTTTGTTGATTGATGGTGGAACGTGGTGGAACATTTTATAATGAAAGGATGCAAATGAATATTATATCTCTATTCTCTTTTTACAAATTAGGATGATATTATTAAAATTTAAGTATATTTTAAACCATCAATCTTAGTTGTAAAAATGATTTTCATCCTGCAAATAGATTAGTTCACTCATCATTACCCAGGCAGAGCCTTCTTAGAGAGAGAAGGATGTGGCGTATATATCAATATTTATTATGTATCAATATTTAGGAGTTCTTGTTGTAAATTAACCTCATAGTCCTTTGGTTGAGTTGTTCAGGGCCAGCATAGCTCATGCCCTGTGTTTTCTTGTTTCAGAAAGAGAAGATGATCTATAGTATCTCAACCAGGGAAGACTCGTTCTTGGAAGAAGTCTTCTTACAATTTAATAGTGAGAGTAGTTTTGTTTATGATTCCTTTGTGCCTTCTTAAGAATGTCAGAAACAAAGCAAATTAGTTTGATCAGTGATTTTTTTTTGTAACTATTGACTAAGCCATGGTACTTTAAGATGGTGTAATATTTTTAAGAAAATGAAAAGTCAGGTAATATCTTTGAAAGGTTAACAATAGTTGAATACACACACATATTTTCAAGGCCTATACAGTCTATATGCAGGGCATGTTGTAGAGGACCTACTTATGGATAATTTTCGGGGGAATAAAGTAAATGGTTGTTCCGATGTAACTCCTTTTAATTTGGATTAATATTATATTCAGTGATGAAGTGATTTAATTGCCAACATTTCAACTGTACCATCTTACTTCCAAGACTTTAATATTAAAATGGATTCCAGCCAATTCTTAATGATCAGTTTATGCATGTTTTGCATGAAGAGGGATCGGCTTCCCTATTTCCTGCCGTCTTTTCTCTGAACCACTGATATGCTCACATCCCTTTTAAAAACTCAAACTTCCATTCTTAAAAACGTTTGGCTTCATTACCTTCAGAAATAATCCAGAAATGTTATCAATCTGACATTTGAAGCATTATTCTGCTACCAGGTTCACTAATAGCCCCAGTACTTATGGATTTTCTTTGTGATTTCTACTGTAAGGATTATACTTGGTAGGTTACTCCCAAATATTGTGAAATATGATGTGCCAGACTATAAATTAGGTGGATTAGCCATCCTTTTATTAGCTAATGTGCACTAAGTGGTGCTCTGACGTTATAGACTATACTACATCTGGATATTTATCTTGCCGTGGTCTAAAATTTTTACATTATGCTAATATAGAATACATTGGACATTGTATCTCAATTATCCACAAGTCATTATTTTTCTGAGGATAGTAGCCATTCCTACAAGAGGAATTTCCTATTGAAATCCACTCTGTTTCAGTGTGGTTTGCCTTAAGTCCCAATTATCCAATGAGTTTACAAGGTAATTGATAGATAATTTGCAAAATAATTGATAGAAAGGTGGGGACATCACTTTTTCCTCAAGGGAATATAGTAATTTAAAGTAAGTAATAAATGACACAAAAATAATAATTTAAAATGAGACCATTTTGAGTAAGAATTATTTAACTGATTAGATTTATAAGATTATTCTTATTTGTAGAGTGTTTACAATTTGCAGGCTGTTTTTATAGGCTTTAGCTCATTCAGTACTCAAAGTAAACCATTAAATTTGATATTATTTTCCCCATATGCGAATGAACTAACCCAGGTGAAGAGAAATATAATAATGCATCAGAGATTTCCCAGCCAGGATAGTAGCGAGACTCAAATCTAGCCCTTCTGATCTAAATCCTGTTTATTTTGGACTATGTTACATTGTTATGAAGGAAACATGTCATTAATTTATTGGTCCATTTTTCCGCATTATTATTGACAACATTTATGGAGTGTTTTCTCTGTATCTGTGATTGCTACTTTCATCAAAATTTGTTTACTACGTTGGGTGTTAGCGATGCAGTGCCTGGGTGAGTCAGGACTGCTAAAGGTGATGTTTGAGCTGAGTCTTAGGTGATAAATATTTTATCTTCTACCCTCCTCATTCCCCCACCTCAAAGAAAGGTAAAGGACACGCACAGCTAAATCAGCAACTGCAGCTAATTGTGTGTTTACCTATGGTAGTGACAGTTATAGAAAACCATTAGCCCTCTTTGCCTTGTAATGGCGTGGCATCTGTCAATTGGCTCAGAGAAACTTTTAAGGAAATCAATCTTCCCAGGGTCTAATTCCAAATATTTTTTTTTTCCAAATTGTTCCCAATTTTTCAAAAGTGTTTTTTCAACATCTTCCTCATGATGATGTTTATTCCTTTTACTTTTTCAGCCCTCTCATTTGATCCCTGATGAGAATCCTGTTGCAGGCCAAAGAAACGTGTTGGTAAATACCAGTCAGTGTAGAAGGAAGGGCTCTATGTAATGGACAGATAGTTAGAGCGGTTTATAACTACTTAGAAATGATACTGGTTCAAAATCCAGTCTGTTTCACATTCATTTCCCAAAGCAAAAATACTACTTGAGAAGGAAGTATTCTCCTGAAAGACTGCAGACTTTTCCCCCCATTTTAATAGCATACCATAAAGGGGTGTGTGTGTGTGTGTGTGTGTGTGTGTGTGTGTGTGTGTCCGTCCATGCACACAGGACATAGCTCATGGGAAGAAACCTTAAAGACAGTTCCCAGTGCATTAAGCCAGATTCCCAAAGAACAATTTTTAATCTTGTGTATCAGAAATATTACTTTTTATTCTTTGTTATGACAGATGCTGAGAGGTTTTTTTATTTTCCCTGCTAAATGCCACTCAGTCTATTTCTGATGTTTATAATTCTTCAGGTTTTCAAATTGCAGGCTTTTAATATTCAGTGGGATGAAACAGACCAAACAGATTCCCACTTAAAGTCTAAAGTCGTATTTTTGCGTTATCTTTGCCCTGGGTGGTTGGCATTACTGGGACGATCCTGAGATAGAAATTTTGCATCAATCCCTTGTGGGAATCCTGGGCATCCTGTGACAAATACTACTCAGTTTTTAAGCATGTCCCAAGGATCTTTCCTGACGTGGTCAATTTTCAGGACTAACTCTTTGGTTTTGCTTAGGTAATTAATAGAGAAATGAGAATTTTTTTTCTTGAACCAGAACATGTGGGAAAGATTTAAAGTAGCATACTGATTATATAATGAATTCTTAGCTGTAAATTCATTTTGATGGTGTTAATTCTCTCCCAGAGGCTCGAAGCTAGTTTATTGCACCTACAGTGCTATGCTCTTTGGAGACATTGGGGAAGCCAACAAAGCCTTGAAGAAGAAAAAATCCACTGCCTGACTGATTCATTTATTTATTTATTGGCTTTGTTCTTAAAGAGCAACCATGTTACAACACAGGCACATTATTTGTTCTTCAGACAACTGTCTCTAAAACTTAGCCACTAAAGACTCAGTGTTGTTTTTCTTTTTTGACATTTTATAAACAAAAGGACAGTGAAAAAATGATGATCTTACATACATTTTATATAATAATATGCATTTTTAGGTTACAGATTTAGAGTTGGTCATTATTTTTCTTACAATTATTACTGCAATTACATTATTATTCTTACAGTCATTCTCTGTAGTATATAACAAAGCAAAGGAACCTTTTGAAATTTGAATTCTGGATCTGAAAATTTCCATGCTTTCATCTCTTCTGTTATATGTTATTACCTATTTACTCATAAAGTAGGCCCTAAATCATGCGAATTTTACTTATGCCTTGGTGTTTTTTTCAAGTAATGAGAAGTAAAATCCATTCTTTCTGAAATGTAGGAATCTAAAAATACGTGTTCAGCCACAATTATCTTGTTCATTGGTTTAATCACACCAGTGGCCATCACTATTTTTATTACACATTTCCCTCTATAAATTAGAAGCCTTATATGTTAAGGAAAAATATAAGCACATGTGATAACAGTTTCCTTTTTCTGAATGAATCACTGTTACTCTTCCTAGGCAATTTGGTAGCAGCCACAGATGTAATGCTGTGTTTGCTAAACTGTGTTATCACCACATTCCCTGGTTCAATCTGAAATGTGTAAATAAAGCCAGCATGATGCAGATAGACCTGCCAGATGATCTTTCGTACAACGCAGGGCAACATGAGTAGACTTGTCCTGGAAGATCGTTGCTTTTGAAACTTAAATGAACCCCAGGATTCTTTAAACTAGACAAAAGGTTATTTGTTCTTTTGTCTCTTCGCATTCTTGAAGGGCAAGGACTTATGTTTATGAAGCACCTGGAGTGTACCAAATGATTTGCATATGATACAATATTTAATTCTCCAAATACTCCAGTCAGGGTCAGGATTATGATCTCCCTTTTCCAGATAGCAGAATTGTGACTCAGAACCCAGTAGGAACTTGACATGATCACAAAGCTCGTAGATGACAAGACCCATGTTGAACTCACTTCCCTCTGACTCCATAGCCTGTGATTAATAAAATATGCAGGCCTGTGGAGTTGGTACATCTTAAGTTTTTTTTGTTTTTTTGTTTTTTTCCCCCTAACTTTGCATCTGTTGTAAACCCTGGCTACTCCAGCTCCTAGGTAAGAACGAATGCATTTTGTTATAATGTAAATTATGGTATGTATTTTATGCAAATTATACATAAAGTTTGCTAAAATGTTTAGCAAGAAAAGTTAAAAAATAAGTAAGAATGGAAAGAAATGTTTTCCCCCAAATATTTTCAAAAAGTGTAATTTAACATACATTCTCATGAAAACTGGGCAAATAATACTGGAAATGAACAGTAGACAGAAATATGTAACTGAATGAAATGTCTACAAATCATGTATTATATAGTGAGTCTAGAGAACAGAGATCCATAGACACTAAAGAAGCAAATGACAAAAAGAACAAGTGTGAGCTGAATGTGTACCTTGTGAAGTGTCCACTGGAAAATGTCCACTCTTCCTTTGGACTTAATAGTCCTGGACTGGAATTCTCTGCCACATATATGTGAACATAGACAAATGTGGACATAGACACATCACTTAACCTCTTTGTACCTTGGTTTCCTATTAATGGAAATGCTAATATCAAAGACATATGTCCATTGGTATACTGGCAGATATAATTAAAGACCCATGAAATCAATAGTACGTGTTTTAAAAGATAAAGTTTGCAGTGTAGAGAGTGAAAAGAACATTTGCTATGAGAATGATGAAAAGAGTAGAGGTGTGATGCAAATTGAAAGAACAAGACTGTAGTTGGTGTGGACTGGCATCCCTAGGAAAGATTTCACGAAGGCCAGGAGTATAAGTTGGACCTTTAGGTCATTCTGCTGGAGTTGGGAGCCTGGAATCTTACTTCTTACTTCTTACTGTTTGATAATGCTTTTTCAGTGAGTAAATAATAATAATAAAGAGTACATGTTTAATGAATAATCAAGTACTGACAATCCATTTCTCAAGATAATTGTTGACAGACTAACTGATGAATGTCTGTTCACATTTACTGTCTACCACTGGGACCATGATCACATCACTGAAACATGTAAACTTAAGTTACAAACCTGCTGAAGAGCCTTCAGCTGTCAATAGTTACTTTTAGGAGACTATTTCTGGAAACATGATGTTAATTTACACAACCCGAAAGATGTGTTTAAAAATCTCTCTGTGCAGCATGACTTTTCTTTTAGATCAAATGACTGTTCTTCCACATTTATCTCATCTTCCATTCCAAGGTTTAATTATGCATGTATGAAAAAGGGCAAGGAAGGTATTAATGTGTTGACTTCAATTGCATCAATATATTAAAAACCTTGTGAAGAGTCAAATGATACCAGTCTTATTAGCATGCTGTCAAATGATTCAAACAGAATATCAAATAAGTTAATTCTGAAATTGTTGTACTCATACAATGCCTCAATCAATGAGGCATGATTATTGCTAATTGAAAACTTTTCCAATACGCCGCCATGATGACTTGAAATTATGATTTTTTTTCATCCACTATACGGAACCAAAATAAAGCTTTTGCAAGTTAATTTTACAAACAATGAAATCTCTGACATCAGGAATGCTATTGTAAATTTAGTTTAAACATTTAGCACTGAGGGTTATTTAATTTTGTAGTGATAATGTGAATGCAGATTTTGATGAAGCACAGCATCATGGCTAATAAGATATTCATATAAATTGAAGGGATCTTTGAAGCAGAAATGTACAATTGATAGATTATGGTGCCCTGATTATCCATGATCACATACAGACAAGTGATAATGCACCACCAATTGAATTAGAAGCTGTAGTGTCCACATTTATAAATATTTTATGTATACAGAGTTGGGATAGCAACAGCAGTTTTCATGGCAGAGATACGTTCAGATATAAAAATATACTTTCAGCATGGCAGTGTGCACTTTGTTTTTGCTGCCAGTCGTCCATCCATCAATGTGATTTTAAGAATGTTTGAAACCTTTGAAGAACTCTCAGTCAACTTAAACATTCCCCAAAGCTATTGAACTCTTGTGAAAAAAAGAAATCTTTTAAATGTTTGTTGCATTTTGGTCGTACCAGTTGGATTTTTTTTTTTTTTTTGCGGTACGCGGGCCTCTCACTGCCGTGGCCTCTCCCATTGTGGAGCACAGGATCTGGACGTGCAGGCCCAGCGGCCATGGCCCACAGGCCCAGCCGCTCCGCGGTATGTGGGATCCTCCTGGACCGGGGCACGAACCCACGTCCCCTGCATCGGCAGGCGGACTCTCAACCACTGCGCCACCAGGGAAGCCCAGTTGGAATATCTTTAATCAATTTTTTTTTTTTTTTTTTTGCGGTACGCGGGCCTCTCGCTGTTGTGGCCTCTCCCGTTGCAGAGCGCAGGCTCCGGACGCGCAGGCTCAGCGGCCATCGCACACGGGCCCAGCTGCTCCGCGGCATGTGGGATCTTCCCAGACTGGGGCACGAACCCGTGTCGCCTGCATGGGCAGGCGAACTTTCAACCACTGCGCCAACAGGGAAGACCTAATCAAAATTTTTGATGACTGAAAATGCTAAGTAACTTCATCTTTGGAAGTGAATTTTACAAGAACTGGCATAAAAGATACTGATTTTTTTTTTCTTTACGAAAGAAAGGGATATTCAGCACAAAGCAAACTGTGAGGTCAAATAGTTGACCTATTTGTGCAGGATTCAGTGTTTAAGTTCTGAAGTTACACTTTGGATTATCTCAATTTGTGGGATAAAAAAAATCTTTTGATTTTTAATAGGATAAATATAAATTCTACCCAGGAATGGAAGGAAATTGAGAAGCCATTAATTTTTCAGCATAAATTTTGTGGAGAATCATAGAGACAACTTATTTAAAGTTTTATCTTGAAAAAAGATTGACAGAGAAAGTTCATATGAATGGATACAAGATATCATGACTTTGAAATTATTTGGGCAGAAATATATACAGATTTCAATATTTAAAATACAGAATTGAGAATATTCTTCATGTATCACATTTTTGTTGTGAGTTTTCAAGGTACCTCAGTGCCTGGAGAGAGAGTATTTTTGTAATTAAAATTATGGCTTACAGTAGAGTCAATTAAAGGTGTCAATTTAATGACCATTAAGTGCAATTCTGAAGATAAGTAAGAAAAATTTTATGAAATATTATAAGTGAAAAGATGACATTAAAGAAGTACATTTTTTGGAAAAGTAATCTTAACATGGGACTATGAACAGATATAACTAGGAAACAAATTAAATATATGAATATGTAGCATGAATAATCATTCGTCATGTATCATTTTAAAATTCAGATAATATAAGCACATCTCTTTTGTTCTAATGCATGTAAAATATATTTTTTTTATTTTGAAACAATATTATGAAAATTTAATGAAATAACTTTATAGATCTACTAATAAACCAAGTTGTCAGTTGATAAATATTTCAAAAATTTATAATTCTGATTACTTTCACTCTTAAAAGTGTACAGATACGGTTCATAAATTATGCTGGTACCCTAGATACAGTGGAATTCTTTGGCCTAGTCTTTAAATATTGAATATTCAAACTAAAACATCAAATTCATTAAAAAGTAAAAGAACATTGTGAGAATCATTTATTATTTTGGTGTACTAACTCAGGCTTTTCTTCACAACCAGAACCTCCACATTTGGCTGTTCCATAGGGGAAAAAAAAATCAGTCAACTGAAATAGGAAATTTTTATGAAATTGAGCCACATGGAAATTTGAGTCATTTTCCAAGAAATTGTTTTGACCTAAACTCTACACTGTTGAGAAGAGGAAGCCACTTTTGCCCTTTGGGTCAAATTCCCTGGTGCTTTCAAATCCTCCTTTATAAACATGAATGCTTCTGTAGCAGACAGAGATGGGTTTTCACCATTGTGCCCATTCATAGATGTTGGTGGATTGCTGAAGAAGAATTAAGTCGCTCTGACAGTCTATCCAATTTTTGATGCAAACGACTTGAAGAATTAGAGTCAGTAAGAGAATAAGGGAACGAAGAAATTTAAAATTAGAGTGAAAAAGTAAAAATGTCTTATGAGTTTGACTTTGCAAGAGGAAGCAATAAGTATGACCTCTCCTTCTGTACAGAATGGTGGCATAAATGGGTACAGAACAGATGGTAAGAAGTTATTCAAACCAGCCCAGCACCCTTACTCAAAAGGGGGTAGCAATGGTATATTCTAATCTCAGCCCCTCTCTTTGCTCTGTTTCTGCCAGTAGCTCCATAAACAAGGGCAGATGCAAGAAGGGAAATTTGTGCTCTTTGACATTTCAGCCATACTGGTGCTTTTACCAGTCACTGCAATCAGTATGGGGTGGTGTGTTTTCCTTCTTCCATCCATGGGTCCAGGTTGATGGGACAGAGAATACAAGATGAGAATGATTTTCTTTTTCTTTTGCTGCAAAGAAGATTATTATAGAAATGGTCTCTTAAATTTAGAAGATATTTGCTCAATAATTTAGTACAATTCTAACCCAAGTAAAATTTTAGGTAGAAAAGAAATAAGTTTTGTTAGATTTATTTGAGGTTTTAGGTACTATATGTTAGATGTGACAGCTACAGTGACCCAGCTAGGCCTGAGCTAAGAAGACACTAACTAAATCCCAGTTACAGTAGAGTTCATAAGGGAGCTAGGATATGGTATCAGAATATAAGAAATAGCATGAAAATGCCACTCTTCAGGGAATCCTCTTTTCTCCAATATGGGAGTAATTTCTAAATTATTTTTATAAACATTAGCTACCTAACATGGTAAAACACATTTTAGGTTTTCTATAAGCGAAGTAAGGGTAATATTCTTAGAAAGCTGAATTCTATATATTCCAAAATCTGGATATCCAACATGCCTTATTGTTACCTGCTGGAAACCTTTCTGAAGGACTAATGAGAGAAGGGTAAGTAAGCTAACCTTGTGAAGACAGAAGAAATCAGGGTCAGCCAATGGAAAGGACTGCAGAATTCTCTGAGAGAAGCAGCAACTCCACAGAGAAATGAAGTTCTTTTGTCTGTGGGGCTCCCCTTTATCAGCTCATGATATTGAGGTAGCGACATGCTTGCGCACTACAAGTGGTCACATCTCACGAGTAGGCAGGGATCTGGGGGAGTCAATAAATAAATTGTGAAAAACGTAAATTTATCTTCTGAAGTCACTCTGTTGATAATAACCATGCTATGATAATATGGCATAATAGTTTCTATAGCAGACCAATAAAAATGAAGTAACTGAGTTAAATCTTTTATGTTTCTTAGGAATCTGAGAAAAAGGGCTTAATTGAAAGAATCTATATGGTACAGGATATTGTCTCAACTGTTCAGAACATCTTGGAGGAGATAGCTTCTTTTGGAGAAAGAATTAAAAAGTAAGTTCTACGTTTGTGTTGTTGTGAAGTGAAACTGCCATCCACTAGGACAAACGAGGGTGGGGAGTCTTAGGAAGGATAGGATCAGAAAATGCAAAAACAAAGAAAAAACAAAAGCAACAGTCTGGGCCTTTTAACTTTGGTTGGTGTGTTCTTTGGGCTTGTCAATTTCACAGGGTGGCTGTATGGCCCAATTTACACCAGTTGTCCCAGCATAATTATTAATAGTGTCTCTATTCATTCTCAAAAATATTCTGGTTTAAGTGATAAGCTATAGATTAAAAAATAGATTGTCCTATACAGAAATAAAAAAGGAAGCAAATATGCTTTAAAGGAGGCTTTTTCATCTGAATCACAGAATACAGTAAGTGCCTTGAGTGAAATTTTTTTCTCTGTTCTCCAAAGAATGGTACCTAACTAGTAACATTGCAGATGCAAAGATGTAAAGTTAATTCATCACATACATGGACAGCTTAGGACAGGGGTCAACAAACTTTCTCCATAAAGGAACCAAGAGTAAATGTTTTCAGCTTTGGACTATATGGTTTGTGTCATAGCTACTCAGCTCTCTTGTTTAAGTGTAAAAGCAGATAGTTAATATGTAAATGAATGGATGTGATATGTATTCCAATACACCTTTATTTATAAAAACACGTCAGGCTAGATTTGACTCAGCTCCAGCCCATAGCTTGCCATCCACCTACATTAGAGCATAAAGGCTAAATTCTCTAATGGAGTCTCAATTGAGAAAAACTCTCTGTGATTCATGTTTTTATTTTTTTATTTATTTTGTTTTATACATTGTGAACTCTGCGTAACTTGGTCTTCATATGATACCAATGAACAGAGCAGGTTTTTTCTTTCTTTTGAATTGTAGATGTTTGTTCCCCCTTTAAATCCAGAGTTGTGTCAGCCCTGTTGTTCTTTCTAAAGATTAATTAATACTGTTTCTTATTTTATTGGCCATTCTAGTTTCTTTAAGTAAAGAACATAATATTTAGAAATTACATGGGTAAAGAAGAGACTAAAATTAGTGCTAAAAGCCAAGTGAAATTTTGTCTATCAAGATGCAGGAAAATCAATAAGTGGTGATTAACATCAGGAAATATAAACAGCTAATATGGAACTTTCTGTGGTTACTGATGCTATTCCTCCATCCCTTATTACATGAAATTGCCCTTGAGTGTCCATTTATTGTTGGCATAGCAAACATGTTTCTTTTGCTTAAAAAAAACAGGTTCAAAGTCATCTTCAAATGTAGTGAGTTTTTACCGAACTTACACATTGTTATTCCCACGAACAATGTCAAGAAAAATTAAAGAGCAGTAGGGGCTTTGGTCATGTATATTGATATTTATCTGCTTTATTTCTCTAGGTTTCATATAAATTGAAACATGATTCCTGAATGTACCCTCACAATTGCTTAGCAAAAACATAAGTGACAGTAGAAAATAGTGAAATGATGAAGAGAGCATTTATAATTCTTCATTCACACATTCAACTATCAGTGTTTGAGTTTCAGGCACTGGCTTTGTTTAAGAATGAGAAATGTGGGCTTCCCTGGTGGCGCAGTGGTTGAGAGTCCGCCTGATGATGCAGGGGACACGGGTTCGTGCCCCGGTCCGGGAAGATCCCACATGCCGTGGAGTGGCTGGGACCGTGAGCCATGGCCGCTGAGCCTGCGCATCCGGAGCCTGTACTCCGCAACGGGAGAGGCCACAACAGTGAGAGGCCCGCGGTATAGAAACATCAACTAATGTCACGTGCCAGCCAGATACTGTTCTAAGCCCTTTACATTAGCAACTTCTTTAAGGAGTTACTTAAAGGAATTGGATTAAATGATTCCAACAACCCTACAGAGTAAGGATTGTTAGTATCCCCATTTTACAGATGAAGAAACTGAAGTACAGAATGATTAAATATGAAGCCCAGATCACATAACGAGTAAGCCATGGATCTTCGGTTTGAACTTCCCCTCCTCACTTTACACTATAATGTCATTATCCTCTGGGGATCTATTCTCTTTCTTTGTGTGTTTTATAAAATAAATAATACTTTATTTTTAATTCATTTTTCTGTTGTGGTATAGTTGATTACAATAGTATATTAGTTTCAGGTGTGCAAGATAGTAAATTTTTATAGATTATATTCCATTTAAAGTTATTATAAAATATTGGGTATACTCCCTGTGTTGTACAATATATTCCTGTAGCTTATTTATTTTATACAGAGTAGTTTGTACCTTTTAAACCCCCACCCCCATCTTGAAACTCCCCACTTCCCTCTCTCTAGGAATCTATTTTCCATCGAGGGAGAAGAACACTAATAAGACAATTAGAATAGCATTGATACTAGGTAGAGGTTAGGTAGGATGCGGGGGGAGGTCCTACATCCCAGGAAGGTTGTAGAAGAGAGAGAGAAACAAAGGAAAGTTCTGAAGAAGCAACAACTTATCAGCATCTCTGAGAATGAGAAGAGCTAGCTGGGCACAGAGTTGATGAATGGGGGCTTCAGTAGGTGGGCACCTTTGTGCAGAGGCTCAAAGCCCAAGACTGTGCTAGATACAGGGAGATGGAGGGGTGTCAGTAGGTCTGTGCCACTGGGGATGGACGTGGCAGAGCCTGGAGATGCGGCTGGTCATGCAGGGCCTTGAGTGGATGGAAATGCAAATGAAAAAAATTGAGTGAGGGAGGTACTGGCAGCAAAGAAGATAAGAGGATGTGGAGTGGGGGCAAGACTGAGGCAAGAAGGCCATGTCCTTTGGTAAAAGTATCTCCATGTTTGAATGTCTGTTAATAGACAAATGTAGCTGTTGTGCAGTTGATAATGGTCAAGGAACTGTGTCTGATGAGAAGAGGTCAGAGCAATTTAAACAGGCCCCCAGCTCTACAGTGCTTTTGACGGCGGCTGTGCCCAACACAGCTGTGGTGGCCACGTCTGAGACGTATTTTCAGCCATGAACAGAGCACTATTCTACCCAGCTGCAACACAGGAAGGCACATGAGGCTCAACTCCTATTAATTCTTTGGCCATTCATTACTACAGTGACCTTAAAGTTCCCACTGGGCATTCAAGTACAACGTCATGTGTAACTCTGTTGGAATTCCATTGTAATTCAGCGCATGAGGACCAGGAAAAACTTTTACCCCAACTTTTGGCAGCTAACAAATAAATAGACTTACGTAAATCTCTCAGAGCAAGGCTTCCCTGCTCCTGACAGCAAAGACCCTGATGATTTTGCATTTACATGGAGTGAACAGTATTTTCTTTTCTCTACATTCTCTAATTACCTTCTTTCATTGTATACAGGTTTCAAATGTATGCATGCATCAGGCTACCATTTGCTTAACATGTGACGTTTATATTATCCCAGGCAGCAGACAGGGTCGGTCAGAATACTGAGGTATCTTGTATGTCCTGTGATAGAGTGGTGGCTCCAACACTTGTGTCCTTGAGTGGTGAGGGAAATCTCCACAGAGGAGGTAATGAAATTAAGGTAGACCTAGGACAGGGGAGTCATCCCTGCAAATGTTCCAGAGTAAGGCTTAGAAGGCACACTCCTAGGAAGAAGAACTTCTTTGAAGTAATATTATGAAATATTAAGCAACGAAGATGAGAAAGCAGGATAAGTGAAGTTTGAATGATGGTGAGCACGTGGGGAATGATAGATTGATGGATCTTATATTTTATCTAAAGTTACATGTTTAAGGGACAGAGAATGAAGGCAGAAAGACCAAGGTGAGGACAGGAGGCCAGTTGTGAGGAGAGAGTTCACAAACTGTGGTGAATACCACGCATGTATGAAGGAAAGCATCATGTGGGTAAATCACGAAAGAATGGTCTACAGGATTTTATGACCCTCGTTTCTGTTTCCATGGGTAGAAGAGTCAGAGGACTTCATTTTTCCATGCCTAGGAAATGAGGAAAATAATGACTTCATTGACACAAAGGTCAACTAGTGGGGCACCCATTTGGGAGAGAAACTCTAGGATGGAGTTTTACCCACCTTACTGGATGTGATCACAGTAATTTCTGGGTTTTGTTTTGAAATTTTGTCAAAGACATTCTTAGGATGTGTTAGTAAACCTGAAGAGTTGAATGAATGAATGGGGATTCCTTGGATTTTTTCATTCATTGAAAGGTTTGAGTCAGGGATTCCCTATTTAGAATTTAGGGAGCTGCCAAGTCAGGAAGTCCGGGGATTTCTATGAAAATATTTAACAAATTGTTTAATTTTGAGATGGAAATCTTTGATTTATCAGAGTTCTTCAATCTTGGGCATTCTATGAAAGACAAGATACTCCATGGTAACTGGAATGATGGTCTAGTAAGTTTTTGAGTGTTAGTCCCAGTATCTTTGAACTAAGTCCTCAGTCTTACAAGCAGGAATATTCAGTGGATTAAATGAGTAAAATGTGCCATCTTACATTTTCTGAAATGTCTACTATACAGACAGTGAGTGTAGGCTCTTGAGCCAACTCTCTGGATTCAGATCCCAGTTCTGCCACTTATACTGGAGTAAGTGATTGGGGCCAATTATTACCTTTTCTGACTCAAGTTCTCATCTGTAGAATGGGCATAATAATAATTCCTACTTCATAACATTCCTGGATGAATTAGTGCCTATAAAGAGTTTAAACCAGTGGATGGCCTTTAGTAATCACATAAAAATATTAACTATTATGAGTATTATTTTGGGTAAATTGCTTTGACCTTCTTCCTCTGTGTCTTAAATTTTTAAAAAACTGTGAAACATTTAAACATTTTACCACTAAAACTGTGGGTTGCCAAGAGAAAAATACATGACTTAACTGACTTGGCTGTTGGGAGGGCTAATCTGACAGTGTGTGTACGAATGTGTCTGGTACATATCTCCACTTTTAGCATCCAACACATAAACACATGTGACACACCATGCACACAAGCAGACGATCATGGAGATCTTTGTAAGGATTGCATTAATTGGGAAAAAAATGACATCTTGTTAAAATTTATGTTTTCTAACATATGAATGTAATATATTCCTTCATCTACTTAGCTCATCGTTAATTTACCTCAGTATTTGAGAGTTTTATGTATAAAAATTTGACACATTTTTGTGAGATATAGTCTGAAGTATTTGATTGGTTTCATGCTATTTTTGTTTGTTTGTTTGTTTGTTTTTGCGTTACGCGGGCCTCTCACTGTTGTGGCCTCTCCCGTTGCGGAGCACAGGCTCCGGACGCGCAGGCTCAGCGGCCATGGCTCACGGGCCCAGCCGCTCCGCGGCATGTGGGATCTTCCCGGACCGGGGCACGAACCCGTGTCCCCTGCATCGGCAGGCGGACTCTCAACCACTGCGCCACCAGGGAAGCCCGGTTTCATGCTATTTTAAAGGGTATCTTTTTTTTCAGATTTCATCTCTACCTGTTTGTTACTGGGATATAAAAGTGAAATTAATATTCCTACATTGACTTTGAATCTATCAACCTTGATAAACTTAATTATCTTAATTTTTATATGAAAATTATTATTCTGGTTGTTGTATTACATAAACATATCATCTAGGAATATTTTTTTTCTTTCTTATTTTTCAGTCCTTATACATTTTACTTTGTTTTCTTGCTTTATTGTACTGGCCAGTAGCTCCAGTACAGCGTTGAACAGAATTGGTGTTGGTGAACATTCCGTTCTCATACACGATCTCAGAGAGAAAGCTTTCAACATTTTACCCTTAATGTTGTTTTCTGTAGGTTTTTGTAAAGGTGCTTTATTAGCTTAAGGAATTTCCCTTTTATTCCTAGTTTGCTGAGAGTTTTTATTGTGAATGTAGGTTGAGTTTTGTCAAACATTTTTCTGCATTCATTGAGATAACCTTATGGTTGTTTTTGTTTTCTCCTATTTTTGTTAATGTGGTATATTATTATGATTGATTTTCAAATATTAAACCAATCTTACATTTCTGGAATAAACTCAGCTTCATCATGCTATCCAATCTCTTTATGTATGCTGGGATTTTATTTACAATTTTTTTGCCTAGGATTTTTGCAGCTGTGACCATCAGTGAGATTTGATATATAGTTTTCTGTTCTTGAAAATTCTTTATGGTGTGAAGGTTATTCTAGACTCATACAATAGGTGGGCAGTGTTCACTCTTTACCATTATCTGGAAGAGTCTGTGTAAGCCTGTTGTAATTACTTCCTTTAAGATTTTATATAATTTTCTAGTGAAGTATCTGGGCCTGGAGTTTTCTTTCAGGGAAGATTTTAATTAAATATTCAGTTTCTGTAGTATATCTAGAGATCTGTTCAGCTATTCTATTTCTTCTCATATCTGTTTCTGTAAGTTGTCATTTTCTAAGAGTTTTTCCATTTCATTTAAATTTTCTACTTTTTGACATGAAGTTGTTTATAAAATCCTCTTACTATCTTTGATGACAGTAGAATCTGTAGCATTGTTCACTTTTTTATGCTCAAAATTGTGTTTTCCCTTCTTTCTTCTTGACAGTCACTTATCAATCGTTAGTCTTTAGCAAGAACCATCATTTGCCTTTGTTAATCTTCCCTGTTGCCTGTTTTCTTTTCCGTTAATTACTACTTTTATTTTTATTACTTTTTTCCTTCTACTTTCTTTCAGATTAATTTATTATTCTTATTTTAACTCTTTAAGATGAATAACTAGATCATTTATTTTCAATCTTTCTGTTTTCCTAACGTAAGCATTTAAAGCGCTACAGTTTCCTAAATGCTTAACTCCATGCCAAACATTTAGGCACTGATACTCATTATCAATTCACATTTAGTAAAAACTTTTTTCTAATTTCTATTTTTATTTCTTCCTTGCCAAGAAGTATATTGCTTAATTTCTAACAAATGGCCAACTTTTATAAATTTTTGAAAAGAAGGTTATTGAGTGTATTATTTTATATACATTTATTGATTAATTTGTTGATGGTGTTCAAATCTTTTATACTCATACTGGTCTTTATTTTTGGTTCTTCTTGTATTAATTAAAGATGTGTGTTAAAACCTTCCATTGGGGTCATGGATTTGTCTACTCTTTGTAGTTTGATCAGGTTTTGCTTTCTATATTCTGAAGTTATGTTATTTGGTTTGTACATGTTAAAACTGTTGTATTTTCCTGTTTAATTGGATCATTAATCAATAGAAAGTGACCGATTTTAAAAATTGGCCTTAATGTCTTGTTTAACTAATGATGTGGCTATACCGTCTTCCTTTTAGTGCTTTCTTCATAATACAAGTTTTCTATCACTTTCTTTCAACCTGTTTATGTTTTAGATATCTCTCTTGTTTCTGAGAGTCACTGTTTTTTACTTGCAGCATGTAGTGCATGCAAATTTAATGTGGTTACTGATATACTTAGATTTAAATCTGTGGTTTTTATTGTGTCTTTTTTACCCTTGCTCTGTTATTTGGGTTTTTTTCATTATTTTCTGTAATTTTCTTCTATTTTCCTCTATATATAAGCACCCTTTTGCCATTTTGTTGCTGTTGTTGTTGTTACCCTAGAGTTTACAGCATGGCTTATTACCACAGTCTAATATTAATTGTTACTATTATCATCTTCCCAGTCAATTCAGTCAATTAATCTATGTTCCATGTCTCTTCTCTTTGACATCTTCTATCTTTTTGCTCTTTGTGATGCCTTCTAAGTACTTTCTTTGGACTATCTTGCACAACCTTATTTCCTCTGATATTTAAAATCCAGTTTAATCCATGCATGGGGGTCTTAACTTTTTGTTTATTTGTTTGTTTGTTTGTTTGCAGTTCGCGGGCCTCTCACTGCTGTGGCCTCTCCCGTTGCGGAGCACAGGCTCCGGACGCGCAGGCTCAGCGGCCATGGCTCACAGGCCCAGCCGCTCCGCGGCATGTGGGATCTTCCCGGACCAGGGCATGAACTGGTGTCTGCTGCATTGGCAGGTGGACTCTCAACCACTGTGCCACCAGGGAAGCCCTGGGGGTCTTAACTTTAATCACTGCATATCTTTTTAAAGTTCTCCTTGCTTTGTTTTCAAATCTTCTTGGTCATTTTCATCATCTCTTCCTTGACTATATTTTTAAGCCTCTGTTTTTTGACTTTTAAATTATTAAACATTATTATTTAACACACTGTGTTTGCTTTCCGTATTTGAAGACTTTTGTTTGGGATTTTGCTGTTACTTCTGCTGGCTCTTACTCTTGATGCTGTGTGTTCTTTTATATTTTGCAGTTTTAATTATGAACTCATATTCCTTGGATTTGTGTGTGTGTGAGGCATACTCAGATATCTGAGTTGATAGTGCATTTCCTTAGAGAGGATTATTGCTCGAGTCACTTTGGGGTGACTCAACCTGGGATCTCTTTTTTTAATTAAATTTTTTGCTGAGGCTTTTCAGAGTATACTGGTAGCATAAACTCAGATGATAAATCCTGGCACTAGCATTGTGACACACAATAGAGTTCTTTGCATCCATTTATATATGGTGGATTTGTCCCTCCCTTCCTTTCTTCCTTTTTTGTCTCTGTCTTTCTGTCTGTCTCTCTCAATTCATCCTTACCCTGAAAATGTAAATTTTATGCAGTGTTCTTCTACTTGAATCTTCCTTTGTGGAGGCCCTAGGCTTTATCTTCTGCCCCCCATGCAGGTAACAGATGCAGGAGTTCAAAATTTCAATATTTGGCAGAAATTATTAGAGTGAAATTGACTTTGGAAGTTGGTAATCTCCAGAATTCTTGCAATATATTTTATACTCTGATGTTTTCTTATTTTTATGTCAGCCTAATGGTGGCCTTCTCTTTTTTTTCAAGGTATTAAAAATTATTTAGCTATTATTTAACTTTTTTTAAAGGCAGGTTTGCTATTTTTAGAAAAGGAGCCATAATGTATATTTCTTTATAAAAAGTAGTTCCATGCATTTTCCATAGTTTTTATTATCTTCAAAATGCTACCTGATATAATTAGCTTTTTTCATATTTATGTCACTTTTGTGCAATAACAACAAGAAAAATGAGGCTAAGTAACACTTACTGAATAATTACTATGTGCCAGATATTGTTTTTAAGGGGTTTACATTTATTAATTCATTGAATCCCCTCAGCATCTCTATAAAATAGAAAGTCATTATTCCCACTTTACAGATGGGAAAATTAAAGCACAGAGAAGTAGAGTACATTGCTTAGGCTCACCTAATGGAAAAGAGATGGGTTCATTGCTACCTACCTGTGAATTGGCATCCAGGATCTGACACTTACTATGTCGCTGCTTTAAAAAGCAACAACAACAACAAAAACAGAAATAGGGCACACAGATTGGTATTTGTTTTTACTTGTTTATTTCAGTTTTAATTTATTGATTTTATATTTTTATTTATTTTGATTATGTGATATACATCCATTATAAAAGTAATCAAACAGAAAGCTTCCCATTATTCTCTGTAGCTCCATCTTCCCTCTTTCTTTCCCTCTCCCCCCATCATATTGAGCTATCATTCACAGTTTGGAGTATATCCTCCAGAGGTTTTCTCAGTATGTGTGTGTGTGTGTGTATATATATACATACTTACATATTTCTGAAACTTAGGTTTTCACTGTATCTAGCTTTGAGCCTCTGTGTTGAGGGCAAAGGTGTTTGTGTGGGTGTTCTTTTCATATTCTCATTGTTTTTTAAAGCTGTATTGTATTGCAGAATGTAAATCTATTTAGTTTTTCCTCTTTATTTAGATAAGTTTAGATATTTATTTTATTTAGATATTATCTTATTGATGATACTGAAGCTATTTTCTTTTTTAACTACTGCAAACCATACTGCATCACACATTCATGTACTATCCCTGTGTCCTTGTGCAAAGATATTTGCAGGTTAAATTTCTTGCCCTGGCATAACAGGGGCAATTGTGGCATCCATAACATTTTCTCAAATATTGTGAGGTTGCCTACTAAAAAGTTCTACTACAAATTCTTCTGTGGAAGAGAATAGTCAGGAAGGGACCTACAAATATGTAGACATTTAAAATAACATAGAAAGCAATATGATAAAGGAGTGGGGGAAATATTGATTATTCAAATTCTTGATGTCAAGTCACTTGACTAGGGGAAGTCTTTTACAAGAAATACCAAATCTAAAAATCAACAGGGAAAAAATTGATGAATTTAGTCATGTAAAATACATAATTTTTATCTTTAAAAAATTATAAACAAGATTTTTTTAAAAGACAAGAAAGCAACAAACTGGGAAAATGTTTGCAACAATATGACAAAGGACCGATTTCTTTAGTATCCAAAGAGATTTTATTTGAAGAAAACATCAAGGGGGGTGGGGATAGACAAATAGTAACGTCTTTCCTTTTTTTTTTTTTTGAGTTTTTACAAGTGTGCTAGAAGCAGAGCTAACTTTTTTTTTTTTGGGAAACAAAACAAGATAAAAATTTAATATGAAAACTAAGCTAACCATCTTTCACGTGTTACCAGAGCTATTGTAAATGCAAGTACCTGTTAAATTCTAGCAAAACTCTATGCTATAGGTATTATTATTATTCCCATTCTTTAGAGAATAAATTATTGTTCAGACTGATTGAAACACTTTCCTCTAGTCACTCAACTTTTAGAGGTAGAGCTTGAACTCAAACCCATGTCAGTTTGCTTATAAAATCAATTTTCTTAAGCACTTCCCTAAATAGTTGCCTCTGGCAAGAAAATAAGCTAGATATCACTAAGAAACACATTAAAATGACCAACAGTCATATTAAAATGCATTCACCTTTGCTTATATTTTAAAGAAGTGAGACATTAAATACACACACATGTGTACATAATATTGTATCTCTCCATAGGCAAAGATTTAAAATATTAATAACAATTTTTAACAAGAGAGTGAGGTATAACTGGATTGCTCTTATATTTTTAAATTTGTTATTGAAGTATAGTTAATTTACAGTGTTGTGTATGTATGTGTGTGTGTGTGTGTGTGTGTATATATATATATATTCTTTTTCAGATTCTTTTCCATTATAGGTTATTATAAGATACTGAGTATAGTTCCCTGTGTTATAGAGTAGGTCCTTGTTGTTGAACTATTTTATATATAGTAGTGTGTATATGTTAACACCAAACTCCTAATTTCAGGCTTGATTTGCTCATCTGTAAAAGGGGGATAATCCTTACTTGTGAGCATTACAATCTAAATATATAAAAAAAAAATCTTAGGACAGTGGCACATATTAAATGCCCAATAACTATTATAAGCTGCTCTTCCCAAATCCCCTAACACCCACCCCACCAAAGAAACAGACAACAGAAATAAATCTTTCATCTCAGTAAAGATGAAGGCCCAGAAGAAGAAATGCCCCAGACACTCATGAGCTCTCATCAGGGCACTGGATTTAATGATCACTTTCTAGGATTGTGCAAGGATTTCCATAGTATATTCAGTTCTACATCCCATATTCTAGATCTCAAGTCAAAGCAGGCAATAGATAGAACAAAAGGAGCCAAGGGCCTTGTGAAAATAATGTACGGCAACATTCCCTACATTGTCTATGGGTTGGTGGTGTAATGGTTTATAGCCAGATGCTCCCCAGCCCATTTCAGGGCATTATGAACCTTCTGGAGTCAGTGAGTCTGGAAATTCTAAATATAAGTTATTAGAAAAATGCAAAAGCACTGTACTAATATCCTCCCTTTTCTCAATATTTACTGGCAACCATGTGTTAATTGAGAGAGAAATATTGACTTTGAAGTGACCTGACTCACCTTTCGTTTTGAAGCTCTGCATGCACGGAGCCACATAACAGTATTGCAGTGTTTAATCACTTTGGAGAGCCAAAGTCTCTTCAGTACTGTCGGTTCCAGGAAGGCAAAGTCACCAAGATTCTGACAAGCCGAATGGCAGTTGGTCTTGTGACTTTCTCCTCAAGAATGTTTTTCTACTGCCCAATCAGTTTGGCAGATTTTATCTCCAAGTTTTGAGAAGAAACATTTCCAATAGACCTTTCTCATGTGTATAAACTAAGAAGTAAACATGGCAAAATGAATCTACAGCTGTTCTTGAGCCTCAGAGAAAATGACATGTATGTGGTTTGTCTACAGCACGTTTAACTGGACGGTCCCATTCCTTTCCTTCCTGGCCTGTTTGATACTGGCAGTCGCCACCATCACTTTGTATTTCATTCCACTGCGGTACATCATTTTAATCTGGGGTAAGTTTGGCACGGTCCTTTTGCTAGCAATCAATTCCAGGTAAGAACCAATAACTCATTTTTAAAGTGTGGCTATAAACTTTAAATGTGCTCTTGTTGGCAATTAAACATGAGATTAAGAAAAGTATTGGGGGAACAAAAACTTCCAGGACCTCCCTGAAAAGGCCAGTTACATGAACGATTAGCATAGATATTTATAGGCCGCTTGCATAATTGCAATCAAATAAAAATGTGATTGTGCATGCTATTTCCCTTTGGGCTTTCAGAGTCATAAATACTCTTGAATAATATACTGCTGTGGCCCAGTAACTTTCAGGAAACACTGTTATTCAGAGTGAGCAAACACCTGCATCTTGCCCTTTATATTATGTAAAAGTAGATCTAGCCACTGCTAGCCTGCTCCTTACACTTTATCTCCCCTGGTAGGAAAAAAATAACCTAACCCAATACTTAAATCCAGAAGCAGTGAGGTGAAAGGGAGGGACCCTCAGTGACTACCTAACCAGTGCCTGAAAGGAAAGAAAAAGCTATTATTTACCAGGGGAAATGGTGAGCCTATATAAAGTTTAGCTGCTTTTAAAAAAAGTAGAAACAAAAACAGCAAACTGGAAATAAATGTCAGGACTTGATTTCCTACTCAAGCTAGCAATTGGAAAAATTACAAGCAACTTCGTGAATATTTGTGTCTGTTGCTGGGTGGGCGTTGGGTTGATATAAGGAGAGTGCATTGCAGTTAGTTAATTGGAGAAGCAATCAACACTTTTCTGGAAGAATCTATCAGTTTTCGTTTTCCATTGCTCAGCTCCTGTGACCACTGCTCAGTTCTTAACCGTAGTTACTTCTAGGGATCTTCAGATGTTAAGAGAGGTTCAGAGAAGTTCCAAATGTAGGTGACTGTGTTGAGATGCATTCATCTGTAAGCAAAAGCTGAAAGCCTGCAAATGCCAGGGTGAGGGGGAGCTATAATATTTCTAAAACCATTAAATGTAGACCATTTCCAAAGAGAACCCAGGCAGAATCCTGCTGATGAGAAAGGCCAAACTAGACATTCAGAAATGGGAAAAGTCATGGGAAAAATGGAATAACTCATAACATTTCAGAAATAGAATGATTTTGAGAGAGCATAATCCATTCATAATCCATTCTGTATTTTATCCAGGAGGTGAAAATCCTATTACATAAAGTCTGTCTCCTTTGTAACAAGCCCTAGAAAAGGAAAAGATATTCTAACTCCCTCTTCAGGGGTCCATTTTAATACTTCATGACTCTTACTCTTGGAGAAAGTCGTCTCATATCCATGCTTAGTTTTTGTTTGTTTTTCTGTTGTGTTTTTCAGTTTCAGCACATTGGCCCATATTTGACCTTTAGGAAGGAGAGCATGGAGCTTTTCAGGGGCCCATTGATTAAGAAGGAATACATATTTTATAAAAGCATTTCCCTGAATACTCATATACTGAATGTTATCTGTATAGATTGAATCATCTCATTCTTTCTTGTTTTTCGTTAAGTGTTAGTTTCTCAATCCATTTGCTGATCACATTTAAAACACAGATCTTAAAACTGTTGTCGAACCCTAACAAGAACTTGATCCAGAATTATAAGCATTTGGCCAGTGTTTTGCTCTTTTTAAAAAGTTGGTGTGAGTTGACGGTCAGCTTGTTAAACACTGTTGCACATGATTTCTTCATCCTTCTGGTATATACTTGATTTGCTTTTCTGCATCTCTCCCTCCAGAAAGAAGACTATACTATGTTTCTTCCTTAGATTGTCAGTATTGGGATTCCAATCCATCTTTCAATTTACCCCACATCCCTTTGACTTCTCCTCTTATCCTCCAAGTTCTTGGCAGCTTTTCAACACCAACTTTTTGCATCTACTTAATGAGACATTGTTCTATTTATTGTTCAACTTACGGATGAAATTATGAAATAGCATGGAGTTTAAGATGCTCTCCTGGATGAAAATAACCCTTTGATCTTTATGTTCTGTGTCTCATTCTTTAGTTTTAGACAGAGGTTTATAGTTTATTGATGAGCTTACCATAGATAAGCCTTGACTTATCACATGACCTGTTGCCTCTTCTCATCATGTAAAACCTGCCATACCATCATGGAATATATTCTGCCATTCTGTTAGGACTTATTCTTTTCCAAGACAAGTTAGTTATTAGCTAGCACAGATCCAGGACTTTCCTTTGCACATCTCTTACATGATCGTATTCTTGGCAGAGAATTTATCATGTAGAAGAAGACAACTTTGTACGTCTTAAATTTCTAATTTTCCTTTTAACCATATTAAGCATCAAAAGACTATTTCTTATCCTAAGTTACTCATTTTCATTGAGTCCTGAAGTGGTGGATAAGATCCTTAAATTTTTGTGTGTGATGTTTTTTAACCTTTTGGAGCAAAATTTTTTAACTCTGTGTTCTGTATTTCCCTATTCTTTACATCCAAATAACATTTTTGTATAAGTATTTATTAAGTAGCATAATTATTTAACATAAGTCTATGAAAGCAGCCTAATTTCATGATGGCTGTGGGGAATATTCCTTGACTCACCAACTTTATTGTAAGGTTTTAAATGGTGAGATATTTTCTTTCCTCTTTAACCGTATAATTCCTAGTGCAGCTACATGTAGGTAATAGATCTTTAGTGGGTACTTGGCAAATATTTTATAAGTGGATGAGTCTGCAAGTTTAATACCTGTGATCTACATAGATGGCATTTTTTGAGCTCACCACCTCTCTTATTTGGCAATGTAATTATGAAAATTAAGTTAGAAGTGGTTTAAGAGGGATGTCTGGAATTTTCTCTAGAAAACTGTATCTACTGAATCTTGGTCATTTGTTTGTTGTATGTGTTTCTAGAAGGCAAGGCACCTTTGAGGATTAGATCCCATGGAGGTTTTCTGTACCTTTTGAGAGGTTTCCATATTCCTTCCATTCTGTTCTTCATCATAGATGCTCTAATTATACTTTTTCAGTTCTGATCTTAGCCACTTCTGATTTCCCAGGTAGATTACAAACTCTCCAAGCCAGATTTTGAGCTGCTTGAAAGAAACTGTGACTATTTAACTTTGTACCTCCATTTGGTAGTGCAATATATATCACATGGAAGACACTTAGTGTTTGATACAGGAGCAAGCAGGGACCCTCTGCCCCATCTCGCCCATCCCCACCAGTATTTTGCAGTTAGGGCTACATGCCAGTCACTCATAAAATGTTCTAATTCAGTTTCAAGTGTCTATTCCCTAGTGACCATACGTGCAAAGCAGCCATGCGATTTTTCCTCTCTCTTTCTCCGAGTGATTTATTTTTTTAACCAGAGGGCTCATTCCAATCCACTGATCTATTCAATCTATCATCATTAAATTATAGTGTCTTTCCCAAATGTTAATCCCTTGGTATTTAAATCCCACTTTCTTTCTTTGGCTAAAAAAAAAACATAAAAATTTACGGCAGATATGCTCTATCTGTATTGTTTAGGTGAAAAAATCTAAAGGTACATCTAGCATGCTACTGGAGAAACCCACAACTTCCAAATTTGGTATGTAGTCACATACCTGCCAGTATAAAGACTTTTCCATCACCGCCTGCTTTGTTTTCTTGGGTTATTGACATCTACAGTAATGATGGTAGCCCCCTTCATTGTGGTGGAATTTCAGATTATAGAATCCTCTTGCCTTTGTTGTCCAATGTGATTCTCCCTTCAACCCAAGGAACTATATAATATAGGTCTTTATTATTCAAATTTTAATATAAGAAATCTAAGGTTCAGGGAGGTTAAGTAATTTGTCTGAAACTACAGCTAATAGTACATGGTGAGGCCAGAACTGGAACCCAGCTATTCTTGTTCCCAAACCCTTGTTCCTTGCCCAGTTGCCCTTTAAAGATGACCACAGGCTCTATGATCCCCTCTTGACACTTGGTTTTACACTGTAGATAATATGGTGGAATTACTGACATTTGAGCCTGTGACATCTTAAAAAAAACAAGATGTGCTTTTGAAGCACACAATCTGAGTTCCTTATAATTTTTATTCTAACAAAGTTTTTCAAACATAGACTGTCGGAGTGCTTTGTGGACTTCTTCCGCCCTTATTGGTGCGTTTGAGCTACTGGGCAGGTTTATAATCTACTCAGTGACTAAGAATGCAGTGTTTTGATCGGCTGTGATATTATCCCTTCCTGGCTGTTCATTGTAAAGACTCCAGATGCGCACACTATATATAATTAACAATAGAAGATATATCTTTCCTCAATACGTCTTTGTCTCCCTTCATCATTTTGCCTTGTCTGTTTTCTTTTGCCAGAAAGCCCATGCTACAATTAAATGTCTTTAGAATAACACAGTGGAGAGTATTTTAAAGGAACACTGGGGGAAATTTTAGCTAGAAACATGAAGCTGCCTGTGGAGGTAGAGGGAAGAAAGGCATAGAGTGGCTTTGACTTGAGAAAAAGTGGGCTATTTGCAGGAAGTCTTCCCCAGCCCAGTCAACAAGCACCCTTGACTTATGAACATGGCCAGGTCCCATTTGCCAAGCAGATGTGAACCCGACCCTCTCTAAAGAAACTACCAGGAGTTTGGCATTGTGTCAGGTGTAATGGCATGCCGAAAGTCCAGTTCTTAGATGAAGGCAAAATAATATTTAATGAGAGAAGAAAAACATCAAACCTCTACTGTGTTGTAGACTATTGAACAGGTAAATGTTACCTTGCCTTCAGAGTAAGAGCCAGTCAGGGTACCACCAACGTGAACATTCAGCATCACGGAGATTGACAAGGACTTCAGATATGGTCCTTAATAAACAAGCACTCTGTGGGCAAACTTCAGAAGGCCACCTTCTGCTTCTAAGACTCGGCACAAAGGGTTGACATTTAGTGAAAAGACCACGTTTATAAACTCTGGCTACAGGCACACACACCTCCAAGAAGCTCCTAGGAGCAGAGTAGGAGACAAAAGCTGGTGGAGGGGCGCCTCCCTCTGAAGAGGGAACCGTGGGCAGAGCTTGTCCTGGACGTGCCCACGTGCCCAAGGTGCCGCCACCAAGGACAAGTTAAACGTCACACCCCCTTCTAATTACCGTTGTCCTAAATCAGCACCGACTTCATGGCCTAGCCAAACCCTCGCACCAGTGCCACGGTCCATAAATTAAGCTAGCAACCACAGTAAGATAATTTTCCAATAATAACTTTTCACAGTTTCCTGCAGCATCAAAGTAAAATCAACATGTCAAGTTCTGTTCTGCAGTGAGAGAAGAGAAACCTGTGAAAATGAGTTGGACGGGGGGGCGGGAGATAGATTTCTTGTGGGTTCTTTTTAACAACAGAAAAACAACTCCCACCCTCCACCTCCCGCTGCTAGGTTTGGTCCAGAGCTCCCAAGCAGAGACTTGTTTGGGCTAGTGAAGGCCTTTTCCCATCTGGGACATTCATTTTCCTAGCAGAGGAGGCTGTTAATCAGTGTCGTCCAAAAAACCAGTGAGCTCCACAGTTTTAGTGTGTGTTTCTGCCGCCCTGCTGATGGAATTGTAATGGGATTTTCACAGCTGAAGAAGGCAAAGCCCATCTCCAATGATCCCCCTTTCCTTCCTCCAAGAAGAGACATTTGTGAATGATTCCACATGACAGCAACGTGTGCATGACTTGAGGTCCAGTAATTGTTTTCACACTAATTTTTACTTGTGATTGCTTCCCCTCTCCCAGTCAGGTGAGTTTTTAAAGATAGATAGATGGATAGAGAGACATCAGCAGACAGACAGAGATCTCCTGATATTTCTGTTTTTCAGGCATAAATAAATTTACTAAGAAGTTTCGAAATCCCTACGCCATCGACAATAATGAGCTACTAGACTTCCTCTCCAGAGTACCGTCTGATGTTCAAAAGGTATGTAATGAACGCTCACCCCCAACAGGGGCCCCGACCCTGAAGTCTGGCCTGCCTCAGAGCCAGAGGAGCACAGGGCTGTGCTTGTGTGAGTCATTGAGATAACGAATCAGAAAATCCTTAAAGAGGCCAGCCTTGCAAAGAGGTGGCAAGAAAACCTTTGTCCAGAAGCATGAGATGATTGGGGAAAATTATCCTGAAAAAGAGCTACTTAAGAATGATCTGGAACTCACACTGTGAGGCTGTAGTGCAGTGAGGTTTGTCCCTTTTCTGATCGTTTGCCTTCCCAAAGAGGATAAGATGGGCTCAGCGAGTAGGAGAACGTGAGATCCAGAGCTGGGGGAGGCCTGCTTATTTTCCTCCTCTTCCGGATGGCAGGCATTCTACGGGAAGTAGGGGGCAAGAGGATTACTCTTTTGATTCTTCTTTGCCCCGATTATCTCCTAGGCCACCCTCCTATCCCTTTCCCTTTGAAGACTTAAAGATGCTGAGGGCAAAGCCCCCACTTACTCTAATACACATAGAGGCAGAGACAGCATGCAATAATTTGAGATCAGTCAGAAGTATTATTCACAGGTAATGGTCACTTAGTCCAGTAGTGTCCCTTTTCTTTGGATACACAGAGGTTAACCAAGGCAACAATACTGGAAAGTCCATAGAGCAGCCTAATTCAGGCCCCTGCAGATCAGGCTGCTATAAATCCAGAGGCGGGAGGACAGGCAAAGACCTCTCTAATGGAGAAGAGAAATCATAGAATAGGTAGATGGGGAGACCGTGGCATGAAATGCCATCATGACGATCAAAGACACAATCTTTTATTGTCTGAGAGAATCCCAAATCAAGTATCAATTTCTGGGCCACTGTACCATAATTCATTTCCCAGCAGCTCCGGGTGGATTGCGGAGACGTAAGGCTGAAAGGCCCCAGAGAGTTTCTTTCCTCTTCCAACTTCTAGAGATTAAAATAGATCTTGTGATGCTTTATCTTTTAACCTTCATTTAATGTTATAATTATCTATTAAAATGCATTCTATAAATATGAATTTCCTTGCTAACATTGCATTGCATGATTGTAAAATAGTAACTTGGCCCCTGTTTGTTTGGCCTTGAAGATTGGCAGGCGTGTCATCCCCTAGGGGACCTTCACAAGACACTCTAAAGAAAGCATGCTTTTTTCACATATCTGCTTTCCACCAAGTGTAGCTCAGTTTATGTGATGGGGTAGGATGTCCTTGGGGAGTTTGGCACAAATACTCAAAATAGTGAGCACATGTGGTCTGTAATACAATACTTTAAATAAAGCCATTCCACCATCAGCCTATCAAAGCCCACACACCAAAGCAATACGACTGCAACATACCATCACTTGAGTCACAATATGAGTTTGTGCCTGCATCCTTGAAGAATGGAAATTCCCATCAAGCCCCCACTAAGGATTATCTGTGCACAGTTTGGGCACCAGCCCTGAGCTAGGTCATCCAGTTGGAGTTGGCGTGAATACAGAGGGATACAACAAAACAGCATTTGAGGAAGATGTACAGTAAGCTAGCAAGATCTCCGTGTATCTCCAAGAGCACTTGCTAATAACACAGTAGACAGTTTGCCACTGGGGACTCCCCACGTGCTTATATTTGTCACAGATGTTTTAGCCATTACACTGTAAATGAAATTCATTTATAAGAGAAATCTTTATTAGTCTGGGGCCAGCGTTAATTTCAACATCTCTCCCCCCTCTGGCAAAAGAAATGTATGTAATTGGCAGAGATTTTTTTCCCCAAGATTTTAGATATTTCTAAATGAATAATTCTTAGTAAGTTGCTGTATCATATACTAAGATAAACGTTCCCAAGAGGCTGTTATTAAGCTCTTTTCTGGTTGAACACGGGCATACACAGAACTAAAACCATCTAGCAGTGCCGAGAGCAGGTAGAAACCCAGAAACCCATGCATCTCATTAGAAAAATCTGCTTTTAATATTTTGGTTTCAAGAAATGATGCATGACTCTTCAAATCCTTCCTGCAATTAATCCCTCCATGTTCCTGTGTTTAGAAAATGATTCATTACCTTTGAACCTTCCTTCCTTTGCCTTGGTGTGTCCTCGGGGAGCCATTAGCACACTGTGGTGAGCTAGGGTTACCTAACTGCCAGTGTCACGTCTGTCTGTTTTCACAGGTGCAGTATGCAGAGTTGAAGCCCGGCAGCAGCCAGAGCCCCCTTCGGAAGAAGCGCAGCGCACTCTAGGACACACACCGACCTTGGACGCCAGCACCCGATTCCGTGTTGGGCTGATTAGACCAATATCCTCTCTCGTTCAGTGGTATCCGTGGTGTCAGTCTGAAATGCGTGCTGTGTGGAGCCCTGTCTGTATCCTCCCCCTTCTTCGTGGCACAGATGCACGCACATGTGTGTGCATCCATGTGCAGGGGTGTCCTGGTTGCATCTTGAGTCAGCCCAGCAAAAGGGAACAACCCAGAGATGGTAAAAGACTAACATCCCTTCTCAAGTAGGAGATAAAGCAAGGCTTCCATGGGTCTGAGCACCCTCCTTGAGAACAGCCAGGAGGCCACTTGGATTCGAGCATGACTTTGAACTCGTTTTCACACATCCAACAGATTCTCATTAAGATTCAGTTATTTTCACTCCCCACCCCTACACTCCTTTCAGATGATTGTTCATGAGTCCGTTTTCTTCTCTGAGTTAACAAGTCCTTGATAGATAGTCACCGTCCACCCAAATAATATATATTATAAATAGATTTTTTAAAATAATTACCAGGATTAGCCCAATTCTTTAGGGATCTTTCAGCTTTAATTACCAAAGACCTATATGTAAAATTTCAGTAAGCTGCTTGGTGCTGGATGCCAACCTGCATCATGGTCCGTTGCTGGCAATGGATGTCCCAGGAAGGCCCCAAGGGATCATTCACCCCAAACCTGAAGGTTTCCTGAAAGTATGTGGTTGCCTCAAATAGCCATTTCTTCTGACTTGACTTTTTGCTTATCTCCCAAGTAAAATCTCAATATTATAGCTTGAGAAAGAGGGGGAGGGGAATGAATGAATGAATTCTGAGAAGTGTTTTGAAAGATAAAGGCTGAGCAGCAAGGGACCAATGTACGAGGCTGCTTATCTGATTGTCATACTCCCTTCATTTGCCTGCGTTTTTAAGAAAGTGAAAATGCTGTAGCAATCCAAATGGATCTTTTGTTCCTGAGCAAAATAGGCTACACATAATAAAAATATATCTCAGAACCCCATTCCCAGAAAAGTACCCCCCCAAAGTCTTTTTGAGTATATCAGCCTTCATCGTTTCACTGTAACCCCCTCCAAGTAAAAATCCCAATTTTTATGCATATATAAAATGTATACAAATACCTTTCTGTTCAAATAATGTTTAAGTTGTAAAGACTGTATTTTGTTGACACGTACTTTGTATGTGCAGATTTATATATATATAATATATATATATGTATTGTAAAGAAAAGTTGAGGTAAAAAGATCTAATAGTGAGTTTTACTGTTTTGTTTTTTTTTCCTCTCTCTCTCTCTGGGTTGTAATTTAATAATCTTCAAACAAAATGTTTATGAAAAATGCCAAAGATTCTAAACCTTATCATCCTGTGTCTGTTTTTCTTCATATTCTATCTTCCTGGGTTGCTTTCTGGCTGAGCCAGATTTCTGCATGATTTGATTTACTTCAAGTTAATGAAGCTGGCTGAAAAAGAACCTTGCAGAAATTATAAAAGCTCCAGTAAATCTCTGAGTTGTACATACAATAGATACCCAAGAACCTCTTTTGTTAAACCAGTTAATCTTCTGTGTAAACAATGCCTCATTGTCTCACTCCCAACTACCATCTAGTTTATCATAGTCTGTCATTTTGTAAGGACCTAAGTCAGACATTTTTAAACAGACACGTGAGATCTGATCAGTCATTTGAATGAAAACTTTCAGCAGCAAAATAACCCCTTATTTATTTAAAAGTGGAACCAATACTTTATTGTTATTCTCTTGCAATAGAATTTCAAAATGAAATAATTCGCCTGAAAAGAAGGCATCATTAGTTAGACTTATCTCTTCTGTAGTCCGACTGGAATTTTCAGCATTAAGTTTAGGACACAAACAGTAGCTGGGATGCAAGAGCAAGGACAGAATGAACCTTTAACAAACTGTATGGAAAGCAGTTGTTAATTAAGTAGGCATGGGATGTTAAAAATGAATGCTATCTGCAAGTGCAATGTTAAGATTCATACAAGTAGTCAAACTCGTATGAAAGATTTGGGGATGCTTTAGATAAAATTTATGGATTATGATTTCACAGTGTGATGATTAAAGATAATTTAGTAGGAATGTTGAAGTCTGGCCAAGCTCTCCTGGTTCTTCCAGTCCTGCTTGGTGTCTTACAGGCATCTCTTCCTCAGCAGTTCGGAAATTCAGCATTACCTTTCCCTCCATGTGTGCAGGACCCCTAACCCCACAGTCTCCTTCTAGCTTTGTTATTCCTTATTGGCACAGGCATCTCATGGGCTGGGAGGCCCTTGGCATCCCTTTTTTCATTCCTCGTGCTTTTATCACCATCTCCCAACCCATAAAATCTGGTAGATCAGTGTTGACACATTATCTTGTCCGTTTATGTTTTGTACATTTCCATTCGCGACCACCCAAGCCACCGCCCAAGCTGAGGCCTCTGTAACCTCTCACAAGTCAAGGTAATGGTGCCAATTACATTATGCCAGGTCAATATTCATTCGGATTATTCTTTTCCCTGTAAATACTTTCTCCCCAGTTTCTATCCAAATTAATTCTAACCTCCTTCAGAGCTTTCAGAAGTCTCCTACCCACACTGGTTTTCTTAGTTCCTTGGCTGGATTAGAGTCCACCTTTCTCTTTTGCACCCCGACATCTTAGATATCTTTCTGGCATCTGCCGTATTCTGCCATCGCTCATAATTACCAGAGGCCTTGACTCCCACTTCCCTCCACTGGATAGCCCATCCTATCTGGCATCTAGTAGTCACTCAGAAAATATATGATTAACTGACCAGGTCATAGAAAACATTTCTTTCTCTGCCCTTTCATGTGTGATTCTCAGAACAGAGGCCTGAGCTGGATAAATTAGTGTGCTCAATCCCAGGAAATAATTTCTTGCATTAAGTGCACACCTCATACTATGTGATATTATTTATAAGCTCTGGCCATGTTGATTATAAACTTTTAAACTAAACAGTGTCATATTTGGAGAAGTCCTTACCTACATGTCAAAGGAAAATATAACGTTTATTTGTAGGTTGTAAAACAATTTTTGATTCCTTTTCTTATTATTTATCACTGAACAAACATATATTGAATGTTGATGATATACTTGAACAAAACAGAGTACATTCCCTTGGTAGAGCCAGACATTAAACAGATATTTTCAAGCAATGGCATGACATTCTCAGATTCAGCTTTTAAAGAGATCATTCTGACTGCAGTGGGTACACAAGCAATTATGAATGACCAGAGAAGAGCCAGTTGTAGAGCTCCTGATAAGTTAATGTTTGCCTGGACTTTCAAATAAGGGCACTGGAAAAAGAAACACATGTAAGTGAAATCAGAGAATGGTTAAGAGATTAAAGTGAGCAGGACTTCACAGTTGCTTGACTATGGGGTGAGGGAGAGAGTAGATCAAGGATGGCACTCAGTCCTCTTGTCTCTGGGTCTGGAAAGATCATCTTGCCTTTTACCAAGAGAGAGGATTGTAAGAGCAGCCAGGGGAAGAACTGCAGGGGCCCAATTTTAGATGGCGTTGAATTTGGGATGCTTGAGAAACCTCCAAACGGGGATGTCTATGAGGTGACTGAAATGGAGCTAAAAGAAATACACTGTACTTGAGAGAGAGACATTTAAGGGCCAACAGTCATAGAAGATGAATGAAGCTACATGCTTTAAGAGATTGAACTCAACACACACACGCACACACACAAACACACACACACACACACACATATATGTATATATATATAAAGATTAGTCAGCTAAGACTGTAAATAGAAATTGAATTAAATAGGAAAGCAGTAAGCATATGCTGTCATAGAATTCAAGGATAGAGCATGTTTCCAGAAAGATGTGGTCGGTAGTGCTAAATGCCACTGTGATCACATAGATTGAGGACAGAATGATGACCGTAATGACATGGCAGTTTGGGAGGACCTTGGCAACGAGTCATTTCAGGGGAGCGGTAGGAGTAGAAAAGATCGGGGTTGAGACGTGAGTGGATGTCAGAATGTGGAGACTGAATGGAGGTAACTTTGCAAATTTCCACTGGAGGGAGACGGGGGAGAGAGGGCAGAGGTTGGGAATGAAAGAAGGGCTACAGGATGATTGTAGTAAGAGAAAAAATTAGATGTGTCATGAACTCAGTGTATACCCATCAGCTACAAAAAGTTCTTCATGAGTATGAGATGGAGTTAACTATATTCATTATTTAAAATTATGTTCTGTCAAAACCCATCTCTCATTTATGTAGTCTTAATCTAACTTTTATGGCAACAGAATGGTTGAAAAATCGAAATAGAATATTCTCTGAAAATATAATGAGTAGTCAATTGAAAATTGAATAAAAGTTGAAGGGTGACTTCTCAAGAATGGCTTAAAGCACATTACCTCTTTATATAGGTCTCTTTGTATAAAACCTGCCATTCTGTTCCGGCATTTTAATGTAATAATTTACACAGGAAAATCGATAGTCAAGCACATCAGAACGGTTAACATTTTATAGCACTTATCAAATGCCAGATACTTTCTAGGTGCTTTATATGTAATAACACATTTAATAAGTTTTTGAAAAGCAACTATGATATTCCCTCTAAATACTTATTAAAAAAAAAAAAAAAAAAACACCGATCTTATACAAACTCTCCTAGAAAACAGCAAAAAAGATTACACTCTTCTACACATTTTATGAGGCCAGGATAATCTTCATCCCCAAACCCAACAAGATGACACAAGAATGGAAAATTACTTACCAAAATCCCTTATGAATATAAATGTAAAATTATGAAAGATATATAAGCCTCTAACAGAAGAATATTAATGAAAGGAAGAAGATATACAAATGATGGGGTTCATGGATTAGAAGTTCAATATATTAAGATGTCAGTAGATTGAATGTAAGCCTGGTAAAAATTAGAGGTTTTTTTTTTTTTTTTTTTTTGCAGAAATTAATCAGCTGACTCTAAAATGTATATGGAAATACAAGAGTTCAAGAATAGTCAAAGCAATCTTACAGGTAGTAACTAGCAGATGTCCAGATGTATTACAAAGCTATTGTAACTAAGACAATGTGGTATTGGCACAAGCGTGGACAAATAGATCAAAGAAGTAGAAAAGACCAGAAGCAGACCCACACATATTTGGTAACCTGTGACCTAATTTATGTCAAAGGTAACATATTTGCAATGCGTAGGGAAAAGACCTTTTTGGAAAATGATGCTGGGTTATTTTAGTATCCATGTGGATAAAATGAATCGACCTCTTCCATATATAATTTACAAGAATCAATTCCATATGAGTTCGCAGGTCCAAAAGTGGATGGCAAAATAAAGATTTCAGAAAAAGACATAGGAAAATATTTTCACATCTATGTGGTAAGCAAAAAGATTTCTTAAACTGGAGACAAGATGCTAATCATAAAGGGAAAATATTGTTAAGTTGTTGATCATTACAATTAATCTTTTCCTCAAAAAATATGACTGAGTGTAAAAATAAGCCACAAAGTGGGAGAAGATATGCAATCTCTATATGTAAACTGACAAAGGATCCTTATCCGGAATATGTAAAGAATTTCTACAATGAAAAGGCCGATAACCCAGTAGAAAAATGGGCAAAAGACTTGAACAGGCACTGTACAAATGAGCCTATCCAAATGGCCAGAAAATATATAAAAAGGTGCTTAACAGCATTAGTCATCAGGCAAATGCAATCTGAAATCACAAAATGATACAATTGCACAAAGCCAGAATAACTAAAGTAGGAAAGTCAATATTAAACATTCTCAAGAATATGGGGAAAAAATTCTCATACTTGCTGGTGGGTGGGAACATGAATTGGTACAACCACTTTGGAAAACTGGTTGGCAGTATCTATTAAAGCTGGCTATATGAATACCCTATGACCCTTCCCCCAGATCTACTCTTAGGTTTATAACCAATAGATATGTACATGTCAATAAAAGGCATGCCCGAGAATATTTGTAGCAGCGCTACTTGTATAATTCCAAACTGGAAACAGTATATAGAATGATAAATAGATAGATATAGATAGATAGATAGATAGATAGATAGATAGATATAGATAGATACCCATCAATCGCTGGGTTGATCAGTAAATTGTGACTCTACAATGGAATACATAGAGAAATGAAATGAAAAACTTACATGCAACAACATGGAAAAAATTCACAAATAATGTTGAGCAAAAGGAACAAGACAGATGCACAGATAAATGCAATGTATGATTTCATTTATGTCAAGTTCAAAAACAGGGAGAATACAGTCTATGGTGTTAGAAGTCAGGAGGCTGTGGGGATAGTGACTAAAAGAATCTATGAGTGGGCTCCTGGGATGATGGTAATGGTCAGTTGTTTTGGTTTGGACTCTAGTTACATGAACTTGTTCACTTTGTGAAATTCCCTGAACTTAAGACTAATGTAATTTCCTGCATGTTTCCTAAAAAGAAAAGAAAAACGATGAAGCATGACAATTTTATCCCTAATTTACAATGAAAGAAACCAAGACCAATCACTGTTAAGTATTTTAAACATGAAAAGAGAGAACCCCTTCAAATAAACCTTTAAAATTGTGTAAAAGTTGGGAGTCACTTTAAACGATAAACCCAAAGAAGGCAGTTCTTACATAATCTTATTGCCTTTGAGTATTCGATTTCATGTTAAATCAACCATCAGTTTTAGAAAATCTTTATTATCAGGAGTACTAAAAATGACTTCTAACTGATTACATGATGAAGCATTAAAAAGTTGCTTTGCATGAGCAAACTGACCCATAAAACCTCAGGATCCTAAGTGTTCCAGAAAATTTTAACTTTTTACAGTTTATACTTAGGTTCATTGAGCCTGGCATCCTAGGACAACATCTCTCACATGAGTTATTTTTTTTCCCTTTTCACATATTAAAGCTTGTAGAGCAAAAAGGTGATGGAATTTTTGTGGTTCCTGAGAAAGGCTATGTGTCTTCTCTCCCATGGGAAGAAATAGAGATAGATGATGATAGATAGGTAGATAGATAGATGATAAATGGATGATAGAGATAGATGATAGATATAAATATAGATGATATAGATGAGAGTGTATGTATATACATATATATGCATATATATATATATATATATTGCTGAAGTGAAAACTTTACCTTCTTAGGCTCAGTAGTTGGAGGCCTACAAATTAAACTCAACTAACAGATAAACAAGAGAAAGAACAGATTTTAACCATGTAAGGGAGTTCACAAAGAAATGCGACTCAAAGAGGGCGGTTGAATTTGGGACTTAAACACCATCTTAAGAGGCGAAGGGAAGGAGGCGAAGGGCATGTAAAATGGGAAGACAAATGACTTGTTAGAGGGGAGAAGGGAGGAATAGCACATGGGAAATCAGATGACTTTTAGGAAAATTAGATGGGCCCTTAGGAGAATAGACAGATGGGAGATAGAATAGTTTTGTGGCAATGTCTGTCTAGGTGTGGTGCCTTTTCATTGTCCCTGATGATAAGAGTCAACCTTCCTAGTTTGCTCTTTGGCAGGGGATTTAAAACAACTGAGTTCTTTTGGGAAGCTCTGCTTTCAGTCAGATAAAGGAGTTCGTAAAAAAAAAAGAAATCATCTGTTGATTCTCAAATGTCTTCAGCTCCAAATAATTTTTGTGTCACAATGGTATATTCTGTACTCCTTCAGTATGTATATACATACACATGTATAGTCGTACGTTTTTGTGAAATTTCACATATCTCCAAAAATTGATGCAAAGACTCCAATTAAGAACCCAAGAACTGTGTTTTCAGGTAAACTATTAGAAGTTTGTCTCTTGCTGCATTTGAAACATCAGGGTGCAGGGTGTGTTTTTCTAGGAGCCCAGTGTCAGTAGCGTGCTCATTGCCAGAATCCGACTCATTTATTTCTGATCCAGCTTTTCTCTGGGAAATGTTTTATTAAGCTAGTCTTTATAGGCTGAAAAATGCTAAAATTTCAGTTGGTTTTCCATTCCCTTAATTCATTACAATAATACATACAAGCTTCTACCCTCCATGTATTTTCATTATCAGATCAAAACAACTGGTTGGAAAAGTGAAAACACATGAAATCATTTGTTTAACTGCATAATAAATAGCTGCCATAACTGACTCAGTATGCATCTACCCAATAAATGCTTGCTGTGAGTTTGTTTTTGTTTGGGCATTTTTATCCCCAAAAGGTCTGCACAACCCAGAGCAGTGGTCCAGCCAAGCAAAGTTAACAGGGACAAGTGGAACATTCCTGGCACAGTGAAGAGAGACTGCAGATTGGTTTTATTTAGTCGAGGCATGAATCACCTGTATGTTACGTAGACTCTATGTTGGGCTGCACCCAGGCAGAAACTGGAGGTTGCTGGACGCGAATCTGGTATAAGAAGTGGGAGGCTTTGATTTGCATTTTTCTAATGATTAGTGATGTTGAACATCCTTTCATGTGTTTGTTGGCAATCTGTATATCTTCTTTGGAGAAATGTCTATTTAGGTCTTCTGCCCATTTTTGGAGTGGGTTGTTTGTTTTTTTGATATTGAACTGCATGAGCTACTTGTGTGTTTTGGAGATGAATCCTTTGTCAGTTGCTTGGTTTGCAAATATTTTCTCCCGTTCTGAGGGTTGTCTTTTCATCTTGCTTATGGTTTCCTTTGCTGTGCAAAAGCTTTTAAGTTTCATTAGATCCCATTTGTTTATTTTTGTTTTTATTTCCATTTCTCTAGGAGGTGGGTCAAAAGGGATCTTGCTGTGATTTATGTCATAGAGTGTTCCACCTATATTTTCCTCTAAGAGTTTTGTAGTGTCTGGCCTTACATTTAGGTCTTTAATCCATTTTGAGTTTATTTTTGTCTATGGTGTTAGGGAGTGTTCTAATTTCGTTCTTTTACATGTAGCTGTCCAGTTTTCCCAGCACCACTTATTGAAGAGCTTGTCTTTTCTCCATTGTATATTCTTGCACCGGTCAGAATGGCCATCATCAAAAAATCTACAAATAGGGACTTCCCTGGTGGTGCAGTGTTTAGGAATCCACCTGCCGTTGCAGGGGACACGGGTTCGAGCTCTGGTCCGGGAAGATCCCACATTGCTGCGGAGCAACTAAGCCCATGCACCATAGCTACTGAAGCCTGCGCGCCTAGAGCCCATGGTCCACAACAAGATAAGCCACCACAATGAGAAGCCAGCTCATCGCAATGAAGAGTGGCCCCCACTCGCTGCAACTAGAGAAAACCCTTGCACAGCAAGGAAGACCCAACGCAGCCAAAAATAAAAAAATAAATTAAAAAAAAATCTACAAACAATAAATGCTGGAGAGGGTGTGGAGAAAGGGAACCCTCTTGCCCTGTTGGTGGGAATGTAAATTGATACAGCCACTGTGGAGAACAGTACGGAGATTCCTTAAAAAATTAAAACTAGAACTACCATACGACCCAGCAATCGCACTACTGGGCATATATACCCTGAGAAAACCATAATTCAAAAAGAGACATGTACCACAATGTTCATTGCAGCACTATTTACAATAGCCAGGACATGGAAACAACCTAAGTGTCCATCGACAGTTGAATGGATAAAGAAGATGTGACACATATATACAATGGAATATTACTCAGCCATAAAAAGCAACAAAATTGAGTTATTTGTAGTGAGGTGGATGGACCTGGAGTCTGTCATACAGAGTGAAGTAAATCAGAAAGAGAAAAACAAATACCATATGCTAGCACATATATATGGAATCTAAAAAAAAAAATGGTTCTGAAGAACCAAGGGGCAAGACAGGAATAAAGATGCAGACGTAGAGAATGGACTTCAGGACACGGGGAGGGGGAAAGATAAGCTGGGTTGAAGTGAGAGAGTGGCATGGATATATATACACTACTAAATGTAAAATAGATAGCTAGTGGGAAGCAGCCTCATAACACAGGGAGATCAGCTCAGTGCTTTGTGACCACCTAGACGGTTGGGCTAGGGAAGGTGGGAGGGAGATGCAAGAGGGAGGGGATTTGAGAATATATGTGTATGTATAGCTTATTCACTTTGTTAAACAGCAAAAACTAACACAACATTGTAAAGCAATTATACTCCAACAAAGATGTTAAAAAAATAAAACATTAAAAAAATAAAAGACTGATGTACTAAAATTGGAATGATACAGAGATTAGCACAGCCCCTGTGAAAGGATGGCATGCAAATTTGTGAAGCGTAAACTGATAAACTATACAATTGTTACCTTATTTAATCTGTGTTTCACTCACTTTCTCTCTTTTACAGCTGTCAATTCTCTAACTCAAAGATGGCAAACATTTTACACGTCCTGAAACAGGCAATTTAAAAGGGGGGATTTAAAAACTCAGAGGGCTGGTTGAGCCCAGATTTGGACTATATCGAAATGAAAACCAGTTCCCTTCCTCCAACTGCCTTTCATTAACATTTGATTGTTATTGGCTTGGGTGACCTCAATGACCTGGAGCTAGAAAGAGAGAGGTTCAAGTCCAAGATTGGGTACTATGGTGGTAATTTACTGTATGTCTGGGCAGCACACTAATCTTCCTGGAGCCCCAGTTTCTTCATTTCTAGATTAAAAATAATATCACCCAAATTATCAGATTTTGAATAAAGAATATAAATACTCGACAGTGTCAGGCACACACTCTCTGCTTTTATTAAATTAAGATATATATATATATATGTGTGTGTGTATATATATATATATATATATATATGCAGAAAAGTGCATATATCAAGTGCACAGTTTGATGAATCTTTACTAATTGAATATCATTATGAAACCAGCACCCAGGTCAAGGAACTTGACATTACCAGCGCCCCAGAAGCCTCTCCTGTGCCTCTTTTCATTCTACCCCTCAAGGGTACATGCACGTTTTCTCAAACTTGGCACTATTGGTATTTGGAGCCGGATACTTCTTTGATGCAGAGCAGTGGCAGCGTGATGTTTAGCACCATCCCTGGCTTCTGACAATTAGATGCCTGTAGTACCTCCCAATCCTGCCAAAATATGACAATCAAAAGTGTCTCTAGGGCTTCCCTGGTGGCGCAGTGGTTGAGAGTCCGCCTGCCGATGCAGGGGACACGGGTTCGTGCCCCGGTTCGGGAAGATCCCACATGCCGCGGAGCGGCTGGGCCCGTGAGCCATGGCCGCTGAGCCTGCGCGTCCGGAGCCTGTGCTCCACAACGGGAGAGGCCACAACAGTGAGAGGCCCGCGTACCGCAAAAAAAAAAAAAAAAAAAAAAAGTGTTTCTAGATATTGTCAAATTTTGGGGGGGTGGGTTGGGGTGAGGCAAAATGTCCCCCAGGTGAGAACCTCTGCTATATACTATTCTTTATACCACTAGGAACTAAGTCCTGAGGTGCGCCTCCTGTGTGAGCTGTCACTTGTTCTCCTCTGTCTTCCCTCCTCTGTGGGGACTCATGCAGTTGAGAGAAACTTCTGAGTACCAACTACTACCAAGTATGTACACTGCCTAGGAGTTCTGAAATCCACATCCTCCTGGGGCCTGGGGCTCCAAATGTCTTCTTTTCCCATTTCTCCCTAGCTCCTACCAATTTTTGCTAGTAGAAGTGTAAATTAGTTCATCTACTCTGGGAAACTGTTGGCAGTATTTATAGGGATTTATTAAGCTGTATATATGTGTACCCTATGACTACCCCAGTTTGAGTATTTACTTAATCATTTACATCTGGCCTTTCCCAAAAAGAGATCTGAAGTAATTTGCAACAGACAACATTAACATATTAATTAACCTGTATATTTTAGTGGAGTAGTACAGCTGAAAATAAGAAAAGTTATTTCCTTGATTTGTACTACAAGAAAGCTGGGGAGTTCAAGATGAAGATTAATATTAATTGTTTTGTAATAAACATTCTTGTTTATAATTTGAATCAGATTCCAAATAAGTTCACATATTTCATTGTTAATATATCTCTGAAATCACTTTTAAGCTTGTATGTTTCCAATCTGTATTTTTTGTCTCAATTTATTAAAGAAACTGATTTTTTTGTCCTGTAAATCTTCTGATCATCTGAATTTAAATGATTGCATCCCCATGGTGTCATTTAATATGTTCTCTGTCCTCCTGTTCTCTGTTAATAGTAATTGGAAAGAGGTGTTCTCAGATACAATTTGAAGTATAAGGCCCTGACAATTAGCTTTTTGGATTGTAATGTAAGTGCCTGACATTAAAGGCATCCATTTCAAAGACATTCATCTTGAATGAACACATTGTCAACTAGCCATTATGTAAGGAGCCAGGCCACCCCACCCATGAAGTTCTCCTTCCAGAAAGTCCTGGCTGACCTAGATAACTGACCTTTTTGGTGACCCTGCTTTTCCTTTCTTCTACTTTAATTCCCACTCTTATGGTTTAAATTCACCAATAAATAATGAACCCACAAAACCCTAGGCACCCCACCCTTGACCCCAGTAAAGGCACAACTTCAAGGTCCATGCTCTCTCTCTCTCTCTCCTCCCATGACCTTGTTGTATGGCCCCAGGAATGCTGTATACCCTCCAGGACCTGTGAGTAATAAATCTTGTTCATTTCAAAGTTCCCTGATGGCTGCTGCTGAGGTGTCTGCAGGATCTTGCAACCAGAATAAGACTCACAAGGGCTGGTCCAGCCACTGCATTCAAAATGTCTATGGGGACTCACGATGGGCCAAGTTGAATGCTCCCAGATATTCCTAGCTGATAGCATTACTATTGATAGGCTGAGAGAGAAACAAAATAAGGTTTGATAATTTTTGATGCTATTTCATAGTGCTGCTATACTCTGCCATCAAGAGGCATATAATGTTAGCAATGAATGAAGTCTAGATCCATTACTTCATTAGGACTGCAATATAGGAATATTTTACATTTAATGTTTCTCCTTATTCATCAGCTTATACTTCAAAGAAGGAAATTCAAGTTTTTTCCCCTTTATTTACCAGATTTTAAAATAAAGATTTATTCACATTATCCATTCACATCTAATGTTGATCAGTTAGATTTTTTGTCTCTATGAACCAATGGATTTAAACGTTTTTAAATGTTTCAAATTATTGCCATTATTATCCTTATAGACAAAGTGTCAATGAGGTCTCTTTAAGTTGGCTTCTGATTCCTTTTGACATGATCTTAGTACTTTTTGATAGTTTTCTTGGTATCTGATATGATGAGATGCATGAAACTCATTGTGCATCTACCTTACTGAGGATTTAGAATCAGCCATTTCTCCCAAGAGCACTGGGTTTTTTAGTGGGAAATGGTATTTCAAGACCACAGTCTGGGTGCCTTACCAGCATTCTCTAGAGAAAAAGAACCAATAGGATATGTGTGTGTGTGTGTAAAGATAACAAATTGGCCCACACAATTATGGAGGCTGGTAAGTCTCAAATCCGCAGGGTGAGCCATCAAGCTGGTGACCTGGAGGACCAATAATGGAGTTCTAGTTCAGAGGCTGGCAGGCTTAAATCCCAGAAAGAATTATGTTTCAGTTCCAGTCTGAAGACAGGAAAAAAGCCCATGTCCCAGGTCAAAGGCACTGAAGTAGAAAATCCTCTCTTACTCAGGGAAGAAGAGGCTTTTTTTTTTTTTTCATTCAGGCATTCAACAGATTAAATGAGGCCCACCCACATTAGGGAGAGCAATCTGCTTTACACAGTCTACCAGTTTAAAGGTTAATCTTATCACAAAACATCCTCACAGAAACACCCAAAATAACGTTTGATCTAATATCTCGGTGCCCTGTGGCCCAGTCAGATGACATATAAAATTAAGCATCACATGGGGTGCTAAAAGTGCTGAGTACAACTGAGTTTCTCATTGTTTCTAGTTCTTTTCAATACATGATAAATTCATGCTGATACTTCCAGCTACAGGGTTTTTACTTAAATTCTTTAATCTTACTTCTATGTCTTATTTGCCTATATGGTGAATTCCAGTTTTCAATTAAACCTAATGTAAATTAGAATATTACAGAATTAAGCATGCTCTTTATCCCAGAACACAATCACAGCAGTCTCAGAATAACAATACCAGAACTACCACTAATAATATTATTACAGGTAATTATTTATTTATGTAGTTTTTTTGTAGTTCTCCAAATGATTGTCTTTAAGTCACATAGAATGGTTCTTCTCTGGAATTATGCCACCGATTGCATACATATGTAAGTTAATTTGTTTTATTTATTTTTAGGGATTGCTTTCAAAATTTAATTTGGTTTTATAATTGGTAAAATAGTTACTCTCCTCCAAAGTCAAATCTATGAAGTATTATCACCTTCCCCCCAAAGTAACTTTTTTTCTCCTTCCATCACATTAGTTGTATTAAATTTTTTTTTAACATAAGCACACACAGACACACACATATGTTAGCATATGTGTTACTTAGAGAATTAGTATCCTACTAAAACACTTTTATCCAACTTACTTTTTACACTGAACAACATGTTCTGGAAAGCACTCCATCGCAGTATATAAATATGATCCTCATTCTGTTTTGCACCTGTGGATATAGCAAGTAATACTTATTTAGTTCTTTCCATTTATTGCTTTTACCATTGACATTGCAATGAATTGTTTTGCACGTCTTTCTTTATAATTTTATTAGTGTTTCCTCCTAGATGTTGAATTGGTCAAAAGGTAAATATATAGGTAATTTTGCTAGTAACTGCTAAATCCTCTTCTGTAGAGCTTTTCAATTTTACATTCTCCCAAATAAGATTTGAGAATGCTTGTTTCCCCCAGGCTCACCAGCCCAGTAGATTGACAAACTTTTGAATTTTTCCAATCTGATAAGTGAAAAATGATATTTTAATGTAGTTTTAATTTGCATTTCTCTTATTGTGAGAAATGCTTTTCATATGTTGAATATCTATTTGCATTTCTTTTTCTATGAATTTTCTGATCATTTCTCTAGCCCATTTTTGTACAAAGATTTTGGTGTTTTTTATATTTTTAGAAATTAATTATATAGGAATATTAACCCTTCATCTGTGATAAAAGTTGCAAATACTTTTCCAAGTTTGTCATTTTTTAAACTCTAATTATAATGTCTTTCACCAAAAAAAATTGTTTTAGTGTTTGTATTTTTTTAATAAAATCATTTTATCTGTTTTTCCATATTGTTCCCAGACTTTTAAGGAAGTGTTCCTCATTCACATGTCATAGAAGAACTCACCCATGTTTTTTGTTATTTGCTTTTTGTCTTGTTTTTTAATACTTGATTGATTTTTACTATTATATTTTAAATATCTGTTTTCTACTGGCAAGGTGACTGCTGTTACAAGTCTGATCAGTCTGATTCTCTACTACGTGTAAATGACTTACTATTTTTCCTTGGAAGTCCAGTAGATTTACTAGAAAAAATGTCTACATGTTGATTTTTCTAGTTCAGTTATCCCAAGTATATTTCAAAATGTAATATCAAGTCAATGTATAGGTTCTGCTGGGGATATCCTAATAAAATTGCTGAGTCATAGGGTATGCAAATCAAGCTCTAGAAGATACATCCAGTTTCCCAAAGTGGTTGTACCTATTTGCATTTCAAACAGCACTGTAAGAGAGTTCTGGTGGCTCCATATTCTCTTCAACGCTTGATATCTCCACCCATTTCATTTTAAACATCAGACATGTATGCAGTTGTATCTCATTGCAGTTTTAATCTGCATTTCTGTGATAGCTAAAGAAGTTAGGCACATTTTCATATATTTCCTGATAATTTAGATATTCTTTTCTGTCAAGAGTCTATTCAACTCTTTTGCCATTTTTTTCAAAATGAATCATCCTGATTTTCTTTGACTATTTTGTAAAATTTCTTTACACATAATCTGCATATGAATCATTTGTCAGAGATATGTATTGTGAGCATTTCTTCCCCATTTTATGACTTGCCTTTTCAGTGTTTATGACTTGTCAATTGTATCTTTTAACGGAAAGAAGTTCTAAATTTTAATGCAGTATAATTTATTACTTTTTAAATTATCTGTGCTTTTAGTATCTTGCTTAAGAAATTCTTTTCTACTCCAAAGTCATGAAGATTTTCTCCCGTGGTTGCCTCTGAAAAGCTTTATTGAATTACCTTCACTCAATCCAGAATTGAGTTTGGTGTACTGTGTGAAATAAGGCTCGTCATGCTTATTTTTTTCTAAGTTGATATGAATTGACATTTCTTTGTTCATTTTTACTTAGAATTATTTTCCCTGAACTTTTTCTGTGGGCATATGGGTCAGGATAGCTTCACAGCTATTGTCCTTGCAAAGTAATTAAAAAAAACATGGCTTTGCAATTTGAGTTCTTCCTCTTCTCTTCTCCTCTCAAAACTGGTATCTAAACCTTCTCTTTCTTTCCCCCTGTTGGTCCCTGTCCCACTCAATTTTGTTTTTTATTCATGGAAATTTCTGACTCAGTAGCAGATTTTATTCTGGAAGGAGCTCTTCTATTGGTTTTGAGATTGGAGAGTTCATAGTACCCAGACAGCTCCACCGCCCTCAGAGCTTATCATGCACTCACCTAAAAACTGGAGTGTGCAAAAGTCCTCTTAGTTTCAGCTACTGTTCTCACATTGCTTGCCCTATGTCTCAGTGTATCAATTGGAAATTTGGGTGTTCTTTTGATGTCAGGTCCATCAGATACCCCATGCTTCCTCTGTTGATACCATGTAGGTTTTAAAACTATCAGTAGTTTGTCTTCACCCATTTATATTTTGGGGTTCATGAGGATGTCATGTAATCTAGTTTGGATGACTTATGTTTTATGTGAGTTTTGGTTATGCTATTATAGTTTCTCTGTGTGTCTTTATGAAGTGTTTTGAGAAGATTATTTATATCTATCTATCTATAGATAAAAATAATATATATAATCTTCCATACATATAGATACATGTACACATCTATATATCTCTCTATATATATATCTGCCTTCATCATATTCCCTGAATTTCTCTCAGTATAATTATAATTTTCATCTTACAGAGCAGGAACAAAGCCGTTAGAGAATCATCGTCAAAGCCAGATAGTGGTAATAAGTGGAACAGGACTCGAACCTACATCTATAAAGTCCAACAAGGTTAATACTGTTTTACTTCTGCTATTCTATAGTCTATTTATATTTCTTCTTCTCATTAAAAAATTCCCCTCCTGGCATGTTTCATAAAGTACATAACACCTTAATAGTCTTGTATATGTATATTATTTATAAATAAATGAGGCTACAATTATTGGAGGGCTGTTCAAAATACTTTACCCAGTTTTCACAGTTTAAAAAAAATGTAAAGATCTAGTAACTTAATCACTGTGTGTTAAATTATGTAAAAGCAGGAAGTTTGAGTACTTGTTATAATGAAAGAAAATAAGAATCTTAGAAACAAAGAATCATTTTCATCTTCTTTATAATAGCCAGTTGTTATAATATGAGGGAAGATGATGAAAATATCCAAGAAATGATAAACAACAGCTTTCATATCATGTATTCTGATGTTGTAGATATCTAAATCTCATATGTAACAGAAAATACACATTACTGAAGTTTCTTATCACATTAGCTGAATTAGAAAAACAACGATTTAGACAGATAAACATTTTGATGAAAATTGGCTAAACAGTACACACCAGACTATTTTTCTCCTTTCCTTTACCATTTGTTAAAAGTATAATAAAGTACAGTGAGAATGCCTGAAAGTATAAAGTCTCCTAGAATTTTTAAAAAATCAAAGTCTGATTGATAAGCAGAAATATTCAGTGATGTTTAATTTTGATGCAGTGTCTCCTCTTTAGGTTAAAAATGATACACTGCATTAAAGAGAGCCCTATTGTATTGGTTTCTGTGGCTGCTGTAACAAATAACCATAAATTTAGTGGCTTAAAACAACACAAATTTATCTTACAGTTCTGGAGGTCAGTAGTTTGAAATGATCTCACTTGGGTGAAAATCAAGAGGTTTGATTTTCACATTTTCACATTTTCTGCATTTCTCCTGGAGCGTCTAGGGGAGGATAGTTTCCTTGCCTTTTCCAGCTACTGAAGGCCAATGTACCTTGGCACCTGCCCCCCTTCCTCCATCTTTGAAGCCAGCAATGTTGGGCAGAGTTTTTTCCACTCTGCCATCTTTCTTGTTGTCTTTTCCAAGTCTTTTTTCTACTCTTAAGGACTCACTCTTGTGAATTTTTTGGCCCCAACTGGATAATCCAGGATAATCTCCGTATTTCAGGCCAGTTGATTAGTGATTTAATGACATCTGCAATCTTAAATGCCTTTTGCCATGTAGCCTAACATATTTGCAGGTTCTGGAGATGAGGATGTGGACATCCATGGTGGACCATTAATCTGCCTATCACATCCACTAAGGTTTTCTAATCTAATTTAACCAGTTTGGGTAGGAGTACATTTCTTTTTTTTTCTTAGAGATTTTGTCATCCATATTTATTTTCAAAGCAGATTTCCTATACTTGTATGGGTTATACTCATACATTTACACGTGCATGCACACATACACATGTAAACACTTTCCTAATTTATTCAGAGCATCACTGAGAAACAATACTGGGTGAAAAAACACATCCTATTTATAATGAGACAACATCCTTAATAACGGCTCAAGTGCAGCATGAGCGATATAAGGAACATCAGACTAGGAATCAGAAAATCCATGTTTTTGACCTGAATCTGCCCTTTAATAAACTTTAATGTAAAACATTATTAGTAGTAGTAATTAAGCTTATAGAGAGTCATGGGCATTTATTTAAATATCTCAAATGTATCCTCCATCATTAAAATTCCATTAAGGAACCTCAGGACCAACTAATGCTCAGCTCCAGAGGTAAAGGATGGAAGGAGGATAAACCTACACTAGATTTAACAATTTAGCAGAAAAGAGATGCTTTTATATGGTAGAGCCTGAATAGGAGACTCATCTCAGCTGAGTAAGGGCCAAACTCCAGAACTCGAATTCTTGACGTCGTCACCAATGCTAATTGTTGAAATATTGAATGCAAAATTGCAATACACCCTAACTCAGTTTCTCCACTAAAGTAACAGGATGAAATATTTAAGAATAGAACATAAACACTGGCATAGGGCATAAAATGTTTGCATTGTTTTAAGATCTTGGCATGGGATTAGTCCATTTGGTTCTGTAACAATATACTGCCTCAATGTTCAATGAAAGTGAACATTGAAACCGATCATTAGATATAGTTTGGGTTTATAGTTCCCCAATTCTCAGTTTCAATTATCCATGTTATACTTGTCTCCTATCATTTCAGAAAATCACAAGTTGCAATTGTAATTACATAATTCTTTTGGAACAAGTTGTCAAAAATAGAGACTTAAAACTAAAATTTCCAGTCCTTTAAATTGATTGGTTTGGGGAATTTTTCTCTCTGGATTTGGGCCATGATTGGATTGAAGTAATTGATCATCTTATTAATAGTATATTTAAATTTTAACTGTAAAGTTGCATTCCTTCTAACTCACACTAGGAAATGATTATGTCAGAACTAGAGACTAAAGCCAGAAATTGTATATTAATAGAAATACCAATTAAGCTGTGAGTTGCAGAGGCAGATTTGAATCTTTGCTCAAACCTAAATATAGCAACAGCAACTCGCAGAATTTCTTTTCTTTCTGAGTCTGTTTTCTATTAATATCAGTGAGCTGCAGAGAACTCAGTCTGCTGAAGAGATATTAGGCGTGCACACTTGGGAATACACATATGCTTTTCAGAAAATAGACAACAGGTCAGGCTAATGAGAAGCATTCACCTGAGGAATTCATCATGTTTTAATAGGTTTGTCGCGTTGACACGAAGGACTTCGTGAGTCATCATTTGCCACAAAGGTGAGTCTCTGCAGTGGATGGCAGTTTTGCATTTTAGGACTTGATGAATGGAAGTTCCACTGTTGGCATCTACCTTGCCACCTACAATCCTTTAGGATGTAAATTTAGCCTGGATTAGTTTTGTAGAGAATTTTTTTTAATGCTGGACCAAGAGAAAAGTTAACTTCCTAGCTGTGTAATCTCACTGTGTCTTGAATTTCTGATTTGTCAAGTGGGGATTTTTTGCGGATAAAAACTAGCAATTTCATGCAGATAAAGCACGGGGGTGGGAGGTGGGGAGAGGGGGAGAGAGAGAGAGATGCCAGCTGTTTAAACAATTTGGAAAAGTGCAAGGTATTTTTATCATTATTGGAAGCGATACATTTTTTTTTTTGCTAATTTAGGATAATCTATGTTTAATATGTAGATTTCTACATTGTGAAGTAATTCCAGGTTATATATGAATTTTCATTTTTCTTTAATCCTTTTGATCACATGCCTGTATTTCTTGTTCTGTTAACTTCAGGCAGTGTTTCACCTCCTCTGTATTTACGATCAGAACACCACTGTCCCACCCCCCGCACCGTGCATCTCCCTTGCACCCACCACTCCCTCATACCCGAGATATCCCTTCCTTACTCTCTTGGGTCATATCTACAGGTTCCTGGGCTACATGTCTTTCTCTTTCTTATGCTGCACATAAGAATCTTATGCAGATTCCTGTGAATCTCCTTCTTCCCAGACCCTTTCCCATTTATGCACCTTTAGACCCTGTCAACTCCAAGCTGACCTATTTGAAGGCTGCCAAAGACAGCCGAGCTCCCTTCTCCACTCCACAGGTGTGGATAACCCCACTGGTGTCATCTCCTGTTCGGCACTCCTGTCCCCCCTTGTTATTACTGTGTTCCATTCATTGAGAAACTTCTCCATAGCTCTTGTCTGAGATGACTCTTCCTCCACTCTATTAATTCTTGTTGATTTATTCTCATTTGTACTATGTTCTCATTTTATTAGCCTCTCATGACACCAGATGAGCCATTCTACCATGTTCAGTTAACCAGATCTTTTTAAATTTAATCTTTATTTTATATTGGAGTATAGTTGATTTACAGTGTTGTGTTAGTTACAGGTATACAGCAAAGTGAGTCAGTTATACATATACATATATCCATTCTTTTGCAGATTCTTTTCCCATATAGGTTATTACAAAATATTGAGTAGATTTCCCCATGTTATATAGCAGGGCCTTCCTGACAGAGAAAGACAAATATCATATGATATCACTTATATGTGGAATCTAAAAAAAATATTATACAAATGAACTTACTTACAAAACAGAAACAGACTCACAGACTTCAAAAACAAAATTGTGGTTACCAAAGGGGAAAGGTGGAGGGGGGAGGGATAAATCAGGAGTCTGGGATTAAAACATACACTATATGTACTATACATAAAACAGTTAACCAGATTTTATGAAACCAGATTAAACACAAGTTTCGGCCCTTACTTTCATACTTATCTACTCAAGTGTCTTAAAGCAACCTGTGTCAATTAACATTATGATATAATCTTTCTAAACTACTAATTAGCTTTGATTAATCCAACTTAGTATAGTGATAAAGAGGGGAATGTATTTTATTGTTTTCAATATGTCTAGACTTAAATTCGTGCCTTGACATACCTAAAAGCCTAGGTATGGTAACACATCTGAAGACACTTGAAATTTTATTCTGAATGGGAGCTTATTGTGAAAATATATTCAATTTCCACTAGATACTTCCATAACTTTTGAATATTGACTAGGGACTTAAGCATTGAGTAAGTCTTGAGGATCTAAGACAAGAGAAATTCTCTGCCTTTTAAAGCCTCATATTTTTGTGGAAAATTTTAATTCTATGTCTATTTCTTAGGTTTTAGAAACAGGTTTTACTAATATAATACAAATTAATATTTTAAAATTTAAAATTCCTCATTGTTACCTAAAAAAGAACCAATGAAGTCGGTTCTTAGACATTTCAAGTCACTGAATATCTTTCTTTCCTATGAGAGAAGTATCAGGGGAATTTTAGCCAGAAACTTCACTGAAAGTCAGTGCCACCTTTTTGCGTTTATCACTGCCAGTTTTGCTCTGCATATCTTTTTTGGTATTCGCCATGCATTGTTAACGGTGATTGTCATGTAATTAAATCACTGCTCATCACAAGAGCCTGTTTTTATGCTGAGATAAGCATCAGAAGCCTGCTGCAGGACCCCCAGATCAATAAAGATGTTCCCAGTAGGATTACAAAGAGTCTGGGGTTGAGCAGGGCACCAGAATTAATTAAGAATGATTTCTCTTTTTATTCTACTTTCAATATATTTGTAATTGTGTTTCCATTTTCAATGGGCTCTACCTGTCTCTTTTTAAAAAAAAATTCTGTGCTGATGCTCAGACACTTCTGTCCAGACATCTGTAGAAACTGAGCTATTAATCTCTTCCACTTTTTCAGATTCTTAGTCTGGTCTTAGTGATCACAGGGTTTCATCATCTTTATAGAAACTTTGGAACTAGAGGTGACCATCCAATTTCAGAAGGCTATCTGAACACTCCAACTCAAGCTCTGAACTGCAGGTCAATTTCTTGTTTTAGTTGGCATGAACTTGATAAAATGCAATATCCAGTTTTGGGAAGTATCAATGTATTCTAAAATAAACAAATCCAAATCAAATGTGAATTTTTTTAAAAGAGAAAACGTATTGGTCTTCAGTCCACTGTGTATGACATCCTCCTGGTGAATAATACGTGAAAGAACTAGGAACCCAAGGGCTTGGTTTCTAAACCGCAAAAGTATTCTAAGTAAGTGGTGTGTCCCTGTGCAGCTGGGGATGCTGTAACAATAAGTTCCTTTATTCTTAACTTCAAGGATTATTAAAATTCCTGGCTTCAGAAATGGACACCAGAAATTAATGAGGTAACAGCCGTTGGAAGTTGTGTTGGGGGGGAAAGGGAGGTAATGGTATTCAAAGAGTAAAAGGTGATGGGAATATTTCCAAGAATTGAGAAACAGCTTTCACATAAAAGGAGAAAAGAAGGAAATAATCAAATATTCCAAGACAACAAAGAGAAAGTGATCTATTTATGGAGACCCTAATGACCTCATGGTAAGATTCCCTTATCAAATGCACGTGGTGATCACAGCTGGACCTTGACAGAGCAATAGAGTAATGGGATGGGGACTTTGATGCTTCTTGCCTCCACTAGGCTTCAATAATTAAATCATGCATTCATTCTTTCCATCAACACACACTTAGGGTTTGACGGCATTTAAGAGGACGATCAGGGACTTCCCTGGTTATCCAGTGGTTAAGACTTCGCCTTCCAATGCAGGAGATGTGGGTTGGGGAGCTAAGATCCCACATGCCTCGCTGCTGAAAAGCCCAAACATAAAACAGAAGCAATATTGTAACAAATTCAGTAAAGACTTAAAAAAAAAAAAAAAAAAAGGCTATCATATCTACTTTTCCACCTGAATTCCACCAAGAGATACATGCAGGAGTCAAACAAATGGAGATAAAAATAGATCCTTATTACTGCTGTTGAAGAATGAGGACAAGTGGGCTTCCTAATACTGAACCCCAGAATTAAATAGACTTATCCAGCCAGACACAGAAAATGTTGGATACCAGAGGCCTCCTGGACACGGGCACAGCCTGCTCCTCTAAGACTCAGGGTGTAGAGGGAGCAGAGCAAAATGCCCATTCACTGCAGACAGGGAGATTCCAAAGAAAAAGAGAAGAAATGGGTCTGAGCGGGCTGGCCTACTTCCTGCTCCCTGGGGAGGGGGTGTTGGTAGAGACACTGAGGAAGGTCAGAACTGGTGTTCTAAATCACTCTCCTCATGGCAGTCTCTTGAGTAGTGGCCCACGGCAAGGACCATGCCTATTACGAGCAACTCTGTGGGCTAGGAGAGACACATATAGAGAGATGCCTGTCAGGCAGGAACCGGATATACTCCATGCTTTCAAGGGACTTACAGTCCAGTATGGGAAATAGAGGAATAAACAAGCAATACTAACACACAAGACCAACTTTCTTTTCCAGTAATTGAAGCATGTTGGAGTAAATAGGAAGTGACTGGCCCCAACCTAGCTTTCCAGTCCCACATAATAACAATCTCCCAGAAATATGGTTGATTCCACTCAAACTGCACTACTTTTTAAACCTGAATACATACACCTGCCTTGATCTGGAAGAGCCTTTTCTCCTCTCTCTCTCCCAGGGGGCAATAAGTCAGTTTTCGTGATTTTTCCCATATCACACTTCTTTAAGAAAAGTGTTTTCATCCCCACAACCATGCATAAGCTTTCCTGCTTTTAACCTCATACATCACTTCGTTCCTTCTTGATGGCAGTTGTGTTCCTCCACGTTATATTGTAAGAATTTGTATGGTCGTCTCATCTCTTCTTGAATTGGGCTACGCTCACTTCTAGATGTCTCCTCGCAGCTAACTCAGAGGCTTGGCAGAGTCTGCTACGTGTCAGGTCTTGGAGCTAGGTGTTACGAGAACAAAAAAGCAAGTACGATGTAGTTCCGCCTTTTCAATAGGAAAACTGAAAATAATATTCAGAACTTCATAGTACTTACCTGCAGCTGGCATTTAGTAAATTATTTTAAGGGAGTTATGACACCTTCCATGGAACTCCAAGTTCAGGGCAAACCAGTGGAGAGAAGGGCCCCTTTCCTTTTATGACTGAGCAGGCTCTTACCAGCTTCTCACCTCTCTTTCTGTGAGTTCAGATCTCCCCACACCCAGAGAAGGAGGTCTACAGCCATACGGGCAGAACAACTTTCTGAAACTGATAGAAGCCTCATCTCTTCAGGCAGAACTGCAGGTGCCATTTCCCATTTGAAGGTGGCAGATCTGTTGTCAAAGGGAATTCAGGTTTTCTGAAAAGTTCCAAGGGAATGTGGAATTTCATTATTTGCTCTCTGCAGGCTTCACATCGTCCCTTTGTAGGCTAAATTTCTCTGCGTTTCGTACTTTTCATAAAGTAAAACATTTTCACTTCGTAGTAGAGGCTCTGCCTGACCTTCGAGCTGTTGATTGCCTTTCTGGCTGAATTAAACCTCCACGCTGTGCGGTGGGATTTCTAAAGGACACAGGCCTCAAACCTGCCAACCCATCAATTGAGGGGAGCAAAAAAATAAGAGAGGGGCTTCTCACATGCTCAAAATGGTATTTGTCACTAATCTTCAGCACACACCACATGGTTCACTATGAGAAACCTATTCATGCAGAGTGTGGATCCACTGTCCGTCTCCCCTTCTCATCTCAGACATGTCCAATGCTTGCTTTTGTCCCACAAAATGGAATTGCTTCTTCTCTTCCTGCAAGCAATTTTTTTCTCTCATGGACCGTGATATAATGTCTAAAGTAAGCCACTCCAGCCCAGAGGTCCCCGGTAGTGGTTTGGGAAGTGACTGTCAATGTGACGGGGTCTTGCTGGGAAAGAGAGTATATCCAACTCCATATCTGATGTTCTCCACATTCAATCAGTTTATTGGGTTTTGTTTGTCTGTTTATAACGATCTGTAGTTTTTAAATTTGAGGAATTGGAAAATACCATCTCAAGTTCTTTCTTTTGTCTGTAGAGTGTTACTCTCTATTCAGCATAGGTGAGTGAATGAACCAGGACCAGAGTTTTTCCTAGGTTTCACATATAGGCATTCAAGAGAGCGCTTAGATTTTTTTCTCCACCCGCTAGGTTGGAAGGAGCTACCAGCAGCAATCTTTTCTTCCAAGTGGACAACATCAACCTACAGAATAAAATCCAATAGAGATGACAGCTGTGAAACATGAGCTTTTGGATCCACCTGGGACTTAAGAAAGCATCATCCCCGTATATCCCAGTGAACTGATCCTATAATTTCTCTTTTTTGCATAATTTACATTATGTTTGGATTCTGTCATTAGGATATGAATCTCGGCGAATGCACGTGATAATCAAAAAGTGATTTCTTCTACTAATTTGCAGGCCTTGATTACATATAAAATTGAATAGTAATTTGAGTTTGCTGGATATTTCAGTTTCGTCTTTCAAATTGATTCCTTCATGATCTTTACCCATATTTGATCATTTTTTTTTTGCTTTGCCATAACTTTTTATATATTTAGAGTATTAGTCCTTTTTCTGTCAAATATGTAGCAATTTTATTCTCAAATTGTCATGTGATTTTGACGTCAGTAGGTTTTCTTGGCAAACATTTTTCTATGTGTTCTGCTTTGGCATTATGCTTAGTTTGGGCGGGGGGAGCCCTCCCTACTCCAAGATTATTTTTTAAATCCAGCGTAAAAATAAAATTTAAAAATCAGTAGCATTCTTCTATACTGAGAATAGCCATTCAGAAAAAGAAATAGAAAATAAGATACCTTTTAATATCAACACAAGCTACAAAGTGACTAGAGTTTAAACTAACAAAGAATGAATAAGCACTTACGGAGAAAATCCTGAAAGAAAAAGAGGACATAAAGAAAGGTTTGATTAAATGAAGAGATATACTATATTCTTTGATGGGACAACTTAATAATGAACTTATTAGTTAATATTTATTGATATTAACAGTTGCAACTTTGGTTACAAAGTGGCATGTATTTTCTATTTTTTTTTTTACATCTTTATTGGAGTATAATTGCTTTACAATGGTGTGTTAAGTTTCTGCTTTATAACAAAGTGAATCAGTTATACATATACATATGTTCCCATATCTCTTCTCTCTCGCGTCTCCCTCCCTCCCACCCTCCCTATCCCACCCCTCCAGGCGGTCACAAAGCACCGAGCTCATCTCCTTGTGCTATGCGGCTGCTTCCCACTAGCTTTCTAAGGAACTTTTCATGTATTAACATTTAAACTACTAATTAACCTTACGTAGAACCTTAGAGTGGGTGCTTGGTGGGGTTGGAGAATATGAAGCCAGAAAAGAAGGATGGGAATGATGACTGAGAAGGAATAAAAAGACAAGAGAGCATGGTAGTGAGCCATGAACTGAGGGGTATTTTTTTTTTTTTTTTGCGGTACGCGGGCCTCTTACTGTTGTGGTCTCTCCCATTGCGGAGCACAGGCTCCAGACGCGCAGGCTCAGCGGCCATGGCTCACGGGCTCAGCCGCTCTGCGGCATGTGGGATCTTCCCAGACGGGGGCACGAACCCGTGTCCCCTGCATTGGCAGGCGGACTTTCAACCACTGCGCCACCAGGGAAGCCCTGAGGGGTATTTTTGTATCATGTTTGTTCCTGAGGTCCAAAAGCAAAAAAGAAAAAAGAAAAGTAAGATAAAGTAATAAAAATAACTATATTTAAAAAATCCCCTATATTATTTTCTAGTACTTCTAATGTTTTATTTTTATTTGGTGCAAATTATGAGAAAGGTCTCCATCTTCTTCAGTTCTCTCCTCCTTCCCCTAAAAATTTAGTCAATGGTCTACCTTTCTTTTTATCCCTTCTTTCCCACTATTTTAAAATACCAACTTTATTTTATATTTATCTATCTGTTTCTGCTTTTTTGCTCTGTTCCAACAATCAGTCTGTCTTTTTTATACCAGTGAAAATCTTTAAACTATATCAGCTTTATATAGGTCTTTTGACTTCACATTCTATCAATCACCAGTTCTCATTAACTCTACCTTCAAAATATTTATCAACTCCTTCCACTTTCTATTTCCAGTGCCCTCACCCTGGTTAATTCCACTACCAATTTTCTTCTGGAGTACTGCCTAGCCCACTATTTAATCTCCCTACGTCCATTCTTAGCCATTCCAAACCATCCTCCACACAATAGAAAAACAAAAAACAAACAACAACAACAAAAACCTCCTTAAACCATTAATTACATGATGCACTTCCCTGCTCAGAACCCTTGAGGAGACTATCACAGCACTCAACATCTATTCCATTTTGCATGGTCTGCACGTGACCCCCACTTACTTCTCTCTCCACACCTACCCCATGTCTCTCTCTGGAGTTCCATTTTTTGGGCATATTGGACCCCTTTTGTTTCTTGACTGTGCCCAGATCTTTTCATTGCGGGACCTTCAGGCCTGTTTTCTTTCTACTGGGAACTCGCTTGCCCTTCCTGTCCCTTGACCCAGGTTAAATGTCACTCTCATCATGAAGACTGATGTTTCAGGCTGCAGGTAGCTGCACAATAGGCCAGTGACATCACCTGTGTGCCAATCAAAGTGAATAGTGTCCTCTGATTTGGAGGATACCTACAGCACCACCAGGCACTGCTTCTCCACACCTGCAGCCTTCTTTTAAAATATTTATCACAATTTGTAATTAGATATTTATTTGTGTCCTTATTTTTTTTTTTACCATCTCTTTCTCCCATTAGATTGTAGACTCCTTGAAGTTAGGAACCATGTCCAGTCTCTCCTTTTGTCTCCCAAAGAAAACACACACAGTAGGTCCTCAATTATTTACTTAATGAATGATTGACATTTGATTGGTCATGTCATCTCCTCTCACTCTTCATTTTAAAAAGTCCCAGGCGGGCTTCCCTGGTGGCACAGTGGTTGAGAGTCTGCCTGCTGATGCAGGGGACGCGGGTTTGTGCCCCGGTCCGGGAAGATTCCACATGCCGCGGAGCGGCTGGGCCCGTGAGCCATGGCTGCTGAGCCTGCACATCTGGAGCCTGTGCTCCGCAACGGGAGAGGCCACAACAGTGAGAGGCCCGTGTACTGCAAAAAAAAAAAAAAAAGTCCCAGGCTATTTACCCAGCTTAGTCTTCTACATAAATTTTTTTGGAAGATATTTTTTCATGCTCTGAGATATCCACTGGAATTTTATTACATTCATAAATTATTTGGGAATGATTTGTGATCTTTACAATATTAATCTCTCAGTATGTGAACATGACATAATATTTTATAGTTTTATTCATATGATTTCCACACATTTCCTATAAGGATTATTCTCACTTTATTTTATATTTATGGTCTCAATTGGGTGCAGTCTTTTTGGAGGGGAGGGCTCTTTTTCTGTTCTTATTCTATTTCCATACTAGATATATTTCTTACACAGGAAATTACTGGTATTTTATATATAGTTTTTAATCAACAAGTGTATTTAAATCAATTGTTTTAATGACTTCAGTAGATCTTACTGAATTTTTTACTTAGGCAATCATATGATCTACAAGTTTTTCATTATCGCTTTCATTATTAGAGCTATTATTCCATATTTGTATTTAATTTATCAGTTATTATTTACACAGTAATTCTAAATAACAATAGTTAAATGAGGGTAGGTAACTTTGTCATGTTTCTAAACCCAAAGAGAATTTATTCGTTCACCAGTAAGCCTGATGCAGTTACTACTCTGGCATAGATTTTTTTTCCATTAAAATTTTTTTTATCCTTTTTTATGAACAGTTTTTGTATAAAAAATAATGTTCAGTTTGATCAAATTTATTTGAATTCATAATTTGGTGAATATTAAGAATATGATTTGGGAAACACAGCTGTGAAATTTCAGATTTGAGTCCGCTCATAGGTAGTTTTTCCACCTTTGATGATCTGTGGTCTTGTGGGCCGCATAAAACACCATTAAATATTGGCTTCTTTGGTTTTTCATGGCCTACAATGCAAGTGTATTGAATGCTTTGCCACACACTGATCTTTTCATTATAAGTTTTCTCTGATTCTGCTACGATTTAGGAAGGGGCTATTCCTTAGATGCTCATTTTACAAATAAGATGGTTGAAGAAAAACTAGTGAGATAAGTCCCACATAGAGGGATACCTGAGCTCGTTATTATTAACTCTGAGATACAAATGTATCTTCCCATTTGCTTACGCTTCTAAGCCATTACAAAATTAAATATGAATGTTTTATTGAAAAGTGATTTTACTGTCTTTATGTTCCTCTTTGTTAATCTGCTCTCATGTAGGTCAAAAACTTATTCAGAAAATTATTTAGAGAGTTACAGCTCCTTGTTCATTTTTGTTACAGGGAACTGAATCTCTTTTCTCCCTTATTTTTTTTTTTTATTTTTTTATTTTTTGCAGTACGCGGGCCTCTCACTGTTGTGGCCTCTTCCGTTGCGGAGCACAGGCTCCGGACGTGCAGCCTCAGCGGCCATGGCTCACAGGCCCAGCCGCTCCGCGACATGTGGTATCTTCCCGGACTGGGGCACGAACCTGTGTCCCCTGCATCGGCAGGTGGACTCTCAACCACTGCGCCACCAGGGAAGCCCCTCTCCCTTATTTTGAAAAGAGTTTTCTGTGTGTGTGTGTGTGTGTGTGTGTGTGTACACATTTTGAAGAAAAAAATAAAACATAAGAGCCATCCTACAAGGCAGCAATAGTCCATCATCCTTGGGTGCCTAAATTAAGTCACAAGAGATGTAGGTACCCAACTCCTGCCATTATTTATAATTGTATGGACCCAACCCTCTCTCCTTCCCCTTCCCTGGGAAGCTGGCAATGTTCTCCTCCTCATCCCTGGGCATCTGTCATCCCAGCAGCCACCATAAAATCATTCCTCACTTTCACAAAACTGATTTCTGTTTATGGAGCAGCTGACAGGAGCATTCCAAGGCCAGGTGCTCCCTGAGAGGCAAGCCTGCTTCTCTCCGCTGTCAGGAGCTTTTAGAAATAACACCCTCTTTATTGGAGTATAATTGCTTTACATTGTTGTGTTAGTTTCTGCTGTATAACAAAGTGAATCAGCTATACATATACACATATCCCAATATCTCCTCCCTCTTGTGTCTCCCTCGCACCCTCCCCATCCCACCCCTCTAGGTGGTCACAAAGCACCGAGCTGATCTCCCTGTGCTATGCGGCTGCTTCCCACTAGCTTTCTATGTTTGGTAGTGTATATAGGTCCATGCCACTCTCTCACTTCTTCCCAGTTTACCCTTCCCCCTCCCCATGTCCTCAAGTCCATTCTCTACATCTGTGTCTTTACTCCTGTCCTGAGATAAAGTTGACAACCAGTAAAATGTACATGTTTAAAATGTCCAATTTGGTAAGTTTGACATACTTATACTCTTGTGAAGTTATGATCATAATCAAGGTAATGAACATAGCCCTCAGCCCCCAAAGTTTCCTAATACCTCTTTACTCTTTCTTTATTCCTGTTCTTCCCTGTTCTCCTCTATACCATGACAAAAAGAATCTGTTTTCTTTCTTATAGACAACTTTGCATTTAAAAAATTTTTATGTGAATGGAATCATATACTATGTACTGTTTTGTCTTGTTTCTGTCACTTAGACTGATTATTTTGTAGTTCATCTATATTTTAATCAAAAATTTATTCCTTCGTATTCCGTGCATATCAATATAACACAGTGTGTTTATTGTGTTTATCCATTCACCTATTGATGACAGTTGGGTTGTTCTCAGTTTTTGATTCTTACAAATAAAACCGCTATGAACATGTGTGTAAAGAAAAAAAAAAAAGAAATAACACCCTCCTTGGAGGAAGTCAAAATAGCAACAGGAAAATAAGTAAAACCTATTATAAAACAGTTGTCCAAAGCTTGGCCACAGTGCGAGGTAGCGATCGATATGCTGTGAAGGTTAGATCTATTTTCACACTGTGTTCTATTTCACACTTTAATGGTGTTTTAATGTGTCTGTCACTGAGTCCCTTCATGGGATGCAGGTAGAGCCTTTACAAAGGAGAAGGAACCCAGCTTTTCAAGCTTCACTGTAACATCTTATTTACCAGCTGCGATCTGACACTTTCTTTTCCCTTCCAGAGTGACAGCAGGTCTGGTTCTTCCTCTCAACCCCTCTGGCTCTCCTCTTCCACTCTCTTTCATATTCCTAATTTTGCAGGAGGCAGCGTTGGGCCCCTCTGAGTGACTGCGTGATATCTCCCTGCAAAGCTCTCTGGGATAGATACCTGCATCAAAGAGGAAAATGAGTAAGACGTGTCTGACCCTTCCATCCTGTATCCTCAGTTGGCATCCTTCATTTTGCAGATGACTCCTTCTGTTTCTGGTCCATCTCACTGTCTTCCATCTTTTGTCGGGGCTTTTTTGCTGAATCTCTCTCCACATTATAGGTCACTGTGCATGTCTGAGTCAGGGGTCATGCTCCTGCTTCCCCACCCTTAGGAGAGGAAATTTTGATGATTTATTTATTTTTACCTCCAAAGAGATTTTTAGTTTTACACGCTTTAAACTACATAGTAATATAGCAATTGGATTAGTTTCCCAGGGGTGCCATAATAAAGTACCACAAGTCTGGTGGCCTAACACAACAGAATGTATTCCCTCATAGATCTGGAGGTCAGAAGTCTGAAGTCTAGGGTTGGCAGGGCCATGCTTTCTCTGAAGGCTCTAGAGGAGAACCTGTTCCCTGCCTTTCACTTAACTTCTGGTGTGGCCAGAAATCCTTGGTTTTCCTCGGCTTACAGACATCTCACTCCAATCTCTGCCTTTGGCATCCCATAATGTTTTGCCAAAGCATCTCTTGCTCTGTCTTTCCTCTTCTTTTGAAGACACCAGTCATATTGTACCAAGGGCCCACCCTACTCCACTATGACCTCATCTCAACTAATTGCATCTGTAATGGCCCTATTTCCAAACCCTAGTCCATTCTGAGGTTCTGGGAAGGAGGTGAATTTGGGGAACACTATCTATGATGGTTAATTTTGTGTGTCAACTTGATTGGGCCACAGTGTCCACCTATGTGGTCAAATATTATTCTGGATGTTTCTGTAAGAGTGTTTTTGGATGAGATTAACATTTTCATCAGTGGACTTTGAGTGAAGCAAACTGCCATTCACCATAGAGGTGGGCCTTGTCCAATCAGTTGAAGGCCCCACTAGAACAAAAGACTGACCCTCCCTCAAGCAAGAAGGAATTCTGCCAGCTGACTTCCTTCAGACTTAAACTGTAGCACTGCCTCTTCCTGAGTCTCCAGTCTGCCAGATCTGCATATTTTGGACTTGATAGCCTTCATGCCTTCAGAATTGCATGAGACAAATCCTTAAATCAATCTCCTCCCACACCCCGTGCCCTTTCACTACACACACACACACAGACACGCACACACTGGCTCTGTTTCTCTTGAGAACCCTGACTTAACTACTGTCTAACCCAGTACAGCTATGTAGATGAAATACATAGAAGGTGTTCCATGGAAGAACACATGTGATTTATTTATGCCCAATAATAAGGAGACAGCATCTTGGCACTCAGATTTCTGTAGATTAGAGTAATGGAGTCAGCATGACATCTTCTTGCTTGTCATGACTTCTGAATGGCTGGGGTTTCAGTGGAATTCAAATTATTGGCAGGGGTATGAGGGTGAGGCAGGCAGTAGGACTAGATATAGCTAATAGCAGAGATTCTCAGCATATGGTTTTGGAATATTTGAGGATCTCTGAGACCCTCCTTTCAGAGGACCTACAAAATCAAAATTATTGTCATAATGATACTAAGATGTTCTTTGCCTAATTCGCTGTGTTGAGGTTTATACTGATGGAACAAAAGTGATGATGGATAAAACTAATGACCCTTACAGTGAATCATTGCAATGCCATCAAACTCTGTTTCTTTACCACCTTGCAATTTCAGGGAAATAATAGCCAAGTTTCACTTAAGAATGTCATTGAGAGAGATAGCTTCAAGATGGTGGAGGAGTAAGACATGGAGATCACCTTCCTCCCCACAAATACATCAAAAATACATCTACATGTGGAACAACTCCTACAGAACACCTACTGAATGCTGGAAGAAGACCTCAGACTTCCCAAAAGGCAAGAAACTCCCCACGTACCTGGGTAGGGCAAAAGAAAAAAGAAAAAGCAGAGACAAAAGAATAGGAATGGGACCTGCATCTCTGGGAGGGATCTGTGAAGAAGGAAAAGTTTCCACACACTAGGAAGGCCCTTCAATGGTGGAGACGGGGGTGGTGGGGGGCAGGGGGTAAGCTTTGGAGCCACAGAGGAGAGCACAGCAACAAGAGTGCAGAGAGCAAAGCAGAGAGATTCCCGCACAGAGGATCACTGACGACCAGCACTCACCAGCCTGAGAGGCTTGTCTGCTCACCTGCAGGGGCGGGTGGGGGCTGGGAACTGAGGCTCAGGTGTCAGAGGTTAGATCCCAGGAAGAAGACTGGAATTGGCTGGGTGAACACAGCCTGAAGGGGGCTAATGCACCACAGCTAGGTGGGTAGGAGTCCGGGAAAAAGTCTGGAACTGCCTAAGAGGCAAGAGACCATTGTTTCAGGGTGTGCGAGGAGAGGGAATTCAGAGCACAGCCTAAACAAGCTTCAGAGATGGGCACGAGCCACAGCTATCAGCGCAGACACCAGAGACGGGCATGAAACTTAAGGCTGCTGCAGCCACCAAGAAGCCAGAGTGCAAGCACAGGTCACTACCCGCACCTCCCCTCCTGGGAGCCTGTGCAGCCTGCTACAGCCAGGGTCCTGTAATCCAGGGACAACTTCCTTGGGAGAACACATGTAGTGCCTCAAGCTGTTGCAATGTCATGTCTGTCTCTGCTGCTGCAGGCTTGCCCCACATTCTGTACCCCTCCGTCCCCCTGGCCTGAGTGAGCCAGAGCCCCCGAATCAGCTACTACTTTAACCCCATCCTGTCTGGGCAAAGAACAGACGCCCTCAGGTGACCTACACTCAGAGGTGGGACTAAACCTGAAGCTGAACCCCAGGTGCTCTGTGAACATAGAAGAGAAAGGGAAATCTCTCCCAGCAGCCTCAGGAGTAGTGGATTAAATCTCCACAATCAATTTGATGTACCCTGCATCTGTGGAATACCTGAATAGACATGAATCAAAACAAAATTGAGGCAGTGGACTTTGGGAGCAACTGTAGACTTGGGCCGTGTGGTTGACAGGGTCTTGGTGTTCCAGCCTGGTGTCAGGCCTGAGCCTCTGAGGTGGGAGAGCCGAGTTCAGGACATTGGTTCACCAGAGACCTCCCGGCTCAACATAATATCAAATGGTGAAAGCTCTCCCAGAGATCTTGGTCTCAACATGAACACCCAGTTCCACTCAACGACCAGCAAGCTACAGTGCTGGACACCCTATGCCAAACAACTAGCAAGACAGGAACACAACCCCAGCCATTAGCAGAGAGGCTGCCTAAAATCAAAATAAGTTCACAGACACCCCAAAACACACCACCGGACTCTGTCCTGCCCACCAGAAAGACAAGATCCAGCCTCATCCACCAGAACACATGCACCAGTCCCCTCCACCAGGAAGCCTACACAACCCACTAAACCAAACTTAGCCTCTGGGGGCAGACACCGAAAACAACAGGAACTATGAACCTGCAGCCTGTGAAAAGGAGGCCCCAAACACAGTAAATTAAGCAAAATGAGAAGGCAGAGAAATACACAACAGATGAAGGAGCAAGGTAAAAACCCACCAGACCAAAAAAATGAAGAGGAAATAGGCAGTCTACCTGAAAAAGAATTCAGAGTAATGATAGTAAAATGATCCAAAAACTCGGAAACAGAATGGAGAAAATACAAGAAAGGTTTAACAAGGACCTAGAAGATCTAAAGGGCAAACAAACAATGATGAACAGCATAATAATTGAAATTAAAAATTCTCTACAGGGAATCAATAGCAGAATAACTGAGACAGAAGAACGGATAAGTGACCTGGAAGATAAAATAGTGGAAATAACTACCACAGAGCAGAATAAAGAAAAAATAATGCAAAGAATTGAGGACTGTCTCAGAGACCTTTGGGACAACATTAAACACACCAACACTCAAATTATAGGGGTCCCAGAAGAAGAAGAGAAAAAAGAGAGACTGAGAAAATATTTGAAGAGATTATAGTTGAAAACTTCCCTAACATGGGAAAGGAAGTAGTCAGTGAAGTCCAGGAAGCACAGAGAGTCCCATACAGGGTAAATCCAAGGAGAAACAAGAAACATATTAATCAAACTATCAAAAATTAAATACAAAGAAAAAATATTAAAAGCAGCAAGGGGAAAACAACAAATAACATACAAGGGAATCCCCATAAGGTTAACAGCTGATATTTCAGCAGAAATTCTGCTAGACAGAAGGGAGTGGCAGGACATATTTAAAGTGATGAAAGGGAAGAACCTAAATCCAAGATTACTCTATTGAGCAAGGATCTCATACAGATTCGAGGGAGAAATTAAAACCTTTACAGACAAGCAAAAGCTAAGAGAATTCAGCACCACCAAACCAACTTTACAACAAATTCCAAAGGAACTTCTCTAGGCAGGAAACACAAGAGAAGGAAAAGACCTACAAAACAAACACAAAACAATGAAGAGAATTGTAATAGGAACACACATGTTGATAACTACCTTATATATAAATGGATTAAATGCTCCAACCCAAAGACATAGACTGGCTGAATGGATACAAAAACAAGAACCGTATATATGCTGTCTGCAAGAGACCCACTTCAGACCTAGGGACACATAGACTGAAAGTGAGGGGTAGAAAAAGATACTCCATGCAAATGGAAATCAAAAGAAAGCTGGAGTAACAATTCTCATACCAGACAAAATAAACTTTAAAGACTATTATGAGACAAAGAAGGACACTACATAATGATCAAGGGATCAATCAAAGAAGATAAAACAATTGTAAATATTTATGCACCCAATATAGGAGCACGTCAATACATAAGGCTAAAGCTAACAGCCATAAAAGGGGAAATTGACAGTAATACAGTAATAATAGGGGACTTTAACACTCCACTTTCACCAATGGAGAGATCATCCAAAATGAAAATAAATAAGGAAACACTGGCTTTAAATGATATATTAAACAAGATGGACTTAATTGATATTTATAGGACATTCCATCCAAAAACAACAAAATAAACTTTATTCTCAAGTGCTCATGGAACATTCTCCAGGATAGATCATATCTTGGGTTACAAATCAAGGTTTGGTAAATTTAAGAAAATTGAAATCGTATCAAGTATCTTTTCAGACTACAATGCTATGAGACTAGAAATCAATTACAGTAAAAAATTTGTGAAAAATACAGACACATGGAGGCGAAACAATACACTACTAATTAACCAAGATATCACTGAAGAAATCAAAGAGGAATTTAAAAAATACCTAGAAACAAATGACAAATCACGACCACCCCAAACCTCAGGGATGCAGCAAAAACAGCTTTAACAGGGAAGTATAGCAATACAATCCTACATCAAGAAACATCTCAAATAAACAACCTAACCTTACACCTAAAGCAATTAGAGAAAAAAGAACAAAAAAACCCAAAGTTAGCAGAAGGAAAGAAATCATAAAGATCAGATCAGAAATAAATGAAAAAGAAATGAAGGAAACAATAGCTAAGATCAATAAAACTAAGAGCTGGTTCTTTGAGAAGATAAACAAAATTGATAAACCACTAGCCAGACTCATCAAGAAAAAAAGGAAGAAGACTCAACTCAGTAGAGTTAGAAATGAAAAGGAGAATTCACAACTGACACTGCAGAAATACAAAGGACCATGAGCGATTACTCCAAGCAACTATATGCCAATATAATGGACAACCTGGAAGAAAGGGACAAATTCTTAGAAAAACACCACCTCCTGAGACTGAACCAGGAAGAAATAGAAAATATAAACAGAGCAATCACAAGCACTGAAACTGAAACTGTGATTAAAAATCTTCCAACAAACAAAAACCCAGGACCAGATGGATTCACAGGCGAATTCTATCAAACATTTAGAGAAGAGCTAACACCTATCCTTCTCAAACTCTTCCAAAATATAGCAGAGGGAGGAACACTCCCAAACTCATTCTATGAGGCCACCATCACCCTGATACCAAAACCAGACAAAGATGTCATGAAAAAAGAAAACTACAGGCCAATATCACTGATAAACATAGATGCAAAAATACTCAACAAAATACTAGCAAACAGAATCCAACAGCACATTAAACGGATCATACACCATGATCAAGTGGGGTTTATTCCAGGAATGCAAGGATTCTTCAATATATGCGAATCAATCAGTGCAATAAACCATATTAACGAACTGAAGGAGAAAAACCATATGATAATCTCAACAGATGCAGAAAAAGATTTTGACAACATTCAACACCCATTTATGACAAAAACTCTCCAGAAAGTAGGCATAGAGGGACCCTACCTCAATATAATAAAGGCCATATATGAAAAACCCACAGCCAACATCGTTCTCAACGGTGAAGAAATGAAACCATTTCCTCTAAGATCGGGAACAGTACAAGGTTGCGTACTATCAGCACTATTATTCAACATAGTTTTGGAAGTGTTATCCATGGCAATCAGAGAGGAAAAAGAAATAAAAGGAATCCGAATTGGAAAAGGAGAAGTAAAGCTGTCACTGTTTGCAGATGACATGATACTATACATAGAGAATTCTAAAGATGCTACCAGAAAACCATTAGAGCTAATCAATGAATCTGGTAAAGTAGCAGGATACAAATTTAATGCTCTTAAATCTCTTGCATTCCTATGCACTACCAACAAAAAATCTCAAAGAGAAATTAAAAAACACTCCTATTTATTATTGCAACAAAAAGAATAAAATGCCTAGGGATAAACCTGTGTAAGGAGACAAAAGACCTGTATGCAGAAAACTATAAGACACCGATGAAAGAAATTAAAGATGATACAGACAGATGGAGAGTTATACCATGTTCTTGGATTGGAAGAATCAACATTGTGAAAATGACTATACTACCCAAAGCAATCTACAGATTCAATGCAATCCCTATCAAACTACCACTGGCTTTTTTCGCAGAACTAGAACAAAAAATTTCACAGTTTGTATGGAAACACAATAGACCTCGAATAGCCAAAGCAATCTTGACAATGAAAAATGGAGCTGGAGGAATCAGGTTCCCAGACTTCAGACTATACTACAAAGTTACAGTAATCAAGACAGTACGGTACTGGCACAAAAATTTAAATATAGATCAATGGAATAGGATAGAAAGCCCAGATATAAACCCACACACATATGGTTACCTTATCTTTGATAAAGGAGGCAAGAATATAGAATAGAGAAAAGAGAGCCTCTTCAATAAGTGGTGTTGGGAAAACTGGACAGCTACATGTGAAAGAATGAAACTAGAACACTTCCTAACACCATACACAGAAATAAACTCAATGGATTAAAGACCTAAATGTAAAGCCAGACATTATAAAACTCTTAGAGGAAAACATAGGAAGAACACTCTATGACATAAATGACAGCAAGATCCTTTTTGACCCACCACATAGAGAAATGGAAATAAAAACAAAAATAAACAAATGTGATGTAATGAAACTTCAAACTTTTGCACAGCAAAGGAAACCATGAAAAAGACAAAAAGAGAACCCTCAGAATGGGAGAAAATATTTGCAAATCAAGTAAATGACAAAGGATTAATTTCCAAAACATAGAAGCAGCTCAGGCAGCTCAGTATCAAAAAAACAAACAACCCAATCCAAAAATGGGCAGAAGACCTAAACAGACATTTCTTCAAAGAAGATATACAGATTGCCAACAAACACATGAAAGGATGCTCAACATCACTAATCATTAAAGAAATGCAAATCAAAACTACAATGAAGTATCACCTCACAGTAGTCAGAATGGCTGTCATTAAAAAATCTACAAACAATAAATGCTGGAGAGGGTGTGGAGAAAAGGAAACCCTCTTGCACTATTGGCGGGAATATAAATTGATACAGCCACTATGGAGAATAGTAATGGAGGTTCCTTAAAAAACTAAAAATAGAACTACCATATGACATAGCAATCCCACTGCTGGGCATATACCCTGAGAAAACCATAATTCAAAAACAGTCATGTACCACAATGTTCATTGCAGCACTATTTACAATATCCAGGACATGGAAGCAACCTAAATGTCTATCGACAGATGAATGGATAAAGATGTGGCACATATATACAATGGAATATTACTCAGCCATAAAAAGCAACAAAATTGAGTTATTTGTAATGAGGTGGATGGACATAGAGTCTGTCATACAGAGTGAAATAAGTTAGAAAGAGGAAAACAAATACCATATGCTAACATATATATATGGAATCTAAAAAAAAAAAAGTTCTGAAGAACCTAGGGGCAGGACAGGAATAAAGATGCAGACGTCGAGAATGGACTTGAGGGCACGGAAAAGGGGAAGCTTAAGCTGGGGCGCAATGAGAGAGTGGCATGGACATATATGCACTACCAAATATAAAACAGATATTTAGTGGGAAGCAGCCACATAGCACAGGGAGATCAGCTCGGTGTTTTTTATCCACCTAGAAGGGTGGGATAGGGAGTGTGGGAAGGAGACACAAGAGGGAGGAGGTATGGGATATATGTTTATGTATAGCTGATTCACTTTGTTATACAGCAGAAACTAACACAGCATTGTAAAACAATTATACTCCAATAAAGATATTTAAAAAACTAGCAAAAAAAAAAAAAAAGAATGTCATTGTGAAAACAATATAGATTATTTATTTTATTAACTCTGATGTTTTTGTTGAGCCAAAATAGGAAGTTCACATGAAGCACTTCTGTTCCATAGCAAAGTATGATGGTTATCTTCAGAAAAACACTTCTGTGATTATTTGAGTTATTAGCTGAACTAGCCACTTTTTCATGGAACACTGTTTTTACTTGAAAGAACAACTGACAAAGTATAATTATTCAGACTTGGGTATTTGGCAGACATTTTCTTGAAAGTAAACAAAGTGAGCCTGTCACTTAAAGATAAATGACAGTGTTTGTTGCAAATGATAAAATGTAGACTTTCAAGAGAAAATTAGAATTTTTAAGAGAACTTGCATCATCCGTTGAGTTCAACAGTTCTTTGCTGAGATTTTTGGTGGTATCAATGCACACGACTGCTCATTCTCATATATGAAATGTATCAAGATTTGGAATGTTTGTCTAACTTGGTGAATCATTATTTTCCAAAGGATCAAAGCAAGATGTTACAAAATCACACATTGGAAACAGATTCATTCAAACTAAAAGATGAATTAGTGGATTTTAATGTTCATTCACATAGTTTCAGATTCCACATTGCAACTCACCTTTAAAAACTATTACGTGTCAAGTTTTGGTGTAATATGGTAAAAGAATACCTACATTTATCAAGTAGGTTCTTAAATACTCTTCCCTTTTCTAACTATATATCTGATATGACCAAACATTCTTTATATTCTCGAACCAAAATAATATATTGTAATAGACTGAATAAAGATGCAGGTAAGGGACTGAAGTTCTCTTCTAATAAGCCAGATATTGAAGACCTTAGCCAAAAAAAAAAAAAAAAGTAAAACAATGTTACCTGTCTTACTAATTATTTGAAAATATAGTTATTTTCACCAAATATGTCATTTATTTTAACATAAAGTAAGTTTATTATCAATTTAAATGAATTAGTAACTACTTTTAAAAATTCTGAATTTTAATTTCCAATACTGTAAATATTGATAGATATAACCCAAATAAACAAAAGCTGTTTGGAGTTCTCAATAATTTTTAAGACTGTAAGTTTTGATCCTGAGACTAAAAATTTGGTCTAGAACTACTGTTCTAGACAATGGTAAAGAGTTAAGATTTTACTTCAAGTTCAGTGAGCAGAAATTTAAGAATTTAAAACAGAAGCCTGGCTTGGTTTGGACCAGATTATTATTAGTAGAGATATTGAGAAATAATACAATTCAGTGTATATTTAGGAGATAGAACCAATGGAACTTCCAGACGGATTGAATGGGGAAGTAAGGCATGGAAAGAGAGGTTTCAAGTTGACCCCAGTGTAAGGTTGCCAGATTTAGTGTATAATTTAGGGTTGAACCAGAGTATCAGAATAAGTAGGAAATTTATATTAAGTAATTTATTGCAGGGAATGGGCTTACATAATTATGGGGGCTGGCTAGGAAAGTTTGAAATCCGTAGGACAGGTCATCAGGCAGGGCAGGCTGGCACTCTTGAGAGCTGAACTCCCAGTTAAATTTTAGATTCTAGAAAAAGAAGCAGAATTTCTTCTTCTCTCAGAGAATCCTCAACTCTGCTTTCTAAGACCTTTCAAATAATTGAAGCTTGCCACCAAGATTATCTGTGACATCTAGAAGATAGATAATATAGGATAATTTCTCTTACTTCAAGTCAACTGATTTTAGTGACTTTAATCACATCTACAAAATACCTTCATAGCAACACAAGATTCCTGTTTTTTTTTTTTTTATGTTGTGAATTTTTATTCTCCTTTGTGCTGCTTTTAATATACTCAATACATACTTTTTCTGATAATAATACTGTGTATAACAATTATTCTTTTTTTTTTAAACATCTTTATTGGAGCATAATTGCTTTACAATGGTATGTTAGTTTCAGCTTCACAACAAAATGAATCAGTTATATATATACATATGTTCCCATATCTCTTCCCGCTTGCGTCACCCTCCCTCCCACCCTCCCTATCCCACCCCTCCAGGCGGTCACACAGCACCGAGCTGATCTCCCTGTGCTATGCGGCTGCTTCCCACTAGCTATCTACCTTACGTTTGGTAGTGTATACATGTCCATGCCTCTTTATTGCTTTGTCACCGTTTACCCTTCCCCCTCCCCATAGCCTCAAGTCCATTCTCTAGTAAGTCTGTGTCTTTATTCCTGTTTCACCCCTAGGTTTTTCATGACATTTTTTTTCTTAAATTCCATATATATGTGTTAGCATACGGTATTTGTCTCTCTCTTTCTGACTTACTTCACTCTGTATGACAGACTCTAGGTCTATCCACCTCATTACAAATAGCTCAATTTCGTCTCTTTTTATGGCTGAGTAATACTCCATTGTATATATGTGCCACATCTTCTTTATCCATTCATCCGATGATGGACACTTAGGTTGTTTCCATCTCTGGGCTATTGTAAATAGAGCTGCAATGAACATTTTGGTACATGACTCTTTTTGAATTATGGTTTTCTCAGGGTATATGCCCAGTAGTGGGATTGCTGGGTCATTTGGTAGTTCTATTTGTAGCTTTTTAAGGAACCTCCATACTGTTCTCCACAGTGGCTGTATCAATTTACATTCCCACCAACAGTGTAAGAGGGTTCCCTTTTCTCCACACCCTCTCCAGCATTTATTGTTTCTAGATTTTTTGATGATGGCCATTCTGACTGGTGTGAGATGATATCTCATTGTAGTTTTGATTTGCATTTCTCTAATGATTAGTGATGTTGAGCATTCTTTCATGTGTTTGTTGGCACTCTGTATATCTTCTTTGGAGAAATGTCTATTTAGGTCTTCTGCCCATTTTTGGATTGGGTTGTTTGTTCTTTTGTTATTAAGCTGCATGAGCTGCTTATAAATTTTGGAGATTAATCCTTTGTCAGTTGCTTCATTTGCAAATATTTTCTCCCATTCTGAGGGTTGTCTTTTGGTCTTCTTTATGGTTTCCTTTGCTGCGCAAAAGCTTTTAAGTTTCATTAGGTCCCATTTGTTTACTTTTGTTTTTATTTCCATTTCTCTAGGAGGTGGGTCAAAAAGGATCTTGCTGTGATTTATGTCATAGAGTGTTCTGCCTATGTTTTCCTCTAAGAGTTTGATAGTTTCTGGCCTTACATTTAGGTCTTTAATCCATTTTGAGCTTATTTTTGTGTATGGTGTTAGGGAGTGATCTAATCTCATACTTTTACATGTAGCTGTCCAGTTTTCCCAGCACCACTTATTGAATAGGCTGTCCTTTCTCCACTGTACATTTCTGCCTCCTTTGTCAAAGATAAGGTGACTATATGTGCGTGGGTTTATCTCTGGGCTTTCTATCCTGTTCCATTGATCTATATTTCTGTTTTTGTGCCAGTACCATACTCTCTTGATTACTGTAGCTTTGTAGTATAGTCTGAAGTCAGGAAGCCTGATTCCTCCAGCTCCATTTTTCGTTCTCGAAATTGCTTTGGCTATTCGAGGTCTTTTGTGTTTCCATACAAATTGTGAGATTTTTTGTTCTAGTTCTGTGAAAAATGCCAGTGGTAGTTTCATAGGGATTGTATTGAATCTGTAGATTGCTGTGGGTAGTAGAGTCATTTTCACAATGTTGATTCTTCCAGTCCAAGAACATGGTATATCTCTCCATCTATTTGTATCATTTTTAATTTCTTTCATCAGTGTCTTATAATTTTCTGCATACAGGTCTTTTGTCTCCTTAGGTAGGTTTATTCCTAGGTATTTTATTCTTTTTGTTGCAATGGTAAATGGGAGTGTTTTCTTGATTTCACTTTCAGATTTTTCATCCTTAGTGTATAGGAATGCCAGAGATTTCTGTGCATTAATTTTGTATCCTGCTACTTTACCAAATTCATTGATTAGCTCTAGTAGTTTTCTGGTAGCATCTTTAGGGTTCTGTATGTATAGTATCATGTCATCTGCAAACAGTGACAGCTTTACTTCTTCTTTTCCGATTTGGATTCCTTTTATTTCCTTGTCTTCTCTGATTGCTGTGGCTAAAACTTCCAAAACTATGTTGAATAAGAGTGGTGAGAGTGGGCAACCTTGTCTTGTTCCTGATCTTAGTGGAAATGCTTTCAGTTTTTCACCATTGAGGACGATGTTGGCTGTGGGTTTGTCATATATGGCCTTTATTATGTTGAGGAAAGTTCCCTCTATGCCTACTTTCTGCAGGGTTTTTATCATAAATGGGTGTTGAATTTTGTCAAAAGCTTTCTCTGCATCTATTGAGATGATCATATGGTTTTTCTCCTTCAATTTGTTAATATGGTGTATCACGTTGATTGATTTGCGTATATTGAAGAATCCTTGCATTCCTGGAATAAACCCCACTTGATCATGGTGTATGATCCGTTTAATGTGCTGTTGGATTCTGTTTGCTAGTATTTTGTTGAGGATCTTTGCATCTATGTTCATCAGTGATATTGGCCTGTAGTTTTCTTTCTTTGTGACATCCTTGTCTGGTTTTGGTATCAGGGTGATGGTGGCCTCGTAGAATGAGTTGGGGAGTGTTCCTCCCTCTGCTATATTTTGGAAGAGTCTGAGAAGGATAGGTGATAGCTCTTCTCTAAATGTTTGATAGAATTCGCCTGTGAAGCCATCTGGTCCTGGGCTTTTGCTTGTTGGAAGATTTTTAATCACAGTTTCAATTTCAGTGCTTGTGATTGGTCTGTTCATATTTTCTATTTCTTCCTGATTCAGTCTTGGCAGGTTGTGCCTTTCTAAGAATTTGTCCATTTCTTCCAGGTTGTCCATTTTATTGGCATAGAGTTGCTTGTAGTAATCTCTCATGATCTTTTGTATTTCTGCAGTGTCAGTCGTTACTTCTCCTTTTTCATTTCTAATTCTATTGATTTGAGTCTTCTCCCTTTTTTTCTTGATGAGTCTGGCTAATGGTTTATCAATTTTGTTTATCCTTTCAAAGAACCAGCTTTTAGTTTTATTGATCTTTGCTATCGTTTCCTTCATTTCTTTTTCATTTATTTCTGATCTGATTTTTATGATTTCTTTCCTCCTGCTAACTTTGGGGTTTTTTTGTTCTTCTTTCTCTAATTGCTTTAGGTGCAAGGTTAGGTTGTTTATTCGAGATGTTTCCTGTTTCTTAAGGTAAGATTGTATTGCTATAAACTTCCCTCTTAGAACTGCTTTTGCTGCATCCCATAGATTTTGAGTCGTCGTGTCTCCATTGTCATTTGTTTCTAGGTATTTTTTGATTTCCCCTTTGATTTCTTCAGTGATCACTTCGTTATTAAGTATTGTTTAGCCTCCATGTGTTTGTATTTTTTACAGATCTTCTCCTGTGATTGATATCGAGTCTCATAGCGTTGTGGTCGGAAAAGATACTTGATACAATTTCAATTTTCTTAAATTTACCAAGGCTTGATTTGTGACCCAAGATATGATCTATCCTGGAGAATGTTCCATGAGCACTTGAGAAAAATGTGTATTCTGTTGTTTTTGGATGGAATGTCCTATAAATATCAATTAACTCCATCTCATTTAATGTATCATTTAAAGCTTGTGTTTCCTTATTTATTTTCATTTTGGATGATCTGTCCATTGGTGAAAGTGGGGTGTTAAAGTCCCCTACTATGAATGTGTTACTGTCGATTTCCCCTTTTATGGTTGTCAGTATTTGCCTTATGTATTGAGGTGCACCTATGTTGGGTGCATAAATATTTACAATTGTTATATCTTCCTCTTGGATCGATCCCTTGATCATTATGTAGTGTCCTTCTTTGTCTCTTCTAATAGTCTTTGTTTTAAAGTCTATTTTGTCTGATATGAGAATTGCTACTCCAGCTTTCTTTTGGTTTCCATTTGCATGAAATACCTTTTTCCATCCCCTTACTTTCAGTCTGTATGTGTCTCTAGGTCTGAAGTGGGTCTCTTGTAGACAGCAAATATATGGGTCTTGTTTTTGTATCCATTCAGCCAATCTGTGTCTTTTGGTGGGAGCATTTAGTCCATTTACATTTAAGGTAATTATCGATATGTGTGTTCCCATTCCCATTTTCTTAATTGTTTTGGGTTTGTTATTGTAGGTCTTTTCCTTCTTTTGTGTTTCTTGCCTAGAGAAGTTCCTTTAGCAGTTGTTGTAGAGCTGGTTTGGTGGTGCTGAACTCTCTCAGCTTTTGCTTGTCTCTAAAGGTTTTAATTTCTCCATCAAATCTGAATGAGATCCTTGCTGGGTAGAGTAATCTTGGTTGCAGGTTTTTCTCCTTCAACACTTTCAATATGTCCTGCCACTCCCTTCTGGCTTGCAGAGTTTCTGCTGAAAGATCAGCTGTTAACCTTATGGGGATTCCCTTGTGTGTTATTTGTTGTTTTTCCCTTGCTGCTTTTAATATGTTTTCTTTGTATTTAATTTTTGACAGTTTGATTAATATGTGTTTTGGCGTATTTCTCCTTGGATTTATCCTGTATGGGACTCTCTGTGCTTCCTGGACTTGATTAACTATTTCCTTTCCCATATTAGGGAAGTTTTCAACTATAATCTCTTCAAATATTTTCTCAGTCCCTTTCTTTTTCTCTTCTTCTTCTGGAACCCCTATAATTCGAATGTTGGTACGTTTAATGTTGTCCCAGAGGTCTCTGAGACTGTCCTCAGTTCTTTTCATTCTTTTTTCTTTATTCTGCTCTGCAGTAGTTATTTCCACTATTTTATCTTCCAGGTCACTTATCCATTCTTCTGCCTCAGTTATTCTGCTATTGATCCCATCTAGAGTACTTTTAATTTCATTTATTGTGTTGTTCATCGTTGCTTGTTTCATCTTTAGTTCTTCTAGGTCCTTGTTAACTGATTCTTGCATTTTGTCCATTCTATTGTCCATTCTATCTCCAAGATTTCGGATCAACCTTACTATCATTATTCTGAATTCTTTTTCAGGTAGACTGCCTATTTCCTCTTCATTTGTTAGGTCTGATGGGTTTTTATCTTGCTCCTTCATCTGCGGTGTGTTTTTCTGTCTTTTCATTTTGCTTATCTTACTGTGTTTGGGGTCTCCTTTTTTGCAGGCTGAAGGTTTGTAGTTCCTGTTGTTTTTTGTGTCTGTCCCCAGTGGCTAAGGTTGGTTCAGTGGGTTGTGTAGGCTTCCTGGTGGAGGGTACTAGGGCCTGTGTTCTGGTGGATGAGGCTAGATCTTGTCTTTCTGGTGGGCAGGTCCACGTCTGGTGGTGTGTTTTGGGGTGTCTGTAGACTTATTATGATTTTGGGCCACCTCTCTGCTAATGGGTGGGGTTGTGTTCCTGTCTTGCTAGTTGTTTGGCATAGGATGTCCAGCACTGTAGCTTGCTGGTCGTTGAGTGAAGCTGGGTGCTGGCGTTGAGATGGAGATCTCTCGGAAATTTTTGCTGTTTGATATTATGTGCAGCTGGGAGGTCTCTTGTGGATCAGTGTCCTGAAGTTGGCTCTCCCACCTCAGAGGCACAGCACTGACTCCTGGCTGCAGCACCAAGAGCCTTTCATCCACAGGGCTCCTTAATTTGGGATGATTGGTTGTCTATTCAGGTATTCCACAGATGCAGGGTATATCAAGTTGATTGTGGAGCTTTAATCCGCTGCTTCTGAGGCTGCTGGGAGAGATTTCCCTTTCTCTTCTTTGTTCTCACAGCTCCCAGGGGCTCAGCTTTGGATTTAGCCCCGCCTGTGCGTGTAGGTCGCCGGAGGGCGTCTGTTCTTTGCTCAGACAGGACGGGGTTAAAGGAGCCGCTGATTCGGAGGCTCTGGCTCACTCAGGCCCGGGGTTAGGGAGGGGCACGGAGTGTGGGGCGGGCCTGCGAGACGTTGCAGCCTGAGGCGCGCCTGTGCGTTCTCCCGGGGGAGTTGTCCCTGGATCACAGGACCCTGGCAGTGGCGGGCTGCACAGGCTCCCCGGAAGGGCGTGTGGCTAGTGACCTGTGTTCGCACACAGGCCTCCCGGTGGCGGCAGCAGCGGCCCTAGCGTCTCATGTCTGTCTCTGGGCTCCGCACTTTTAGCCGCGGCTTGCGCCCGTCTCTGGAGCTCCTTTAAGCGGCGCTCTTAATCCCCTCTCCTCGTGCACCAGGAAACAAAGAGGGACGTAAAAGTCTCTTGCCTCTTCGGCAGTTCCAGACTTCTCCCCGGACTCTCTCCCGGCCAGCCGCGGTGCACTAACGCCCTGCAGGCTGTGTTCACGCCGCCAACCTCAGTCCTCTCCCGGCGCTCCGACAAAAGCCGGAGCCTCAGCTCCCAGTCCCGCCCGCTCCGGCGGGCGAGCAGACAAGCCTCTCGGCTGGCGAGTTCCGGTCGGCCCGATCCTCTGCGCTGGAATCTGTCCGCTTTGCCCTCCGCACCCCTGTTGCTGTGCTCTCCTCCGCGGCTCCCAAGCTCCCCCACTCCGCCTCCCGAAGCCTCCACCCGCGAAGGGGCTTCCTAGTGTGTGGACACTTTTCCTCCTTCACAGCTCTCTCCCGCTGGTGCAGGACCCGTCCCTATCCTTTTGTCTCTGTTTAGTTTTTTCTTTTGCCCTACCCAGGTACGTGGGGGGTTTCTTGCCTTTTGGGAGGTCTGAGGTCTTCTGCCAGCGTTCAGTAGATGCTCTGTAGGAGTTGTTCCACGCGTAGATGTATTTCTGGTGTATCTGTGGGGAGGAACGTGATCTCCGCGTCTTACTCTTCCGCCATCTTCCCGGAAGTCTCCCAAGATTCCTGTTTGATTGAGTAACTGAGGGCTGTTGCCTAGTCAAATGGGCACATTGAAAAGACATCACAGTGCACCCCTTGTCAACCTAGCACCCATACACATCTCTTTAAAAGATGTTTAATCTCCAAAAAAGATAACAAAGTTATATTTTCACCTAACATGATATAACTTCCTGCTTTCAAACCAGCAAACAAAAAAGCTAACACTTTCCCCAGAAGAGAATGTAAGTACTTGGGGTATGTTCACTCTTCTCCTCTGATGTCCTGTAACTTAAATATTGTAATATAAAAATGAACAATAATTCATACATCTTATGTTAGATGATAAAGCTATAAGAGAGGGGAGAAAGCACAATATATTTAATTAATAAATATGTAAACATATTCATAAAATATAAGGAAAATAATAGCTATTAAGGTCTTCACTTCTACAACTGGTCACAGAGTCATAGCTGTACTGATAACTGTCATCCTTCATTGCCCATTCTATATTCCCTTTGCCGTCAGTGAAAGCCTCATCTAGTCATGGTTCTTTGCCTGTTGGGCTAACTTGAACATTCCTTTCTGAAAAGTTCGGGCTACTAGCACTTCTGCTGATTTTGTTGTTGTAGTTTTCCACTGACTTTAATCAGAGAATGTAGCAGTACTAAGAGATAACCCTAAGAGATTGCCTGTATTCCAGGCACACCCTTCTTATATCCATTGCATAGTAGCAGCTCAGGTTACACTTGTTAATCAGGAGAAATCACTCTAGCCAGTATAGCAACCTCCTTACTTACCTGTTGATTCAGATGCTTGAATTACCCGAAGTGGTTTGGTGGCAGGTTTGTTATATCAAACTGCTTCCATCGTGAATGGGACAGTACTTTTTTCTTACTGGAAATAGATACTGACTCTGGATACGAATTTGCCTTCCTTACAGGCAACACTCCTGCCAAACTACCATCTGTAGAATGGTAGTTTGCAGAATACATGTTGTCCTGTATTTTACTCGACAACCTCCTCCTGTGATTAAGTCACTTACTGAGATGGCAAAGACTAGGAGAGGAATACTTTGCGGTACTGGATACGTATCGGATACCGCTACTATGGTGGATAAATGAGTTGCATACTTCTTGGATAGGTCAGGGCTGAAGATGAAAATTTGAAAATCATTCATATGTAGAGGGTGTTTGAACAACGGAACTGGGCAGGAAAAGAGAAAGAGAAGGTAATAAGGACACATACCACTGGAGGGAGATGTAAAGAGAGGAAAGGACCAGACAAAGAGAGTAAGGAAGAGGGGTCAATGATGTGGGAGGATAATACAATGTATATATTTGAAGATCACATGACTTTAAGTATTTTGAATTTCATGGTGTTTCACAAAGAGAACTATGCCTTCTGCTGGTCTATCATACAAACAAATGTGAACATAATGGTGGAAATTTTGTGCTACAAAACATATATTTATTGATCTGCTTCAAAGAATGGAGAGAACAATGAGGGGTTAGGATAACTCCTTCCTTCCTTCTTTCCTCCCTCTCTCCCTCCCTTCCTTCCTTCTTTTTTTCCTTCCTTTTTACCCCTTCCCTCCTTCTATCCTTCCAAAGTTTATTCAGGAAAAAAATATGTAAGTGACATTAATTTAGACACTGAGAATATAACTTAATAAGGTTTGCCTCCAAACCACAGATAATTAAGGGAAGCTTGGATAAAAATGTAGGACCTGCACTCCACATTTGATTTTGCTGGGGATACAGGAGAAATCTGAGAAAAGCCTGAGAGTCAGAGATTTGGATTCAAACATCTTATACCAGGGTTGAATGATGTCTGGTGAATGTGCATTTGTGAAAATGAAGGGAAAAAAATCACCAGCTCAGGTAACTTGTGAGATATTCTGAAACATTTTCATTTCTCCTAGAATTGAGCAACTTTTTATCACCATTTTGCACTTTTCCAGTGAGGTTATGAACCAGATGCCTATTGAGCAAAAATATTACCATCCAATTAATAATTTGGAAGCAATGACAGACTCTTGTAACCCCCTGGCTCAGCAGTCTGTTCAGAGCGTCTGATCAGACAGGAAGTGGGATAAACATGGGGCCAGTCAGTTCATTGGGGTCTGTACCGCAAAGGGCAGAGGCCACTTACTGAAGTCTGTGAGTCAGAGAAGGCTACAGCAGGGGATTCTGCATTTGAATTATGAATACTTAAATTGGCTTATTAAAACTGTGTCCACAGAGAGCAAAAATGCATTTGCTTTTAAAACAATTAAAAATATAAGGGACAGTGTGGAATAGTCAGTAAAGGCATGAAATTTGGAGTCGTAAGGCTCAGAATGCCTTCCTAGCTCCAGCACGTCCCAGCTGTATGGCATGGGGAAATAAATTTGACCCCTTTAAATTTAATCCAAACCCCCACCACTTTACTTATCCTCATCTGTTTCATCAAGAATCAATGTTAAGAGCATGGTCTCTGGAGCCAGACTGTCTACATTTGGATCCTGGGTCTGTCACTTGTTAGCTGTTTGTACATGTCACTTAGCCTCTCCGTGCCTCAGTTTACCCTTCCCTAAATGGGGATAATACTGGTGACTCATCAAGGGCTAGTTGTGAAATTAAATGAGTTAATTTACATAATATATTTAGAAGAGTGTCAGCCACATAATAAATACAAAATAAATGTCAACTTTGACATTAAATATTGTCATTAGTGTGTACAAGAAACTGTGCTTAGTGATCAGATGAAATAGTGAGAAAGATGGACACAGTCTTTGCCCACACAGAGACAATGAAACACACAACAAAACAGGTGTTATGAAACTTTACTATGGAAATTGCAATGTTAAAGAAACCCCAAAGTCTGTGTAAAGGGGTCAGGGAAGACTTTCAAAGAGAAATTAAGTTTAAGACATCACAGGAGAATATAAATTAGCCAGAGACAAAAAAGGGAAGAATATTACTGGTAGAGATGAAAAATATATGAACATGGTTGGAAACTGTGGAAGATGAGGAGAAAGAAAGAAAAAGAGAATGAGAGAAAATTCAAAATGTCTCCTGTCACGTTGTAATGGGGGAAGGCTTACGATGAGGCTTGAAAGGTCAGGTCACAACTGAGTGTGGATATCATATTAAGGAGTCTGGACTCTATCTTCTAGGCATTGGAGATCCAAGGAGTGGATACTATTTGCATTTCAGAAGCACCACTCTGAACTGATGGGGATTAACCAGAAGCATGATCTGGAGGGAACAAGTAAAGGCAGGGATACCAGTAAGTTGGTTGTTAAAGCAAATCAATCAAGAGATGATAATTTCTGGATGGTGATGATTCAGAGAGGAAGGTATGTTTGAAACATTTTAAGAAACGGAAGCACAGGATTTGGTGATTGACCGGATACGGAAAGTAAGGAAGGGAAGGCTCAAGACTGGCTCCAGTGCAACAGGTGCATAGTGATGACTTTCACTTATACAAGAGACATCAGAGGTGGGCTAGAGTTGGGGTGGTTGGGATGGGAAAAGAAAATGAGTTTCATTTTGTATCCATGGATTGAAGGTTGCCAGACCAACAACCAAATAGAACTCTCTGGTGGGAAAGAGTAAGAGCTGGCCTGGAGCCATAGAAATCCATTCATACAGAGATGAGGTCCCAATGGATAATGCAGACAATGAGATAAGAAGAAGGCCTCCCTGGTGGAGAACCATGGAGAAGACCTTTCTTTCAGGGATTCGCCTAGGAAGAAGATTTTGCAGAGAAAATAAGGTATTAGAGCAGAGAGATAGGAAGAGGTCATCAAAGTCAGAACTTGAAAGTGTTTCTTAAAGGTAGGGTGGGGACGGTTAGTCAAGAATGAAGGAATTCGCAAGAAATCAAGTAGGAGAAGGTGTTCTCTAACTAGGAGGCCATCAACAACTATGATGAGAGAAGAAGTTGAGGTGATGGGGGTAGAAGCCAGAGAGTGAGGAGTGGGTAAGATAAGAACATGCCATTAGCAGGTGTGGCCAACTTTTTCCAAGAGCTTTGAGGAAGAGATTTGAGGGATAGAGGGAACCTGCAGGAGGGCTGAGGTCAAGGGTGAATATTTTAAAGATACAGGGTGAGTCTTAAGTTTGTTTAAACATCATGGAAGGGGCCAGAAGAGTGGGCAAAGCTGCAGATTCCCAAGACAAGAGAGGGCGATAGAATCCCAAGGGCAGTGGAGAGACCACTCTTCTTCCTCTGATCATTGAGAAGGGGGAGAGAGTGGGAGGATGCAGGTACTAAGGTGAAAAGAGCAGGCTGCCTCCTTCAGAGACTCTACCTTGATTGGTACATAAGGGTTTGCCTCATAAAATCAGCTCGTTGCTTATAAACCCATTCTTTTCCCACTTCAACATGCATATGAATCACCACAAAATCTTGTTAAAATGTAGGTTCTGATTTAATGGGTCTGGGGTGGGGTCTGAGATTGTGCATTTCTGATGAGTTCACAGTGGGTGACAAGGCTGCAGCACACAGACACACACATGGAATATCTCTATAGTAGATTCTAGGGTGTCTCCCTGTGACATGTGGCGGCAGAATTTCCCATCATGGTCCTGCACCCAGGCTCTCACTGCTTGAGTCCCTCATCTGCTACAGAAGCAGATTTCTGTTAGAGCAGGAATTTTTCTGAGCTGGGATTCCAAAATAGTCTTGGTCTATAGTGTTTCCTGTCTCTAGCCTAGACACACTTTGGGAGTGTTCCTCTTCCCCTGCGCATTGCAGTCACGGAGGAGCTATGAAAGTCCCGGTGCCCAGGTTGCATTATCGACCAATTAAATCCGAATTTGAATAGATGTCCTGACAACTCAGAAGGAGGTAGTGGTTAGAGTTATTGATAGATTGGTATAAGATGTGGTGGCGGTCTCGATAATTAGGTCTTTAGAGTAAAACTGGGTGAGAAAAGGTATTCCTGTTAGCGCTAGGCATCCAATGATAAAGGCTGTTGCAGTGAAGGGTAAGGTCTTGAATAAGCGTCTTATTTTTCGAATGTCCTGCTCGTTGTTTAGGTTGTGAATAATGGATCCAGAGCATATGAATAATATGGCTTTAAAGAAAGCGTGTGTGCAAATATGTAAAAATGCTAGATGAGGTTGGTTGACACTGCTTGTTACTATCATTAGACATGATTGGCTTGAGGCAGAGAAGGCGATTATTTTTTTAATGTCATTTTGGGTAAGAGCACATATGGCTGTGAACAGGGTGGTAAGGGCTCCTAGGCAAAGCATTATTGTTTGAATGAGTTTGTTGTTTTCTGTTAAAGGGTAAAATCGGATAAGTAGGAAAGTTCCCACTACAACTATTGTGCTTGAGTGGAGTAGGGCCAAGACTGGGGTAGGACCTTCTATTGCTGAGGGGAGCCAGAGGTGAAGTCCAAATTGGGCTGATTTTCCGGCTGTGACTAGTACGAGTCCTGTGAGAGGGATGTTTAAAGGATTTCGGTCGAGTATGAAAATTTGTTGCAAATCTCATGCATTTGTGTTAGATAAGAACCATGCCATTGATATAATGGATCTGACATCTCCGATGCAGTTATATAAGATTGCTTGAAGAGCAGCTGTGTTTGCGTCTGCTGGTCCACGTCATCATCCGATGAGCAGGAAAGAGATGATTCCTACCCCTTCTCATCCAATAAAAAGTTGGAAGAGGTTGTTGGCTGTAACAAAGATTAGTATGGTGATGAAGAAGAGGAGCAAATACTTGAAGAATTGGATGATACAAGGATCTGAATGTATATATCATATTGAGAATTCTATAATGGATCATGTGATGAACAATGTCACCGATACGAATATAATTGAGAAATAATCTATTTTGAAGATAAGTGTCAATTTAAGGGTTTGGGCAGTATTTCAGTGTCAGTTTGAAATGAATATTTCTTGGCCTGTGTGAAGGAATATTATTGTTGGATTAGACTGGTAATGAAAGCACAGGAGATGGTATTTTTTACATATGATGGGTATTTACCATTTTTGTAGAAGTTTGTACTAGTTATCATGATTGGGATAATTAGATAATGTGATTAGGGCAAAAGAAGAGAATAGGTTTATTACTTTTATTTGGAGTTGCACCAATTTTTTGGTTCCTCAGACCAATGGATAACTACCATCCTTTAAAAGTTTGAAAAAGCCACACTATTAGCTATGGGGGCATGAATTAGCAGTTCTTGTGATACTTTCTCAGTAGATAAGAAATCTTAGTCTTCTGTTGCTAGATCCACAATCTAGTGTTTTTTTAAAACTATATTTGCAGTATAGGGGACCCAGGATGACTTTGGGGTTTAGTGACAGGAGTAGAAGTGGAAGGATATGGAGGGCTATAAGGGTGTGTTCTCACATGAAGGAGGGCATAATGTTATTGATATAGTGTTTATATTTGCTACATTGTGTTGTGATTAGTATATACACGGAGTATAGGGCTGTAATTACAATATTGGTTCCTATTAGGATAATAGTGAACTTTGACCATGAGAAAGTTGATATAACTATGAACAGTTCTCCAATCAGATTAATGGTAAGGGGTAGGGCCAGGTTGAAAAATAGTAATACACATAATTTTGACAGAAAAAAAGCATATTTGTGTTTGATTCTGAAATAATCCTCATCACTTACCAGTGGGATGTGTGTGCCTGTTGGACACTTGCCCAGCTCCACAAACCTTGAGATCAAGTTGACATCACCATCAGTCTCACTGAGTGTTCCACACTGATTCTGCACAGTGCTTGCTTTATATCACAGCTGTTGAAAACCCAGCTTCGCAAAGGTATGACACCATCAAAAGAAACATAGCTCCAATTAGTTGGGAACATTGACCCTGACCTTGCACAGTGTCCCACTAGATGTTGAGTATTTCTGTGATTTCCTTGAAATTTTGAAATATCCCATGGTGCCCTGTGGCTAACTCCCTTCCCTGCCCCTCCCTGACCCCCAGGACATAATTTGGAAACTGTGAATTTAGATTCAGTGAATGTAATATCTTCTGTCAAATGTAAAGTTTCTAAGTGCTTACTCATAATTCTTTTTTTTTTAATTTATTTATTTGGTTATGCTGGGTCTTAGTTGTGGCAGGCTGGCTCCTTAGTTGCGGCTCACTGGCTCCTTAGTTGTGGCATGTGAACTCTTATTTGTGGCATGCATGTGGGATCTAGTTTCCTGACCAGGAATCAAACCCAGGCCCCCTTCATTGGGAGCACAGAGTCTTAACCACTGCAACACCAGGGAAGTTCCCTTACTCATAATTCCTGCAGTAATGTTTATAATGGACCAGGAACAAACACTGCTTGGATCAGCACCAAGCTGGGGACCACACTTTTGAGGAGCACTGTTTTTCTCCTTGATCTCATTTCTGGATATTCCTCCATTGCTCATCAAGCTTTAGATATGGAGTTCTTCCTCATGGTCATAAAACATCTCAAGCTCAGTGATGCTCTAGTTCTTTTCCACTTGCTCTACCTTCTGCCTTGAAAATGCCTGTCCCCAGAGCTTCACATGGTTGGCTTCTTCTAATCATTCAGTTCTTAGTTCAAACACTGTCACTTCATGTAGGCATTCTCTGATGACTCAATTTAAATGACCAACACCACTAGTCAGTCTATGTAATATTACCCTAATTCATTTTTTCCATAGAAGTGACTATTTAACATCATCTTGCTCATTTACTAGTTTGCATATTTAATGTTTTGCACCACACCAGTAGCATAAATACTTCATAAGAGTAGGGATCTTATTTATTTTCTTCACCTTTACAGCCCAGTGTCTTAAACAGTGCCTCACATGTAGCAAGCACTGTATTAATAATTGTTGGATGAAGGAAAAAAAATGCTAAGAATCCTTGCTATACTTAAGTCTAGAATGGTCAAGTAGTACTAGGTACCAAATGTACTAGAAAAAAATAAATGAGAACAAAACCTAAAAATAAGAAAATTCTATCCAATAGCATAATACTTTCCATAAGTTAGTAAAAATAAGATTATATATGATTTTAACAGTTAGCATCATTGACTGTCTTGGGGAACAAGAGTGGCCTGTGGGAACATAGCTAAGGGCCAGTGAGACAGTCTGTTCCTCACAGCACACTCCTTGTATGCCGTCCATTTATTTTTTTTTTTTCTTTGCCTCAGATTTCTGGCTCACTGAAGACAGAGATCATGCATTATACTTCTAATATATCTCATAAAGTTTGTCATTTGTTTGAGTCCATCGAGCTGCTATAAAAAATATCATAAATTGGATGGTTTAATAACAACAAACATCTATTTATTTAGAGATCTGGAGGCTAAGAAGACCAAGAAAAAGACACTGGCAGATTTGGTGCCTGGTGAGAGCCCACTTCCTGGTTCATGGACAGTGTCTTTTACTGTGTCTTCTGATATCAGAAAGGGTTGGGGAATCTCTCTGGGGGCTCCTTTTTAAGGGCAATAATCCTACTCAGGCAGGCTCCACCTTCATGACCTAATCACCTCCCAAAGGCCCCACCTCCTAATACCATCACCTTGGGAGTTAGATTTCAACATATGAATTTGGTGGGGGACACATAAAATGTTCAGTCTATAGCACCATTTCTATTGACACAAAAGTTATATATTGATTAATCAATGTAGTCAGTTATATATTGAATATATTTTTGTGCTCATGAAGCTTTCTCTATACTTCCTAGCCCCTAATTAACCTCCACTGGAAACAAAACAAACCAAAATGATACAGGAGGAGGGTAAGAGGAAAAATGTGATTGTATGATTCTGCCATCATCATAGATAGAGCTGTTTGAAGTGTTACATCTATGACATCAAAAGCTGACTAGGAGAGCTGATGGCAGAAGTCAACTCAGTCTGTTACAATGATCTTGGGGCTGTGTGGGGTCATGTTTATTCAGGCCAAGAGCTCACTAAGTAAGGAATCAGAAGTATTATTATGAAAGTGGAGAGGGAACTTGGTCATTTTCTTTGACTATCTTCACTGTCTCGGGCTCAGTTCTCTCTGAGACAAGGAGCAAGTGGTTTTCCAAGAAGCACCAGTAGAGTAGAGGGGAAGTGGGGTGGAGAATAAGGAGAAAGAAGCTGATGAGGTGCATTCATGAGTAAGTAACTGCTGCCAACAACTGGAACTCCACCTTGCCAGGGAGATTTGGGAGATGGGTGAGGAAACTGGAGTATTTATACACTAATTTCCATTCCTCATTGATATTAAACTACTTCAATCCCCAGAACTCTTCCTAAGAGAAAGCCCTGGGAAGAATACTGGGTGTAGATGCTTGGGTAGCTGCTTGGGTAGAAATCCATTGGCATATCCCATAATGGAGAGGGCTTAGTGGGCTGGGCGGCGCATAATGGTATCTGCTCTAGCTCTGCTGTCAATAATAGATTCAGACAGAGACCTCCTAAGCATGATGCACTCAGCTACAGTCAGTCACAGCATCCTTTTCACAACTGGAAAAGAGGACCTGCTTTACATTGTGTCAGGAATCAATAGTCCTTTTTTGTCAATTTTTAGTTCCCTTGAAACTACGGTCACACATTTATTAGACTTCTTTTTTTCTCCGTCTTTAGATTTTCTTTAAACGTGTTTTTTTTTTTTTAACTTTTCTCTTCGAGGCAGAAAAATATATCTAGCTTAAAAGGAGAACATTTTAGTGACAACCATCCAGGTCCTAGCTTACTGGGATATTGAGATGCCTATAAGGCTAGGTGGGATTTGAAATTCATGGAGTTAGAATTATAAAAATGACGTCTCATTGGTTATGGGACAAATTCATTATCTTACCTGAAAAGTCCACAACCAAGTTGATTTTAGTATTGCCTCCCTCTTTTTTATGAATTTGATCTTGTCTTATACCCTCTGTCCCATTTCCCTTTCAAGACTGGAATGATCATAAGTAATTGCTGTTTAATAGTAGGTGCTTAAATGGTAAACGGATTCCATTACCTGGTTTCAGGCACAGAACTGAAAGCTTCTTTGTAAGAAATACAGTAGGGACTGAAAATTGAAAATAGTCAAAACTGATAATTATGAATTTTATTTTTAAAACTCTGAGACAACTAGACATAATGAGGTGTGGATGTTCTCTGGTGTGTGATAAGCCTCATGGCATTAGCAAAATATTAGCTTAAGGTTTGAAAGTGTTGTTCTAGAAACAATATTTTATCCAGAAATATAAACTACACTGACCAATTATCACTTTCTGAATTCTCTTAGCCCTTCGATCTAAAGGCAGCAAAGGCTGTATTAATATGAGTTAGAGGAAAATTTGAAAAAAGAAAAGGGGGTTTGACATTGATGTTCATGATGCCCATCAAGCCAATGTTGATAAAATCAACTGGGGTAGTTATCAGGGACCGTTCAGTTTAGGTCTCGTGTGTATCCTCAGTCAAGAGAGGCATTAGCAACCTGGAGAGGCAGACCCACTTTTGCTTTGTTAAATTACTCTCTTCTTTTGGAAGGAATTGGAAGATCAGTGGTAAGTAAACAATTATTTTGCTTAAATGCTAAACCTTGGCCAAGGAGTCAACCACTGAAAGCTTGAGGTAGGAAGAGCCTCTTCCCACTCACATTTTTTTTTTTTCCCCGCGGTTCGCGGGCCTCTCACTGTTGTGGCCTCTCCCATTACGGAGCAACAGGCTCCGGACGCGCAGGCTCAGCGGCCATGGCTCACGGGCGCAGCCGCTCCGGAGCATGTGGGATCTTCCCGGACTGGGGCACGAATCCGTGTCCGCTGCATCGGCAGGCGGACCCCCAACCACTGCGCCACCAGGGAAGCCCCCCACTCACAATTTAAGAGAAATTGTTTAGCATGTTACTTCCACAGTGTATTTGCATGAAGTAAGTCCCCTACAAACAAACGAGTTCCATTCCAAGTGTATGTTCGTAAGTCCAATTTGTTCGTTAAGTCCAACAAAGTTAGCCTAGGTACCCAACTAACACAACTGGCTATATAGTACTTTACTGTAATAGGCTTATAATACTTTTCACACAAATAATACACAAAAAACAAACAAACACACAAAATAAAGAAAACATTTTTAATGTTACAGTACAGTACCTTGAAAAGTATAGTAGTACTGTACAACAGCTGGTGCTTCTTAGCAGTACCAGCTACAACACTGCTGCTTTTACGCTTGATTCCGACATCCCGGGCCTGAAATAAAGATACTGTATAGAGTACAGTATAAATAAAGATACTCTATAGAGTACTGTACAGTAAAGTACAGAAAAGCACAACCACTTGTACAAGATGCCCACACGTGACAATGTATGCCAGACACATGAACTAACTTACGTGATTGGATATGCGAACGCACGTTCGCACCTTTGAAAGTTTGCAACTTGGAGATTCGTATGTAGGGGACTTACTGTAGTGGTCTGAGTAATAACCTGTCTTTTTTGTACCTTTCCATGTAAGGAAGAAGCCATTGGGAACATCGTTCCTCTTCATCCCTAATGTTGGATCCCTCTCCAACCTAAGGAGCAATCATGCCATTAAGACTAGGACCAGAGAAAACAAGACTAACTTGTTCATACTTTGTAGGTTTTAGGAAAGTTTATATACCCGGGGGGAGTAGCTATTACTAAATAGCTTCTTTGCTTTTAACATAAGATGGGATGAACTTTGCCCCCGAGATTTAGTTTCTCTATCAAATTGAATAGCCACCTTGCTTTCTGTGGAATTCACCCACCCACCTAATAGTACTGAGTTCTTTTCTATGTCAGGGTCTGGTGTAGGTGCTAGAGCTACATATAGAATGGTTCCTTCCTTCATGGACTTAATGTCCAGCTTTACATGGAAACAAGGAAAAATGTAAATGATATGGGTGTGATGAAGTAGAGGGAGAAGGGGAAAGGGAGGAAGGAAGGAGGGAAACAAGGAAGGAAAGAGGGAAAGAAGGAAGGAAGGAAGGAAAAGTGGAAGAAAGACGGGAAGGAAGGAAGAAGAGAAAGAATGAAGGAAGGAAGGAAAGAATGGAAAGGAGGAAGGAAGAAAGGGAGGAGGGGAGAGAGGGTGGAAGGAAGGATATGTAAACCCATTAGGGTCAAAGTACTCACTGCTGTTTCTCTGATGAATCCCTTCCTTCTCTATTCAGAATCACCTACCATGGACCAAATCAGATTAAGGACCGGAAGAACTCTGACATGCAGCCAGCAGACCCTCATCTACATCTTGGCTCTTTTCTCCCCAAATTGACAGGAAGTCAGTCTAAGCCCCCAGTGTTTTGACTCACCTTTCTTTTGTTTCCCCAAGCCATCACTGCCGTTATGAAGCCTAATTCACCTTACTGCTTCCTTTCCAACTCTCACTTCCCTCATTAATAATTCTTATGCAGAGCCAACAACTAATAAATATATCGAGACCTTGGAAACTTTTATTGTTCAACGTAAGAGCAAGACAGCCAAAGTACATTGGTAACATGGAAGCAGAACCTAGTGCTTATTTTTCAAAGATAGTTTTCAGAGTAGTCCTAAAAGGAGGTGTCAACCACATATTTTGGTTCATCCAAGAAAGTCCCTCAATAGAATACACTCAGGCATTGTCCCTCTAAAACACGTTTATTCATTCAACCACAAGAGCAAGTTGTTGCTCAGAAAATTATAGTGCATTTTCTTTTATCTCTGTACGATTAGTATCAACAAGTATAAATCATTAGTTAGTAAAGTATGGAGTGCCACCAGGGGGAAGAGAACATGTGTCATCAAAGATGCTGGGGATATAGTAGAGAATAAGAGAGACCTGGTCCTTCTATCATGGAGCATATCTGTTAATAAGGAAGATAGACATGGTAGTAAAACTTTATTAATGACCAGTTATAGTGCTAATGGGAGAAATACCTAGATTTATAGAAAATTCTAAATGACAATCTGAGATACCAACAACTCCAATATTTTGCAACCAGCTGACAAATATTTCCTTCTGTTGCTCTAAATTACTCCCTCTGTAATCATGGGATATTTATGCTGTCTTCTCAGGTATTTGAATTTCTTCTTGGGAAAAAAAAATAGTTATTATTCTTTTTCCTTGAGATGTTAAAGAAGGGGAAGATTATTAATAGATTTTGGAAGGAGGAGAAAGACACAGGAGAAATTTGTGCTACTTAAAGTCTATTTTCCAGTAAAACCCTCAAGTCTGCCCAGTGTTCTGATGAGTCTGGGCTGTATTTTTGGTTCCCACCAAAAGGCCTGATGTCCAGTACATTCTGGCCCAGCATAATCCTCAATTCTAATTAAGGTGCTTTCCAAGCCCACTTATCTGACGGGAGAATACAGCAAACAAGAAGCGATGAGGCACCAGCACTTGGAAATGAAATAATTGTTTTAAAATCCAGTCTTTTACCTCCTCTCTGTTTAAATTCCAATTGCCCAGAGCGCAACAGAAGCTGTGACAATCCTATCCTTGCCTCCAGAAGATGCCACAGTGGCAGTGGCTCAAACTGCTTCCTCTCCCTGGTCTATTCTGCTGAACTCAGAAGGGAAACCACTCCAAGGTGGGACATATTCAGTCATTACAATGACACTGCCACATTTGCCCAGATTATTAGCATTTTTATTTTGCTGTCACCCAGCAGCCAATTGACACTTGTTCATTGGACAAAAAACAGGCAAACAGTCACATCTTAAACATTGCAATTTGCAAATATTCTAACGTTACTGCAAGATTTTCTTTTTCTAGAATAGTCATCTCTTTGAGAAGAAAGGACTTACAGAATATTTATTTGGCTTTCTTTTTAAAGAAAGATACAAAAGTATGATGACATGAAATTAGTGTGAATGACTCAACAGCAGAGGGTTTCAGGATGGAAAGAATCTTAGGGATTATATATTTCTACACTGACTTTTCTGAGGAGATGATCAAGGACGGAAATGGGAAGTAACTTATTCAAGGTCATACAGATGATTAAGGGCTTATTTGAGACAAGAACCTCAGACTTCCATTTTATTCTGACAACGCAATACTCTCTGCATAAGTACTGACTTTTAAAAGCAAAACAAATAAGCAAGCCAAAACACAGTATTGAATTGTTAAATAATATTGGGCACACATTCAGTTATCACACCATTTTGACAAGTAATGAAATGTAATACACGTGAAACGTAAAGTTGTTAAGGAGTTTTAGGGAACAATTAGGAAGTTAGGTGAAGCACAGTGCTTGTAAGCACAGTAAGTTTTATAAAGAATTCAAACCAAAAAGAGCACATGTTGTGTTACCACCTGGGGGAAGGAGGTGGCTGGAAGAGGTTAAGTGTGCTGGTTAAGTTCTGTTAATTTTTTTTTTTAATTGAAGTATAGCTGATTTACAATGTTGTGTTAGTTTCTGGTATACAACAGAGTGATTCAGTTGTGCATATACATATATACACGTTCTTTTTCATATTCTTTTCATTATGGTTTATTACAGGATATTGAGTATAGTTCCCTGTGCTATACAGTAGGACCTTGTTGTTCATCTGTATTACATATAGCAGTTTGTATCTGCTAATCCCAAACTCCTAATTTATCCCTCCTCCCCCCTTTCCCATAGAAAACCATAAGTTTGTTTTCTATGTCTGTGAGTCTGTTTCTGTTTTGTAAATAAGTTCACTTGTGTCATACTTTAGATTCCACATGTAAGTGATGTATGGTATTTGTCTTTCTCATTCTGGCACCTAGTATGATAATCTCTAGGTCCATCCGTGTTGCTGCAAATGGCATTATTTCATTCTTTTTTATGGCTGAGTAGTATTTCAGTGTGTATATATTCTACATCTTCTTTATCCATTCATCTGTCGATGCACATTTAGGTTGTTTCCGTGTCTCGGCTATTGTAAGTAGTGCTGCTACGAACACTGGGGTACACATATCTCTTCAAATTATAGTTTTCTCCAGATATAGGCCCAGGAGTGGGATTGCTGGATCATGTGGCAACTCAGTTCTGTTTCTTGATGTGAGTGCTGGTTACACATCTGTGTTCACTATGTGAAAAAGCATCAAACTGTTCACCAATGATTGGGGCCTTTTGCTGTATCTCAATTAAAAGTCTACATAAATATTTTTTACCCTGAGGTCTGTCTTCCCTGAATTTCAAAATTAATGTGGCTGATTTTTTTTTTTTTTTTTTTTTTTTTTGCGGTACGCGGCCTCTCACTGTTGTGGCCTCTCCCGTTGCGGAGCACAGGCTCCGGACACGCAGACTCAGCGGCCATGGCTCACGGGCCCAGCTGCTCCGTGGCACGTGGGATCTTCCCAGACCGGGGCACAAACCCGTGTCACCTGCAGCGGCAGGCGGACTCTCAACCACTGTGCCACCAGGGAAGCCCAATGTGCCTGATTTTTAATTTGTATTTTTCAAATGTTACTCTAGGGGAAAACCTTAGAAATCAGATTAATGGCCTGGATTGAAGGGTGTCTCCAGACCATATCACATGCCACTTGCTTCTCTCACTGGTTTTTATCTGTATAAGGAAGATAATAAGACATCTATGTCCCTGAAGAATAGGGGCTATGTGGGAGGGTTATTGAAGTCCTTTCCATTAAAATGGGTGACAGTGTAGTGGTGAACAAATACGACCAATTTGGAGCAAGCAGAACCCCTCACTCACCCTCAGTCCTATGTCTCTCTAGAAGCATTAATTTATAGTGTTTCTAGAGAGACATAAATTTATGACATTTATAATGCTTCACCTTCTTTATAATTTGCCCAAAGTTCTCTATACTCTTTCAAAAATCACTCTCCTTGGGCTTCCCTGGTGGCGCAGTGGTTGAGAGTCCTCCTGCCGATGCGGGGGACACGGGTCCATGCCCCGGTCCGGGGGGATCCCACATGCCACATGCCGTGGAGCGGCTGGGCCCGTGGGCCATGGCCGCTGAGCCTGCGCGTCCGGAGCCTGCGCGTCCGGAGCCTGTGCTCTGCAACGGTGAGAGGCCCGCGCACCGCAAAAAAAAAAAAAAAAAAAAAAAAAAAAAAAAATCACTCTCCTTGTATCAAAAGCAAATGTAAACAACCTTAACCACCATACACCATACTATCTTGGGTTTAATTATTCCAAAGTTAACCATTAGTCTGGATTTCTCTTTAGCATTTTTGTCAAGGGCATGTATACAAACACAACGAAGTAGATTTTGGTTAGGAGCTGTGGCGGTTTTAAAACGTTGCCACAGAATTCCTGGGCATTTCCTCTCATTGAGAAGTTCTGTCTTTGTCTCATCCCTTGAACACACCTTAAACCAATAGAATGTAAATATGAGTTCTGAGACTGAGTCATAAATGGCGAGTCTTTGAGTCATTTCAGCCCAAGCACCAGACAATATAAAGGAAGGAGCCTTCAGATGATTCCAGTCCTTGCCAGTCACCCCAGCCAAAGCCCCAGGCAGTGAGCAACTAGTCATCCCCATGGTCCCCTCACTGAATTCCTGGCTCATAGAACCCATGAGCATACTAAAATCATTATTTTAAGTCAGTTAGTTTTGGGGTAGTTTGTTTGACAGCAATAGTCGTAAGAACAGGAACCTAAAAAAATCTAAAATTTAATTATGTTTAACCAATGTCATTCTGCTAGAGAGACCGAGCTCTCTTTGTGTGTGCAAGGATGAGCCACACTTGAGGTGTGCAGCGGAGAGCTCTTGGGGGATCAGTATCAGAGAGACATGGGTCCCGATGCCACATGTGGCTGCTGACTCAGCTTTGGTTGTGCTATTCCCCAGAAGAGGAATTCCACTGCCTTCCCTAACATAGTCACAGAGTTATAAGAATCCTGGTTATGATTACTAAAGGGGAAATGTGGGGGGAAGTGATAAATTAGGAGATTGGGATGAACACACACTACAGTATATAAAACAGATAACTAACAAGGACCTACTATATAGCACAGGGGATTCTACTCAATTTTCTGTAATAACCTATATGGGAAAAGAATCTGAAAAAGAAAGGTTGACTTTGACACCTGAAACTAACACAACTTTGTAGATCAACTATACTCCAATAAAAATTAAAAAAAATAATTTGTTTTGACTATAAGCCACTTGACATTGTTTTTAAAAATCTCATAGGAGAAGATTATATGGGAAAATATATCAATATAAAGATTAATGTATCAAAATTTATTGCACACTTTAAAATATAAAATCATTTAAAAAAACTTGATGCCACAAATAAAGTTCTATTCTAGTAAAAAAAAAGAGAATCCTGGTAATGCATACAGAAGCATTATCTTTCTAAACTATATATCATTACAGAAGTAATAGCTATTCTTAAGAGTTATGTGTTCTCTGTGGTGAAGATGATTTCATACTGATCCTATTGACAATTGCTTGTCTTCTAGCCCAGTTAACATCGTAAGAGGCTACAGGAATAACTAGAATGACTAGACCATTTAAAATATCCATAATATCCATCCCATTGGTCGTTGAAATATAAGGCATGGCTCATGGTCCATTTTGAATCTGGATCTTGTGACAGCATATGAGCCAGGAAGGGAGCACAGGTTCTAACTAGAGGAAAATAGCAGGCTGAGTGTCAGAAGAACCGAGCAATCTGTATATGTGGCCGAGGCACGTCTCATCTATTTAAGTTTTTCACTCTAAGGGGAATGATATTTGAAGAGTACTAAATAGAGACATGATTTTCCATAAATGTTAGATCCTATATCCTTTGTCACTAACGTTTCAAAACCTGGAACTTTGAGCTATTCAAGATGAAAGAGAATTCTCTCTCACTGGAAACTAAAGGAATCCCTAAACTCTGCTGTTTGCCGAAGACTTCATTCTCAAATCCAGCTCCTAAGGATGAAGTATAAACAATAATCTGGGCATTACTGCCTCATTTAGTTCTACTATAAAATGGGTATAACGTTCCTCAGCAGGAAAACTTTTAATTAATATAAATATTTGGGGCACACTCTGCAAGGAAAGATTAAGTGATTAACTCTGTAGAGGATTTGGCAGGGGTGAGGGGACTTACCTCAATAATGAATAAGGGAACTAATTCTGAGTATCAGATTAAATTTGCTCTTTTACATTCCTGCTTTTTTTCTCTCTCTAAACAGTATTGTGTTTCATACATCATGTGGAAGTCTCCTCCCTGTGTAGATGCTGGATTACACGCCCCCACCCCTGTGTCTCTTAACAAGCTCCTTGGTGCAGCTGGAATTAATGCTTCCTGTCGTTTTAAATAACGTGACATTGAAATACAATTTTTTAATGTGCTGGCATTTAACATGCCACAATATTTCAGTTATTTTACATTCATTTTGGTGCTCTAGTGTTATTACAGCTGCTATGAAATTCTGACAAAGAGGTGCATTTCTTTCTTCTGTTCCACCATAATTGCTTTTTGCCGCATCTCTGAACCGTAACCATGGCGATCTGTAACATTCATCAGAGGACCTCTTGTTATTTCCCTTGTGTGAATGAAAAACAAAGTGGTATAAATACTCAGAGAAATTTTACAAAAGCAGGCTTTTCCTTCCTTTCTTCTTTCCTTCCTTCCTTCCCTCCTTCCTTCCTTCTTCTGTTTATCCTTCCTTCCTTTTTTTTCTTTTCTTTTTTCCTTCTTCCCCCTCCCCCCATTTTCTTTCCTTTATTTTTTTCTTAAATTTTTTTTTTTTTTAATTTCCAAATGTAGAGGGTCTATTGAGGGGAAATTAAGTGGCATGGCTTGAGATTTTTCATTTTTTTTTTAATGAAAACTTCTTTTGTATAAAGAAACCACAGAGAGAAAATGAGAACTTAAGTCAGTCTTTTCTAAATTTGGTTACAAAAAAGTCCTTGTTTGAGCTACTTAATGTGGGATATCATTACCACATTGGAACCATTTTGTTGGTGCTTTGACTTGTTCTTCCCTTTTTGGGGGGTGGTTGAAATTAGCATATCCTGGCTGCACTTTAAATTGCCATCTTTCTGGCAATTTGGGAGGATGCTGAGAGGTCAACCCTATCTATTTGTACTCTTCTCATTTCTTCTGTTCAGGTGTGACTTGACGTTTCAGGTAAAGTTGGTACAGAATTTCCATTAGATCTCCTCTGTGAAAAGGCAGTACAGGTAAACTGGATGGGCTCTGCTATATCCAAATGCCAACACCAGCAATAAACCTGAGTCAGCTTCACCTGAAGCATCAGTTAATTCCCAATGGTGCTGCTATTTCACTGATTTAAGGTAAGGAGGTGTGGACCCTTCTTAATTTTATTGGAATGGTAAGCATAGATATTCCTAGAACTGACTTCAAAAAATTTACCTCACTTTTTTCCATAATTTTTCCAAAATTTCCTTTTGGATACCTAAAACTGTTAAATACTTGGCATTTTCTATTAAGTAGAATATTTACAAGAAGGTATCTAACTCTTGGCATTACCTAAAGCCAATTGAATTAGTTTGGCCAAGTGTTTTATATCCTACTGTTTTACCATTGTGTCTATTGTGATATATTCTTGGTTTCTTGTGGCAAGATATGTCAATAATAGCACATATTTTTGTGGTACAAACATTGCAAAAACAACTTACTATGAATAAGGAGTATTTGTGGAATGGTTTGGACCAAAACTTCAACGTTTGTGAAAGAAAATTATGTTTATGGAAATTTAGTGTAACTCTAGAATTGCCTGCTAAAAGCATTTTGGGTTTGCATTGTGGTCTCATTATGTTCACCTCTCCCCTGAAACTTTCAGCCACCCCAGCAAACTAATTCTGCTGGTCCATAGTGATAAGTTAAAAGCATCAATAGATACTATCAGTAAATTTGATGGCCGTGAGAGTGTGCCTTCTGATGTTCAGCTTCATGGAGTTTAAGTGGCCAAGAGTCCCAGCTGTTGTGCTCTGAAAACCATTGTCCTGTTTGCACCCAGACCACACCTCCCATGAGCTATTCGCAGCCAATGAGTAAGCATATATTAAGTTAATATTCTTCAAACAACTCATCGTTATATACCACTAAATAATTTGCAAAGTATCTCATTTTCTCATATCTTCAACAATAATTTAATAAGTTGGTAGGGAAGACATTGTTATACTTATTTTACAGATAAGGACTCTGGAGCTCTGAAGTTATCTACTTAGCACTAAAGTAGGTAATTCCCAGTCTTCTAGAACCAACTTCTCTTCTAGATAAGCAAAATTTTAGTTATTAATCCATTTATTTATTCAAGAAATAGTTGGTGAATATCCACTAGGTTTGACACTTTATGAAGCAGTGAGAGTAAATCACCAAAGATCTGTGAGCCCAGAAACAGATGCTCAGGTGATTCACTCAACCGAAGAGGGTTGGGCAGTTTGGACTGATTTCATCTGTCCTGTATCTGACAAATCCCCAACCCTAGACGATCCTGTGCATCACCCTCTAGTTAGTTCCATGTGTCTGTGGTAATATGAGCTACCTTGGAGACCAGTCTGTTTTATGATCCCCTGAAATCAGCTGCTAATTGATCCTTCCACCTCACTTATGTTCCTGCCCATCCTCTTCAATATAGTCAGAATGATCTTTCTGAAACCCAAATCACCGCACCACCATCTCCACACCTCCTCACATGGCTTCCTTCAGCAGTTTAAAACACATCACAGAACAGAAAGAAACTCTTAGCAGGATCTATAATCCCTTGTTCGTGTGAACCCCACCTACCTCTCCAGCCTTCTCTCTCATCATTTACTCCTAGCCCTTGGGTTTTAGTTATATTGTTCTTTTTACATTTCCTCAGATGTACCAAGACCTCTCTTGTCAGTTGGTTTTGCATGAGCTATTCCCTCATTCAGCCTGGCATAGTCTTCCTTTCTTTCTCTCTCTCTCTTTCTTCCTCTCTCCCTCCCTCCCTATCCCTCCCTCCCTCCTTCCCTTCCTTCCTTCCTTCCTTCCTTCCTTCTTTCCTTTCTCTCTCTCTCTCTCTTTCTTTCTTTCTTCCCATTTCATTTTGACTGATCCTTCAGATCTCAGTTCAGTAATTTTTTCTCCATTTTCTTACTGCTCTAATCAGGTCAATTCCTCCATCACACACTTTCATATCCCAATGTACATTTACTATATTATATCTCTTAGTTATAAATGTATGTTTATGTGCTGAGTCATTGATTAATGCATACCTCCTTCATGGCTGTTTAGTGAGGCTCTTTAGGTATAAGATATATGTATTCAGACAATACATCTGCTTTGCAAATTGTTGTATTATTAGGGTCTAGCATACATCCTGGTATGTATAATAGTAGTATTCAAAAAATATTTGTTGAGAATGAAGGGTTATACTATATCCTTATAAGGAAATATCATGCATCACTAAAATCAAAGAATTTTTGAAAACATAGAAACATTTTAACACAAATACAAAAACATTTTGATACAAAAACATAAAACTGTGTAGAACGTATGATCACATATTCATAATTATATAACTATTATGCAAAAAAATTTGATAAAATTTATTGTTTCAGATATACCTCTATATTTTCTAGACAGTTAGCTTTATTTACTTGTTTCTCATTATCTTTTACTTTGGAATGTTTCCACAATGAGTGTATAGGACTTTTATTTCCAGGAAAAAAAATCTTTATTTTAGGCCACATGGCTTAGAGCTACCTGAGTTTAGGAGATTTATCATTTTAATAATTGATCACCTCCTCTGTCTTGTATTATGGAGCTTCTGGTAACTGGACTTCTACTCCTGGCCTACATCAGACCCCCAGAGGGGGACCTGGGGCTAGCCTCCTGATCTGTGGGCTTGGAATTCTGTATGTACCTTCATGTGATGATTAGAGTAACTCAGCATTGAAATAGCCTGATCATTTTCAGTCTTCTGTCCTCATTAGAACTATGAGTTCATGCTGCTCCTTGGAGAGCCTTGGGGTCTTTGGGTTATATAGGTACGGTAGGTCAACCATTTCTCAAAACCTTGGGTGACCTTTTAGAATGGCTGTTCTTTGAAAACCAAATGACAAACTCTAATCAATAAACTAATATGTATATAATTTTCCTTGTAGTATCTCAGTACAGTTGTTAGATTATTGGAATTCTCAAGGACAGAATGATGAAAAATAAACATTAAAGAGATATCTGAACTTGTGATGGGATAGTTTTGAAACATTTTCTTGTATAGATTTACCTCTAGAAATTCACTTGATTCTTATTTATGATCATTGAGGAAAAATACAAAACTCTTTGCTACAGGGTGCATTTAGTCAAAACAAACTAAAATGCACATGTTAACTTGATCAGAAAATCAGTAAAGTTAAAATTAATGAATCTTCTTTCCTTTTGAGGAAGTTTGGCCACTATTTTTAATTGTCATCAAAATAAGTATCACATATGTTATTCCATTCTGAATTTTTAATGAGTAGCTCAGAATCTATCAATCTGGTGGATTTATGTTCTGCTTATCCAGGTAAGAGAGAGAGATAGAGAAAACTAAAGTATTTAATTTTTTGTTATTTTTATACAGCTAAGTAGCATTTGACATTCTGTCTTAACTGATTTCTCACTTAAAATTATTTACAGATACATCTTCCCACTAACCTTTATAATGGTAAAATAGAGACCCTGACTACTGACATTTTGTTTTATAAACGAAATGAACAAAGTCAAATTAAAAATTTTTGTGTTCCAATTTTTCCCTTAAGGGTGTCTGTGATATGTAATACATAGAATTTTCTATTAAATAGACAATTTATAGGACATGCTTTAACAAAGTTTCTAAGTTTGAAGACCAAAACAACATTGTCACAATTGGCTCCAGGCTCAGTAAGTACTAACCTGGGTTGAGAGGACCAGCTGACATCACTAGGGTGTGGGGGCCAATGGTTAACATGATGCTCTTATAATAGTCCCTGAGTTGAGGCATCCATTAGCCTTTAGCTCATGATATGGTCCAGTGTTGGAACTTGCCTTCTTTTATCAGCCCTAACTCCCAGTCCTTATGAATCAAGGATGGAAAGTCAGTGGCTTTAGAGTAGGAACCTAATTTCCTTGGACTCAGCCTCTTCACAAATATATACATATAGTTTTTTGTTGGGGCTCTGACACTAGTCAAAAAGCCGGAGTCTAAGGGTCTGAGATCTGCAACGTAAAATGTAATTTGGGTTCCTCCCCTTTTTGTGATGCACCAGATTTAGGAATAACTCCTTTGGGATAGAGACCATTCTCTTCCTCCATGACCATGGTAGACACTGCTAAAAAAAAATCAAAGCACTTTTTTTCATCCAGATAGTCTCCAATGCCACTTCTCAAACTATCTCAAATATGTCTCAAGTAGCAATGGATTGTATTCAGGACAATTTGGCATTCTCACTTTAGGGAACAGAAGATATCATCTCAAAAGTATTAACTTCCTTTTGATTTCATATCCTAAGGGAAGGTGGTTAGATCTCTTCCTCACATTTTAAAATTCTCAGGGTCTCAATTTTTTTCCTCAATAAAACGAACTCTCTAGACAAAGGGTGACAAATGCATTCCATCTAAGTTGCAAATTCTGAGCAGCTATTAGTGGCTATTGGAGTCTTGAGAGTAATAAGGTCATGTCTGGGTTCAGGGAAAAGAGTTTTCTTGGTCAAGGATGAAAGATGCTATAAATTTCCCACACTTCTTCTTGTTCTTTTCCCAAACAACCTCCCTTTGGATGATGTTGACAACAGCATGCTTGTTCCCTGGGCTTATGGCTCATTTACTGACTCCTTAATCCTCAGAAACAACAGATGCAGCCTGTGAAACTTCTGCCATCTTAAAGAACACAATCTCACTGGCCCAGGTAACTTTGAAACCCATACAGGACACCTAGTGTTTCATTTTAATTTAATTTCCCCTTTTGTGGTTTCTGGCAGCACAAAACAGAAGATCAGGGGCATAGAGTGAGGCATAAGCCATTGAAAGCTGCCCTGGCTTTTCCCTTCACAGTACACTGGGAGACACCATGTGGTGTGAGGCATTCATTTGCAGATATAGAGACTGTAAAATTGTGTTCTAAAATTAAAAATTTTTAATTAGAAGGCAACATCTGTGAACCTTTTCCTGGAAGCCACTGTTTTTTTTCTGATAAATTATCCCAGCTCCGTGGCCCCTTATCCCCCTCCTACCATGTCAGAGATTAGAAAACCAGCCTTTCCTCCCCTTGTAATACTCCTGTAACAGTCAGATGGAGATTTCTCTGCTTAATATTTAACAAGCAACTGATACTAATTTCAAGAAATTGAAAAATATTTAATTTAGAGCCACTTCTTTCTTTATAGATTCTCTTGGCTTCCCTGTTTTCTATTCAATCCCTTATTTCTGAAAACTGCGTGAATTGAAGCTGGATATGGGCTGCTGAGGAGTGCATCAGCTTCTAAATCTCTACCTGCGACCATCCTCTGGTGTTTGAAACAATATAATCCACCCCAGCAGCCAATTTGGGAAGCCACGGGTAGAGAATTTTTTATTTCCAGTGGGAGATATTTTATCAGGTGCAAATAATAATAATCCTGCCTAGCAACGATGGTCTTACATTCTCTTTTTCTGAGCTGAATTGGGCAGAACTTGAACAGGGCAAGCTGTGAGGCAGCACCACAGCCAGTAGTGCCTTAGGGCTAGTAGTATCTATGGATGGTGAGATTCTGTGCAATCAGGGTTCACAGCCAGGAGGTTAGTTGAAGATGGATGACTAATAAATGCAGGTGGGATATTAGGGTCTATGACACAGTGGTGTGTTGAAGCAGAAAGAAGCAGATGAGGTGCTGGATATGAAGACCAGCTCAGTCTGAGCCTTTGAAATGAACACAGAGAAATAAAAAGAGGTGGTCAGACACTGAGCTTCTAGTTTTGAAGGCCAAGAATCAAGGTTGACATACATATAGAGGTGGATGTCCCAGGACCAGAAAAGAAGAAATATATGGAGCAAGGAGTAGAGAGGATAGGTTAGACAGGCTGGGCCACAGGATTTCAGCTATTAAGTAGATATTATGGGTTGAATTGTGTCTCCCCCAAAGAAATTGAAGTCCTAACACTCAGTACCTGTGGATGTGACCTTATTTGAAAAATAGGGTTTTTGCAGATAATCAAATTAATATGAGGTCATTAGGGTGAGCTGTAATCCAAGATGACTGTGTCCTTATAAAATGGAGAAGTTTGGACATGTAGATAGACACAGGGAGAATGCCATGTGAAAATAAAGGCCAAGATTGGGGGATGCATCTACAAGCCAGGGTACACCAAAAATTTCCAGAAAATCCCCAGAAGCAAGGAAAGAAGCATAGAATAAATTTTTTTTAGAGACCTCAAAAGGAGCCAAGCACACTGACACCTTGATCTCAGACTTCTAGCCCCAGAATTCTGAGACCATAAATTTTGTTGTTGGAGCCATCCAGTCTGTGGGACTTCGTTACAGCAACCCTATCAAACTAATACAGTGGTATCACACCCACTGGGCAAATATGGCTACTTTCCAAATACCCAGTCTCCATTGTTCCTTAGTGAAACAATCTCAACTTTTAACTGGTTACATTGTTACCTGAAATATTGCCTATATTTCCCGGCCTTCTTTGCAGTTGGCTGGGCCAGTAAAAGGTACTGTGAAAAGTTGTGGAGAACTTTAAAAGGCTTCTAAAAAAGAGGGAACAGTGAGGGCTTTTTTCCCCCTTCCTTTTAAAAAATTTCAGCTTTATTGAGGTATAATTGGCAATTTCTTTCTTCTTTTTCTCATTTTTAGACTACTCTGCTTCCTAATTCTTTTGGAATTCAATTCACTTATGAGGATTGGAGTTCCAGGAGCCACAGAAGCCAGTGCTATAATAGTAGGACAGAACAGTGGAAGGACCTGGGTTCTCTGCTGCTCATGAAGCTACCGTATCAACACTGACCTGCCTCTCTCCATTCTTCTTTGCTATGAGAGAAGAACAAAGCTCTATCTAATTTAAGATGGTTGATTGAAGCTTATTGTGATAAGCCATGTAACCCATCTCTAACCAACACACAACATTTGTACATATGAGAAGACTTGGATTCAGGGACGTGATATGACTCATCCATGACCATACAGCCCCAGTGCTTGTGTTGGAGGGTGGATATTTTTAAAAATTTATGTTATTCAAGTATAGTTATTTACAATGTGTTAATTTCTACTATAAAGCAAAGTGATTCAGTTATGCACATATATATACATTCTTTTTCATATTATTTTCCATTACGGTTTATCACAGGATATTGAATATAATTCCCTGTGCTATACATTAGGACCTTATTGTTTACCCATCCTATATATAATAGTTTGCATCTACTAATCCCAAACTCTCAATCCACCCCTCCCCTACCTCTCTTCTCCCTTGGCAATCACAAGTCTGTCCTCTATGTCTGTGAGTCTGTTTCTGTTTCGTAGAATGAGAAGGAACTTTGAGACCAAAAACGAAGCAGGCAGCTCCATGAAATGCCATTATGAAGTTGATTGTGGGTAACTTACGATCAGGCAGATAATGATTCAGAAGCATTTGCAACAGCACTCTACATACAGTACTGCAAGGGGTACAGGGGGTGTAAAAGGGGCCAAAGATAAAAATAAAATCTGACTACTAGGGAGAAACATGTCTGCACCCATGAGAACCAAGGTATTTTCCTACCTCTGGGGTTCCCATGACCATTAATCACCTGAATCAGCAAAATGCATTCTTCCAGCATTTATTGTTTCTAGATTTTTTGATAATGGCCATTCTGACCAGTGTGAGGTGATACTACATTGTAGTTTTGATTTGCATTTCTCTAATAATTACTGATGTTTTCATGTGCCTCTTGGCCATCTGTATGTCTTCCTTGGTGAAATGTCTATTTAGGTCTTTGTCCATTTTTTAACTGGATTGTTTTTTTGATATTGAGCTCCATGAGCTGTTTGTATATTTCAGAGATTAATCTTTTGTCTGTTGTTTCATTTGCAAATATTTTCTCCCATTCTGAGGGCTGTCTTTTTGTCTTGTTTATGGTTTCCTCTGCTGTGCAAAAGCTTTTACGTTTAATTAAGTCCCATTTGTTTAGTTTTGTTTTTATTTCTGTTACTCTTGGAGGTGGGTCAAAAAAGATCTTGTTGTGGTTTATGTCAAAGAGTGTTTTTCCTATGTTTTCCTCTAAGAGTTTTATAGTGTCTGGTCTTACATTTAAGTCTTTAATTCATTTGGAGTTTATTTTTGTGTATGGTGTTAGGTAGTATTCTAATTTCATTCTTTTACATGTAGCTGTCCAGTTTTCCCAGCACCACTTATTGAAGAGGCTGTCTTTTCTCCCTTGTATGTTCTTGCCTCTTTTGTTGTAAATTAGTTGTCTACGTGTGCATGGGTTTATCTCTGGGTATTCTATCCTATATCATTTATCTATATTTCTGTTTTTGTGCCAGTACCATACTGTCCTGATTACTGTAGATTTGTGGTATAATTTGAAGTCAGGGAGCCTGATTCCTCCAACTCTGTCAGGGCAGGAATAAAGATGTTGACACAGAGAATGGACTTGAGGACACGGGGTGGGAGGGGAAAGCTGAGGCGAAGTGAGAGTAGCATCGACATATATACACTACCAAATGTAAAATAGTTAGCTAGTGGGAAGCAGCCGCATAGCACAGGGAGATCAGCTCAGTGCTTTACGATGACCTAGAGGGGTGGGATAGGGAGGATGGGAGGGAGGCTCAAGAGGGAGGGGATATGGGGACATATGTATGCATATGTCGGATTTGCTTTGTTGTACAACAGAAACTAGCACAGTAAAGCAGTTATACTCCAATAAATATATTAAAAAAAAAAAGGCATTCTTCCAGTTTTCATGTCAGATGAAGGCAAGGGTAAAAGTTGTTAGGGAACCTCTCTGGCTTGGGCATGTTCCTTGTGAGCAGGCTAAAGCTCAGTCATACAGAAAGAGCAGGGGGGTAGGACTGCAGGTCTAGGATCGAGCTCACAATATGTAGTCCGTGTGATTCAGCCACACAGCTTGGCTGAAACCTGAATTAAAGTTCAGTTTGTATGTTTTCTTCCATACTTCAGTTTTTATCAAAGTGAAGTCCTTGTGCCCCTGTTCAGAATTATTGAGAATGCTGGTTAAAGGCACCAGTAGGAAGGTAGGAAAAGCACCTGTGCTCTGCCCTTCTGAATTTCGGTCTCTGGAATTGGACCTTGGCAACCTACATTTTAATCAGCAACTAGGTTGATTCCCAAGCAGATGAAAGATTGAGAACCTCCCCCAGGTCAAGCACCTCATACTCAGGTACTGTATCTAGGATGCAGATTCGAGGACCGAGAAACAATGGTAACCTCTTCCTCAATCATCTTATAATTCACCAGCTAAAGGATGCCATTGAAGTGAGCTCTTCAGTAGTTGGTGAACAGAAAGCAGAGCCTCCTGCATTTTTTGGGGAATGCAGGATGGATCAGAGAAAAATAGTGGTTAAAGCAAAACGACTGGGCATTCTTCCACCCTTAACAGCCATCAGGGTCTGCGGTGGATGTGAGTCATCCTTGCTCCCTATTTCTGCTCTTACGTGATTGTTCTCCTTACTTTTCCCCTAAATCTCTAATCCTTTGAGGCTCCATCTGCTTGCCTATACATCCCTCTTTCTTTCCCATGTCAAACATTTACTATCCTCCTTGTCACTCCTCCTTAATCACTGAAAACGTGGGCAACTGGTTTACAGTCTCCCTTTCCATCTCAACTCTTTCCCATTAACCAATGACAGTCTGGCTTCTCATCTTTTCCAATGTTGTTCTCATCTCCCCACCTCAGCCACTCACTTCTATTCTCACACCCTGAACAGAATTGGCAGAAACTGTACCATTTCTGAAATCACCAACAGAAACAATTAATTTTCCCAAGGTAACCCTGTAACCTCCAAGTGCCCCTGCTCAAGTACCTCTGCCACAATATTTTATCACACCTGGAGTTCCAATCTTGACCCCTCCCCATTCTCTCTATCAATCAGTTTCTCTTTTATCCAATTTGTGTTCATCAGCTTAGAGCATCTGCTCCATTGAGGCAGACATTCTTTTGCAATTATGCTTATCTCCCTTGCCTCTCTGTCCATTCAGCAAGAGCAAAATCCCAACCCAGGTAAACCCAATCACTTGCATTCTCCTTCTCATATCCATCCTAAAAATTAAGCTCAACTAGGGAAAAAATTACACAATTAGGCAGATTATGATCATTATGAATTCATAATCTTTGAATCACCTGCCTCAGCTGGGCTCTCATTAATGTCTAGCAAACATTCTATTTCTCTCATCAGCTTGCACTTCACCATCCTATCAAAGGAAGATTTTTCCAAGTGCTGGCTCCCAGGGATTGCACTACCTTATTATTTTCTTTCTGCCCAATATCTGAATCATCTTCCCATCATCAGCAGATAAGTTTGCTTGATGCTCGCTCCTCAACAAAAACAGGCAGGAAAGCTAGACAGAACCTTTCCTTGAAATTCACATCACTCCAGCTACCACCGTTTCACTTTACTCACCTTCACAGCCACATTTCTCAAGAGTTTTATGGATGCTACCCACACACCAACACCTTCCAATTATTTTGTCATCTGCCGAAGTCCGCTTCTACCCCTGCCACTGCACCAAAACTGCTCTTACTAAAGTCACTGATGCTCTTCCCATTCTTAGATCCCATCATAGGAAAAGATAATGGTCCTTATTTTAAGTTGGCTGTGGGCTGTCATGGCGCTGTTTCATGTCTTATTCCAGGGTGCAGGCTATTAGTGGCCCCTATCTGGATTATACCCTGGGACGTATTATTCGCATGATAGTGAGAAAAGTGCAAGAGCCAAGTGAGTAAAGGTTCTTATGTCTTCTACTGGGAGATGGCATAGGATAAGTCTGTTCACTTCCCACTGGCCACGTTAAGTCACATGTATGGCTGGGCCTGACATCAGTGGAGTGGGACTGTACCTGTTGCAAGATTGGGGGCAGGTAATGAATTGCTAGGCAATAGCAACAGGCAAGAATACATAATTCTTTTACAGGGAATGGGGAGGCAAATATGTGGGTACAGTATTACAATCTGCTACAATGCTTTGAACCCCTTGATTCTTTCTTGTTCTCTTATTCTATCACATATGTTGCTGTCACTCAGCTCTGTATTTTCTTGACCCTCATACCAAGGGAGTAATCTGCTAATTCATACCCACTTGACTGTCTGCCATTTTCATCTTTCAGGTTAACTTCCTCTATGCTTATTTTTCTTTTATTCTAGTTCTATTGTGTGTGTGTGTGTGTGTGTGTGTGCGTGCATGTGTGTGTGTGTGTGTGTGTGTGTGTGTGCTTTGATGAGTAAAGGGGAAGAGAAAAAAATTGTGGATTGAGTCCACTACGTGGCTATAACTTTGTGGGGTCCTTACAGCTATAGTCTTCCTTCAGTGTCCTATTGACATCATGGTGCCTATGTTATTTGTGTCTCTTAAAGCAACTTCCATGTTTCTTTTTCTCTGTGTCTCTCCCGCTGTGAATGTCTTCATTTTGGTGGATAAACAGGTCTTTGGTACATGAAGATGTTTCAAGCCATGTGATTTGAGTTCTATCAATTGTTTTCCTTGCTATCTCCAAATATTAATTCATATCCCCCCTCTTATTCTCCTTCATCCTTCACAGCACAAGAAGAAGTGTCCCTCTCTCTGGAAACATCCAATTCTTCTCCCTTTGTGTTCACTGGTGACAATATTATAACCTTATTGTATTCCATTTAGTGCTATTTACTGAGAATACATTAATGACTGGTATATGGAAAATACAAATAAATAATGTGGCTTTATTTTCCCAAAGACAAGTAGGGTTACATATATGTCAAATAGACCATAATAGATAGGGATTTATTCCTCCATTAGCTTTTTAGGTTTGCTTATCGTTCAGAGTAATTTAAACTGAAATGGAAGACAAATCCTTATTTGATTGTTAGGCAATTCAGTGCTATTTGTTTTGTGTGAGTTGGTGTGGGATCTAAGTGTACTGTTGTTAAAAGGCTATTTAATGTCACATAGAGGGCCGATTAATTTTTTCAATAAATTGCCAACATGTCCAGTCAATTGAATACATTTAATTGGGAGAGTCCATTCTTCTAAAGTCTGTCTCTATACTTTGTGGTAATGGTGCTATAGTTTACATGCTCTTAGACATACTAAGACAAAGCCTTTTGTTATTAAAGTCTGGAGATAAATCTCAAAGAAAATGTGTGGTTCTGTTCAAAGAGGGTCAAAAGGATGATATGAGTTTTGTAGCACAACTTACAGTCAATAGAGCGTGGTGAGGATTGTTTATTAATTTTTCTGGATGATTTGCTTTGCATTGATAATGAAAAGTATGATCATTGATGTTGAATTTTAACATATTGTTGGTGAGGAAGCATATCTATTTAGGCTTAAAATAAGACCTTATCTTGGGTATCATTTTCTTACTTGGTCTGAAAGACTAGAACTCACAAATTTGTTCTTGTTTTCTTTCCTACAACTTGTCGTATAATGGTAAGTAATTAATGTTTATTCCTAGGATAGATGAATTGTCTGTTGAGAACAGAGAGAATAGGGAAGAAAGGGACAAGATTACCATGATTTTCAAATAAAATCATAAATTTACAAGTGACTCATTTTCTTTCACATATTAATTGTTGACAAACAATGTAAGGTAGCATACAAATAAAGTCCATACAATCAAAAGTTTTATATGGGGCTTCCCTGGTGGCGCAGTGGTTGAGAGTCTGCCTGCCGATGCAGGGGATGCGGGTTCGTGCCCTGGTCCGGGAGGATCCCACATGCCGCAGAGCGGCTGGACCCATGAGCCATGGCCACTGAGCCTGCGTGTCTGGAGCCTATGCTCCACAGCGGGAGGGGCCACAACAGTGAGAGGCCCGCGTACCGCAAAAAAAAAAAAAAAAAAGTACTCAGTGTCTAGGGAATAAAAAATTAACACAGAACAATCCAACAGTAAGACATATACTACTAAACTTACTGCATTTAAAGAATAAAGAAATATCCTTTGGAAATCCAGGTAAAAGTATCTAATCCCTAAAAAGTAAAAAAAGTCAGACTGGCCTAAGCGTTCTTATTCTCTTTCCGTGCCTGTCTCTCTCCCCACCATCCATCATATAACAATATAATGTATATATAAGAGATTTTATCATGAATATATATACATATAAAACAAAAGATTAGAGTAGTGGTTACAATATCATCAAGGAAAAAGGAGCAGATGACTCCAGAATTTTATATCCAACCAAAGTCCTATTACTGTATAAATGCAACAGAAAAACACTTTCAAACATGCAAGAATTCAAGAAATAGAGTTACCATGAGCCCGTCTTACAAAATAAAAAAATTCTAGGGTTTCAAGTAGAAAAGATAAACAGAATTTCCAGGAAAAAAATTTCAAAGAAAATAATGGAGAACTACCTACACTAGACACCACCCTTATTATTTTAAAAAATCATAATAATTAAGACATGTGAAGAAGAGAAAGTTTGGTGATAGCTGGAATGCATATAGGAATTTTATATAATGAAGGCTATATTAGTGAACAAAATACGACTGACCTAATAGAGGGTGAATGCTAATCTTGATCAAAAGGAAAAAGTTGGAGCCGTATCTCACAATTTATACCAAAATAGATTCTAGATATATAAGATTTTTAAAAGTAAATATTGAAACCATAAAATGCTCAAAACAATACAGGAGGGACTTTCCTGGTGGTGCAGTGGTTAAGAATCCGCCTGCCAATGCAGGGGACACGGGTTCGATCCCTGGTCCAGGAAGATCCCACATGCCACGGAGCAACTAAGCCCATGAGCCACAACTACTGAGCCCACATGCTGCAACTACTGAAGCCCATGAGCCTAGAGCCCATGCTCCGCAACAAGAGACGCCACTGCAATGAGAAGCCCATGCACTGCAATGAAGAGTAGCCCCAGTCGCCGCAACTAGAGAAAGACCCAGTGCAGCCAAAAATAAATAAATATTAAATAAATAAAATAGGAAAATTAATTTTTATGAAACAGGGAAGGTTTTTCTAAGAATGACAAAATCCCAGATGTCAGAAAAAGTCTAAATACAATTAGATAAAAGTCAAAAATTGCTACAGGATAAAAAATAATAAAAGGCCATCAAATTAAAATACCAACAACAAAATTGGAAAATAAATATTTGCAATTCATGTAACAGACCAAAATCTACTTTCACTAACATATTAAATTCTCTGGGTAATCAACAGTGAAAGACCAAGAACTTAAGGATAAAAGAGCAAGAATTAGACAACTAACAGAAAATGAAGTGCCCAAGACTATTAGACCTATGAAGAGTTGCTCAAACAATAACTCTTACCATAAGAGAAATAAAAATTAAAACTATGGGAAAAATTTTATTATGTATAAGATTGGCAAAGATCAAAAACTTTGAGGTTGAAGAAATTCAAGGAAAATACACACTCTTGTGTTTTGCTAATGGGAATAAAAATTGGCATACTTCTGGTATTTCCCTGGTGGTCCAGTGGCTAAGGCTCCATGCTCCCAATGCAGGGGGCCCGGGTTCGATCCCTGGTCAGGGAACTAGATGTCACATGCTGCAACTAAGAGTTTGCATGCCACAACTAAAATTCCCACATGCCTCAACTACAGATCCCGCATGCTGCAACAAAGATCCCGCACGTGGCAACGAAGAACCAGTGTGCTGCAACTAAGACCCGGTGCAGCCAAATAAAAAAATAAATATTAAAAAGAAAATGGTACACTTCTAAGAGGGAAACTGAGCAAAATCTGTTCAATTTTAAATTTCGGTGTACTCCTTGATCTGGAAATTTGACTTCTAGGAATTTACGCTACTGAGAAAAGCAAAAAGGAATTTACATGGGTACAAAGATATTTATGGAAGCACTGGTTTAATAGTACAAGTTTGTAAAAATACAAGAGGGCTATAAATAGAGTACTATAAATAAATTATGGCATATTCATACTAGACAAGAATACTAGACAAGAAAAGAAAAAAAAGAAAAGAATAAGGCAATTCTATATAAAGCTATTTGGAAGGAGCTTCAAGAGATATACTTAAATGAAAGAGGAGAGATGTTGGAAAATGTGTAAAGTATATTGTCATTTGTTTTTTTGTTTTTGCTTTTGTTTTTCCTTTCAAGGACCATTCATAATGGGTGTATATTCAGAGATATCTGTAAAGTTTAAATAAGAAACCAGTAACAGCCTCTGGTGAGGAGAATGAAGGAACCAAGAAAGGTTATGAGAACAACTTAGGTTTCCTTGATTTGACCTTGTAGTTCTAAAATAATTATTGAGGAAACACACAGAGATGCATTTAGATTCATTTCTAATTCATCTACAAGATTTTGATAATAATTCTTCCTTTTTATTAATGATTTCAAACAGAAGCTTTTAACTTCTACTCTGGTGTCAAATCACACTGGGTTTGCACATAGGTTTGCCACACTTGGTTAGGCTCCTGCTGCTTCCCTGACATTTGAAGATGTTTATTCCATTGGTGTTTCTCTCTTTTGGGCAAGAAAGAACTGACCTTGGTAGGGGGACACAAAGGAGTGGGGTTCAGTGTTGCAGGTTTTGCCCCTCTCTCAGAGACTGCAACTTTCCTGATTCCCCAGATGGACAAACTTCTCCTTGGCTGGCTCCACCCCTACCCTTTCCCATTTCCTTTGGAACCTTCTCAACCTCAAGACTGAGAACTTATGAATGTAGTGTTTACATCTGTTGGCTCTGCATCTGTTAGTGTGGAAGTGCCAATCATCTTTTCCCTTTTGCAAAGTGCATTTCTTAGCTGTCTGATTCATTTCAACCATCCCCACCACCATCATCTCCTTAGAAAACAATTTGGCTGTGGGAGTTAAGTGGTCAACACTCAGCTCAGCATTTGCCGTGTTGTGTCTTCCTGATAGTGGAGCCTGATTTCTGGAAGTTGCTGTTGGAATATTTGGAATTCAAAGGGATGTTCCAGGAAGTCCCCAGTAAATTACTCCTTGATCTGTTGCAGGCCAATCCAGGGTGGCTGATACTTGAGGAGAATACGTATATCCTAGTTTACCCAGGAAGATCCTGATGTATCCATGTTATCTTGGCATAATTAATAGCTCTCCTTTGCACTCTGAGAGTGTTCCAGTTCGGACAATAAGCTATGTGGTCACTCTATCCCTCCTGATGGGTGATTGTCTAAAGCAGAGACCTTCAAGCAGTTGATACTGGGAGTGGAAGTAAGAGATCCATAGAGATGCCAATAAGCAAATGCTCTTAGACAGCCTGAGAGTTCACACAGGTGCTATGAGACTCCCTGTGATAGAACATAAGGACAGTTGGTAGAGATTCTGCTGTGATACCTAAATCTAACTTCTGAGATAAGACTTATGTTATGTGTGTGGCTGTGGTTTGACACAGAGCAACAAAATGAGGCTTGTCAAATCCAAGTAGAGAGGCAGGGGAATTGCAAGGCTGTGGGCTGGTCTGAGGTCAAAGTTTCCTGGAGTTAATGAGGACCTGAGGGGACCTCGACAAAGGATGGGCTTATCAAAATAATTCACAAAGCTAGTTTATATCAGGGCTACTGGGACGCTGGGGTGGGGCTCTCCCTCATTACTGAACCCCATATCTTTTGCCGAAGTGTCACTTCTTAGACACCTTTGACTATAGATGAACCAATTTGATAATAGATTTTTTTTTTTTTGGTGGGGTTGGGGAGTTAGGGAACAACAAATGGATAAAAACAAAATGGAGAAGAACAAAAACGGCAGGTGTGCTCATCAGTGATAAGATGAATTCCGCTTTCAGACATGTATTGTAAAAATATATGTCTCAGGGCTTCCCTGGTGGCACAGTGGTTTAGAATCTGCCAGCTAATGCAGGGGACACGGTTTCGAGCGCTGGTCTGGGAGGATCCCACATGCCGCGGAGCAACTAGGCCCGTGAGCTGCAACTACTGAGCCTGCGCATCTGGAGACTGTGTTCCGCAACAAGAGAGGCCGCGATAGTGAGAGGCCCGTGCACCGCGATAAAGAGTGGCCCCCGCTTGCCACAACTAGAGAAAGCCCTCGCACAGAAATGAAGACGCAACACAGCAAAAATAAATAAATAAATTAATAAACTCCTATCCCCAACATCTTCTAATATATATATATATATATATATATATATCTCAGATTTACAGAAGTCTGGTTTAGGACTGAGGAGGTCATATGGCTCCAAAACCTCAGGCAGCCCCTTTGGAGGAGGACTCTGGGATGAGGCTCATGGTTTGTGAACGGGGTGGGGAGATCTGAGGGCTCAGTTACAAGGTCTGGCTCCCAGGACCCAACTGTACTGGCTGGTGTCTATTAATGTACAGTTATTACAATCATCATGTCAATGAGGCATTAGTGGGTCTGCTGGGGCAGACCCAGCAAAGGTGACCCAGATGGTGGTCACCCAGGACATCTGTCACATTCAGCATGACCCTCAGAATCAGGCTGAAGCTCAAGAGGTGGACCCTGTCCTTCAAGGGTAAGGATGATCTTGGAAAAGGTGAGAACCTCCCTGTCCTCTTTTCTTGTGAACTTTGGCAAAGAAGGGGCTGGATTGACATTGATATTTTGGGCTGAATAACAATGTGATATCACATTAAGTTGCAAGAAGTCATGGAAAGACCTGGGATATGCTGGGAATGACCTTTTTAGATTGTTCCATGTAGTTTAATGAAGAGCATACTTTTGGACCAGAACAGAACATGGCCTGCCTCTCAAGAGTTACTTTTCTACAGGGTCAAAAAAAGAAGACAGGGTTTCCCTGGTGGCGCAGTGGTTGAGAGTCTGCCTGCCGATGCAGGGGACACGGGTTCGTGCCCCGGTCCAGGAGGATCCCACATGCCACGGAGCAGCTGGGCCCGTGATCCATGGCTGCTGAGCCTGCACGTCCAGAGCCTGTGCTCTGCAACGGGAGAGGCCACAACAGCGAGAGGCCCGTGTACCGCAAAAAAAAAAAAAAAGAAGAAGACAGAGAGAAAGAAGAAAAAGGAGAAAGAAGAGGAGGAGGGAGAGCAAGAATGGAGGGGGGGAGGGAGGAAGAAAGAAAGAAAATGATATTGAATTATATAAAAAATTCAGGATCACAATACAACTTTACAATAAAGTTAATTCAATGCACATGGTATCAGACATATCTATAAAGAGATTTATTGTATCAGACAGATCTATAAAGAGATTTATTGCATGGATTTAGTTTGTGCTATTAGTGGAGCTGACTAGGCTAGTTTGAAATCTGAATGGCAGGGAGTCAGCAAGACTAGGAAGGAAACTCTCTCCCAGAAGCTACCTCCACAGTCCACAGGCTGACTTTCTTCTTCCCCAGGGACAAAGTTCTGTTCTTAAGGCCTTTTAACTGATAGGATCAGTTCTACCTACATTATCCAGGATAAACACCTTTATATAAAGTCAATTGATTATAGATACTAATCATGTCTGCAAAATACCTTCACAGCAACATCTAGATAAGAGTTTCATTGCATAACTGGGATTACTGCCTAGTCAAACTGACACATAAAACTATCACATGTATCTAGTGATCTCTAAAATGACATCCATTATATTTAAAAATGAGAAATAAGTGCTTCTCAGATATGAACTGATCTGTTATTCTTGTGCAGAGTCAAACCAAACTTTTACAATGTTAATACATTGTGTTGAATGCAGAAGAAGAGTGTTGGACATTTTCCTAAGCCAACATAATCCCCAGTGGTTTCCCACTGTCTCCAAAAAAGTCTAACCTGGTCCCAAGTTTCCATTCCTAATCCCCCTTTCTTTACTCCATGACTCCTCATTTCAGCTGCACAGAGCTTTTGGTTTTGAGGGTGTCATGTTCTTCCATGGCATGTCCAGTACATATTTTTGTACCAGCCTAGAACGGAGGAGAAATACCAAATAAATGAGTGAGAGAGTGAGAGAGCCGGAGTGGATGAACAGAAGCACAGCCATGCAAGGTACTCTGGCCAGTGGCTCATACACCACTGCGAAGCGCATATGAACCCTGAAGTCCTCGGGTACAATCATGCTGTGTCTCCTAGTCATCTACTCCAAATCAGGACCCCAGATCCTCATGGTCTATGCATGCCCCACACCCTCATAACTCCTGCTTGGGACCCAAGTGCTCCATGCAGTCCATGGACAAGGTCAGTATTAGGGCTCCTGGCTGCAGAAGAGGTTCAGCATCCCAAACTCTGGTTGGTTAAGTAGAGAATGGGAGGCAATGGCAGCCATTAGAGAAACTCCTCTTCTGGGGAAGGTAGGGGAGAGTTCAGTCAATTTTACCACAAGCTTGTAGCTGAGCCCAGAATGTGCTGGGACATCCTCTATCTGAGCTCTATGCCTTCAAGCTGTAGGGAGACCTGCCCCAAGCTTCCTCTTTGGGGGTCAGAGAGTAATTTATGGCAGGAGAGACAGTGCCTCCTCTCTTCTGTAAGATGCCAAGTAAGGCTAAATATTTTTACTCTTGGGGCTAGAGTTTGGACACCATGAGTTAATATGTTTGAAATTGCATTAACTAGGATTCAGAATTAAGCAATCTTAATTAGAGGTTAATTATTCAAGTGATTATTTGGCATTAAATATCAGTTTTATTGGATGTCTGATACAAGAGAAGGGTCTTGAGTGGGGACAAATCTTTTGGCCTTGGCCAAAGATAAAATATTTCCAACTGAACTCAGGTTGAGACCCACCTAACTGACTCTTACGCTGGTGGTTATTAGAAATTCTCCCGGGGCAGCATTTCTGATAGATCGAGGCCATCCTCAGCTTAGATAAAATCGTCACAGACAACGAAATGAGAACACCTTACAATCCTGGTTACTGGGCAGATTTTTGGCAGGAACCCAATGTGACCTAATGTGGACAAGGTCAAATGTTTGTTTCTTATGCATTACGATTAGCGTGTGGCTCCAATAAATCACCCTCCAGTGGTAGAAAAATATAAGTGTGCTGGGCACTGAATTCAAAGGTAGGAATCTCCTAGTGATCTTTTCATCCCTGGTGAACAGCACAGTAACTGTTTTACTGAAGAGTACATTGAGTCAAGTTTCAAGAGTTCAAAGCCCAAGTCAGCCATGTGCTGTCTGCATGACTAACTCTCCATGCTTCAGCTTCTTTATTCAAAAAAAGGGCCTGATAATGGTAGCTCCCTTCTGGGATGTTGTAAAGAATACGTGAGTAAGAATTGCCACATTTTATGTTTGTAAAATGAACTCAATCTCAATCGAAATGCCCCCACACCTAGATGTGAGATATCTGAATGTATACCAGTTTTGGGGTGTCTCCTTTTTCTAGGATGGCACAAAACATGCAAGGGTGGGGGACTGGTTAAGCCATGCCTGCTAACAGGGAAAGGACCTCTTGATTAGTGGCTGATATGATAACGACTGAGATGTGTCTGGTCCTATAGGCCATTTTCAGGTCTGGTGCTCCATCCTGCAAAGCCAATTTAGAGTTTATTCCCCAGCCCTAACATTTCAGGTCACCCCACCTGAAATCCTTCCACTGGTCCAGCCTCCAGAGCTAGATTTGAGCCCTCTCAGTCAGAAGACAGCAAGGGGAGTAACTGAAGGAACTGTTTTTGATGAAAATTTTCAGAAGATTTCAGACAAGAACCATCACTTGAAGCTGGTAGAATTGTTTAGGGGAGATTTGGGGGGCAGAAGCTGGGCTACTCTGAGTCAAAATAGCTGGTGGACAGTCAGAGAGAAGCTGTTCTCCCATCTCTGCTCAGAATGTTACCGACCAGGATTCTTGGCCTCCTCAATCAATAGAAATTGATAAGAGGACAAAAAAGAAATTCAGGCAAGACTTTCTTGGGGTCCCTGCTGTAGCAGGGGGGAGTGAGAATAAGTAACAAGTTCCCTTGCTCACTCACTCTCCAAGGGGGAGCGAGCTGGTTCCTTATATGGGGTGAGGGTAGGGGTGTGTCCAGGGGTTGGGCCGGAGGTGTGGCTTAAAAGGTTTGCCATCCTTTGGTGGTGCTGTGTGCAGGGGGCATGCTCAGTAACTGCTTTTGCTCCTGACACCCTGTTTTTGTTCCCGGCTCTTCAGAAGTGGCAGTTGGTCTGTTTGGTCTCTTTGTATCTTGCTGTCCATAATTTGGCCCAACTGTGCATGCATGCAGTTATTTTTAGTCCCTTATAGTTTCTTTGTATCTTGTTGCTTGAGGAGACTTTTGTCCAGGTGCAAGCACTGCAGCAAAGTGTCCCAGGTCCCGGGTCACAGCTTGTCTCAAGAACACAGTGATGTTTGGCAACCAAGGCCTAGAAGCTTCCAGAGCATCTGGCATCCTGCTTCTAGGTCCCAGGATGAGTAGCAATAATCAGACCGAGGCCTCGTGGACAGCTGGGAGAGGAACGGGGAGCAGGCCCACTGTGGTGTGGAGACTGCAGAACACAGAATGGTTTGAACCAGAAATAACTGGAGGACACTTGGAGGGATATTAATTTTCAACAGTCAGGACTGCAGGGTCTCAAATGCCATAATTAGGTCATTAAAAGTAAATGCAATAGAATTTTATATTGAACCAAATGCTTCCTCAAAAGGGACCATGGAATAAGAATACTTTCAGATATTAAGAGGAGGATATAAAACTTCATTTTGTGCACAGACAGGTATGGGCTGGGTATTAGATACACCTTCACATTTACAAATGAGTCTGGATTTCAGGTTGATAAAATGGTACAGTCTCAATCCTGGGTGCCAGTTACTCCTTATTCTAAAGCTTGGTTCTGAGACAGGCTGGGACCTGGGACCTGGGACCCTTTGCTGCAGTGCTTGCACCTGGACAAACGTCTCCTCGAGCAACAAAATACAAAGAAACTATAAGGGACTAAAAATAACTGCATGCATGCACAGTTGGGGCAAATTATGGACAGCAAGATACAAAAAGACCAAAAAACCCAACTGCCACTTCTGAAGAGCCGGGAACAAAAACAGGGTGTCAGGAGCAAAAGCAGGGCACTGTGCATGCCCCCTGCACTCAACAGCACCAAAGCGGTGGGTAGACTACCTAAGCCCCCACTCCAGCCCGACCCCTGGACACACTCCTACCCTCATTCTCTATAAGGAACCAACTTGACACAACCCATCCCGCTCCTGGGGAGAGAGCAAGCAAAGGAATCTATTGTTTGTTCTCGCTCCCACCTATTGCAGCAGGGGCACCAATAAAACCTTGCCTGAATTTCTTGTCTGGCCTCTCATCAATTTCTATTGATTAAGGAGGCCAAGAACCCTGTTTGGTAACAGTTCCAGAGCTCCTCAGACAGATTTCTAAAGGAGGAAGGTGAGTACTGGTTTGGGGACTATAAGTTTCTACCTACCCCTGTTTATAAAAGAGGTTGGAGAGACCCGGACAGGAGAAGTTTGAGATTGGAGAGCATGGTCTGGCTATCCCAAGAGGCTCAAACTTGGTGAATGAGTAAAGATCTCTTGGCGAATTTGCCATGCATGCCTGAAGCCTATGTTGCTTGATTCAGGCGCAAAAAAAGTCTTGAGGGTGTGAGTCTGGCCTTAGCAGCTAGGGCAGCAAAGTGGAGAGCTATAGGAGGTGCCCCTTCTCCAACAGACAGTAGGCACTCTGGGCCAGGTGAAAGCCAGTCAGTGAGGAGTTACCTGCAGGTGGCTGGGGGGACTGGAATCTTATCCGAAGGTGGAGAAAGGAGGAGCGGGCAGAGGGAAGAAACTGATCACACACCACCTTATTAACGTCAAGCTGCAGCCCAGGCGAGTGGAGAAGCTTTAGTGTTTTTTTTTAACGCTTTTTTTTTTTTTAATTTATTTTTGGCTGTGTTGGGTCTTCATTTCTGTGTGAGGGCTTTCTCTAGTTGTGGCAAGCAGGGGCCACTCTTCATCGCGGTGCGCGGGCCTCTCACTATCGCGGCCTCTCTTGTTGCAGAGCACAGGCTCCAGACGCTCAGGCTTAGTAGTTGTGGCTCACGGGCTTAGTTGCTCCACGGCATGTGGGATCTTCCCAGACCAGGGCTCGAACCCGTGTCCCCTGCCTTAGCAAGCAGACTCTCAACCACTGCACCACCAGGGAAGCCCCGAGAAGCTTTAGTTTTGATGAAGTTCTAATATTGATTATCATATTGGACTGGCTAATTACTAACTGACTGTTTTAGCGAGTAATGTGGCAGAAGAATGCTTTTGAGCGGCTAGAAAAATCATGAGCCCTGCCCTGGACTTCATTTGAGGGATGGGGAGAGCCTGGGACCACGGAGTATTTTTTATTTTTTTTAGAAATGTGAACTTTCCTTTAAAAAAAAAAAATTTATTTATTTTTGGCTGCGTTGGGTCTTCGTTGCTGCACACGGGCTTTCTCTAGTTGCGGCGAGCGGGGGCCACTCTTCCCTGCAGTGCGCGGGCTTCTCATTTCAGTGGCCTCTCCTGTTGCGGAGCACGGGCTCCAGGCGCGCAGGCTCTGCGTCGTTGCACGCGGGCTCTTTAGTTGTGGCTCGCGGGATCCAGAGCGCAGGCTCAGCAGCTGTGGTGCACGGGCCTCGTTGCTCCGCAGCATGTGGGATCCTCCCGGACCAGGGCACAAACCTGTGTCCCCTGCATTGGCAGATGGATTCCCAACCACCGAGCCATGAGGGAAGCCTCCACGGAGTATATTTGAAGGTGATGGTTGGTGGAATGTAGAGAGAAAATAACATTTTTTATTACATCATCCAAGTCCTTCACATAGTAACAACTGATTAGTCCCAGAAACTCACAGACATGTCCCTTGTGCCCCTGCCTCAGTTTCCTTGTCTCTATCTTGCCCAATTTCCCAAAACTACAGTGACACTCTCCTTGGGTACTCTGCCTAAATCTCTGCCACACATACATGCACTCGCATAGCCCTCCTGGCCCAGGGGCACTACCCTAAATCCAAGCTCTCTTGACTGGAGCCCTGAGATGCCACCTGGCAATCAGTAGCACCCTCCCTAGGAAATGAGATCTTGTCTTAACATACCCTCACTCCCGGCTGAGGTCCCGCTTAGCTGAGGCTTCCCCTCCTCCTTACCTTCATTCTCCTCCTTTCCTCCTCTTCTTCTTTCGCCTCCTCCCTAGTCCTGTATCACCGCCAGACTTCTCTATGCCTTGTCTGAGCCTCTCCATCATGACAGCTGGAGATACAAATGGCTTTTGGTTATTCTGGTTCAGGAATTTCTCTTAGAGCCAATGGCTATGGAATCATTTTCTTCTTTTTCCTTTCTCTCTCTTTCTGTTTAGAATGCATCATGTCATTCTGGCATCATAACTAAAGTCTCTTTGCTAGTTCCATCTATTCCATTTCACTTAGAAGGATGAACTTAGTGTGAAGCAATAGTTAGTTGGCAATATATGCTGCCTTGAGTTGGTTACGAAGTTAAGATGGGAGAGAAACAGACAACAAACCTTATGCTCTAAATTCAGATTTTAAAATACATATATAAAATAATATAAAGGGGGGAACTCTAATTATTGTGAGTTCCAGTTGAGTTTCAATGGTATGTGTAGTCAGAATTTTTTCATATAATTGTCTCTTTGGTCACCCTGACAGCTAAATTATTAGGAAGTATGATGAGAACATGCTTTACAGTTAAGCAGGTGAATTTCTTAAGAAATAGACTAATGTTGAGGTTAAATTAATTTACTGAAAATCTGGAATAAACTCTTTCTTAATTTCCTCACAATTAGCCCTGGCCTCTGGGAATAAAAATGGTTGTGTGTGTGTGTGTGTGTGTGTGTGTGTGTTTATATTGTTATTTTTATTCTCCCTAAATTATCTGTTTGGTAGTGGAGATGCTTTTGTTCTTCATAATTATTTCCTTCACTTAACTAAATTTTGAGCTTGGTTTTTGGTTGTTTTCTTGTTTTATCTTCTTGCAAATATTCAAATTATAGATGCTGTGTTAAAGGACTTTCTATTAGGGCAACAAACGTGAATGCCAATATATGATTCTTTGCTTACAAAAAAAAGAAATTTCATGTGGTTCAACTTAATGTATGGGTCTTGAGGTCAGCTGCTGACCCAAAGGTGAAATTAAACCGTCTCCCCTTGTAGACAACAACTGCATATTCCTTGATTCCTCCAGATTCCCCCTATGGCTGGCTGCTTTAGTAACAATTTGAACTCAGTGTCAGTAATAAAGTGTAAACACTTCCAGCTGTGGTCATAATGGGGAATTGAGAACATGACTGGTGTGGTGGAAAGCATTCAAAACAGCCATCTGAGCATCTTCTCTTAAGACAGAATTGGGCTGACTACATATCTGATAAGACCATTCGTGTTGAAACTGTTTATCCAGAAGATGAAAACCCAACTCATTCAAAAGTGATCGGTTGAGTGGTTAACAATAAATCTACTCAATACGGCTATGAAATTGGTTAGGGTGAGCATTGAAACTCCTCATTGTGGGAACCCTGACAGAAAAAAGGACACATTTCCTGGAATAGGTAGAGATTCTCATTACTCCCCTCTTATCACCAGGGGAAATTTAAAAAAAAAAAAAAAACACCAACTGGGAGTTTCCTATTATCCTACTTGACGGGAGCAACCACTTGTACTTTAGTACAAGTAACTAGACATTGCTGCCATTGATATGAACACGCAGACTTATGGCTGGGAATGATGGAATTCAAAGAACCAGGCAATCTGGAAGGATGCAGAACTCTGGCTAACAATGGCCACCTTCTCCAGGTGTATGGAAGAATCCCATTGGTCTGTGCTCTGGGAGCAGATGGCAAGTGGATCCAGAGTTAGAACTGAAGCTCACGGTGCTGTGAATAGCAAACGGGATGAATGGGGCTTAGATAATCAGGTACCTTTGGAACTGTAGAAGCCAACATTTCAACCCAGGGTTAAAGCTTATCAAAGAGAAGGAATGAGGAAAGTGTTAGAATGGAAAGGTGAATCTGTCAGGGTTCAGTCAGAGAAGTAGAACCACTAAGATAGATAGATAGATATAGATGTGTAACTGCAGATAATCCTACTGTGATTTGACCATCCACAGTTGTGATCTCTGTAAAGGCTGCAGTCTTCTTGTCTATTGCTGGAACTTGAAGACCATGGGACAGGGAGGGAGAGAAGATGGACAGGTGGATGCAAGGTGAGGGGGAGCCAGACCGAGCAGGAACCCATAAATATGAGCCAAAGCCCACGAAGATGGACTCTCACCTGTGTTAGTCCCGATTGCTTCTGCCCTTGCTGTGGGTGTGGATGCCGTGTCCTGTGGAAGCTGGGTCTTACATCGTGGAGCTAAACATGACACAGCCCAGGAATCAGAGAAGCTCCTGGAGGATCCATGAGGAAGCTGAACTTGTTGCAGGACAGGCTACTGCCTCATGCCAAATGGGGGGGGTCAGTCTCTCAGCAACTACGTGTGTGAGCTACAAAATGGTCCCTGCTTCACACCTAATCTCACACCAGAAACTCTCTTGTGGCCGTCCGCAAAAGGAAACATATAGGTAATGGAATTCTGTGAAATATGGTTCAGCCTAGTTGAATTGACAGGACACAGAAAGAATTTTGGGAAGCCTGATCTCCATGTATTTCCCTAAATTTATCTGTCGGTATGCACTCCCTGACTATAGAATGCCACCAGATCTGGCCACCAGATCCAGCCAGGAGGAAGAAAGAGAACAAAAGGTAGTGCACTAGCCCTGACTCGTCCCTCTAAAAGTGATGTTTTATATTACCCTGAAACCCAAGCCACAGAGGGAGTCAGTGAAGGCTAGAGAAATGGCCAGAGCATCAGCTATGTCGCTAGGAGACACACATGCAAAAGTGGGCTTGTTGTTCAAGAAACACGATTCAGCAAGATGTTTGATGTTACTTATTAGAACAGGAAGACTCGAGAAATCAAGCTAAGGCAGTGTGTTGCCAGAAAAAGTCCAAGCTCAGCAACTGGGGACTTGCGATTGCTCCATTTCTAAAGTAATCTCCCAGTCCTGGTAGCTTAACTAAATGAAAGTGGCTGCTGCTAAAGTGATTCAGCCCCCAAAGGGGACTGACCCCTCTTATCCTTCTCAAGTGCAGTCATAGAGGGCGATGGATAACTGTGATCCTCCCCATGATCTAGGTGGAACGGACTGCGTGGCTAACACCTCATCTGCAGGTTCTGGGAATAAGCCTTTGGAACGGTCGTGTCCTAATGCACCGATGATTACAGGATGCTGTTTCCCTTCTCCAAATAGGGATTTTATTTGTAGTTATCCCAGATTAACAGACTGGAGGTCTCCACATTTGGACCCAACTAAAAAGAATGCATATCACCCAGAGAGTCTGTAGTTTGAGCAAGATGAAGCACGTGGACGTGCCTTTGTGCAGACTCCTTTTGGAAAGGAGGTGAGTGGGTTGCAGTTGTTCCTGGCATCAAGAAAATGATTTTAAATAAATATACAGTAAAATGGCAGGTACATGGATGCTGCATGGCCATGGGTGAGTTGTAGGGGATGTGTATGGTTTTTGTCTGTTCGATATCCCTTCCTCTTGGGGACAACTGACTTCTCTCAATTTATACGACTCAGTGGGACCTTCCAACACAGCACTCTGCCCAGTTCCAGGTCAAAGCAACGGGCATAGGATTCAAGATATTCTCTTTCTCTCTCTTTCTTTGTTTATCTACCTATCCATTATCTCTCTATTTATCTGTCTATAGGTATAGTTCTGTAGATGGATGGCCATAGATGAAAGTGCATGTGTGTGTGTACTTTTTATGTATGTGTGAAAAACAAAGCTCTCTTTCTGCTAAGTGAGTTATGATATATACATACAAGACTCTTCCCTTTGCAATCTGCCTCTGGCCATAAGAAAGAAAACATCTGGAGCCCAGAAGAATGAGACCAAGGCACTATGAGGGTCGAAGCTGAGAGATGAAGACTCGATGATAGAGCTTGAGACTAGGGGTGGAGCTGTGTCCGAACTTGGACTTCCAAGTGACTTGAGGCAACAAATTCCCATGGACCAACTTGAGTTTGGTTTCTGATACTAATATCTGTATGGTTCTTGACCAATATAAAATGTCTCTATGTCTCAGCTTCCTTTTACATCATCTATAATCTTCCCCAATCAAGCAGTGAGTATCATCTCTTCCTTTCTTTTTGAGATAACAGACACATGGAGAGTTTAGATGGAATAGTCAAGGTCACACAGCTTGTTGGTGATTGGACTGGGACTGGAACTGAGGCCTGAATGACTCTGAAGCACAAGCACATTCCCAAATTCCAATAATTTTTTTGTGTTCCAATAAATAAGACATTGCCTAAAGTCTCAGGCCAAAACAGACGGTTGCACAAATAAAAAGGTGTAGGCATTATACAGAAAAGAAGAGCATTTAGACATGCTATTTTGAAAATAAATTTATTTATTTATTTTTTATTTATTTATTTTTGGCTGTGTTGGGTTTTCGTTGCTGCTCACGGGCTTTCTCTAGTTGCTGAGCGGGGGGCTACTCTTTCCTGCAGTGCACGGACTTCTCATTGCTGTGGCTTCTCTTGTTGCGGAGCATGGGATCTAGGCACACAGGCTTCAGTAGTTGTGGCACTTGGGCTCAGAAGTTGTGGCGCACGGGCTTAGTTGCTCTGCGGCATGTGGGATCTTCTCGGACCAGGGCTTGAACCCGTGTCCCCTGCATTGGCAGGTGGATTCTTAACCACTGCACCACCAGGGAAGTCCCCAAGACATGCTATTTTTTTTATATGTGAAAGAAGTAAATTTATCCAGAATTACGTTAATAAATAACATTATATATAAATAGCACCTTATACGTATGGCTTTTTATTTTGCAGAGTACTAAGATATATACCGTCCTTCTCAATAAATCATTGAAGTAATTCTTGTGAATTGGCATTACAATCATTACGATTGCAGAGGCCATTTTCAAGGCTCAGAGAGACTTGGTTCCTTGACTAATGTTTCACAGCTATAAAGTGATAAAACAGACTTGAACCCAAACCTTCTGACTCCAAGCCACAGTTCTCCAATGAACAGGAAAAATGGCATTTCTAAAGATGTGACCATTTTGAGGTTATTTTATATGTGATGTTTCAAACTCTGCTAGGTAATCCAAGTAAGACTAGTCTTTTTCTCCTTTCATGTTTCTATCTTCTACCTCCCTTCTCTAAACCCCTCACATAACCAGTAACCTGAATGTTAAGCCCAATCACAATAAATGGTTTAATATGTTGATTTCTATGTGCCTGACTGCAGTGTGCATTAAATAAAACCACTGCCATGCCGTTGAACTATTTGTTACTCAAATTCCTATCCCTCCTTTTTATTTTTAAAAATAAAATCCTGATGCCATTTTTATCATGTGAGTCTCTGTTTTAAAATTCACGCTCTGCTCTGTGCCATATCCCACCCCTTAATCAGGGTGAATCTGATGCACAGAGGGTATGGGATTCTGGCCCAGGGAGGGCTCAGGTGAGTGACAGGAGTATTCTGGGATTTGTGCTCCTGAGATGCAAGGCCAGGCCAGCTGCAGAGCAAGAGGGAAACAGCATGGTCCACTGCCAGCAGGCGAAGGACAATGGGTTGAATGTGTAAACATTACTGACAGTCAGACTGGGAGTGGTGGGCAGATAAAGGAAAAGGAAAGAAAAACAGCCAAAAGAATGCATGCCACAAGTTCCTGGACCAGGAGGCTGAGGATTTTGTAGCTTTCCAACTTGGTTTCCACAGACCTGAGTTGGTTTGTGAGATCAAGGTTAAAAAACAGAGGGGAAATGCTCTCATTCAAGTGAATCATACGCCATGAAAGCATGTGACTCTGCTTTAAAAATAGCGAGGAGAAAGAAAACATTTCAAAATGTGCTTTCTCAAGAACCTCCAAATTAAAATGAGAAAAAAAAGGGTCATGTGCAAATAGTCTGAATTTTAGCATTAATACAATTAAATGGAAATTTGATTATGCTGTGTTACAGCTACACATAATGTTCTCAAGCATGACTCTGGCAAATCTGTTAATCCCACTAGTGATTAGATTGTGCATTTCAACACATCTTGCTGCCCTTTGAAATCTAGTACAATCAAGATGTTAGATTGTAAGTTATTTTCTGGTTATTAAGATGTGTTTCAACCCTCATCTTTAATCAGCTGAAGATTTGCAAGATGGCTTTGATACGCACATGGGGGTGTGTGTGTGTGTGTGTGGTGCACACCCCAAACTGATGAGCTGTCACTCTCATCTCCTGGGCCTCAGGATGTACCCTCCGGTATATGTTGTTAATAAGGAATCTGTGTTGAGTTTCATTCATTTAAAACAGGGGATGGGGGTTGGAAAGGCTCTTCGCATCTCTAAATCCTGGCGGGGAGCCCCGAGGCTGGGCCCTTCCTGTCAGTGTCTATACAGGAAGGCGGAACTCAGTGAGGCGGAGGAAGGCAGCCAGTTGGTAGACAACGCCTGGATGCCCTCTGACCCTCGGGTTAAACTGCTGTCTGGGCGGCTCAGTCTGGTAAGTCAAGTTCCAGGGAGGGAGAGCTGCCAGTTATCTGTCAGCGCGCCGAGACGTGGACTGCATCACAGGGAGGCACCAAGACGAAATCTTCCTAATGGCCTTCTCTCTCAGGCCTCCTGCTCGCCCCCCGTTGCAGAGCCCAGGCCACCCCAGTGGACACAGTTTAGGGAGTTTCCAAATGACCCAGGAAACGATGACTTCTCTGGACATTCCAGGGAGAGACAAGGAGGTAATGTGTTTACAGAACATTGTATTTCAGGCCTTCGTGTGGTTATCGAAGCTGAGAGGATGGTGATGCATATTCCCCCAAAGTGCGGCCGTCACCATAAAGAACTCTGCAATCCCGTGATTTAAATAAGTGGTGTCGAGAGCCTTGACCGGGGATCTTAGTCTGGGATGAAGGGAGGAATGGGAGACATAGTTGTCTTCCCAGACCGGGACACGAACCCGCGTCCCCTGCATCGGCAGGCGGACTCTCAACCACTGTGCCACCAGGGAAGCCCTGACATAGTTGTTTTATATTTAAGATGCCACAAGGACAAACATAAAGAAAAAACAATTTGGTAGAGAGTAGCAGAGACAAGGAGACAGAGAGAGACAAAGGGAGAGAGATATACAAAAGGAAGAGAGAGAGAGACAGAGAGACAGGGAGATTGACCCAGAGACAGAGAGAGACAGAGACGTACACACTCAGAGGGAAAGAGAAACAGAGTGAGGCAAAGAAAGAGAGGCAAAAAGAGGACAGCAGTAAAAGAGCACGAGACATACAGACCTCCAGACAGAAGAGAAGACACAGAAAGACACAGACAAAGCTGCAGAGTTTGTTATGGGAGAGACCTTTTGGGCTCTGGAGCGGAGAAAGAGCGTGGCCATCTGGAAAGCAGGGCTTTAGCCGCAGGGTTGTTGGTCCGGAGGGAATGGTTGGTCACCAGCCCTTGGCTTGGGGCTCCCCTAAGAATGGAGATCCAGGGCAGGCTTGGGAAAGGAGTTAAGGGGTGGCCTGGACAGGTAGAGAAACAGGTGTAAGGAATGAGAATTCCTTCTGGCCGAGCTGGAGACACATGTACTGGCTTTTTCTCTCCCATCAGCCCTGCCTCTCTTCTCCCCAGAGGGCCACCCTTCTCTTTCCTCTCCTTCCCTCCTCCCCTCCATCGGTCTTTTCCTCTCTTCCTCATCCTTTCTTCTGTGAAGGCTCTCCCTGCTAGTATTTTTTTTTTTTTTGTCAGTACGCGGGCCTCTCACTGTTGTGGCCTCTCCCGTCGCAGAGCACAGGCTCTGGACGCGCAGGCTCAGCGGCCATGGCTCACGGGCCCAGCCGCTCCACGGCATGTGGGATCTTCCCGGACCGGGGCACGAACCTGTGTCCCCTGCATCGGCAGGCAGACTCTCAACCACTGCGCCACCACGGAAGCCCCTTGCTAGTATTTTTATTCATTCTCCATTCACTCACTCATTCTACACATATTCACTGAGGACCTACTATGTTCTACAATATTTTTGCAACACTGGGAATAAATCAGTGAAATGAACCTAGTGGGGGATCTCCTTAATTAAGGGCTTTACTATCTGGATCACCAAGCATCCCACGTGATGGTCACCAGGATCACGATGCATAAAATGTAGGGACAGAAAAGTGGAGCCAGAAACTGAGGTGTTGAAAGAAGGAGGCCAGGTGGTGCTCCCGGTGGATTTGCCCATGTGGTACCTGCAGTGCTTGCCATCAAGGGAGTGATGCCTCTTCCCACTTCCAGACCGGATGGCTGGTGAATTTCATTCATCCATGTACCAGGCACTTATTAAGCATCTACTATACACCAGGACCTGGGTCAGATGCTTCATGGGGTTTGGGGTTAGCAAGTCCAACATAACGGGATCTTAAAGTTTGGGTTCTTCCACTCTTCCCCTTAATTTATGATGTGCAGGAAAGTGGGCAGATGCTGAAGAGATGAGCAGGTAACTAAGTCAAAATCAAATGTTGTTTGTTTGTGACTCATCAAGGACAGACTTCCAGGCAGTGCTGACCTTGTCCCTTTATCCAAGGCCATCGTGCTGCGGAATGTTTTGGTTAAATGCCCACTGTCCTCAGAAGAGACTCAGTGACCTCAGTCAGTGTTTGTACAAAGTCACACTTCTTAGTAAAGTGCAGCCAAATTATGCAGAAGACGAGTGTTGAAAAACTCTGGTGTGGTCCCTCACTGATGGCTAAGATCAGAGCCACTGGCTGCCTGCCTTCCAGAGTCACTGAAGCTCTTTGACAAGAGCCCATCAGAGCATAGAAGTCAGAGCAGGCAAGATAACCCTTTGCTTCCTGGACACGTTGTGCTTTTCACAATCATGTAGCTCTTTCACTTAAGCTCTGTTTAGACTTGGAGTTAAGGGCTGTGGTGTGGCCTTGACGTAGCTCCCATTGTGGTCTTCTGGAATATGGAAAAAATCACAGTTCAGTAGGTGGTGCTGTTTCCCTTTGCCTGAACCTCAGATCGGACCCTGGCCTTGAATGAGGGCAGCCTCAGGGTTGGAGAGATCACTTGTTATGTTACAGGAAACTCTAAATGTCACTGCAACATAAAAGAATGTGTGCTGTTTTATTAATAAGGATTTTAGGTACAAATTCAGCCAAATTCACCATTTTCCATGTTCTTCTAGAACTATTTACTTATGTCACACCGTTATTTATTTACGCATTGACTTATTCAGGCCATAAATATATGCTGAGTGGTTCTTCTGTGCAAGGGAATATGTGGGATTCTTTCTGAGATTCAGAAGAACAAAGAAAATATATACAATGTGATTTTTCTGCTACCTACAGTATTCAAACATATTAACAAAATATATTAGTTGAGTACCTACCATATGGTGGATACCAAGTGTTTGATATATATTATTCCTAATCTTTTAAGAATTTTCACTTTCCAGATTTGCAAATGAAATTTAAATTAGAAAAAAATTTGGAATATTAAATGATTTGCCCAAGATCGCACAGTTATCAAGTGGCTAAAATGGAGTTTGAGGCCAAGTCTATGACCTTAAATTTCATTTCGTTTCCATTGCAAGAAGATTATAGGGCCAGGACTGCAGTGAGGCAAGTGAGGTGGTTGCTGCAGTCACTCACACCCTGATAAGATGTAAGCAAAGATGAAGTATACATACCAGTTCAGAGCAGAGCCCCTGGAGCCTACCTGGCTGGCTTCCCATCCCAGTGTCACCTTTAAATACCTGTGTAAGCTTGAGACAGATGACTTGATCTCACCGTATCACATCTGTAAAATGGGGATAATAATAGTACACGGCTCCCAGAGTTCTGGTGGGGAGTGAATGCAAACAAATGTATATAAAGTGCTTAGAGTCGTGATTAACACATATATAAGCACTAGATGTTTCTATTACTGTACTGCAATAATGACATTAAAAAACTCTATGTGAGATGCCATTTAGGAGCTCAGAGGCGAAAGAGGGTGCTTCTAACTGGAGTAATTTTGGAGGTTGCATTTGGGTCTTGATTAGATTGAAGAATTTTGACAACTGCAGGTAATAATATTTGTAGCAACAATAACCTTGCTTTAGTCACTCCTTACTTTATGCCAAGTGCTCTGCTAACTTCTTTGTATTTATTTTCTCATTGAATCCTTGCAAGAACTCTATGATGTAAATACTCTTATTAACATTTTGAACTGAGTCAGTGCTTTCTCTGCCCAAGATCACCTCGCTGATAAGTAGTGGGACAAAAATTCAATTCCAGGTCTGCCTGATGCTCAAATTCATGCTCTTAACCCTTGGGACAGCACCATGGGGTAGAGTGATTTAGACAGGGCATGAGGTGAAGGTAGCCCCACCAAGGGCCTATTTGGAGACAATGAGGAATCCACATTAGCTTCTGTGACTGCCTTGGGGAAAAGATTTGAGAGCTAGGACAAGCTAGAACTTGAACCTGAAAGTCCTTCAAGGACAGGCTGAAAAGTTTGGATATCACTTGGTGCTGACTGGGGAAAAATATTGATTTGAAGATTTGGAATAACAAATGTGTTTGTCACATACATTTTTATAATAATTGAGAAAGAGCTTGGATGACCTATAGTTTGTTCAGATTTACATTTTAGAAATGGACAATTTAGAATTAAATCCTCCTACAATCTTGTATTGTTGAAATGATAGGGCTATTTGTATCTATCCTAGAAGAGGCTGTTTGTCATTTTAGATGAGTTAAGGAAAAGGTCCTAAAGAAGTAAGGAATTTTTAAAGTGCCAACTGGTTATATTGAATTACCTGCTTTCAGCTCTTCATTTCCACCTCTTTCATTAATTCAAATGCATGGAACCACCTAGGGAAGCATTTTGAAAATGCAACCAGGTTTTCTTGAGTGAGAGTATGCAATAGGACTTTTCTACAGATCCCAAAGAAAACTGTGCTCTGAATGTGGAATTTCACTCTAAATTGAGACCTCATTATTATCCAGAAAGATCCAACGGCCATGCTTTTTCTTGAATACTTAAATACCTGCACCTCTCTTCACCCTCATCTCATACTATATAACGGAGTGCAAGGGATTTCTGCTTTTCTTGGCTGTTCTAAACTCATCTCGCCTTATACCCGGAGCACTGCTAGTCAATGGCAGCAGACAGGCACCCAGCCTCTTTCAGCAAACAATGTTGGAAAAGAGAACTCCTAGCTATAGTGATTGTGGTTTATTTATTGTTTTAATGAGTCTTTGCTGTGTAACCACAACACCATAATGACCCCGGCCACACCTCAAGAAAAGGAAGTTCCCGTAATCCTCTCCTCACTCATCTTTTCATGTTGCTGGAAGTCAGCTCCTCTTGGCTGCCTGCTGCATGGGCTTCCGGAGTTTGCTGGGCCTTTGTTCTTATCAGTGATGCCCTCCTGTCTCCCATCCCTCCCTCTCCCCGCTTCCTTCTTCCTCCAGACTGCGAGGCCTCAAGTATCAAGCCCAGAAAGCCAAGGGGAGCGAAATGAATACCGTTTCTCGGACCTAAACCATTGTGTCCAGCAATGCTGGTCAGGAAAAGGCGGCAGGCAGGCTACTGGAATGCCAGGGTCCCCCTTTCTCCTCCTGCCTTTGTCAGTCTTAAATAGAAACAGATACATTTCACATGATTTCCCCAGGAGACCACAGTTATTAAGAAAGTGCCGATGGTATATTTAAGAGGAATAGCACTGAGTGAGGAAGTGTGCGTGTGAATTGACATGAAATTGTACAGTGGGATTTCATGCACTTAGGGGAAAATTTGTTCTTTGATTTCAGAGAATAAGGTAGAGTGTCTGCAAATAAAGAACACGGACTCGTGTCCCAGGTTTTCCATCTCTTTTGCGACACTACCAGGTGACTTTTGATAACTCCTTCTGTGTTGCTTTCTTTGGGGCATCCCATCTTGCACAGCACCCTGTGGCGTTCAGTTTAGTTCATCCACTTTGCCTGGGCAGCTCAGGGTAGTGGTGAGAAACAAGATTCAGAGTTGTTTGAACTTGAATCTCAATCTCACCATTCTCTAGTGTGTGCTCTGGGTGCAAGTCTTGTAACTCCTCTCAGCATCAGTTTCCTCCGCTGTGCAACAGGTAGAAGTATGCCTATGACATAGACATTTCATGGTAATTAAATAACACAACATATATAAAATATCAGGTAGGTGGTAGTGTTGTAATGATAACTGTTCTCCTGTCCCTTTTCCTCCTCCTCTTCTCCTCCTTCTTCTCCTTTTTCTTCTATTTCTTCTTCTTCTTTTTTTTTTTTTTTTTTTGTAATTCGGGGAACTGTAGAGCATAAGAGTTAGTTCTGAGTCCTGTTATGAGGAGGTTTCAGCTGACTGTGACCTTGTTTGGCATGGTCATATGCACAGCGGCTTGGCTTTCCAATTAGACCTTCTCAAATGGATACAGAGGTTCGTTGGTGTCATGAATGCAAAAGGAACGATAAATATAATGCAAGTCTGATTATTTGACAGTTTTTCAATCTTTAGAGCTTCAACCAGGCTCTGAGTCCCCTTTCCTATACACATACAGTGGCTAAGGGCTCAGAGGATGGAAGGTCAGACATTTCTTTGAAACACTGTGATTTGGAATGCAGAAGTGAAGCAGCTACCACTGATCACAACGGTGCCATTCTGTCTGTTTACTGAAAGCTAGGCTTTTTCAGAAAGAAATGTTATGCTAAGAAGGGTAACATTCTACCAATTTGAGTCAGAAAAACAAAACATTGAACTTTCTTCATTTTCTTTCTTTCAATACGTATTTATTGTACATCACTTACATGTTAGACACTGGTGAAAGAGCAGAAAGCAAGTAGCCACAACCTTTGATTCAGTATCTGTGGTGGCTTCATGATGGCCAAGGATTTTTTGACACTGAGATTGTGTTTGAATCGGGGCTGGCTCTGTGACTATCTTGGCCAATAGTAATGCTCTGTCAGTGTATATGTTCCTGGGGCTGCTGTAATAAAATATCACAAGCTGTTAGCTTAAATAATAGACATGTACTCCCTGGAGATTAAAAGTCCAAGATAAAGTGCTGGTGGATTGGTTCCTTCTGAAAACTTTGGGAGAGATCTACTCCTCCATCCTAGTGTCTGCTGGTTTGCTGCCCACCTTTGGCTTTTACCTGCATCCCTCCAATCTCAGCCTTTATCTTCACAAGACATTTTCCCTGTGTGTCTTCATATTGTCTTCTCTTTGTGCATGTCTGAGTCCCTGTCCAATGTCCCCTTTTTATGAGGATGCCAGTCATGTTGGAAGCAAATCCGCCTGAATAACCTCATCTTAACTTGACTATATTTGCCAAGAGCCTAAATAAGGTCACATTCTGAGGAACTGGTGGTTAAGACTCCAATACATCTTTTGCTATGGAACACAATTCACCCCATAACGGTCAGCATTTGAGCCCAGGTCATAAAAGACTGACCACTTCTACCTCCTATCTCTTGGAAACCAGCTACCATATTGTGAGGAAACCCAATGGCCTCATGGAGAGGCCCATCTGGAGAGGAACTGGGCACTCCTAGCCAACAGCCTTGACTTGGTTCCCCAGCATCAACTTGCCAGTTGTGAGTGAGCCATCTTGGAAGCTGGCTCTCCAGTGGAGCTAACACAATGGACCCTGTGGGGAGCTGACATGTGCTGTTGCTGGTGAGCCTGCCCCAAATTGCATATTTGTGAGCCAAATAAATGCCTGTTTTTGTTTTAAGCTACAAGTTACATAAGCATAGCTAACCATAACAATATCCTTGAAAGGAGACATTAAACAAGTAGTTATTTGTGCTAAGTGTTAGAAAGGAGACATACAAGACCCCAGGGGAGAGTAAATAAGAAAGCTAATCTGGTCTTGTCCTGGTCTGTTCTGTTGCTAAGTAAATACTCTTGTCTTTGTGGGTCAATTGGAGGTGCTTTCCTTGTATGAAATTCCCCAAAAAAAGGCATTTGTTCCGGCCACCTGACTTTCTGAAATGCATTTAATTTGAAAACACCTTCGCTCTCTTTGCATCTGTGTTTCCCTTTTGGGAAGTAGGGAGGGTGGGAGAGCATGTCCATGGATGACGGTAGCACCCATCCAAAGTGAAGTCCATTTACTTTCATCTCCTTTCCTAATGGCACAGAAAATGGAGCATAAAAATATCCCGTGGAAGGTTAAGTGCTCTATACTAAATGTGGAGTATCTGGAAGAGGTAATGAAGCGAGGGTCAGAGTGAACAGGGAGGGGTGAATTTTTTTCCTCTATTATTGTTCAAACAAAGCTATGTAATACAACATTTAATATTAAAGGGAGATTGAACAGCAGGTAGGCATGGATGATCTCTTTTGACAGGACTCCCTATAAAATTAGATAATCCGGAGAGGTAGCCTGCAATCAGTGGACCAGAACAAGGTTATCTTGCCTACAGAGAAAACCTGAGGCCAGGCTATTTGTAGTCCAAGTGTGGGGTGAGGGATGAGTGGAGTTGCATGGAGCCGGGTCCAGGAGCCATTCTGATCAGTTTTATGGTGGGAAAGCTGCTTAAGGAGCCTGGGGTATATTTAAGAACCCAGATGATCCAGGCTTGGAGTAGCATTAGAACTCTAAACCTGGGGTCCTTGACTCATTCACTTATTAAATGCCTTACACGTGCCAGGCATTGTTAAGTCATTGAGGGTGCATCAGAAAACTAAAACCTATTCATGGGACAAAGGAAGAGACACAATGTGCACGTAACAAACATGTATGTGTATAATTTTTGGTGGTGATAAACTAGAGGATTGAAGTTGATTGTCAGTTCCTGTATTCAAAGATCTCACATTCAAACCCGATATTTCCTTGAGACATGAAGAGTAAAGGCCAAATGACTTCTGGTGGCATTTAAGATCCTGCACAATCTAGCTCTTGCTACTTTTCCCAAATTATTTTTCTTTCTCCTTCCCTTTTCCCCAGGACACATCTACATGCTTCTAACTTGTGAGGGGGTTCAGAGTACAGTCTCTGGAGTCAGACTGCCTGGGTTCAAATCCCAGCCCTGGCAGTCACTAGTTGTGTGACCTTAGGCAAGTTACCCAACCTCTCTGAGCCTTAGCCTTGACTTCTATAAAATGACTAAGGTGTGACTGCTATCTCCCAGGGTGATTGTGAGAATCAGATGAGATCATGATCTTGAGAGAACAGTGGCCTTGAGATAAGACTTGCTTCCTGCTGTTAATGACTGTATTATATACCGTATCTGTGTGTATACATGTGTGCATATACATACATAATCCAATCATGACCCTATTCTAAGTCAGGATATATTCATCTTAATGCCACATCATTAGACTTGGACTGTGCCTGTTTTACTCTGCATGCACCCTCGATAGATGCTGAAAAAATATACTCAACTCACTGGTGTGTTTTGCATCAGATGGTAGCAGTCCTTAACTAGGAGGATGCTGTTTCCCAGGGCTCGGAATGGGTAATTAGGAGCCTGTCAGTGCAAAGCCGTGAAGTACTGCACTCTTCAGCTTTCAGAACTGCAGTTGAGGGCCGTGTTATGAGATCTGTGTGTGCCACTTGGCAATATTAGAATTCCGAGACAGGGTGATCTTTAAAGATTTCCTCTGCTTGCAGCTGGGTGGAGAGGTGGCCTGGACTGCTCCAGAAACAGTGCTGGGCCTTTTATCATTTATATATCATTCCAGCAGGAGCAGAAAAAAGGGACAAAATACTGAAAATAAAAGTTAGTTAAAAAATAAAATCAAGAGAAATGTCTCTCAGAGGCCACCTCTGTTACAGAGACCACCTGTCATTAAGCATTTTCCTGTCTATAAACTCGAGATTGGAAGCCAATTGACTCTTGTGGTGTTTAATTTTTAATGCCTCCTGTCTGGTCTCTGAGGTAGTTGTTATAGTCAGAGGCTGTCGTGCAGATAGGTACCTGGCCTGGAGAAAAAGTGAGCGATACCTCTGCTGGAACTGACATCCACTGGGGGAAACCTGCTGTGGGTTATTCTCCTCTCACATACCCCCTCCCTGGGAATTTGCTTTTCCAATGATGCTAGTCTGTCCCTTCATTGTGGGTGAATTAGTATGATCAGAGAGCAAGGGAATGTCCTTGGGAAAAGGGAAGTCAAGTGTAGCTCTCCAGCAACACAGCATCTTGTAATTCAATTCTCTCCATCTTTCCAGTTCCTCAGGTCCCTCATTCAATATGAATTTATTGAGCATCTACTATGTGTTATGCCTTGTGGTAGGGATGGAGATGGAGGCAATGAAGACGTCTGGTCGGAGAAAAATCTCTATTCTGTTGACCCAGACATTCTACTGAGAGAAAGGTGAGAATAAACACTTTAACAAATGAGGATGCTGGGTCATTTTAGATGGTGATAGTGCAGGGAAAAGAAAAGTTGGTGATGTGGTGCCCTGGGATACAGGCTCCCTGACGAGGTCATGGTCGGGCAGTAAGTTGAATGGAGAAAGAGTCAGTGATGTCAGAACTACAGGGAACAGTGTTCCAAGCAGAGGGAACAGCAAAGGCAAAAGCCCTGAGTTGGAGATGAGCTTAGCTTCTTTGAGAAATAGATGGTCACTGTCCTGAGAGAAGGGAAAGCAGGAAATGATGAAAGATCAGGCAATTGAAGCAACCTGGGAACTTTAGGAAACCTGTGAAAAGAGGGAGGATTTGGCCTATGGATTAGGTTTCAAACCTGCGATCAAAACATCCAGGTAGTCTCATTCTGGAAAAAGTGAAACGAATGTGAATGAGGTGGATTTGCTCAGCCAGGCTTCCTAAAAGTGAGAAATGACTGCCCTGTGGCCCTGCTGCCTGAGTCTCTGCTCAGGACCCATCTCTTCTGCCTGTAGGAACACACTGCTCTCCCAGCCAGGAACTCTTCTTTCACTCGGGGCCCCAGTATTCCATTCTTTGACTGCTTCACTGTCAGCTTCCTAAAATGCGCCCCAAGATGCCTGTCTCCTGCTCAACAGTGCCGTTCAGATTTCATCATGAAGTTCCAGTGCTTGAAATCCTGCCCAACAGGACACTACGGTCTGTTCCTTGCCCACCCCAGATTCCACAGGGCTGTGCATCACTTCCCCTCAAGCACGGGTGCTGGTGGGGCACCTAAATGCCTCGTGGGTTTCCAGCGCCTGCACCTGGACTCTCCTTTCTGCCTGGACCCCTCACCCTCTCCCTCAACATCTGAGAGATGCTTTCTTATCCCTCCCAGGTCAATCCAAGCTGCCATCAACTCCTCTTGGGAAACCGTCCCCATCTTCCAGTCTGATATTAAGATCTTTCCTCTTCTGGAAGGAAAACCAGGTTAGGTGAAATGTTGGACTGGAGAAAAGGTAGAGGCCCAGCAAACTTCGGAAGGCAGCATATTTCAGCAGAGAAAATCGCAATGCAAAGGCCGGAGTTGGAAGTGAACTTGGTCAGGTGATTTCCAGTTTGCCTCCTAGGATCTAAGCGTGCTGGGCTCCTGGGGGCGGGGTGGGCCTATAGCTCATTGAATTTTGTGCCTCCCCCAGTCCTTGCCATTCACGATCAGAGTTTACCTTATTTCTGAGCTAGGATTTTGAATATCTTTGAAATAATTTACAGGGGAAAAGCAAAACCTGCAGTACATTTATTAAGTGACAATATTAAAATGAATTCGACTGTAGTTTCTATCATGAGAGTCATAAATAGCATTTAATGTTTATAATCTCTCTTTTAGAGGGCTTTAACGTTGTTGTTCAGGAATGTTTATAAAGTGAAAAAGAACTCCTGGTTGTATGAGTGTGGGAAGCTATTTCAGAGGGACCCGGAGAGATTTACAACACTCCCTGTTCCTGCCCTAATTAAGGCATTCGTTACTGTGTTTTAATAGCTCTGAGGTGTCTTATACTCCAGGTAGCTGGGTTTATAAACAGCTTTTCCTCAAGAGGAAAAGGGAAGCCTTCCAAATTATAAATTGTAACTTCTCCAGGGCAGGATGATGACATAACTTCCTCATTTACTGTCCTTAGCAGCTGGGGCCCTGCCCCAGATCTGCTGAACCCAAACTTGGCTGAGGGGACCAGCAAGGTGAGTGGTGACACAGCCCGCAGGCCACTGTGATGCCCACTCAAGTGTGAGGACCGCTGAGATAAGGTTTTCATTGCATCTCCACAGGCCTCTCATTCTGCTGGCTCTTTGCTACTCCAAGTATGGTCCAAAGACCAGAAGCATGCAGATCATTGGAGAAGCTTGTTAAAGGACTTTCAGCTGTCACTGAGCCCTGCTGAAACAGGGTATCTCAGACTCATCATCTCACTGAATTCTCAGCACTAACCTTTGTGAGAGGTATGACTCTCACCGCGGAAATCTTTGCAATATGTTTTATTCTTAAATCACTCTTTGGCTTTTAACTACATTTTCTTCTTCAGTGTGCTATTTCCAGCGTCTCAGCAGCAATTCCCCTTTTCACAGTAAAGCTTCACTTTAACCTCATGCCCTCCATATGCTGAACAAACTTTCATTGACTTGACTTCTTTTTCCCCCCAAATCTCCTCTGTCATTCTCCCTTCCATCACCAAAGGGCTGTGTACCAAATCTCCTGATGGTACCATTTAAGTGCACCATCCAATTACTCAACTCCCATAATTTGGGCATTTAGAGTTGTCTTTTCCATGATCTCTGTGGTAGGAGGCTTCCAAAATAGTTCTCAGTGATCCCCATCTGCTGATACACACGCCCTTGTGGAGTCCTCTCCCTTGAGTTTGGCTGGACTTTGTGCCTTGCTTTCCATGAACAGATGATGGCAAATGTGATGGGATATCCTTGTGAGGCTAGGTTATAAATGACTGACTTCCGGCTTGCTCACCTTCTCTCCCAGGCTTTTCCTGGGTGGCTCACGCTGACGAGCTGAGCTGCCATGTTATGAGCTACTCTATGGAGATGTCTGCTCGTCGAGGGTCAGAGGGCTGCCTCCGGCCAACAGCCAGTAAGGAGCTGAGGCTTCACTGTAAGATCTCACAGGGAACTGCATCCCACCAACAGCCACTGAATCGGCTTGGAAGCGGATCGACTCCTCTGTTGAGCCCAGAGATGACTTCAGCCCTGGCTGACACCTTGGCTGCAGCCTGGGAGAGACCAGAGCCAGGTGATCCAGTTAAGTCACATTCGGTTGCCTGACCCACAGACGCTGTGCAATAATAAATGTCCTTGTATAAGGCCACTACATTTGGGGGTGATTTGTTATGCAGTCATTGATAACTAATATAATCTCCCTCAGTTGTGGTTGTCTAGGTCTAGCTTGTAGGACTGATGGAAGTTGCTCTGAAACTACACAGAAAAATCTAGTGCAGGAAAGACTGTAAATATTCACCAGATCTGGTTTTCCTCCCCTTCCTCTGTACAATGTAAACCACATTTCCCAGTTCACTTTGAATCCAGATGGAGGAGGACCCTGATAAAAAAGTGGCAGATGCACACAGCCTGGTTTTGGAAACACGACATTTTAGGAGATCCCTTTAGGCTTTTATTCTTGGCTTGTCGGCTGGTTGGATGCAGAAGACCCAGGACAGGACTTTAAGGAAGACTCAAAGGATATTGAGCTGATGAAAGGAATGTGGTCCTAAGTGACCACTTTGATGAGAGTCTCCTAGGAGGAAATTGCCAACCAGGAGCATTCATAGTGGACACTGTGGGAGCAAGAATCAACCTTTGTTGCATTAAGCCCTAGAGATGCAGGGCTTTTTAGTTACGCAGCTCACCTAGCCTACCCTGACCAAAACTTACCTATCTTATGTTTTTGGTCTATTTCATTTGCTTTGTACTTCTTATATTTTAATGTCAGTTTATTGCGTTTCAATCTCTTAAACACAACTGACCTCTGGTATACTTTAGGAAACATTCATTTATTTGCCTTGCAAACATTTATTGGTTGCCAGACAGCAGGCTTATATTGATAAAAGGACACAGATTTTGCCCTTAAAAAAAAATTCGTAATGAATTAGGAAAATATACACAAAACGAGGCAATTGAATTGAAATATGATAGGTATATACTCATGGACATTGTTCAAATACCCTTTACACATGAAGCACTGCCTCCTCACTAATTTTTCAATAGCATGAGCACTTAAAACCTTCAACACATTTATTAAATATCTATTGCGTGTGGAGGTAGGAAATTGTGGCTGTTTTGGATCCCAATAAATTTGGATCAAATAGAAGTATTTGTATGAAGGAGACAAGAAGTGAAGTCACAGAAGGAAACCATGCCTAGATATTTGAAATTTATTCAGTAGGTGCTAGGGAACCATTGATGGCTCTAGAGGGAAAACACAGGATCAACTTTTATTTTAGGAAGATTTAGTAGGCAGAGGTATGCAGTGTGTCCTAGAAAAGGGGATGCAACATGTTTTCAGGAAGACTAGGTTGGAGGCTCAGTGCATGGGAGATCAGGCATGAATCAACGGAGTCCTGCCTGAGGGCAGTAGGAGAGGAAATTAATGGATAGAAGTTAGCTTTGAAGGAAAAATCCATAAATCTGGCTGAGAGAAATTACCCCCACATTATCTGAGAACATGGCTTGATATTTAACTTTATTTCTTCCATTTGTATTTAGGTTGCTGTGTGTGTGTGTATGTGTGTGTGTTATCATTTTCACTATATAAAATTGCACTGTATCTAGGAAAGACACTATTTCTAATAATGCCACATTGAACTGTGTTTTGCTTTTATCCTATATTTTATATTTAAAATAAACAATTCGGACTTCCCTGGTGACACAGTGGTTAAGAATCTGCTCGCCAGTGCAGGGGACATGGGTTCGATCCCTGGTCCAGGAGTATCCCACATACTGCAGAGCAACTAAGCCCGTGTGCCACAACTACTGAGCCTGTGCTCTAGAGCCCGTGAGCCACAACTACTGAGCCCACGTGCCACAACTACTGAAGCCCGTGTGCCTAGAGTCCATGCTTCACAACAAGAGAAGCCTGTGCACCTCAATGAAGAGTAGTCCCTGCTTGCTGCAACTAGAGAAAGCCCGCACACAGCAACAAAGACTCAACACAACCAAAAATAAATAAATTAATTAATAATAAATAAATTTATAAAAAAAATAAAATAAAATAAACAACTCGACCATATACGATTTCTCCCGTATTGCTTAGGGAGAATTAAAAACATAACCTTTATATAACTTTTTGGTGTGACATTACGGGAACAATTCTAGACTATGTAAGAAAAGGCTAAGAGTCAGTTTAGAAGTTGAAGGATTTCTCTAGAGAGAGAGTGGTGTCTATTCCCTGTGATTCCCAACCCCACCCTTTTAGAGGAGGGTGTGTCTTTCCATTTTTCTTGGGCTAATTGGTAGGTACCTTAGGAGAACCACTTGGAAAGTCTGACCTGTGCCCACTGATGAGTAGGTGTGGGTATTGGAAGTGGGGACAGATATTTGATTCTCAGATGGATGCCAGAGATAGTGATGCCTTTACAGGACATTAGAGCTAAGAGACCAGGCTGTATTGGGAGGTGTCTATGCTCTGAGATTGGCTGGGCCCATGAACTTGAAATCCTCAGAGTGTGGCAAAGGCCTCTTGGAAAGAAGCAGGACTGAGTCCAGCTGAGAGAGCTCCAACCAAGAAGACTATGGGAGGGGACTTAGGAGTGGAACCATGGAAACAGGACTACTGTTGACTTTAAGTGTCCATCTGAAGGAGGCTTTGTCCATATCAAGGGAACTGGGGACTAAAGACCATGAACAATAAGGAGGTGTCTGAAGATCCCCCGCCCCAAGTGGTCCTATGAGAAAAAGATTCAGCATCTGGTTTCTGCCACACCCAGAAACCATCAAAGTCAGCTTTCAACAGTGCCCGAGATAGAAGCCTTTTCCTGCACCTCACCTCTCCTCCTTACTGGAGGGTCCTAACAAGGAAGAACAAGTGATAGAGAAAGTGGCTCAAGGAAGAGGAAAATCTGACCCTGACTTCTTTTCCTCTGCAAGTTCCCTTGCCCAGGGATTGAATTCTGAGCCAGACGAAGAGAGAGTTTTTCAATGCATTGGGCGTGGAAGTTTGAAGTGGTCCTGGGCTTGATATTCTATTACTCAAAAGTGACCGGATGATTTATTCACTGAGGAGTGATGACTAGAAAAGCTTTGGGTCCTGCTCAAGTTTACAAGCAGGTAGGGAGGTTTGGGATCCCAGAATGGCTGTGCCAGAGCTCTGGGGAGAAAGGATCAATTACTTCCTCCTTATAACCACTGAGCCCTCAAAAAAAAGGCCTGGATAACTGTGTTTTCTGCCTTCTCTGGTTGGGTTTGACTCAGGAAGTGACTAGTTAGTCGAGATTTTATAAGCTCTTCAAATTTAAATTTCCTCCCCCAATTTCATCCCTAGCCAGTGCCACAGTGAGCCACTTTGGAGCCCAAGATAAAAGGGAAAATTAGTAGTACTGATCCTGTGTTTAGTTAAAATTTTGATTGTTGGTCATGGATTTTTGCATTAATTCTGACTTTTTAAAATATTGCATTAAAATATTACTTATCTTGATTACCTAGTTTTGGGGCATCTCTTGAATTGTATGCCCAAGGCCAGTGCCTCCCTCACCTCACCCTAATCCCAGTCCTGTCTCTGCCCCACCTTCCCCAGTTCAACCCCATTATCACAGGCTTCCATCCTGTAGGGAAGGAGGAAATAGGGAAAACCCTTAGGATGAGGAATAGTTTCCTGCAAAAACTTTCCGTTCTGTAGTCAGATGTCTCAAACCCCAAAGAGGCAACTTCTGGATTCTTGGTGCCCCAGACCAAACTGCTAAAATCTGAAGGTTATGTGTCCGCTAATGGGGAATATACATTGTTCCCATTTCCTGTCTAGACCACTGTTTACAGAGAACTGCAGCTGCCTCCAGGGTCTCCAATGTGCTTGTTTAATGGAAGTATTTATAGACAACCAGGATGCACAAATCCAGTCCTGCAAAGCCATTACATCTTGAATGTGCTCTCTCCTGGTGTTTGGAAGAGGGAGAAACTTGAAAAGTTTTTTTTTTTTTTTGGGGGGGGGTCCTCTCCTGGTATAATTGAGTAGTTAAGAGTTTAGTTAGAAGCGAGGCTTTGATCTCCATTTCTGTCACATTCCCATTGTGCAACCTTACTTCCCACTCCAAACCTCAGTTTACTCCTCTGTAATATAGCACCTCATAGGACACAGGTAAGCATGCGAGAGTCTACTGAGCTCATTGTGGCTGGAGAATATAGTTCAAGGGGGACAAGGTGAGAGATGAATCCATAGAAGTAGGTGAGGCCAGATCATCAAGTGTCTTTAATTTCATTGAGATCCAGTAGGATAATTCATGACCAGCATTCAGCTGAACACAAAGGATACACACACTAACTGACAGCTATTGTCATGGTTAGACTTTCACATGACCAACACTCTTGCTGACATTGAATACAGCTGAAATTTATGTATGGCAGAGGCATCTCTTCCTTGGGCTTGTCATTCTTCATTTAGTTATTTTAGTTACTTAGCTTCAATTGGGAAGGTTGACCTGAAAACCATGGTGGATCATCACCAATGTGGAAGGAGGGTAAAAAGGAAGACTTCAGGGTTGGGTGGGCAAGGAGAACCCAGTCTGGCTTGAGAAGACCAGTGGCGGGGGGGGGGGGGTTCGATGGAGTGAGACAAAGCATCTGTGGTTCAAGTAGGCACCAGGGTTAAAGTCAGACAGAGCCAGGTATCCAGGCAACAGAGGATGCTTAGGCTCACGTGGGCAGGCTGTGAGAGCAAGGCTGGGATCTAGGGGTGAAAGGTGGGCTTTGTCAGGCATTGTCTTTCGAGGAAAGTCCTGAGGCTGTGTCCAGCTCAGTGCTGACTGATTAGCGATGCCATCCCATGGCTCTGCCAGTTCCACAATGTTGAGAATTTCTAATGTAATATTCCAGGCTTTCTTAGCAAGACCCCAGACAGTGACCAGGAAGAAGGCTCCAACGTCCCTGGAGAAGGTGCCACACAGATTTTCAGAACATTAGAAGGAGTAGAAAGCAGTCTGTGTCCTCTGTATCCCTCCTGCCCCCCACTTAGGGAATGGAATTCACAAGACCTAAATATACTAGGCCAAGCAGATGAGGCTTTAGCTCCAGTGGGTACACAGGTGACAGGGAGATGGGGAGGGATCTTGAAACCATGACAAGCAGTGGGGTAGGCTGTGACTCATGGGGCTCCACCCATGCAGAGGGACCCCTAGGTCTGTGCTCACAAACCAACCCCCAGCTGCATCCATTGGAGTGAGGGAGGCTGCCATAGGCTAGAGCCTTGATGGAGGAAGGCCAGGATGGCCCGAGCAGGGCAAGCCTAGGACACCAAAGTCAAAACCAATTGGCAGTGAAACAAGGACACTTTTCAGTCACAAACTGGGACAAGATGCAGCTTTTCAGTCACAAATTGGGACGAGATGCAGCTTTCCATATCTCCTGAGCAGGCTGGCAAATGCTTAAAATCTATGTTATTTTATGTTAAACTGTTTCAAGTCAAGGCTATTCTATCTGGGCAGCCTGCTTCAACATGTCAGGACACGGAAACTTCTCCCTATGTCAATTCAGTCTCTTGTCGTGCAACATTATCATTCATATTCTTGCTTTGTTTGTTGCAGAGATAAAGACTAGGCCATTAGCTATGTACAATGATTGGTGGACTTTGGGTAAGAACACTAATCTCTCAGTTCTTTTGTTCCTTTGTCTGTTCACGAGGGTATGGAAATTGTTTGGATAGGATGAATTGAGTTAACATATGTGAAACACTCCTGCAGCACTCAGTAAAAGTAAGCTAGGACCATCATTGCTATTATTGATCCATCCCTGAACAAAAAGACAATTATAGAACAGGCTTAAAAATGAAAGGACAGGGCTTCCCTGGTGGCGCAGTGGTTGAAAGTCCACCTGCCGATGCACGGGACACGGGTTTGTGCCCCAGTCCGGGAGGATCCCTCATGCCTCGGAGCGGCTGGGCCCGTGAGCCATGGCCACTGAGCCTGCGCGTCCGGAGCCTGTGCTCCGCAACGGGAGAGGCCACAGCAGTGAGAGACCTGTGTACCACAAAAAAAAACCAAACAAACAAAAACCGAAAGGACAAGATCAAAACAAATGGTTGATTTAATCAATTTTTGAAAAATAAGTCACTAGTGAAAAGTAAAAGCATGTTAGCCAAATTGTTATTTGGTCTCATGGAAGGAAAAAACAAAATTTAATGTGATTTTCCTGCTTATCCAGATTTCTTCACTTCATACAAGCATGGACAAAGCAGATCTTTGGATTTATTTTACACAGCAAGGTATAAACTTAGAAAAGCTCAACAGGTTATATTATCTATTTCCATCATTTATTTGTTTACCCATTTAGTCAACACATGTTTATTTGAACACTTATTTATTGAGCTATAATTGATATATAATATTATATTAGTTTCAGATGTACAACATAAGACTCAATATCTGTATCAATATATATTACAAAATGATCACAAGTCTAGTTAACATCCGTCACCATACACAGTTACAGATTTTTTTTCTCGTAATGAGAATTTTTTTTTTTTTTTTTTTTTTTGCGTTATGCGGGCCTCTCACTGTTGTGGCCTCTCCCGTTGCGGAGCACAGGCTCCGGACGCGCAGGCTCAGCGGCCATGGCTCACGGGCCCAGCCGCTCCACGGCATGTGGGATCTTCCCGGACCGGGGCACGAACCTGCGTCCCCTGCATCGGCAGGCGGACTCTCAACCACTGTGCCACCGGGGAAGCCCCATGAGAACTTTTAAGATCTATTCTCTTAGAAATTTCAAATATGCAGTACAGTATTATTATTACAGTTGCCATGCTGCACATTATATCCCCATGACTTATTTATTTTGTAGCTGGAACTTTGTACTTTTTGATGCCATTTACTCATTTTACCCTACTTCCGATTCCTTCCCTCTGGCAACTACACCTCTATTCTCTGTATTTATGAGTTTGGTTTTTTGTTTGAACTCTTATTATGTGTCAGGCACTGGCCTAGACACAGAAAATGTATGGTTTCTTTCAACAGTAGTTTTCAGCCTAGCAGATGAGGCAGCAAGGGTCAAATCAATAAGTTCAAAAAAAGGTTATACATACTTGATACAAAAGATGCCCTTAGGACTCTTGGGGGCCCCAGAAGTGAGGACTGCAGGGATCGCAGCAACATCCTGAGAGACAGACAGGGGAAGAGGTGAGTCCTGGTAGAGAGAGTGATGCAAGTGAAGACCTGGAGGCATGGAAGAGTCAGAAAACTCAGCCAGCTACATCCTTCCTACTCAAAGTCTCATTTGGGACAAGCAACGCCAGCATCACCCGGGAGCTTGGTTAGAAGCACAGTGTCGCAGCCTCCACTCTCACAGGGTGAGAGATGGACTGCAGAGCTGGCAAGGAGCAGATCTTGGAGAGACTTCACATGCAACAGCAATTTGGAAATTGCTGCCATTAGCCCTGCAAAGGCAGCGACCCAGCGCAATTCATCTCAGTACCTTCCTGGGGCAGTTGTACACGGATACCCACCTGCTTGTCCAAAGGATGCTGTGCAAAGTAACAGGAAGCCTAGATCTTTATCAACTGACCATCCCAGTCTCTTCACCGGGCCTCTCAATCTACTTTCTAAAGGCAGAGCTGTATCGTGTCTCTTAGAAAAAGAGAAGGAGGTGGCATTCTATCTTGTAAAATAGCTCAGCACTGTGATGGGCGACATAGGTGTGGGGTGTGGGGTGGGACACGGTGACGGGTGATACAGGGGAAAAAGAGACCCTCCTCTTCCTCTGTTGCTCCAGACCAATTGCTGGCCAGTTCTGTCTCTCCCACCTCCCAGTCTCCCAGGCTGAAGACTGGCCCTCCCATTTCAATGGCAGGCAGATCAAGCACCGATTACTGTTGGTCATATTTCTAAAGCGCCTGAAGGTCACCTGGGATTAAGACAGGTGCAGCCTGAATGGAAGGTAGCCTGCTGCTATTTGAATTATCAAAGACAAGATGAATAAAGGGAATCCCCTGGAAAGAAGAGAAGCAAATACCAGCCACAGCCCAACAGGTGAATAGGCTTTCTCCAGAGCCTGGGGCTCAGGCTCGGGCTGCCCAGGGCCTGTGATCAAAGAGGCCTGGCCTCTTGAGGGACAAGCTGTGAGGAGCTCATCTCCTTGACAGTGTGATTTTACTAAGCTACTTCCCCCTGTTCGGAGCAGTGGCTGTTTTGGAGAACAGCAATCGGAGATAAGTGCGCATAAGCATGGATCTCTTTTACTCTCAACAAAATGTTTATGGCTGTGAAATTGTATCCAACTCTTGCTTGGAAGGAAGAAGTGACTTGCTCTATGGAGCCACATGTGTTTGCTCTCACCGATGCCATTGGTGGCGATCCGTTTTCCTGGTGACAGAGAGGGTCTGTGCTGGCGAATTCACGGAAGCTCCAATGCTGCAGTTCCTCGGGAGGAGATTGTGCTGTTAGGTTCTGTAATTTTTTGATTTTGCTGCACACGTGATGTCTCCAAAGAGGGATCTGTCTTTTCTAACAACCATCATTTTTATATAAAATGGGAGGTATTCACACTATATCTTCATCTTCTACATCTCAACCAGTAACAATATCAGAACTACTCCCTCCTGACAACTATATTCATTTCTCATTAAAGATATTTCATGTTTTATTCAGGAATTTAAATGAAGCAATCAGAGCCCGGAATGGCATCCTTTTGGTATAATTGTATCTCACTGATGCCAGCCCCAAGAGTTCTAATTAATATATATTTAGTTCCCTGACTGTCTTTAGACCAAACGGTTGAGCAGAGAAGACATGAAGAAAAAACACATTGAGATTTGAGCAGGAAAGTCTTTTGTAAAAGAGAAAATTTGGGGTAATTGTGCATTTCAAGAGCTTTGCTCTTGTAACCATGTCAGAAATTACTTTCAGGCCACTGAGTGCTTTATGAAAAATGGACTGTGTGATGATAATTATTTTTATTGATCACACATTCAAGTTATTAATTTTTTAATCTCCTTTCTTGCTTTCTTTTGGTTGCAAGGATGTTCATACCCAGGGAATTATGAGCATTCAGTCCTCCTCAGGATAACTCTCCCCTTTCCTCCCTCTGCCCTTTTGTCCTCCGACCTCACACTATTAAAAAGAGATATTGTTCCTCTTTGCCAACGTGAAAATGTCTGGAGCCATCTTGGGATTACTTGGCCTCCCTAAACCCATAATATGAAAAGAAGCTAATTGGGTACCAGCCTCATTCCTTATGGGGTTTGCCGCTCCCCCTAATTCCCTCCAACCACATCCCCATTCTCACTTGCAGGAAATGAGTTTAGGGACATTTCTTGTGCTGGTCTAACATTGGGATTCACAGCACTTGTGTTCACTTAGAAGCCTCAATTCATTCCCGGTCCTGGGATGCTCTGGGATTGTGGTTTATAAATCACTCCTGTGGTGCACTATATGTGGAGATCAAGACCCCTGAGATCTCCAGTCATATTGAATTGCACTGGGCAATGGAGAGTCCTTAAGAGTTTACAGTAAGGAAAAACAAAGGCCTTATAAATAGGACAATTCAACTGACACTTACAACATTCACGAGACACTATTGAAAAGAGAGAGGATGCTATTTTCCTTTGTTCTCAATCTTGGTCTCATTCACAGAGGAGGATAGTTCTTCAATAGGATATAAATTGGGGTTTAGAAATAGCCTGTACCCAAACTTGAGTTGTTATTTAAAGAACTTTACTTTTTTTTTTTTTTTTTTTTTTGCGGTACGCGGGCCTCTCACTGCTGTGGCCTCTCCCGTTGCGGAGCACAGGCTCCGGACGCGCAGACTCAGCAGCCATGGCTCACGGGCCCAGCCTCTCCGCGGCATGTGGGATCTTCCCGGACCTGGGCACAAACCCGCGTCCCCTGCATCAGCAGGTGGACTCTCAACCACTGCGCCACCAGGGAAGCTTTTGGGATCATTGAGTTGTTTGGTAGCCTGCCATAAACCGACCATGAATCTGGTTTACACTGCAAAGAAGTGTGCTCATTCCTACTTCTCCACGGCAAGGATGTCATCACCACTTCCCACGGATGCGGGGGAGGTGACAGCTTCTTCCATTTACTGGACGTGTGATGTGGGTGAGGCAAGCCACTTGGTCCCCGTGAGCCAGTTTCCTCACATGTGCACCAAGGATATAAACATACGTTTAGTTCCCTGGGGTGTTATTAGACTCACTGTGACTGCCATAAAAAGAACAACAACTTAGTGTGTTGAATGTGTATCATGTCTAGGCATGGTACCCAGGGCTCAACATCCATGTTCACACTCAGTAACAAGCAAGGATACATCATACAGAGTCCAAAATTACATTTTTACATCAATGTGAATAATATTTTAAAATCTATATTGAAGCAGGTTAATACCCACCTCCCCACACCCGAAAATCAGACTTGGTGTTCAGTGGAAATAAGCATTTTGAAAAGATTTCTGTTGGAAGGTGGATTCCAGTGTATTTCTCTCTCCAACCAAGGTAGCATCTATCTAAGTGAACACAATCCTCCTGACATGGGGGCTGGGAGAGCAGAAAAGTGCTCAGGCACTCATGCTGAGTTGATTTCCAGATACATTAGTGCACAGCCTTATTGACTACCACGTCCATTTGACCAGGCTCAGAGGGGTTTATATTATCTGAAACGCCTCACTGCGTGGGCACAATGACAGGTGTGTCGTGAGGAGAACAATAGCCAGAAACAGATGCAGGGAAGAGTCACTAATATGTCAGCAACTACGATGCATGTCAGGCGGGGTGCATCTCCACCAGGAAAAAAAAAGATCGGAAAAGAAAGAACATTTATTTCCATGAAGCCAATTTCCATGCCAAACTGAACATCTGTCTGGCTTTTGTGTTTGGAATAAACAGGACTTACACACACTCAAGAATAATGTCAAAAGTTCAAAGGGTGGAGAGTTGAGAATTCTCACGTGGGTGAATAAATGAGGTCTGCCGATTGGCTGGCCTTCCCTCCGCTTTACATGAAGTGTCTCCTTGGGGCCCGGGTGATGTGTGGCTTTGATTCTCTGCCCTTGTCCTTCCATAACCTGGTTTGGAATGTAGCCCAGTCCTAAGAGATTGGGGGTCACTCCGGCTTGATAGTGTAAGGTCAGAAAATAGAATGAGGCTTGGATATCTCAATTGAGATTTGAGTGTATAAAAGTATAAATCAAAAAAGCAAAATCCTTGAAGGGACACCTTGCAGCTGTTGCAACAAATGAAAGGTTTCAAAATAAGTAGATACAAAAACGCTGAGGCTAGTGCAACTAATAATTCCCCTCTAGTCTGACTTGAAGAATAGGAGGGTGCGACCGAGCACAGAAAAGTAAAGAATACACCTTATTCTGAGCAAGAATGTTGGCCCTGAATTCTTTAATAAATTTTGTATCATTTCAGGGACAATATTTACAGGCCTTCGATTTAAAAAATCCCCTTTTATGTGCTTGTTTTTGCAGGATGCAAATTAGAAAATATACCAAGGGACATATGTAAATATTAGAATGTACATGATTATTTGTTCTTTGTTCTGGGAAGATCTAGATAATCTCAAAGTTAAGTCATTCATTCAGGAAGGAAAAAAAAAAAGTAAGTAAAGTTAAGTGGATTTTTGTCTGCCTTTACTCCTAAATGCCACTGTCTCATTTGGCTGTAGGATATTCATGCTTTTATGTTTATTTAAACAGACATATCTCTAGTTTATGGGCATATTCCAGAATAGAACCGCATGTTGCTTGGAGTGCAATTCTTATGGGCAAACACCTGATACCCTTTAATAAAAGATAAAAGGGAAACAATCCCCTTGCCATTCAAAGATGTTACTGTGCCTTGCTCATAGACTTGACCTTATTACTTGACCTTTCTAACCAGTACAAGCATCCCAGGTACTAAACTCCAGGTCTAGTGATTATAAATGACTCCTCTAGCTGTCACTTGAAATCAACTGTAGCAGAACTTGTTTGAATCCAGGAGGGCTCTAAGAGGATGATTACAAAGCAAGACTCAGGAGTTGCAGAGTACGGATGTGATGGGTGTTGAGAATTGCTATTAAACTATGTCAAATTCACACCTCTCTAAAATATTTTCAAGGCAAAATTTTCTGGGAACCCTCCTTTAAAGCTGTGATTTCCCCCATGGTCAAAATATTTCGATTTTTGATTTTCAGAACATTCACCCTTGGTGCACTCATTTTCTAATTATTTTTTTCTTGTTTGGAGAAAGACAGTGGATGAACATTATACAATTGAATTTTGTGTATATCAGCTAAATCAACATTTTCCAAAGTGCTTTTTGTATAACATAATCCCCAAAAATATTAGTAAATTTTAGGAAACTAAAGAGACTCTGGGTCAAAAAAGTGAGAAATACTGATTTAAACTTTGTCAAAGAGTTGTATTAAATGTAGAACTTCCCAGAACCTTTAATGTGCAAAGTAGCTTGTAGTTTCTCAGTGGAGGATGTACTTATGCTGTTTCTCTCTCTTTTTTTTTTAACCACAAATCTCTTTTTCTGAGATCGTCTTTACTGGTCTAATTCTTCAAGGAATTTACTTTAGGAAATGTGTTGCTAGGTGCAGTGATGCATATTTTAGACTAAGAAAAATGCTACTTTTTAAGATTGCTAATGTCAAGAGCAAGTGACATTGGAGTTTAAATTACCTTAACTGGCCTATTATTCTATCTAAACCAAACTGAAAGTGAAGGGACAAAAAAAGTCCCCCAAAGTGTTATCACTTGAAATGGAAAAGAATAAAAAAAAAAAGACTTTAAAACATGTTAAGTAAACTCTTCAGCAGACACCCACATATAACTTCATAAATCATTTAAAATGTGACAAGGAAAAGAAAACCTGATCAAATGACTGTCCAAATAATTATAGTTTATTCTGCAACTTTTTCTCATTGAAATCACATTATCATTTGAGTAGTCATCTTGACACAACTAATTATTGCTATCCAAGGAAAAGAAAAAAGCCCCAAAACATAGTTTAACCAATTCTCACTATCGTAAGTAATCATGGGAAAAAGAAAGCGGGCAGAATGGAAATTTAAAGATTTCCCCCCCTAACCTTCCGGCTCTGACTCCCTACACAGGCTTCCCTGCAGCCTGCACCCCTAGTGTCTCTCTTATCTCTTCCCTCTAACCTCTCCTGCCCTCCTTCATCTGTCTCTTTGGCCTACAGTTTTAGCCCTTCTGTCTTATCAAAGAGAACCTACAAGGTTGAAATCCACTGAGAAAGGCAACTTGAGCTGCGCAAAGGCAGGCTCACAGGTCATAGGGGTCCTGCCTGGCCCTACCATCCAAGGCTTGGATCTTGCCCGGCACTACAATTTCCCTGGCTGCATTTCTTCCTCCATGAAATGCTGCTGTTGGACCACATGGCATCTAGAGTCCCTTAGAGCACTAGGCCCACGTGGCTGCCCCACCCCCCTTTTTTTTTGGTTTTTATTCCCAGTCTCCTACAGGAAGCAAAGCAATCTACAACCGTGAGGCAACCTCAGAGTTCTCAACAATTGGCTAACTATGGTTAGCCTTGTCTTTAAAGAGAAATGTCACTTAAAGAGAAGAGTCAAATTCACCTGTGAGGAGTGAGATGGCTTCTTGAATGTGTGTTCTGGAATTCTGATCATTGCCTGGAAGCCAATACGAACTTCTATTCTGGGGCTCTTTCATGGACAGCTCCAAATCAAGTTTCTTGTATTCATCCTTCTTCTGACTGTAAGTGAGGAATTAAATATCCACCTGAGTTCCTTGGCAGCAAGGGTAGTGAAAGAATTGTCCTTTTCACCATTTTCTTCCCAGGAAGAAGAAATTTCACACTGTGCATGTACACATCAGGAGCAGGTATTAAATCACTCCTGACTTGCTTTTCTCCATGACTATTTATTTTATTTTATTTATTTATTAAACATTTTTTAATTGAAGTATAGTGGATTTACAATGTTGTGTTAATTTCTGCTATACAGCAAAGTGATTCAGTTACACATATATATACATTCTTTTTCATATTCTCTTCCTTTATGGTTTTATCACAGGATATTAAATATATTTCCCTTCCACGGTTATTTCTTAAACACACCCTCTGTTTACACGTAAGCCCAAATAGAGGAAAATGAAAACATCTCATTGAAAGTAAAATTGCCTAAATATTTTGACACAAGCCCAATTTGCTTTTTGCTTTTGCCTGAATTCAGGATTGCTTCCCCATCCTGGCTGGTTATAAGATTCTTCCAGGGAACATGTTTCAGAGGATGAGAATGAGGCCAGTGGCTGCTGATGTTAAAAGGACATGGCATCTGCACAAGGCCTGAGAGGGGGGCTGGTTGCACAAATTAAAGTCAAACACATCACAGCCCGATTAGCAGACATGGACTTGAGTGTGCTGTCTAGGAAGGGTGTTTTGTTTTTTTTTTTTTTCCCTCCAAGTAACAAGGAGGCAATTAAAAAAAGAAAAGACAACTCCATTTGTTTCCTATCGTCATTTCTTCTCACTTTCCCTAGTCCTGGTTTCTCACTCTATTTATCTGGGAACACAAATTACGATTGCACCCAAGGAAAAAAATAATATATGTAGGTAGCTATTTAGTTTCTCTCTAACCTGTTCTGGTCAATGGGAATTTTTCCCTAGAAGAGCTTGGAAATATAAAGCCATTAAGTTAAAGAAAAATATATATATATATTGTGTTGGAACAAAATTAGTTCTTTTACAGGCAAAATTCAGAAAAATAACATGTTAATATGTTGGGTTTTTTTAAAAACAAATTTAGAATCTGATGGAACCACCTTTTCATATATTAAAGGATCCCTCTCAATGGGTGAGTTCACCCATGAAGAACTTTAATTACTTGATATTTTAAGAGGATTCTTTATTCTGTTAAGAGAGAGAAGGAAAGCAGCTGTGAGGGAGAGACATTTGTGTGGGAGAAGTCTGAAGCTGCACGTGGGAGGTGGAAAGTTTAAAATACAGCGTCTTTACTGAACAAAAATTTCATTCCCACAGTAGGGAGCTGTTTTAAAAATGTTTTATGACCTGTTACCAGGGCACAGGGGACAATTCCATGAGGCAGCAGGGTTGTGAGTTGAGCTTGCAAAAACCAGGAACCCTTAGCTTAAACCAAGCCAAAGGACAAACTCAATAAAAAATTTGTTTGCTGTTTTATTTTTTTTTTCCCACATTAATTTGTCTCAGGGAACATGGAGTGCAGGGCTCACAGGCCTAGTAGGAGGAGTAGTTACAACAGACACTCAGAGGAACTGAAGTGGCTTCCTGCTCTCCTTCCGGCCCGAAACTTCCTTTGTTCCTCTAATCTCAAAACAGCTGTTTCCTCTGGAATCACAGCCCCCAGCTGGCAGAGTCCTTACCTCCTGGATCCTGCCGCACATGATGTACATCAAATCTGAATGTTGATACGAAATGTTCTTTTTCCCGTCCTCCTCCCCAGGCCCCTCCCTCCAGTCCTGTATTCACTTTGCCCTTCGTGGGAGGTGCACTTAGAAACAAAGTGACGGAAGCATTCAGAGTCTGTATGATCTGAAGGTCTGTAGACCTTCCAAATGGCCAAGTAAATCCGTGAAAATACTTAGAATGGCAGATAAATAGTTTGGAGACATGTCCAGAAACCTCCTTTGGGAGACAGAAATTGATGGTTGCATCCCTTTTACAGCTTCCTTTGAGAAATCAGTACATTTTAACAAACATTAGTGTCTTAACTACTCTTTGGCAGAAACTGGGCTATAATTAGACTCAATGTAGGAGAAGAAATGAATAGTAAGTGGTCATTCTCTCTTAAGAAATTTATAATTTTATTGATTGATACCGTCATTGAGACCTTGGAGGTAAAAAATAAGAAAAAAGCTCGGTCCTACTCATGGAACAATTTAGTAATAAGTTTGAAAGAAAAGACATATATAAAAAAGGTAGAGAAAAACACAAAACATTTTTGAATCATTGCCAAATAATGGAGCGTTTATCCTATGCCTTTATGTGTTGATGGAATGAGGGGTAATGGGTCTGAAGTATCTTGTGCTAGGTAATGGAAGGTGGGGGGATGAGTCAGGGAAAGCCCATGGATGGAAGTGTTCTGTCTGAGTGAGCCAGGAAGGAAGTCGTTAATAAAAACCTAGAAGGGGAAATGTAAGCTTTGGATTTGGAATAGACCTTAGAATTCATATGGGCTGCCGCCTCCTTAACCTCAGGCACCTTGAATTCTGGAGGACGTGCCTCGCTCCAGGTCACAGAGGGCCCAAGAGCAAGCCAAGCTGCCAGCAAGGCTGGTACCTCTGTCCTCCACGGCACCACTCTGCTTCTGGCTTTTGCCTCTCTGAAGTCTGTGCGGGTGATTCTCATGTGCTACAACAGTGAGAGGCTTGCCCCTCTGAGTCAGAAGAGAAGATGGGTTCAGCTTTGCCACTCATTAGCCATATGATCTTAGGCAAGTCATTCTAAACTCCAAAAGCCTCAGATTTACCACAGGTAAACTGAAAAGAAATTGCACCTTACTCCTTGGGCTCTGGTGAGGATTCATCAAGGACTTAACCTAATAGCAGCACACTACAATGCATGTATGCTTTTATTATAATAATAAAACAGATTGTTATTATTAAGGAGCAGGGTGTATTAAGTTGGTAGGAAACTGACTGATCCAGAGTCCATATTTTCTCTGAAAAAATGCAAAGAAGTTAAGCTGGGCAGATAGAGGCATCAAAGAGATGCTGAAGAGTTATTGAGAACAGATAGTGCTGCACATGAACAAGAGAATCTTTGTATCTCGTTTTATTTTATAAAATGGTCTCTCCAAGTGTGAATTATCTTGTCAATTCTTAAACAAAAATTAATACCTAGTGGATAATTGATGCTTAAATGCATTTACTACAATTTATTGAGTTATCGTGTCACCATAGAGTATGGTCATTAAAAGCATGAATGGGGCTTCCCTGGTGGCGCAGTGGTTGAGAGTCCGCCTGCCGATGCAGGGGACACGGGTTCGTGCCCCCGTCTGGGAGGATCCCACATGCCGCGAAGCGGCTGGGCCCATGAGCCATGGCCGCTGAGCCTGCGCGTCCAGAGCCTGTGCTCTGCAACGGGAGAAGCCACAACAGTGAGAGGCCCGCGTACCACACACACAAAAAAAAAGCATGAATGGTTCAGCCAGGCTGCCTGGCATTGGAACCCAGTTCTGCCACTTAGGAGCTGTGAGACCTTGGACAAGTCACTTAACCTCTCTTGGCCTCAATTTCCTTATCTGCAAAATGGAGATAAGGTTGTAGAGAGAATTGTTTAAGTTAATATAAACAAAAGTCTTCAAACAATGCCTGAAACATGGTGTCAGAGAGTATTATTAATACTAATTCTTTGATTATATAAATAATAAAAACAATAGTAAATAATAAAATAATAAACAAATACAAGAATAAACATAAAAGTAAGAAAATCTAAATAATAAAAATGACAACTAATAATTACTAAATAAATATATAGTAAGTAGATAAACATTAAATAAATATGATGTTCTGGACTACTCTTTTTACTATTAATACCAGGGAATAATCTAAATAATTTGTCTGCTAATATCTAGATTTTACTATGTACCAGGTGGCAGTAATCATGGTGAGAGGATCAGTGCTTGGGGGGAAATAATCAGCCTTATAGAGGTTGAAATTGAAATTCTAAGCCTGTAAGTACTTCACATTTTATAGGGCCTGTAACTACTTTTGTGTTTGATTTATGTCAGTTATGTCATACCTATGCTATGCATTGTGGCTGGGAAGGGGATTTCATTTAAACTCTCTGGAAGCCAAATGCAGTGGGGCTGCCTCTTTGGGCTTTGCCAAAGCGTTGGTGAAACATCCACCTAAGTCTGTGGTCCTCAAAGTGGCATCCCCGGATCAGCAATAGCAACATCAGCTGGGAGTTTATGAGAAAAGTCAAGTTCTTGGGCACCCGCCAACCCCACGTGCTGTATGGAAAACTCTGGGATGGGGGCCAGAGCTCTGGGCTTTAACAAACCCTTCTAAGGATTCTGATGCTTGCTCGGTCTGAGGACCACTGTGGTAAATCAAAATAAGTATTGGAGTTGGCATAAATCAAGCATTAAACATAGTAATTACAGTTGCTGCTGGACACAGCTGGGGGAGCATGCACACAGCCCCCTCCCAAACACTCTGTTCTCAGTCTGTACCTCCCTCTTCCTTTTAGATGTGTTAATATTACTAAGCAGGCCCTGGTGAAGTGACTTTCCCCTGAGTCTCAAAGTCATTTCTGTCACCTCCTGTTAGGTATTGATTTAATTAGTTTAACCCTTAGAAAACAACCAACCATATTTTCAACTTTTTAAAGTGCATCCCATGTCTGTAATTTACCTGCCAGATGACTGCCCATGATTATAATACTCATTTTAAGAAGACCACGCTCTTACAGGTGTTTGGGAATGATTAGTTTAGTCCCTGGAGTGCACTAAATGGGGAGGGTGTGTTTCACTAAGATACAGATGCTGTGATCTTGCTGTTTAAAGAGTTTCCACTACCAGATGTCCTGGAAAAGACAGTGAACAGATAACTAGAGGAATAGGCACAAGAAGCAAACCTGGACAAAGTTTTCAAAGTGGGACAGGAATTCTGGAGCAGAAATAAAATTTAAGGGCCAATGGACATCTGAGGCTATGACAGTGACAATTTATTCTGTACAAATGTTCCTTACTACTTTGGTCCATGTAAGTCAAGGGTAGGTGTAGACAGATATATCCATCCATCCATCCACCCATCCCTTCATCCAACAAACATCTGTTGAGCATCCACTATATGCCAGATGCTGGTATAACAGTGGACAAATAGAAAAATATCTGCCCTTATGAAGGTTTCTTCCTGTAGGTGACAGAGATTTTTTCAATGTGAAATAATATGAATTTAACTGGGAAAGATCCTCTGCTTAGTGATGAAAAAAACGTGCAAAAAGAAGGAAGAGAAAATGGTCAGTGGCAAAAAGAAGACAGTAGTGATTCAGAGACCAAGAAGGTTAGTCCTCTTTCTCTCCATGAAAACTCTGGGAGTTGAACATAGGGTGAGGGTCTCAGTGTGTCCAGCCAGGCTAGCAGTGCCCAGTGACTACTGAATGTAGGGAGGTGGCCATTTCCCACCATCTTAACCCTGGAGGGTGGGGTGACAGACACACCCAAGACAGAAAATATAGCAGCAATGGAGAAGCAAGACTACACAGCTTCACACATCATCCCCTGAACTGGTGAGAACTAAATTGACTAGAATGATGCTAAAAGTGCCTGCTTTCCTGTCCATAGTTTAGATACCCCCAGAGCGTTGGGAGGGGGTAATATGGCAGCAAGAGCTGAAGCAGCAACGGTGGTCATATTCTAGGACAACCTTGGATATGAGTGCACTCACAGCAGTATCAGATATCCAACTCACTCGACTAGGGGTAATTATTGGAAACACTTAGTGGTACAAAGTATTTCAGGATCACAGAAGACAAACAACTGGCTGGAGAATCTAAGAAGGCTTCCAAGAAGAGGTGACATTGGGCTGGAAGGGCCTTGAAGGATGTCTAAAATTTTGGCAGGTAGAACAGGTGGAATTGATGTGCTACATTTTCTAAAAAAATCCTGAACTAAACATGCTTCTTTTGGTTTTTGTCCTTCCTTTACATGGACATGCCACTACTGAGGATGGCATAGCCAAATGGATCAGAAGCCCCATCACATTCCATTTCTATTTGTTTTTATGACTCTGGTCTTTAGTCTCAGCATCCCATCTCAGGAGGCAGCACAGTGTGGCCTGGGTATATAATGCCCTCTCTGCCTGGATGGCAGTGCTGCTGTGGTGAGCATGGTGAAGCTGCATCCTGGCTAGGAGAAAACTCACTGTTAATCAATGCTGTCTGCCAGGGACCCAGGGAATATCTCCATGAAGGAAAGGACCCTTGTGTGGGTCTCACAGCTATGTCCTTCTTAGTACAAGGCCCGGCCCACGGTAGGAGTGGCACAGAGTCTGTTGAATGTTGCATGGCTGTGACATATGTGACAGGTATGTGTCAAACCTGGAGTTGTCGATGGAGCTTGGGTTTAAAGTCATGCCTTCCTAGGTTTGAAGCTCAGCCCTTCCATTTAGTGGCTGTGAAATGTACAAATGGTACTTACTCTTTCAGTGCTGCCATTTCTTTGTCTGTAAAAGGATAATGTGCAACTCTCAGGTATTATCGGAGAAGAGCTGTGTGTTGGAGGAGGTCGGTTTCAACGCAAACAACAAAAGGACAGTTTCTGATAATATACCAACACTTTAGTTTTGAAGAGGCTGATAGGATTAATTTAAAAACCTATGGTTAGAGTAAATTCAGTAAAGATTCTGCCATTAATCATGTGAGTTGTTTCAAAAGGAGTTTTTGGTTTTTCTTTTTCCCTAGTAGGTACACAGAGAGGGAATAATGTATACTTTGCCTAGAGAGTCAAGTTAGCAACAATAAGCTCCATGCTATCTCTACAAGTTTCCCTCTGAAATTTTTAATAGTTTATATAATGAAGGAAAAAAACAAAGTTGACAGACTTGATACATCTTTTATTTTTTATGTAATGTAGATTTTTAAAATAAACTGGTATATAGTTTTCTATTTTGTCACGCTGGCAGTAATAGAAAGGGAACATAATTGTAACATTTGTGCAATTATAAATGAATAAAAATACCTGTATTTCTTCCTTTATACTTTTTCTCATGGTTGCCACCATGTACTCAGGGTCACGTTAAGATAATGTTTCTTCTGGAGGCAGCAGCGGGCCAGCCTCACCGTGGCCAGCATAATCATGGCAATTCAGTGCAGCCCATTCTTTCTTACTCTCGTTCTGTCTTTCTCAATTTTTTTCCCCACAGTTTTCAAGATGCTCAAATTCATCACTTAGAAGAAAACAGAGATTATTACATGTGATTCTGTAACTTGCCCTATGGGAAAAGCAGGCCACTTTGAAGTTGTTTTTATTTTTATATTCAAACTTCACCACATTTATGTCAGTGGTTGTCTCAAATTAAGTTTAGAGAGAGAGGCATTTTGCAAATTTGTCATTTATAGATTGCAGTAAATTGACCCGATTTCGCCATGTTGTTTACAGAAATGATATAATGCATATTTATTCTCAACTATTACATAGTAAATATATAGCAATTACGAGAAGTGTGCAGACTGGCAAGAAATCCCATAAGTGATGTATCTGTTTTATCTAGCAACTCAAATGCTTTCTAATTCACTTACTTATTTAACAAAAATTTACTGAGCACCTGTTCTATCACAACATGGTGCTAGACATTGAGACCGTAAAGACCCATAAGCCTGGAGGGGTAGTGAAAAGCCCAAACAAATCTATACAACCCACATGAAGGGACTTGTGCTCTAATGAAGGACCCACAGGTGGGAGTAGAGGAGAGAACAGAAACTCCGCTTGGAGAATTCTAGACGATGCCACAGAAAAGGCAGCAACTCCCAGGAGACAAGAGATGAGTAGGAATGTTCAGGAAGGTTGGGGAAGAACCTTGTAAAGAGATGGGATATACAAGGCTCAGGGAAAGTGGAGCAGTCCAAGAGTTGGGAATGGAGGGTGCGGTGAGAAGCAGGGACAGATTGCAAATGTCACGCCGACATTCCTTTGGAGCCTGATTGCTGGGAAAGTTTTTAAGCCCATGAGAGACTGGTTGCATAAGTGTTTTAGAAAACTTGCTATGAAAGCTCTGTGCAAAGAGCACAAGAAAGTTGGAGGATGAGGCTGAAGGAGGAACAAACCGTCCCCCAGTGTATGCAGGAGTCCAGAAAAGCATGATGAAGCTGCTGGAAAGCAGTGACAGTGAGAATGGTGAGGAGAGGAAGGATTAGAGAATTATTTCAAAGGTTCAATTAACTACTGAGATCCTTTTCCCCCACTGAGTCCATGTCATGGTCTGAGGGCAGTCTTTTTTTTAATTTAATTTAATTTTTTCTGATTTTGTGGACGAAATGTATTTATTTATATTTACAGAAGAGATAAGTATATTTAGAATGAGAACAAATCACAACAAATTATAAATTTTAAAAAGATGACAAATGCTATAAACTCACAAAATCCAGAAAAATAACACTACAATCAATTTTAGAACATTTGGTCACCCTGAAAAAACTCTCATACCCATTAGCAATTATTCCCCTTTTTACTTCCCCTTCCCGACAGCCCTAGGCAACCACTAATATACTTTGTCTCTATAGATCTGCCTATTCTGGACATTTTAAGCAAATGGACTCATACACCTTGTGATTCTTTGTAACTGACTTCATTCACTTAGCTTTCATTCTTAATGCTTTAAAGAATCAGCCATATTGTACCATGTAGCAGTACTTCGTTCATTTTTTACTGCCAGGTAATATTCCACTGTGTGGCTATGCCACATTTTACTTGATGGGTATTTGGGTTGTTTCCACTTTTTGACCATTATGAATAATGCTTGTACGAACATTTGTGTACATGTTTTTGCATGGGCATATATTTTCATTTCTGTTAGGTATAGACTGAGGAGTAGAATTGCTGGGTCATATGGTAACTCTATGTTTAACCTTTTTAGGAACTGCCAGATTGTTTTCCAAAGTGGCTGCATTATTACATTCCCACCAGCAGTGTGTGAGGTTTCCATTTTCTTCACATCCTTGCCAACACTCGCTATCATTTGCCTTTTTGATTGCAGCCCTCCTTGTGGGTGTGAAATAGTATCTCAGTGTGGTTTTGCTTTGCACTTCCTTGACGGATAATGATGTTGATCATCTTCTCACATGCTTATTGGCCATTTGTATATCTTCTTTGGAAAAATGCCTGTAAAGATACTTTGCCATTTTTTTTTTTTCTGGTTGTTCCATTCAGCATGCAGGATCTTAGTTCCCCAACCAAGGATCGAATCTGTACCCCTCACATTGGTAGCGCGGAGTCTTGACCACTGGACCTCCAGGGAAGTCCCTCCATTGTCAATTTTTAATTGGGTTATTTATCTTTTTTATTATTGACTTGTAATAGTTTTTTATTATATTCTAGATAGAAGTTCCTTATCAGATATATGATTGCAAACATTTTCTCCTGTTCAATGGGCTGTCATTTTTTTAAACATCTTTATTGGAGTACAATTGTTTTACTGTGCTGTATTAGTTTCTGCTGTATAACAAAGTGAATCAGCTATAGGTATACATATATCCCCATATCCCCTCACTCTTGCATCTCCCTCCCACCCTCCCTATCCCACCCCTCTAGGTGGTCACAAAGCACCGAGCTGATCTCCCTGTGCTATGCAGCAGCTTCCTACTAGCTATCAATTTTACATTTGGTAGGGTATATATATCAATGTCACTCTCTCACTTCGTCCCATCTACTCTTCCCCCTCTCCGTGTCCTCAAGTCTATTCTCTATGTCTGCGTCTATATTCCTGTCCTGCCCCTATGTCATCAGAACCATTTTTTGTTTTTATATTCCTTATATATGTGTTAGCAAACGATATTTGTTTTTCTCTTTCTGACTTACTTCACTCTGTATGACAGACTCTGAGTCTATCCACCTCACTACAAATTACTCAACTTCGTTTCTTTTTATGGCTGAGTAATATTCCATTGTATATATGTGCCATATCTTCTTTATCCATTCATCTGTTGATGGACACTAGGGTGGCTTCCATGTTTTGACTATTGTAAATATTGCTGCAATAAACATTGTGGTACATGTCTCTTTTTGAATTATGGTTTTCTCAGGGTATATGCCCAGTAGTGGGATTGCTGGATCATATGGTAGTTCTAGTTTAGTTTTTAAAGGAACCTCCATACAGTTTTCCATACAGCTGTATCGATTTATATTCTAACCAACACTGCAGAAGTGTTCCCTTTTCTCCACACCCTCTCCAGCATTTATTGTTTGTAGATTTTTTGATGATGGCCATTCTGACCGATGTGAGGTGATATCTCGTTGTAGTTTTGATTCGCATTTCTCTAATGATTAGAGATGCTGAGCATCCTTTCGTGTGTTTGTTGGCAATCTGTATATCATCTCTGGAGAAATGTCTATTTAGGTCTTCTGCCCATTTTTGGATTGAGTTGTTTGTTTTTTTAATATTGAGCTGCATGAGCTGCTTGTATATTTTGGAGACTAAATCCTTGTCAGTTGCTTCATTTGCAATGATTTTCTCCCATTCGGAGGGTTGTCTTTTCATCTTGTTTATGGTTTCCTTTGCTGTGCAAAAGATTTTAAGTTTCATTAGGTTCCCTTTGTTTATTTTTGTTTTTATTTCCATTACTCTAGGAGGTGGGTCAAAAAAGATCTTTCTGTGATTTATGTCAAAGAGTGTTCTTCCTATGTTTTACTCTAAAAGTTTTAGACCTTACATTTAGGTCTTTAATCCATTTTGAGTTTTTTTTGTGTATGGTGTTAGGGAGTGTTCTAATTTCATTCTTTTACATGTAGCTGTCATGTTTTCCCAAACCACTTATTAAAGAGGCTGTCTTTTCTCCATTGTATATTCTTGCCTCCTTTATCAAAGATAAGGTAACCATATGTGTGTGGGTTTATCTCTGCGCTTTCTATCCTGTTCCCTTGATCTATATTTCTGTTTTTGGTGCCAGTACCATACTGTTTTGATAACTGTAGCTTTGTAGTATAGTCTGATGTCAGGGAGCCTGATTCCCCCAGGTCCATTTTTATTTCTCAAGATTGCTTTGGCTATTTGGGGTCTTTTGTGCTTCCATGCAAATTGTGAAATTTTTTGTTCTAGTTCTGTGAAAAATGCCATTGATAGTTTGAAAGGGATGCATCAAATCTGTAGATTTCTTTGGGTAGTAGAGTCATTTTCACAATGTTGATTCTTCCAATCCAAGAACATGGTATATCTCTCCATCTGTTTGTATCGCCTTTAATTTATTTCATCAGTGTCTTATAGTTTTGTGCATACAGGTCTTTTGTCTCCTTAGGTAGGTTTATTCCTAGGTATTTTATTCTTTTTGTTGCAATGGTAAATGAGAGTGCTTCCTTAATTTCTCTTTCAGATTTTTCTTCATTAGTGTGTAGTATTGCAAGAGATTTCTGTGCATTAATTTTGTATCCTGCTACTTTACCAAATGCATTGATTAGCTCTAGTAGTTTTCTGGTAGCCTCTTTAGGATTCTCTGTATATAGTATCATGTCATCTGCAAACAGTGACAGCTTTACTTGTTCTTTTCCAGTTTGGTTTCCTTGTATGTCTTTTTCTTCTCTGAATGCTGTGGCTAAAACTTCCAAAACTATGTTCAATAATAGTGGTGAGATTGGGCAACCTTGTCTTGTTCCTGATCTTAGAGGAAATGGTTTCAATTTTTCACCATTGAGAATGATGTTGGCTGTGGGTTTGTCATATATGGCCTTTATTATGTTGAAGTAAGTTCCCTCTATGCCTAATATCTGTAGAGATTTTATCATAAATTGGTGTTAAATTCTGTCAAAAGCTTTTTCTGCAACTATTGAGATGGTCATATGTTTCTTATCCTTCAATTTGTTATTATGGTTTATCACATTGATTGATTTGTGTATATTGAAGAACCCTTGTTTTCCTGGGATAAACCCCACTTGATCATGGCGTCTGATCCTTTTAATGTTTTGTTGAATTCTGTCTGCTAGTATTTTGTTGAGGATTTTTGCATCTATATTCATCAGTGATATTGGCTTGTAGTTTTCCTTTTTTGTGACATCTTTGTCTGGTTTCGGTATCAGGGTGATGGTGGCATTGTAAAATGTGTTTGGGAGCGTTCCTCCCTCTGCTGTATTTTGGAAGAGTTTGAGAAGGTTAGGTGTTAGCTCTTCTCTGAATATTTGATAGAATTCACCTGTGAAGCCATCTGGTCCTGGGCTTTTGTTTGTTGGAAGATTTTAAATCACAGGTTCAGTTTCAGTGCTTGTGACTGGTCTGTTTACATTTTCTATTTCTTCCTGGTTCTGTCTCAGAAGGTTGTGCTTTTCTAAGAATTTTTCCATTTCTTCCAGGTTGTCCATTTTATTGGTATATAGTTACTTGTAATAATCTCTCATGATCCTTTGTATTTCTGAAGTGTCAGTTGTTACTTCTCCTTTTTCATTTTCAATTCTGTTGATTTGAGTCTTCTCCCTTTTTTTCTTGATGAATCTGGCTAACGGTTTATCAGTTTTGTTTATCTTCTCAAAGAACTAGCTTTTAGTTTTATTGATCTTTGCTATCATTTCCTTCATTTCTTTTCCATTTATTTCTGATCTGATTTTTATGATTTCTTTCCTTCTGCTAACTTTGGGTTTTTTTGTGTTTTTTTCTCTAGTTGCTTTAGGTGTAAAGTTATCTTGTTTATTTGAGATTTTTCTTGTTTCTTGAGGTAGGATTGTATTGCTATAAACTTCCCTCTTAGAAATGCTTTTGCTGCATCCCATAGTATTTGGGTCATCGTGTTTTCATTGTCATTTGTTTGTAGGTGTTTTCTGATTTCCTCTTTGATTTCTTTAGTGGTCTCTTTGTTATTTAGTAGTGTATTGTTTAGCTTCCATGTGTTTGTATTTTTACCATATTTTTTCCCTGTAATTGGTATCTACTCTCATAGCGTTGTGGTCAGAAAAGGCAGTTGATACAATTTAAATTTCCTTTAATTTTCCACGGCTTTTTTATGTCCCAAGATATAATCTGTCCTGGATAATGTTCCATGAGCACTTGAGATGAAAGTGTATTTTGTTGTTTCTGGATGGAATGTCTTATAAATATCAATTAAGTCTATCTTGTTTAATGTGTCATTTAAAACTTGTGTTTCCTTATTTATTTTCATTTTGGATGATCTGTCTATTGGTGAAAGTGGGGTGTTAAAGTCCCCTACTATGAATGTGTTACTGTCGATTTCCCCTTTTATTGCTGTTAGCATTTGCCTTATGTATTGAGGTGCTCCTATGTTGGGTGCATAAATATTTACAATCGTTATGTTTTCTTCTTGGATTGATCCCTTGATCATTTTGTTGTGACCTACTTTGTCTCTTGTAAGAGTCTTTATTTCAACGTCTGTTTTGTCTGATATGAGAATTGCTACTCTAGCTTTCTTTTGATTCCCATTTGCATGGAATATCTTTCTGCATCCCCACAGTTTCAGTCTGTACGTGTCCCTAGGTCTGAAGGTGGTCTCTTGTATACAGCATATATATTGGTCTTGTTTTTGTATTCATTCAGCCAGTCTATGTCTTTTGGTTGGAGCATTTAATCCATTTACATTTAAGGTAATTATTGATATGTATGTTCCTATCACCATTTTCTTCATTGCTTTGTGTGTGTTTTTGTAGGTCTTTTCCTTCTTTGTGTTTCCTGCCTAGAGAAATTCCTTTAGCATTTGTTGTAAAGCTAGTTTGGTTGTGCTGAATTCTCTTAGCTTTTGCTTGTAGAGGTTTTAATTTTTCTGTCAAATCTTAATGAGATCCTTGCTGGGAAGAGTAATTGTGGTTGTAGGCTTTTCCCTTTCATCATTTTAAATATGTCCTGCCACTCCCTTCTGACTTGTAGAGTTTCTCATGAAAGATCAGCTGTTAACCTTATGGGGATTCCTTTGTTTGTTATTTGTTGCTTTCCCTTGCTGCTTTTAATATTTTTTCTTTGTATTTAATTTTTGATAGTTTGATTAATATGTGTTTCTCCTTGGGATTATCCTGTATGGGACTCTCTGCACTTCTGGACTTGATTGACTATTTCCTTTCCCATGTTAGGGAAGTTTTCAACTATAATCTCTTCAAATATTTTCTCAGACCCTTTCTTTTTGTCGTTTTCTTCTGGGACCCTCTATAATTTGAATGTTGGTACTTTTAATATTGTCCCAGAGGTCTCTGAAACTGTCCTCAAGTCTTTTAATTATTTTTTCTTTATTCTGCTCTGCAATAGTTATTTGCACTATTTTATCTTTCAGGTCACTTATCCATTCTTCTGCTTCATTTATTCTGCTATTGATTCCTTTTAGAGAATTTTCAATTTCATTTATTGTGTTGTTCATCATTGTTTGTTTATTCTTTAGTTCTTCTAGGTCTTTCTTAAACATTTCTTGTATTTTCTCTATTTTATTTCCAAGATTTTGAATCATCTTTACTATCATTACTCTGAATTATTTTTCAGGTATACTGCCTATTCCCTCTTCATTTGTTTGGTCTGGTCAGTCTTGCTCCTTCATCTGCTGTGTATGTCTCTGTCTTCTCATTTTGTTTAACATATTGTGTTTGGTGTCTCCTTTTCACAGGTTGCCAGTTCATAGTTCCCATTGTTTTTGCTGTCTGCCACCAGTGGGTAAGGTTGGTTCAGGGGCTTGTGTAGGCTTCTGGGTAGAGAGGACTGGTTCCTGTCTTCTGGTGGGTGGGGCTGGATCTTGTCCTTCTCGTGGGCAGGGCTGAGTCTGGTGGTCTGCTTTGGGGTGTCTGTGAACTTACTATTATTTTAGGCATCATCTCTGCTATTGGGTGGGGTTGTGTTCCTGTCTTGTTAGTTGTGTGGCATGGGGTGTCCAGCACTGGAGTTTGCTGGCCTTTGAGTGGAGTTGGGTCTTAGTGTTGAGACAGAGATCTCTGGGAGAGCTCTTGCCAATTGATATTACATGGGGCCAGGAGGTCTCTGGTGGTCCAATGTCCTGAACTCGGCTCTCCCACTTCAATGGCTTAGGCCTGACACCAGCCCAGAGAACCAAGACCCTGTCAGCCACATGGCTCAGAAGAAGAGGAAAAATAAATAAATAAAATATGTAAATAAAAAAAATTGAAAAAGTAGCAACAAAAAAAAAGAAGAGTGCAACCAAACCAATAAACAATCCACCAATGATATCGAGCACTAAAAACTATACTAAGATAAAGCTAAAAATGAGAAACAACCCAGTCACATACAGCACACCCTAAGGCTATAGTTGCTCCCAAAGTACACCTCCTCAATTTTGGGAACATTCGTTGTCTACTCAGGTATTCCACTGATGCAGGGTACATGAAGTTGACTGTGGGGATTTAATACACTGCTCCTGGGGTTGCTGGGAGAAATTTCCCCTTCTCTTCTTTGTTCACACAGCTCCTGCTGTTCTCCTTTGGTTTTAGCCCCGCCTCTGTGTGTATGTCACCTGAGGGCATGTGTTCCCCATCCAGACAGGAGGGGGTTAAAGTAGCAGCTGATTAGAGGGCTCTGGCTCTCTCAGGCCAGGGGGAAGGAAGTGTACGGAATGCAGGGTGAGCCTGCAGCGGCAGAGGCCGACGTGATGTTGCAACAGACTAGGGCATGCCGTGTGTTCTCCCAGGGAAGTTGTCCCTGGATCACGGCACCTTGGCAGGGGCAGGATGCACAGGCTTCTGGGTGGGGGGAGGTGTGGATAGTGACCTGTGCTTACACAAAGGCTTCTTGGTGCTTCTGCAGAAACAGCCTTAGGGTTTCATGCCATCTCTGGTGTCCCCCCTGATAGCTGCAGCTCACACCCTTCTCTGAAGCTCGTTTAGGCAGTGCTCTGAATCTCCTCTCCTCACGCACCCCGAAACAATGGTCTCTTGCTTCTTACACAATTCCAGACATTTTCCCGGACTCCCTCCTGGCTAGCTGTGGCACAGTAGCCCCCTTCAGGCTGTGTTCACACAGCCAACCCCAGTCCTCTCCATGGGATCTGACCTCCGACACCCAAGCCTCAGCTCCCAGCCCCCACCCGCACCAGCGGGTGAACAGACAAGCCTCTCAGGCTGGTGAGTGCTGGTCAGCACCGATCCTCTGTGTGGGAATCTCTCCGCTTCGCCCTCTGCACCCCTGTTGCTGTGTTCTCCTCCTTGTCTCCGAAGCTTCCCCCTGCCCACTCCCTGTCTCAACCAGTAAAGGGGGTTCCTAGTGTGTGGAAACTTTTCCTCATTCACAGCTCCCTCCCAGAGGTGCAGGTCCTACACCTGTTCTTTTGTCTCTGTTTTTTCTTTTTTCTTTTGCCCTACCCAGGTACGTGGGGATTTTCTTGCCTTTTGGAAAGTCTGAGGTTTTCTGCCAACGTTCAGTAAGTGTTCTGTAGGAGTTGTTCCACATGTAGATGTATCTTTGATGTATTTGTAGGGAGGAAGGAGATCTCCACGTCGTACTCCTCTGCCATCTTGAAGCACCCTCCTGAGAGCAGTCTTAACTGAACCAGAGGTGAGGAAACATATGTTTTCTCTGAGCTGATTGACATATGCCAGAGGCTCTGTTTCCACCACAAATCCAGGGTGAAGGAGGCAGGACACTCCCTGCCTAATTATTCCCTGATAATGATAGGCTACCCCTGCCCCTTCTTCCTTCTCCCTTTGTAAGTGCTGCCTGGATGGTAGATGGTGAACCCTCTCCCTCTCTCAGTGGGCAGGGTCAAAGCGCTTACAGTGCAGAGTCCAGCCTGGGACATCAGTGTCATCTACACCTCCAGTCATGGCAAAGGAGGGTGACAAGGAGGTGCAGAAGTTTCTGAGTTGCAAGTGTCTCTCAGGTATCTGCAGATTCCAGTAGAGGCTGTTGGGTGGGTTCACAGTGATGCTGCTATTTTGCTGCTCTGGTTTTACTCTTATAGAGTCATTGTTAACAATAGGATATACAGGAAGTAGCATAGATTTAGGCATCCTACATATCTAGTTTGCAACTTCATATATGTCAGCTCTGTTATCTTAGCTCACTTGGCTTGTGTGAGCCTCATTTATTGACAAATGTGGATCATAACCTAATCTGTTTTTTTGCTGTGAGGGTTGAATGTTATGAAAAGTACAAAACTCCTGACACAGTGTAATATCCTCATTCTTATTTCACCTTCCATAGAGAAAGGAAACTCCCTGACTGAACCTTCCAGCTGGAGGCATCAATGGGTGTTTAAAGGATCCCAGTATAACTCAACTTTTTCCTGTATCCACAGTTGCGTAACTTTTCTACAAACACATCCTCCTGGTGGATTACATTTATTTTGAAGATAGGCTATCCGAAGGTGCGTTTCCCTTTCCTGCACTTGAGGTGGTCCTAATCCACACAGAAGTGGTCCTCCATCCTACAAGATGGGACCATGCTGCATCTTGTCTTTCCAAATATTTATTACCAAAAATGTTGCAGAAGATTAAATAGTTTGAGAAAGATTGGAATCCATTGTTGTAAGCACTGGCATAAGTTAAAGATATGGGAGGAAGACAGGGAAGGGAATGGTATTTGTAGAATATGAGTTATGAGTCAGAATGTTTTTCCATACATTTTGACCCTCTTACAAACCCTGTGAGGTAGGTGCAGCCTTAGTATTAGGTATGACATAATAGAGTCCCTTTCCCCCAAGTATCAGTGGCTGAAACAAGATCAAAGTTTATTTCTTACTCATGTAAAAGAATTCAGAAGAACAGTAAATATGATGGCTCCATAGGCATCCTTCTATCTTGATGTTCCACAAACCTTAGACTATCTTCCCCTTGGTCCAAAGTAGCTGCTTGAACTCTGGCTATCACGTGCATATTCTAAGCAGGATGAATGGAGAAAATAATAAAAGTTGTATCTTCTCTCTTTTAAGAGTATTGCCCAGCTGTGTGATCTCTGGTTTCCTCTTACATCTCTTTTGCCAGAACTTAGTTTCATAGTCCCCTCTGGCTACAAGGCAGTCTTAAAACTGTAGTCTTTCAACTGGTCAACCTGTGCTCAGACAGGGAGAAAGGACATTGTGATCAGCTATGACTGCCTGCTGCAGTAGGTATCATGCACTACCCCCTACCCAACTTTTCAAAGGTCTGGTGAGTCTAAGAGTGTTCTGGTTACCTACTGCCAACTGTATTGCAGTTATCTATTACTTAATGACTTAAAACAGCCAATATTTTATCATGCTCAAGATTTTGTAGTCAGGAATTTGGGTGAGACTCAACAGAGATGGCTCCTCTCTGCACCACAAGAATTATGGCCTCATCTGGAGTGGCTTGAAGAGAGAGAAATGGCTGGGAGGACTTGGCTGGGAACAAATGTCTAAGGGCCCATTTCTGGCATTAGTTGGATTCCTCAGTTATTTTCTATGTTGTATCCTAGATGGCTTATTCACTCTCATGCTTGACACCTTGGCTGGGATGGCTAGAGAAGCTGGGGCTGGCCTGGTATCTTCCTTTTCCATGGAGCTTTTCCACATGGTTAGCTTGGCCTTCCTTACAACATGGCAGTATTTGGGAGCTGGATTTCTCCCAGTGGCAGCTGGCTTCGTTCAGAAAGAGTGTTCCAAGAGACCAAGGCAGAAAGCTCCTTATAACTAGCCTTGGAAGTCACACTTCTTCCACAATTCACTAAGGACAGTCCAGATTTAAGGGGTAGAGAACTGAACTCCACATCTCATTGGGAGAAGCAACAAAAGGTCTTCAGTCATCTGTAATCTACTGCAAAGTGATTGCTTAAAAAGCCACAGCTAGGAAGCCCAATGGCCAGGCCTAGAACATAGACTTTTCCTTACACTGTGTAAGCCCAAGCAGTAGGTCTTGGTACTTTTAAAGAGTGAACTAAACAAGTTGATTTTTAAAAAAGCATGTTAGCTTCTAGCTGGCTATGGAGTAACAGGAGGTGGTAAGAAATTACAGTAATCTTATCTTCATTAAGAGCATAGACTCCAGGACTCAATGGGATGGATGTGCCTCAGGGCTTTGTACTCAATCTTTAGGCTGAGTCTCCTACGAAGTGTAGCTGATATTATTTTTCATCTTCTTCCCCAAACGCCTCCCCTATACACCTTCCAGCTCAACAACTGGGCTGCTACTCTGCTGTCTCTTTCATATTTGTGAATACTCTCTCAGGTCTAGGAAATCAGATTGTCTCATTTAAATTTAATTTGAATTTCTGTTTGAAGAATCAACCTGAGACATCAAAGGGAATCCAAAAAATGCACTACAAAATAAATGATCAAATGACTTCTGAAAACATTGCACTTTTATATCTGGAAATATTGGATCAAAACTTCAATTTCTTTTTTTGTTAAAATTAAAGAGAGACTTAAAAGAAACTGCCATGTAAGGGTGACACCACATTTAACCAACAGACAAATTGTTATAACCTGATAGGGTTGTAACCATCAATAACATGCATTCTCTCTCTAATTCATAATGAGTCAGAGTCTCTCAGTCACTAAGCTTCAACTTGGTTTCAAGTCATAAGAATATTATTTAGAGTACAGGTCACAGGTGTCTCATTTACAGTCTGGGAATAATTAAATTGCCAATTTATCTGCACAACACAGACTGAGTTTTGTGTTGAAATGTGGCCTTTGAGAAACTAACTTTTCAAACAAAAATTTTACCTTAATTATTTATGCATTTAATTTTTGAAGATCTGAAGTACTTTTCCCTTATTTTAATATATTTAGAGGCGGATATTAGAAGGTTCAAGACTGTAGTGAATTAGCATTTTCTCTGAGTCCTTCAAGTAGTTGGGAAAACACACAAGAGAAAAAGTGCATGCAGTCTGTCCTCAAGGGTGCAAACACACTCCTCCAAGAGAAAGTGGGAAGAGCACCTGGTAAATGAATGTGTGATCATAGCTTGTCCCATCAAGAATGTGGTGGGTGATCAAAAACTTAAGTGATGTCTTGACTTATCAAGAACTATGAGCTCAAACTAGTGGTACAGACCTCATAGGTCCTAGAGGCAAGAGGTTTCAGTGAATGGTCATGGGTCAGAGGAAAGACTACCCTTTTCAGCTGAGGTGAGTGGGAATGGTCTTCTTGCCTTCCATTGGCCACATAGGACTGGGTAGGGAGAATCAATAATGAAGAATTAAAATCAATAATTATTTTTTTAAAGAAGGAAATGATGGTGGCATTCTATGGAAGGAGGAGCATTCCTCCTAGGCACCTGGGGAATTGGCTCTTTTATGTTTAGGGAAAACAGCTGGTGAACCCTTTGCTAGCTCCTTTAACCCACTCCACTCTCTCTCTCTCCTGCTAAAAAAGTTGACAAAGTTCAAACAAAGACAATTGAATTTGTCTTCTTAATAAAATTATTACTATGTGAAATCTGTCCCTTGGTGCTTCTGTGTACATTTCAGAATGACTGGAGAGTGATAAGAGGAGTGACAGAGGGAAAGAATCCTGGTAGGGAGAGTATCTCTTCCAACAAAGCAGCAGGTAACACTCCAAGAGAATGCATGGCTGGAAAGTGCAGGGGGCTTTGCAAGACCTAATATTCAAGTTCACTTTGATTTCTATTGTGTTATATGCAGATGTCCCTCTGTCTCACACACTGAACCTCACTAGGTCACATGGCTAGCCTCACAATGATGTTTTTTTGGAATGAGTGGAGGAAAAGCGGAATTTCCATGCCTGGGGACAAGGAAAAAGGAGGCCCTAAGGTTAGCAAGCAAGGGGAGATGCTGGTAATTAACTAGACTAGAGCAGCTAAGCATATTGCAGTGTGGATCAGCAGAAAGATGTGAGCTGAACATTCATTCCGTCCCTGCCTCCAATACCAGAGGAGGCCAATCCCGCAAGTGCATGGATGTTTGCTGGTATATGTGTGAAAGAGCATCAAGGAGGGAGGCCAGACCCTGCATTTTCATGGATATGAGCTAATAGGGATTCAGGCCCTCAGATTGCATGTTATACATTTCAGAGAGGGCATCACTATCCAAGTGGCTGCCAGAGTCGTTAATAGATTTTCTCCAAAAGGAAATATCTCCATTTCCTCTCTGGCATCTATCCCTCTATATCAGAAAACCCCTGGTGCCCTCTCCCTTCAGTGCTGGCCTGGTCCCTGCAGGATGCTGCAAAGGATTCATCTGGTCCTCTTTTTAATAAGTCCAGTAATAGGAGTTTTGACCATTTCTCTTGGGGTGTTTTTTTTTTTTATTATTATTTCAGTGTTATGAACTCACTGTATAGATCTTAGAAGTGGTTATTTTAATTGAGCAGCCAAGCAACAGAGAATTGTCTGCCTGCCCAGCCTCAGTAGAATCTGAGACTGTTCCAAAATTAGAAAAATATCCTACTGAAACAGGTGATGGAGGAAGCGGGTATGGGGGTGGGAAAATCACAGATCTCTGCCTAGCTACAGTCTCATTTATCTCTGACACTTATTCCCACTAGATTTCAAAAATACTGGGTAATCTAAGTATTTTCTTTCTAAAGAACATGGTTAATGGAGTATTTGTCTAACTGAAAGACAGGAATTGAGGTTTATCAAAATACATTGATTTTGATGTATTTAGTCAACATGGCCTTCAACTGTGGCCCCTGCTTCCATCCCCTTGGCCTCTGCCTCAGATAAAATCCTCATCATCCAGCTTCTCCAGCTTCTGATCCTCCACATGCTGCCAAAGCTATTTTTCTAAAGCACAGGGCATCATATCATGCTACTTCCTTGCTCAGCATGCTACAATGGCCATCTCTTGCCCTCCAGGATCTGCCTTCTCCAGCCATCACCCAAGTTGCCCTGCTACCATTCAGCAGGTTAGCCACATAGAAACCTTCAATAGTGAGGTGGGAATGTAAACTGGTGCAGCCACTACGGTAAACCATGTGGAGGTTCCTCAAAAACTAAAAATACAGTGGCCATATGAGCCAGAAAGCCCACTTCTGGGCATATATCCAGACAAACTCTAATTCAAAAAGATACATGCACCCCAATGTTCATAGCAGCACTATTCACGACAGCCAAGACATGGAAACAACCTAAATGTCCATCGACAGATGAATGGATAAAGAAGATGTGGTATGTGTATTTATATCTCCCTCTCTACACACACACACACACACACACACACACAAAATGGAATACTACTCAGCCATAAAAAGAATGAAATAATGCCATTTGCAGCAACATGGAGGGACCTGGAGATTGTCATAATAAGTGAATTAAGTCAGAGAAAGACAAATATCATATGCTATCACTTATATATGGAATCTAAAATATGACACAAATGAACTTATCTATGAAACAGAATCACAGACATAGAGAACAGACTTGTAGTTGACAAGAGGGTGGGGGAGTGGGGGAGGGATGGATTTGAATCTTGGGATTAGCAGATGCAAACTATTATGTATAGGATGGATAAACAACAAGGTCCTACTGTATAGCACAGGGAACTATAGTAAATATCCTGTGATCAATCATAAGGAAAAAGAATATATCTATATATACATATGTAAAACTGAATCACTTTGCTGTACAGCAGAAATTAACATTGTAAATCAACTATACGTGAATAAAACAAACTTTTTTAAAAAAGAAGAGGGGCTTCCCTGGTGGCTCAGTGGTTGAGAGTCCGTCTGCCGACGCAGGGGACACGGGTTCGTGCCCCGGTACGGGAAGATGCCACATGCTGCCGAGCGGCTGGGCCCGTGAGCCATAGCCGCTGAGCCTGCGCGTCCGGAGCTTGTGCTCCGCAATGGGAGAGACCACAACAGCGAGAAGCCCGCGTACCGCAAAAAAAAAAAAAAAAAAAAAGAAGAAAACTTCAACAGTGGACTCGTCATCCTTCTCCAACCACGGCTGGCTCTTTCATGCCTCATGTTTTTGCACCCTGCCCCCCACCCTGTCCCGCCTACCATCACTATTTGATCTTCAATTCCTAAAACGAATCTAACCTATTCTGTTCTTTTATCAAAACTTTTGCTCAACAAATGATTAATGAATATTTGCTATGAACTATGCACTATCTCCATTTTTTAGATAATATCACCCTATTTAATGATTATTAAAGGAACATAAAGAGTATACTATCTTCAAAGATTTGCATTGTAAAAGAGAAAAAGAAATAAACAAGTATTTTTATACATATTGTATCATTCGTATGATGTTGATTTGATGAAAACAAGCAAAACACAGTGCCCAGCCCTGAGCATGCAAAAAATAAAAGGTTAAACTGAAAAGGATAAACAAAGCAAAAATACTTAGTTCTCTAAGGTAAAGAGTTTCACAAAATGTCAATAAATTACATAATTATAATACAATAAATTATAACTTAATTATATTATTTGCTCTACATACTATTGTATAATTATTTAAAATTAATTTTAATGCAAAAAGTAACTATAGTGGATCAAGTCGATGCATTGAAGTTCTATGATCTTTACATGCCACGTAGCTAGCTAAAGTGGAAACATATTATAAAATATTTTGTAAACCATTAAAACATTGAATTTTATAGAAAAATATAGTCTAAGTCATGGGATATTATTTCCACAAAGAAGCTGGGTAATGAAATTTTTGAGCCACCAAGCATTATAATAATGAGCTAATATTGAGGGTAAACAAGTTAACCATGGAGACCATGTAAACCAGAAACAATATTGGAATGCAAGGGGTGCAGTGAGAACATGGGAGATCAGAGAGAGGGAGACAAGCAGAGGGAGGCAGGGCAAAGACAGTGGTGGAGATGAGTGTGTCTGTGCAGCAGTTATAGAGTGATAGAAAGAAGAGTTTGGAAAGAGAGAAGACTTCAAAAACAAGACAGCAAGAGGTGGAAAAGGAAAAGAGAAGCATATATTTTAACTAGTATAAAGATCAACTCTTTGTTGAGTTTAAGTTGGATTTTGGTCAATATTCATTAAGTCTTTTGGACCTTGTTAATAATATATAAGTAACCAGGAAAAAAATTCCTTTCTAGTCAGTTGGACTAGAATCCAGAAATCAGCTTATGACCTTTCATGGTATAAATTTATATAGACACAAGCAAAACTATATTCCAGAGCAAAAAGACATCAGCTCAGCCCACAACCAAAGATGATTCTGGAAATAATTCAAGGTCATGTAAGTCTAGGTCATTGACAGCATATCTGATATGTCTGGCACAGGTTTGAAATGTTTTAGAAGAGTAGCAACTCTATCAAATCTAATGAAAGCCAATGTAAATGAAAGTAAGAAAAGGTATAATTATGATAATTAGCAAAAGTTAAGGAAATTGAAACATGACAAATTCCTGTGCACTTGAGATGAATTACTCTTTGGTAAGAATGATTTTTAAGGACACAGAACCCATCGCACAACGTGTAACAGTCAGTAATCAACGAGGTAAATGGAAAATAATGGATTTAATAGATTATAAACAGCAACAAAAACCCGTAACTCTAGAACGTGCGACATTCATGTTGATGTCTATTAGTTCAATACTTACTCAAGCGCAGGTTGACAGTTTGTTAAACCCTCAGTCACTAAGCGTTCTGACAGTGCTGCTGCTAATCCTTGTACCACAGAACAAGGATTCATGACCCTTTCATGGTGTGTGATATCCAAGTAGGTGAATGTACAATTCTGAGAAGAGCCCCCAAAGTCCCTTTCCCCAGGGAAATGTATAGAGAAGAGAAGGAGAAAAATAATATCTAATAAACACATTAATGAACAAGGAATTGCAAACTAAGAAGTGCTATGAAGGAGATAAAAATGTTGCTGAGATAGAGCATGTTGAGGGGACCTGTTTATACTGGGTAGTGAAGAGGTGGTCTCAAGGAGACCAGCTGAAGGCTGATAAGGAGTCAGGCATGCAAAGACCCAGAGGAAGAAGGTCCTTTAAAGAAAGAACAAGGTGTTCTGTTTTTCTGAATTGGAAAGCATGTGGCTTGAGTAGAGGACTAGAAGGAGGCTGAGAGCAGAGAGGTGCTCAGGATAGCATGAAATATGTGGTCAGAGAGGTAGATAAGGACAGATGTTGGTACATATATCAATGTAGGGAGTTTTTTAAAATTTTGAACACAATAGGAAGCTGGGATTTAATCATGCTGGGGACACAATTCGATTTCATAGTTTTAAAAGATCATTCTGGTTACTATGGAAGAATACAATAAAGAAACATGAGGAATCAGTTAGGAAGCTATTGCTGAAGCCCAGGCAAGGAATGAAGGGGGCTGGTACTATTGCGGTGGAAGGAGAAATAGAAATGGATGCATTGAAGATACAGTTTGAAGCAGGTTAATACTATTTTCCAATACGTTAGGTAGCATTGCAAGGGGTGGTGGTGCTAATAAGGGAGAGAGAGTGATTAGAATGACTGCTAGATGGTTGCCTTGTTCACCTGAATAGTTTGGTAGAAACAACTGGAAGGAGAAAGGTTGGGATAGAGATAGGGGACAGGTTTCAGGGGGATACGAGGAGTTCATTTTTGGCCATGTTGTCCATTAGATGCCGTGGGACATCAGATGAAGAGCTAACTAGGCAACTGAATGTAGAAGGCAGAGGCAGCTGACTGGATACGTGAACCTCAGAGTTATCAACATACACATGGCACATAAGTCCTTGGAAATGGATGAGATCATCTGAGAAGAGAGGATAGAGATGTAAATGAAGAATAACTAATAAGAACCTGCTGTATAAAAAATGAATAATATGAAATTCAAAAAAATAAAAAAAGAAGAAAATGAAGAGTCTACTATAAAGGACTGAGGAACCTCAGTTAGAGGTTTAACAGAGGTGAAGCCCATGTAAGAAACAGAAGGAACAATCAGAGAAGTGGGAGAAAAATCAGGGTTATATTGACACAGAAGTCAAAGAAGGGTAGTGTTTGAGGAAAGATGGAGCAGTCAACATTTTAAATGTTTCTGAGTTTCAGTGAGGGGAAGATAGAAAAGGATCTATTGATTTTGATGACCTAGAATCATTAGTGATGCTAATGATAGAAAATTCAGTGGATTGATGAGTGGAAGACATAGCAGTGGAATAAAGCATGGATAAAATGAAAGAAATGGAGGACAGCTTCTGGGGACAATTTCAAGAAGTTTCTTGTGACAGAAATGAGATAGTAGCTGGAGGAGATTCTGGGGTTCAAGGAGCAATTTTTAAGTAATGGGAGATACTAGAATATGTTTCTGAGCTAATGGGAATGCTTCACTAAAGAGGGAGGGATTGGGATGTAGGAGAGAGGGAGAGCATAACTGCAGGATATGTTCTTGATGAGACCATGTGATCAGAGAGCTTTCAGAGCTCAGGAGGAAGAAAGGGAAGGTAGACACAGACCCACATGGATTTGTGCTGGAGAGATGTGAGACTACCCATTGATGACTTTTGTTCACACAATGACATGATTCAAGATCATCAGCTGAAAATAAGGTGGGCTGGGGTGGCAAAGCAGTGGGTCTCTCAGTGAGGCAGAGGTGTGATATAATTGTGAGAAGTGGAAAAGTCCACAGAATAGAAAACCATGAAAGAGATCCCAGTCAGCTTTTATCACCACTTTTTTTTTGTTTTTTTGCGGTACGCGGGCCTCTCACTGTTGTGGCCTCTCCCGCTGCAGAGCACAGGCTCTGGATGCGCAGGCTCAGCGGCCATGGCTCACTGGCCCAGCCACTCCACAGCCTGTGGGATCTTCCCGGACAGGGGCACGAACCCGTGTCCCCTGTATCGGCAGGCGGACTCTCAACCACTGCGCCACCAGGGAAGCCCTATCACCACTTTTTAAGGTCAGAGTTCATCAACTTATAATGGCATCTAATTTCCTTTCAGAGTGACTTTTCTGCAAATACACTTGGCTGCAATGGTACAGGCACAAACAAAGTGAATAGGTGTACAACAAACAGTGTAGCTCTTTCTGTATGAGTGCAAAGGAGAGAGAAAAGAGGGATTTTAAGGTCATTGAAAAGGAATGAGGTAATAAAGAGCTATGGGCTTTCAGCTGGATATGAAGACAAGGGAAAAGGGGAGAGTACACTATACCTAATAGAATGGCTAAACAACAACAACAAACGGCCATTCCAAATCTTGGGGAAGATATGGAGAAATTGGAACTCCTGTTCATCGGTGGTGGAAATGTAACATGGTACCACTTCATTGGAAAAAATTTTGTCAGCTTCTTCAAAAGTTAAGTGTACGTCTACTGTGTGATCCAGCCATTCCTGTTCTAGGACTTATACATGATTGTTCATTGCAACTTTATTTGTAATTTATCAAATTATACACTTCAAATATATGTGGTTTATTGTATGTTGATTACACCTCATTAAAATAACTCCCCATAGGAAAATTTTTTTGAAAGTTTAAAACAGAGGGTGTTGATACATAGTGAGAGAGTGATGAGATCAATAGTTAAGACATCTCATTGTGGTTTAAAAAACGATTTTATGAGAATGTTTGAGCAGATGAACTTGAGGATATGTTTGGAGAATGATGTGAATGCGTTCTTTATTTTTGAGGTGGGGCCATTTCTGATGATGATAAGTATGGCATAGGAGTGAAAGATTAAATTGGAAGGAAAGGAGATTGTCTTTAGGGATGAGGAGGTCTAAGAACTGGGAAGCCTCCAGGTTGTATGACTCACCTATGTGCATGTTACAGGCATCAGAAATGATGGGTGATTTGACGGAGAGAAAGTGTGAGCCAGGAGCTGATGCCTTCAGTGAACTGGGGAGTCACTGGGAGGTTGGTGGATGGTAGCAACAAAGAGGATTCAGGAACAGTGAAGCCAGATGGCACAGAGTTGAAAGTAGGTTATTACAAGTTGGTGTTTGGAGGCGTAATGGTGTGAAAATGGCAGTGGGGCTCAAGAAGGCCAGAGACCCCGGGTCCAGCAATTGAAGGAATAGTTAAAGAAGATAACGAAGAAGTTGCTGCTTCTAGAGTGAGGTGTGGTGGAGAGACCAGAGGAGACGTTTGGGAAAGAGCTGAACAAAGCAGGTGAGGCTGATTAATCATGAAAGGTTAGTGTTCTGGCAATCACTAGTCTAAACAGAGATGTGAGTGGGCCATAATTATCATTATTTTTTCTTGCTTTATTATAAAGAGTTTTACCATCTGTGACTGCATTTCTAAACATTAAAATTGTTTATTTTGCCTGTTTTAAAATTTTATATGAATGGAATAATATTGTGTGCCTTTCGCTGTGACTTCCTTATTTCACTCAACTTTCTGTTTCAGAGACACATTCATGCTGATGCATAGAAGTGAAGTTCATTTATTTTTGCTGCTGTTTACTTTCTGTTGTATGAACGTGCCCTATTTTATTCATCCATTTCTACTGTTGATGTACATTTGTGTTGCTTCCACTGTTTTGCTATGACAAACAGTGTTGCTGTAAAAATTTCTGGTTCATATTTTATGATGCAAATGTGCAAGAATTTCTCTAGATAGTCTGTCAACTAATAGAAATGCTGGATCATAGTGTATCTACATGTTCCACTTTTTATTCTGGTGCCCAGTTGTTGCTAATTTGTTGGTGCAGTTTGTACACTGCCATTCCACATCCTTATGAACACTTGGATTGCTTGATTTTTAATTTTTTCTATTTTGGTGGGTACAAAAGTATATCTTGGGATTTTAGTTTTCATTTCCCTAATTGTCAATGAGGTTTTCACATGCTTATTGGCCAACCAGGTCCTATATGTCTTCTTACTAGCTGTGAAAACTTGGATGAGTTGCTTCACTTCTTGGATCTTCTTGTCTTCAACAGGTAGAGGAGGATATTATACATTTCACAAGATACTGCTCTTTAGAGAGAAGGATCTACCACTGTCAAAATATTTACTTAGCTTAGTTTTAGATATCACCTTGACCAGTGTTGCTTTTGGGGCAGGTCACCAGGGTGAAGATAGAAGCATTCAGAGAAGCAGAATGGGACAAAGGAGAGGGTTGTATCAGCTGGTACAATCAATCAATCAATAACTGACCTAAAGTTCTATTTAAGGTAGCTATTACAGCTTTAAAAAAACAAACCTTGGGGAAGGGGTGGATAAATTGGGAATTTGGGATTAACAGATACACACTACTATACATAAAATAGATAAACAACAAGGACCTACTGTATAAAACAGGGAGCTATATTCAATATCTTGTAATAACCTAGAATGAAAAAGAATCTGAAAAAAGAATATATATATACACATATATATGTATATGTATAGCTGAATCACTTTGCTGTATACCTGAAACACTGTAAATTAGCTATACTTCAACTAAAAGAAAACCAAAAAACCAAACCTCAAATTTCAGTGGCTTAACAAAATAAAGATTATTTCTTATTCCTGTATTCCCAGTTAGGAGGCAGCTTTTCACCACCAGCTGATTTAGGAAACTAGGCTCCTTCCATGTGGCTCTACTTATGCCCTGGAAGCCGGGGAAATAGGGTCTCAAGAGGTTCTAATATCCACTCACTTCTTAGAAGTAGATGCCTTGCAATGAAACCTCTCTTCTGATCACATTCCTTCAGCCAGACCTAGCCACATGGCCACCTCTGTAGGCAAGGGAACCTCAGAAATATAGTCTTTTTACTTTGAACAATTCCCTTTGATTCTGGTGCTAGACAACATACTGGCTTTGAAAGGAGAGAGATAACCAAGTCCTTTATTATTCAACATGAACATTTCTTGTCTTAACTTGGGACCAAGTTATAAGCAGAACATGCTACAGGATAGATACGGGTCGCTGTGAAGGCAGGGCAAATTACTGAAAGTGGAAACAGTTAGCAGAAATCTTGATGGAGAAGGATGCTGTCTCTGCATCTGGTAGTGAATATGCAGAGCTGTGTGTTGGGAGGGGGGCGATTTGCACTAACAGGAGTGCTAATATGATGTATTAAATGTCAGACTGGCATCGCTGGGTGTGCGTACCTCTCCCATGGTACTGCCTGTTTATGCTTATTCAGCCCTTTGAATAATTTAACACATTTCATACTCTAAATTACTCTCAGCAATTTGATGGGGCTTCTGGCAGTTTACTTGAAACACTCAGTGTTAGGTCAACATAGGGTCCCAGCTTCTGCAAAATAGAAGTACTCTGCCTACTTAGGGAAACATAATTAGTTTTCTCCCTGGATCTCCTGGAAGGTGGGGTGGGGTGGAAGAGTGGGTGAGAGGGGGAGTCAGGAGGTAGATGCTGTCTGTGTTCATTTGGTTGTCAATCCAGAAAATGCCAGGAATCCAAGGGTTAAAAATTTAATGGGGCAGGAAGCTGGCCTTCAGGAGAAGGAAAAGTTGAAGGGCATGGAAAACAGTTTAAGTGTGCTGTGCAAATGGGTGTGTATGATAAATGACCCTCATTTAGTCAATACTGATGGCGGCTGAGTCCTCCTTTCAATTTAATCCTGATGTAAAACAGGTCTGTCCCAATGAAGACTGGCCACAGTGGCTTGGTTTCAGTGCTGTGGTGCAGAGTAATTTGTGCAGTAGAAATAGTGAACCACTATCCAATGGGGACCCTCTTCTTTACTTCCGTTGTCCTCAGTTTACCTGTGTGTAAGCTGCAATTATGATGCAAAGTACTTGCACTTCTTGAATTTTTTCTCCATCTTTCTCTGAAACTACAATTCCCATGACTATAAAAAATTAAATTTTGCTCTGAGGTGGAGGTACACTGTTTCTTTAATGTTCTAAAAAGGTGCTTTTAAGAAGTATCTTTCCTTACACCCTTGTCTCTCTCTCTCTCTTCCGTGACATCCAGGATGGAAAGGGCATGGACTTTTGTGAGAAGTGACCATTTTCAGTTAAGACTTAAAATCTTAAAAAAAAACAAAAAACAAAAAAAAAAACTTACCTTTGATGAGGCATCACCTTGAGTGAAATCCCAAGAATTCTAATGACCTCAGCCAGCCAATGTGGCAGCAGAATGATGATGCAAGAGGCCCCAGGCTGAGCTCTTTGTTATGTGACAGTAGGACTCTGATTGACTGTACCCTCTGAGTTTGAACTCCTCCACCATTCTCTGGAAATGCTGAAAAATCTTCCTGGGGATTTAAAGAGTCTTACATATCCCGAGACACCAGAATGAAGTATTTGCTTATCATCCATTTTTACCCCCTTTGAAATAGTCTGAGCCTGCATTGTAACCTCAGGTCAAAACTATTTGCGGTGGTGGAAACTCATGATAAACACATGCTTTTGAAGATTAGAATGCCATAAGTTTAAGAACATCAGATTTACCTTTTTATTTAAAAAATTAAAAAAACCCTCCAAAGTGTTAAGAGCACCACATGCTGGGGTACATGTGTCTGTATATATCTATACACGCATGTATGTGTTAATTATGCCCCCCTAAAAATAGAAATGTTTGCTCACCAAAATATATAGACATCTATTTAAACTGCTTTATTTAAGAAGTTAATGGTGTTTTGAATAATTAGCAGACTTTTTAAAAAAACTGTGCATTTATCATCATTTACTACAAAAGAGAAATATTTCATCCTCTATCTGAAAGCTTATGTTTTGCTTCTAGCAAGACAGGGAAGAATTATATTTTCTTAGAAATAAAGTCACTGAAGTGTATGATTTCCATGGAATAAGGCTCTTGAATAGCTGTTACTACATACATTTATTGAATATTGTCAAAATATAAGAACATTTTCTTTACTTGTATGATTATCTTTAACAACAGATTTATGCCTTTGAACAATATATACTTAAAATTTCTCCCTTTTGAGAAAAGAGGTACATTGGATGTATAAAATTCATTTATTCCATTATTATTAATTATTATTATTTTTGCAGTACACGGACCTCTCACTGTTGTGGCCTCTCCTGTTGCGGAGCACAGGCTCCGGACGCGCAGGCTCAGTGGCCATGGCTCACAGGCCCAGCTGCTCCGTGGCATGTGGGATCCTCCCGGACCGGGGCATGAACCTGTGTCCCCTGCATCGGCAGGCAGACTCTCAACCACTGCGCCACCAGGGAAGCCCCTATTCCATTATTTTTATTTAGAATGGTAGCCACAATTTTTTCTCAATGAATGCATCACACTCATTAGAAAAATTATATCTATAACATTCATTTGGGGTGTTTTTCTTCCAAAGTGGAAAAAAGTTGCCTTAGTAGAGCTATCATTAGAAAGAGCACTTTTAAATTTCTACCTCTAGATTTCTGTAAAACCACTGTTTAGTGGACGCATGGCAACTTAGTTTTACTAAATGCCTGTGTTGCATGGGCCCTTACTTTCAGCCCAGAGCTGAAAAAAATTAGCTATGATTGAGCTGAGTTTTTCCCCATTGGTTACCAGTAATAGTGGTGGTATAATCAGCAGGGAATTGACAAGTTTGCATCTATGTATGATGCACAAAGTGTTCTGGTGTCTCCAGTCTGTGAGAGTGGTGCATATCCAAGATCTATTTTGCAGGGAAACTAAACATCTGGACCTCAAACACACAGAGGGCAGACACAAGAAATTCAAAAGTAGTATTTCCCAATACCCATAATCCCACCTGAATACACAAGTATGCTTGGTTTGTAGTATTTGGGTAGCAGATATTAAGGTCCTTAACTTTTAGCTCATTCTCTTAAAGATTACTTTTAACCAGGGGTCAAGGTGTCCATTCACTCAGGTGTGCAGTTATACCTTTTGCCCGTAAACAATAGATTTTCCACGTGAAAAGAAAGGGCAAATACAATTTGCTGTCAATTTTGCCTCAGTGGAAAGATGCGGAACACAATCTCTATTATTCTTCCTGCGGTTTATTGGTGACTGTTGCTAGGTAATGCCGTTTCCATTAAGCATCAGGAAACTAATGGGAGGGTTTGGAGACTAGGTTTCATTATACAATTAGCCCTTGATGTGTTGCAGAATCTCACTTATCTGTGTTCAGGTGAGAGAAGAATGTTTCCAGCCAACCCCTAGGAATAGTCAGAGTAGGTACATGTAGTGATTATACAAAATTAAAAAGTAGTCCATTCCTAAAAATTCAGCTCCTGGCATTTTATTGCTAATATCAACCTGAGTTATTTTCTTGAGGATTTGCAGCCAGAATAAGATACAGATGTGTGAGAACGTGTATAGAAATGGCAAAGCTTTTCGGCACCCTCATTCAATAAATACATCGTTTTTGGAAAGTGGAGATTTCAAAGCACATAAACAGAAAATACATAAATAAGCTCAATGCATACAAACATACACACATGCATATATCCATAACCAAAAAAGTGGTACAAAGAAAGAAGAAATAGGCAGGGCAATATTATAAAGTTTCTAGTGTACAAAGAGGACAAAACATGAGCAATAATTTTCTTTGGCCTTCTAGGCAAGCGAAGTGCCTCTCTTTGGACTTCTGTGCACTCTCTACGTGCCTCTGCCAACACGGGGCCACACTATGGGTTATTATGTGCATTTTAGTCTGATTACCACCACTGGGCTGACCAAAAGCAATGTGAACGAGGGATCCTGTTGGATTTCTGCTGAAGCTCGCAACCCCTCTTAATCCACACTGTGCCTGTTACTCTTCACAACCTTGGTCTTTGGGGGACTATTGGAATTGTCTTCCTTCTGGTCTTTAACCACTCATTTCTCTCTTGTCCTTCCATCTTCCACACTGACAGATGTGGCCATTTGATTGTCATTCCTGTTTTACACACACACACACACACACACGCACATGCACATGCATGCGCGCACCCTTTGGCTCCTTATTTACCCACAAAGCCCTTTACCAACCAGCCTTGTCTTCTGTCTCTCTACACTCTACCCCCCACCCCAAGCCCCACCCACCCCACACTTCGCATCTTTGGGTGACTTCCCCGCTTATCTGCTATGCTCTGTTCCCAGACCTCAGTCCCTGGATTATAAAAATGAATTAATAAATTAAACACTAGTCCCATGATCCCCTTCCAGACCGTTACTTTCCGAACTTGTCTCTGTTCTTGTCCTGGACCATGTGGCATTTTGTTTGGAGTCTGGAGGCCATCCATCTGCGTTCCTTCAATCCCGGCTCTCGGATTGCCTCGGCTGACCTCAGGGTCATCTCGCCTCATCTCCACGTCATCTCACCTCCATCTCACCTTGGAGTCAGAGACTCCATGAGCTCTCTTCCCACTGGTGTTACTATTGTCAAAAAAAAAAAAAAATGGTGGACACAGCACTGACATCTCTTGTGACAGATTTGATTTCTGTGGTAGAATTGTAGCATTCTGGTGCTTCTCAGCATTCCTGAAATGGGATGTGTCTCTGGGGCCCAGCGCCAAGATTGTCAGTGACCCCCTGCTCTGAAGACCATGCATGATCTCAGAAGACTCTTGGAGGAGATGTGGGGGTGGGCCAGGTGCTGTGTACACAGAGAGAGGCTGAGTGGGCAGTGGGGTGATAGGAAAGAACAAATCTGACTCCATATTGGATCTGTTTCTTTTACTTTAATCTTTATATTCTATTGCTTTTGCTACAAGTTAAGAATGTTGCCTACAGCTTGAAATACACAGGATAGCCCATTCCCAAGACTCTGACCTTTAACGGTATAACACTTTTCTATTTATATAGAGATAAAAAGTTGTAGAACAGAAAATAACATTCATTTTGTTGGACGTTTATCAGAACATTGTGACCAGATCTACATGGACACCTGCAAGAACAAATGATTTTGGCACCAAGAAGTTTGCAGCAGCCAAACACACCTCCTCCCCTTTTAGTATAAAGAAAGTCTGAATTCTAAATGGGGGAGGATGGTTCTTTGGGACACTAGCTCACCATCTTCTAAGTCTACTGGCTTTCGGAATAAAGGTGCTATTCCTTGCCCCAACAGGTCTCTCAGTTTATTGGCCTATCATGTGGTGAGCAGTATGGGATTGGACTCCGTAACCATGGAGTCCAATACCCTCTTTTCTTTAGGGATGTGTTGAGGGAGTGAGAGGGGAGAAAAGCTTTTCTAGATTTTTGCCCCTCCACAGACTTTCAAAAGATTTCTTCTGATGAGTTTGTACTGCAGCTAATCTTCTGACTCATGGTTAGAGAACCTGATACATAGCGGTTCTTAGTAATGGTGATGGTGATTGGTATGGTGTTACTTCCCATTTTATTTGGTCTATGGATATTTGTGCTGGTTTGTTGCTCATCTTGTATGACATAAAAGGAAAATAAAATACACACATAGAATAAAAATATCTTAGTCATTCATCTCATTTGGCAGGGATGGGTCAGTTTATCAACATTAACTGAATTTTCTCTGATTCCCAAGATCTGAAGAGTGAAATAGGAGCCAGTTGCACACAGAGTCACCAGAATTATTGGCTATGGGCTGTTTCCCAAAATATGCAACAGATGAGTGCTGTGAGGTATTGTTGGAAATCCACTTTCTTCACTTGTATTTCTGATGACTTCTCCTGGTTCAGAAGTCCTGTGTAAATATTGTTTTTTTTGTTTTGTTTTGTTTTTGCGGTATGCAGGCCTCTCACTGTTGTGGCCTCTCCCGTTGCGGAGCACAGGCTCCAGACACGCAGGCTCAGTGGCCATGGCTCACGGGCCCAGCCGCTCCGCGGAATGCGGGATCCTCCCGGACCGGGGCACGAACCCGTGTCCCCTGCATCGGCAGGCAGACTCTCAACCGCTGCGCCACCAGGGAAGCCCTAAATATTGTTTTTGAGGAGGAATTATTCCAGGAGAAGTTATCAAGGCAAGACATTGTGTTTTGTTCATCTAACAAGTATGCAAATTCACCTCTTTAAACCACTTAAAGAGGGCAGAGAGTATTAGCAAATCTATTCTAGTTGAAAGGTAAAATGAGAGAAAGGCGAAGATAAAGCTTAGGGGAAATTTGCTTGTTGTGCTAAGTAGAATGCATATTTCAGAGTGCAGAGAATGTGGGAGAGGTGAATCTACAGGGCAAAATCAGGGAGCCACAATCCAGGTGGAGGGATGAAGCTAGAACTAATGTTTCAAATTTGTTTAACAACACTCCACCTCACAGTTATACCCCAAACAGTGGACCCTTACAACCTCAGGAAATTCCCATCCAATTGGAGTAGCCTCCAGATGACTTTCATCTTAGCACCTCCTGGGGAGTAGTAACTTTGAGGCCTTTTCCCCAAGAGAGCCCCCTCCTTGTCTTTTGCCAGCCCCTGGCACCAGGGCTTCACGTGGTTGCTTTTTTATTTCTACACATTTTTCTTTATACTATTTTTTTGGTTCTTTGAGTAGAAGGAGTTCTTTTCATAGGTGCTAAATGAAGCCCTTTCAGGCTTTCTGGAGAGCACGTGTCCTTGTCTCTGTTCCTCTTGTGCTAAATTGGCTGAGCAAGAGGGCTGGCTCTCCACCTCACCTCCCACACTTGTCCGAGTTCTCAGATGACCACGTGACACAATCACAGCCAATGAGGTGTAGGTGGAAGTCCCAGAGGACAGTGTCCCTTCTCAAATATTGAAGGCATGTCTTTTAAGATAAATTTAATCCTTCACTTTTTGCCTTTTCCCGTCCTTCTTTCTTCCACACAGAGAGCAAGACCTGGGATGCAGCAGCCATCTTGCAATCTGGAGTGTCAAGCATGATCACAAACTATTCCCTGCCAAGATAGCACAGCAGAGTAATGGAAAGGACCTGTGAGTTTTACACTATTTTTGAGTACCGTATAATGCCCAGACTGCCTATACCCAAACTTCTTGGGAGTGAGAGAAGTACCCTTCATATTTCCTCCCACTTTTAGTAAATATTCTTACTCTTATTTAATCCAATGGTTTTCAAAGTTTAGCGTGCATCAGAATCATTCAGAGGGCTGGGAAATATACAGATGTCTGGGCTCCATCTCCAGAATTCCTGACTCAGGAGGTCTGGGGTGGGACTGAAAACCTGCGTGGCTAACAAGTTACCGGGAGATGCTTACACTGCTGGTCCTGGGACTACACTTCCAGAACTATTGGCTTAAACCAATTATTCTATTCCTTTCCTGAGCCACCGTGCATGGTAATAGCCTGTGTCAGAATGATAAATTGTTAGTGACTTAGGGACCTTGTAAAGACTCCAGTTCAGGGATTTCTAACACATAGAATCCTGAGAGGTACTCCAGTTTGAGGGTGGGTGGAGACCAGGATGGCACATCCATCCTTACTTCAACTAAGAATCATTTTTGTTTTATACATTTCAGTCAGACATTTGAAAGTCATTGATTGAATTCAACCCCCTCAAATTTACAAGTAAGGGGAGAGCACTGTGTCCTCCTCCTCTGGCTGTCATCTCCTGATCCCAACCCCATTTCTTTCTGCTGGGCCACACTGATGACCTATCATGGTAGGATTACCCTCTACCCTCTCCAGTCTCAGTGTTCATGTTTGTATAAAAAGACAACAATTACAGTAATTTTGCGAGTACATAGAAGAATAGATGTAGAATACCTAAGTGTCATAGATGCCTAAAACTCTACCTCCCATTTGATAGTCAGCTGGGTATTTAGATAGCGATGTGTTCATTAAGACAGAGCCTACTTGGCACATTCACAAGAACAGGTGTGGAGCTGTTCTGAAGGTGATGGAAATTGTGACTAGTCATTTTGATTTAGAGAAGTGCACGTGTGGTCATTTAAAGACTATTGTACAGGTTCTTAAAATCGTCAAGGGCAATGTTTCATGAACCTTAAAATACAGGTTGAATTGATTTATTTTTAATTCCAAAGACATACTGGAAACTTTTCTTTAAGCTGTGGTGTGGTCATCGTGAAATTCAAAATATTTAACAGTATGCATGGCATGAAAACTCCAATCATTATAGATGCAGATCAGCATGATTCTACAAATTGTATAAGCAGAATGCTAATCCTGGTTATACTGGAGAGTTAGTGTAATAAGGGCAAGGGAGCTTAAGTGCCAGTTCTAGAAATACCACAAATTTGCTGTGTAACTTTGGACAAGCCACTTCCCCTCTCTGGGCTTCAGTATCTTCATTAGAAAGGGAGGAATTGATTTAGACAACCTAAACTTTCTCAGCTTTATAATCTATTATTTTAGGGTTCCCTCTCAAGATAACGGTAAATTGGACTGAGTTATGGGAATGAGACTGGCATTGAAACCTGGAAATGTACATTTTCCTGGGATGTGGGAAGCTGGTTGTTAATTTCTGAGAATTCCTTAATACCCTAAATATGATATCTTTCTGTTTGCACCACTGTGGTTTTGTCTATAACTCCCCTCCCACCCCTATCCACAAAACTTTCTGCAAGATCTCATTTTGCCACTGAAAAAGATGCCAACAAAAAAAAAAGACATCTCATTAGTTAACATTCATAATTATTCTTATGGTTAATGAACAAATCTTAATATGTATTGAAAAACAGCATTTCATAAATATCAAATGTTCTTTTATTTCTATTCAGCATGTGCTGGGAGAATAGAGGCATTTAAGTAATCTCTAAAACTGTTCCTATTTTAAAGCCAGCAACACCAAATTGGAATGCTATTTATTTGTTAAAAATCCCATATAAATTAAGTGCCTTTCTTTCTTCATTATTCCTCTGCTAAATGTGTCTACGCACCCTCCATTGACACAAAGGCTGATGCAGTGTGTGCAAAATCCTCAAGCAAATATTGACAAATATTTCAACAACTAAGTATATAAAATCCTAGTCACATCATGTATGCTCCATTAATTTAAATCCAAACCATTAGCTCTATTAGATCCCTACTTACAGTGGTAGAGAAATATTACCGCATATAAATGAATACTTTTCATAGCAAGGGAATATATATTATAGCTATAATTAAACAACTTCCCTATAATCTAATAACAAGAACCCTGATCTCCATCATATATATCCCAACAATCCAACAGTACTTGGCATTTGTGAATATGGTGTTTATCTTCGAGGTTAACAGCAAGATGCAAATGTTAAGGTCTAAGAGCCTTTGCAAAACCCATTCCACCTGTTGCAATACCAGATATGGAGTAGACTTTTCCTTTTTGGCATTCTTTACTTGGAAGATGAAATATCAATATAGTGTTTGTCACATTCATGAATCATGACATAAAGTAATGGTACAGGAATACATTAAGATTCCATGGGATCTTAATTCATTTTTGTGTAGGAAAAATTCCAAACTAAGCAAAAATGAAGGAAAAGTAACAGTAGGGACTTAAGGATTTGACTGAATTCATAACAGGCTGGTTTAAGTTCTGGGCTCTTGAACCAGATGATTTGAAATCCAGTTATACCTCATGTTACATATGCAATTTTGGGCAGGTAGATTCTTCTTAAGTCTCAGTTTTCTGATGTATAAAATGCAAAAAAATAACAATTCTTATTTCTTGATGACTATAAGGATTAAACAAGATGACACATATAATGTATTAATTAGAAACGTTCCTGGTGTATAGTGAGTGAAGGATATTGCTGATTATTATTTACTATTTCAGCAAACACTAACAGCACCACTGTTACTAAATGGGTTTACAATTTTTTAACATCTTTATTGGAGTAAAATTGTTTTACAATGTTGTGTTAGTTTCTGCTGTATAACAAAAGGAATCAGCTATACATATACATATACCCCATATCCCCTCCTTCTTGCGTCTCCCTCCCAGCCTCCATATCCCATCCATCTACGTGGTCACAAAGCACCAAGCTGATCTCCCTGTGTTATGCAGCTGCTTCCCACTACCTATCTATTTTACATTTGGTAGTGTATATATGTCAATGCTACTCCCTCACTTCGTCCCAGCATAACCTTCTACCTCCCCACATCCTCAAGTCCATTCTCTACATCTGCATCTTTATTCCTGTTCTGCCCCGAGGTTCATCAGAACCACTTTTTCTTTTTGGATTCCACATATATGTGTTAGCATACAGTATTTTTTTTTCTCTTTCTGACTTACTTCACTCAGTATGACAGATTCTAGGTCCATCCACCTCACTACAAATAACTCGATTTCATTTCTTTTTATGGCTGAGTAATATTCCATTTTATATATGTGCCACATCTTCTTTATCCATTCATCTGTGGATGGACACTTAGGTTGCCTCCATATCCTGGCTACTGTAAATAGTGCTGCAATAAACATTATGGTACATGTCTCTTTTTGAATTATGGTTTTCTAAGGGTATATGCTCAGTAGTGGGATTGCTGGGTCATATGGTAGTTCTAGTTTTAGTTTTTTAAGGAACCTCCATACTGTTCTCCATAGTGGCTGTATCAGTTTACATTCCCACCAACAGTGTAAGAGGGCTCCCTTTTCTCCACACACTCTCCAGTATTTATTGTTTGTAGATTTTTTGATGATGGCCATTCTGACAGGTGTGAGATGATATCTCATTGTAGTTTTGATTTGCATTTCTTTAATGATTAATGATGTTGAGCATTCTTTCATGTGTCGGTTGGCAATCTGTATATCTTCTTTGTAGAAATGTCTATTTAGGTCTTCTGCCCATTTTTGGATTGGGTTGTTTGTTTTTTTGATATTGAGCTGCATGAGCTGCATATATATTTTGGAGATTAATCCTTTGTCCGTTGCTTCATTTGCAATGATTTTCTCCCATTTGGAGGGTTGTCTTTTTGTCTTGTTTATGGTTTCCTTTGCTGTGCAAAAGATTTTAAGTTTCATTAGGTCCCATTTGTTTATTTTTGTTTTTATTTCCATTTCTCTAGGAGGTGGGTCAAAAAGGATCTTGCTGTGGTTTATGTCAGAGTGTTCTTCTTATGTTTTCCTCTAAGAGTTTTATAGTGTCTGGCCTTACATTTAGGTCTTTAATCCATTTTGAGTTTGTTTTTGTGTATGGTGTTAAGGAGTGTTCTAATTTCATTCTTTTATATGTAGCTGTCATGTTTTCCCAGCACCACTTATTGAAGAGGCCGTCTTTTCTCCATTGTATATTCTTGCCTCTGTTATCAAAGATAAGGTGACCATATGTGTGTGGGTTTATCTCTGGGCTTTCTATCCTGTTCCATTGATCTATATTTCTGTTTTTGTGTCACTATCACACTGTCTTGATTACTGTAGCTTTGCAGGATAGTCTGAAGTCAGGGAGCCTGAGTCTTCCAGCTCCATTTTTCTTTCTCAAGATTGCTTTGGCTATTCAGGGTCTTTTGTGTTTCCATACAAATTGTGAAATTTTTTGCTCTATCTCTGTAAAAAATGGCATTGTTTTTTTTCAATAGGGATTGCATTGAACCTGTAGATTGCTTTGGGTAGTAGAGTCATTTTCACAGTGTTCATTCTTCCAATCCAAGAAGATGGTATATCTCTCCATCTATTTGTATTATCGTTAATTTCTTTCATCAGTGTCTTATAGTTTTCTGCATACAGGTCTTTTGTCTCCTTAGGTAGGTTTAGTCCTAGGTATTTTATTCTTTTTGTTACAATGGTAAATGGGAGTGTTTCCTTAATTTCTCTTTCAGATTTTTCATCATTAGTGTATAAGAATGCAAGACACTTCTGTGCATTAATTTTGTACCTACTACTTTACCAAGTATAGCTCTAGTAGTTTTCTGGTAGCATCTTTAGGATTCTCTATGTATAGTATCATGTCATCTGCAAACAGTGATAGCTTTACTTCTTTTCCAATTTGGATCCTTTTTATTGCTTTTCCTGTGTGATTGCCATGGCTAGGGCTTCCAAAACTATGCTGAATAATAGTGGAGGGAGTGGACATCCTTATCTTGTTCCTGATTTTAGAGGAAATGGTTTCAGTTTTTCACCACTGAGAATGATGTTGGCTGTGGGTTTGTCATATATGGCCTTTATTATGTTGAGGTAGTTTCCCTCCATGCCCACTTTCTGGAGAGTTTTTTATCATAAATGGGTGTTGAATTTTGTTGAAAGCTTTTTCTGCATCTGTTGAGATGATCATATGGTTTTTATCCTTCAATTTGTTAATATGGTGTATCTCATTGATTGATTTGCATATATTGAAGAATCCTTGCATTCCTGGGATAAACCCCACTTCATCATTATATGATCCTTTAATGTGCTGTTGGATTCTGTTTACTAGTATTTTGTTGAGGATTTTTGCATCTATGTTCATCAGTGATACTGGCCTGTAGTTTTCTTTTTTTGTGACATCTTTGTTTGGCTTTGGTATCAGGGTGATGGTGGCATTGTAAAATGAGTTTGGAAGTGTTTCTCCCTCTGCTGTATTTTGGAAGAGTTTGAGAAGGTTAGGTGTTAGCTCTTCTCTAAATGTTTGATAGAATTCACCTGTGAAGCCATCTTCTCCTGGGCTTTTGTTTCTTGTAAGCTTTTAAATCCCATTTTCAGTTTCAGTGCTTGTGATTGGTCTTTTTAGATTTTCTATTTCTTCCTGGTTCAGTCTCAGAACGTTGTGTTTTTCTAAGAATTTATCCAATTCTTTCAGGTTGTCCATTTTATTCATGTATAGTTGCTTGTAGTAGGCTCTCATGTTCCTTTGTATTTCTGCAGTTTCAGTTGTTACATCTCGTTTTTCATTTCTAATTCTGTTGATTTGAGTCTTCTCCCTTTCTTTCTTGATGAGTCTGGCCAACGGTTTATCAATTTTGTTTATCTTCTGAAAGAACCAGCTTTTAGTTTTATTGATCTTTGCTATTGTTTCCTTCATTTCTTTTTCATTTATTTCTGATCTGATCTTTATGATTTCTTTCCTTCTGCTAACTTTGGGGGGTTTTTATGTTCTTCTTTCTCTAATTGCTTTACATGTAAGGTTAGGTTGTTTATTTGAGATGTTCCTTGTTTCTTGAGGTAGGATTGTATTGCTATAAACTTCCCACTTAGAACTGCTTTTTCTGCATACCATAGGTTTTGGGTTGTTGTGTTTCCATTGTCATTTGTTTCTAGGTATTCTTTGATTTCTTTAGTGATCTCTTGATTATTTAGTAGCATATTGTTTACCCTCCATATTTTTGTATTTTTTACAGTTTTCTTTCCTGTAATTGATATCTAGTTTCATAGTGTTGTGGTTGGAAAAGGTACTTGATATGATTTCAACTTTCTCAAACTTACCAAAGCTTGATTTGTGACCCAAGATATAATCTATCCTAGAGAATGTTCCATGAGCACTTGAGAAGAAAGTGTATTCTGTTGTTTTTGGATGGAATGTCCTATAAATATCAGTTACGTCCATATTGTTTAATGTATCATTTAAAGCCAATGTTTCCTTATTTATTTTCATTTTTGGTGATCTGTCCATTGGTGAAAGTGGGGTGTTAAAGTCCCCTACTATGATTGTGTTACTGTTGATTTCCCATTTTATGGCTGTTAGCATTTGCCTTATGTATTGAGGTGCTCTTATGTTGGGTGTGTGAATATTTACAATTGCTATGTCTTCTTGTATTGATCCCTTGATCATTATGTAGTGTCCTTCTTTGTCTCTTATAATAGTCTTTAAAGTCTATTTTGTCTAATATGAGAATTGCTGCTCCAGGTTTCATTTGATTTCCATTTGCATGGAATATCTTTTTCCATCTCCTCTCTTTCAGTCTGTATGTGTCCCTAGGTCTGAAGTGGGTCTCTTGTAGACTGCATATATACGTGTCTAGTTTTTGTATCCATTCAGCCAGTCTACATCTTTTGGTTGGAGCATTTAATCTATTTACATTTAAGGTAATTATCAATATGTATGTTCCTATTACCATTTTCTTAAGTGTTTTGGGTTTGTTTTTGTAGGTCTTTTTCTTCTCTTGTATTTCCTGCCTAGAGAAGTTCCTTTAGCAATTGTTATAAAACTGGTGGTGCTGAATTCTCTTTGCCTTTGCTTGTCTGTAAACATTTTAATTTCTCTGTCGAATCTGAATGAGATCCTTGCTGGGTAGATTAATCTTGGTTGTAGGTTTTTCCCTTTTATCACTTTAAATATGTCCTGCCACTCCGCCTGGCTTGCAGAGTTTCTGCTGAAAGATCAGCTCTTAACCTATGAGGATCCCTTGTATGTTATTTGTTGCTTTTTCCTTGCTGCTTTTAATATTTTTTCTTTGTATTTAATTTTTGATAGTTTGGTTAATATATCTTGGCATGTTTCTCCTTGGATTTATCCTGTATGGGACTCTCTGTGCTTCCTGTACTGGATTGACTATTTCCTTTCCCATATTAGGGAAGTTTTCAATTATAATCTCTTCAAATATTTTCTCAGCCCCTTTCTTTTTCTCTTCTACTTCTCAGATCCCTGTAAATCAAATGTTGGTGCATTTAATGTTGTCCCCAAAGTCTCTGAGGCTGTTCTCAATTCCTTTCATTCTTTTTTCTTTATTCTGCCCTGTGGTAGTTATTTCCACCATTTTATCTTCCAGGTCACTTGTCAGTTCTTCTGTCTCAGTTATTCTGCTATTGATTCCTTCTAGAGAATTTTAAATTTCATTTATTGTGTTGTTTATCATTGTTTGTTTGCTCTTTAGTTCCTCTAGGTCATTGTTAAACGTTTCTTTTATTTTCTCCATTCTATTTCCAAGATTTTGGATCATCTTTACTATCATTACTCTGAATTCTTTTTCAGGTAGACTGCCTATTTCCTCTTCAGTTGTTTGGTCTGGTGGGTTTTTACCTTGCTCTTTCATCTGATGCACATTTCTCTGTCTTCTCATTTTGCTTAACTTACTGTGTTGGAGTCTCCTTTTCACATGCTGCTGGTTTGTAGTTCACATTGTTTTTGGTGTCTGACCCCAGTGTGTAATGTTAGTTCAGTGGTTTGTGTAGGCTTCCTGGTAGAGGGAACTGGTGCCTGTGTTCTGGTGGGTGGGGATGGATCTTGTTTTGCTGGTGGACAGGGCTGTGTCTGGTGGCGTTTTTTTGGGTGTCTATAAACTTAGTATCATTTTAGGCAGCCTCTCTGCTAATGGGTGGGGTTGTGTTCTTCTCTTGCTAGTTGTTTGGCGTGGGACGTCCAGCCCTGGAGCTTGCTGGCCGTTGGGTGGACTTGGGTCTTAGCGTTGAGATGGAGATTTCTAGGAGAGCTCTCACTGATTGATATTACATGGGGCCAGGAGGTCTCTGGTGTTCCAATGTCCTGAACTCAGTTCTCCCACCTCAGAGGTTCAGGTCTGACACCAGGCTGCAGCACCATGATCCTGTCAGCCACACCGCTCACGTTGATTGTTGGGATTTAATCCACTGCTCCTGAGGCTGCATGGAGAAATTTCCCTTTTTTTTTTCTTTGTTCACACAGCTCCTAGTGTTCAGCTTTGGTTTTGGCTCCACCTCTGCCTGTAGGTCATCCTCAGACCTCTGTTTGGAAGTTTGAGGTCTTCTGCCAGTATTCCAGCTGTAGGTATTCTGTAGGAGTTGTTCCAAATGTAGATGTATTTTGATGTATTTGTGGGAAGGAAGGTGATCTCCACATCTTACTCCTTTGCCATCTTGAAGGTCCCCTATCTGGGGCTTTACATTTTTGAAAGTAAAGTTACATCAAAAGTCAGTGAAGACTAAACTAAAAGTAGTGATCATTAGAAAAGGAAAAAAGAGGAAAAAATTAAATGGTATAATTGATCAATTCCACAACTGATTATGGCCACCCTTCTAAGCTGATTCTGGACCCACAATAAGTGACACATTTCTGCTGAATTTAATCTAGAATAAAAGTCATAATGTATAATGTTAGGATTAAGAGAGTGCAAATACAACTATGTAGGATATTAGGAAGACTAAGAATTCTATACACAGTCTCATAACATAGATGATTATTAGGGAAAGTAAAAATGATGAAAATTGATTCCAGAAAAAAATGTACAAGCTTGTCCAGGTACTATTTGTTTATCACCAAAGAATAAGGCACTGAGCCCAGATGGTTTATTAGATGAATTCCAGAATACTTTCAAGGAGCAAAGAATTCCTGTTCTATTTAAAATATCTGGATGAGAAAAATGGAGGATGTGTTCTCAGATTTATTTTGTTGTATTAGCATAACTTTGCAGCTAAAAAAAGTTGCATACTTTTCTCATTTACCATCAATATAGTTGCAAATGTTATAAATTAAATATGAACAAGATTAAGTTGAAATCAAGAATGTTTCAACATTAAGGAAGCTATTAAAATAATTTATTACATGAATAACCAAAAGAGAAAAACATGATTATTACAATATATTCAGCAATCCATTTGAAATCCAACATCCATTTCTCATAAAAATTCTCAAACTGATTCTAGAAGAATTCTTTCATGATACGATAAAAAATATCTGAGAACAACCATGTTTATTACAAACGTTGATGAAAACTTGGATGTATTCTCACTAAAGTTAGGGGAAATATTTTGTTATTTTGTAACATGTAGAAAAATAATAAAAAGTAAAAAATATATAAAGGTAAATATTTTACATACCAAGGCATAAATACAATTGTGTGAAAATTATTTTAGAAGTTAATTTATATATATTGTTATTTTAAGAATTACTTCATACTATGTCCTCAAAATAAATTACATATGGATTAAAATTTAAGATTATTAGAAAACAGTCTGGTATTTCCTCAAAATTAACCCTGGAATTACCATTTGAATGAGGCATTCCACTCGATGATATATGAGAAATGAAATGAAAGAATAAAAGACTGAAATGAAAGAGAAATGAAGATATTTTCACATGAAATCTTACACATAAATATTTATAATCATATTATTCTGAATAGCCAAATGGTGGAAATAAGCCAAATACCCAAGTGATGAATATATAAATAAAATGTGGTATAATCATACAATGGAATATTATTCAAACATAAAAGGAATGAAGTAATGATATATACCACAAAATGATTGAATCTTGAAACTATGCTAAGTGAAAGAAGCCAATCACAAAAGACTGCATTTTGTATAATTCCACTTTTATGAAATGTCTAGAACAGGTAAATTTATACAGACAGGAAGTAAATGAATGGTTGCTATATTCTTCAAGAATGGGGTAGAAGTGGGGGGCTGGGTGTGATAGCTAGAGGATATAGGACATCTTGGGGGTTGTAAAAATGTTGTGAAGCTGTTTCTGGTGATGACTTCACAATTCTGGGAAGACACTAAAAATCATTGAATTGTGTATTTTAAATGAGTGAACTGTATGGTATGTGAATTATATCTCAATTAAGTTGTTATAAAATATATATTTAAAAAATAAATTTAAAATAACATCCTTGTGTTAAAGAAGAAGCTTCCAGCTATGGTTACAAAGCTAAAATCAACAAAGAAAAAAATATATTCATAGAGTCAGGTATGCAAAAACTGATAAGGACTATATTGAAAAACGAAGTACCCTCAATATACAAAGTTAAAGGCAAAAGACAATCTATGAAAATATTTATAACTTATATGCACAACAGGAGCTTAATATCACTACTGTGTATGTGACCATGTGACAAACTGAAGTTTCATTCAATATTAGTATATACAATTAAGTATGCCCTTTATTATACTCTTTCTGGAGGGTCATTTAGTACTGAGATATAGTGTAAGACTAGGACTAAAAGCATCACATTGATGTGACTTTGAATCCTAGTTCTGCCATTCACTGGCTGGGTTAATTTGGTAATTTACCTAACCAATCTGGCCTTCTCTTTTCCTCATAACAAAATTAGAATACCCTTTCATGGAATTGTTTTGAGGCTTAAAATAATGTAAGTAAAGAAGCATATTGCCTAGTACATAGTAAGAGGTCAACAGAATGGCTGTTGTTATAATATTATATTTTAAAATGCCTTTTGACTTGAGAATTTTGCTTCTTAGAGTGTTTTTAACTAACATAACTAAGAATTTATGCAAAGATAAAACAATGCCCAGAATGGTAAATTACTGAAATTCCACTTGAATGAATTTTAGTGTATCCACTGGATGAATGATTACACAACCATAAAAGTGGTTTTAAACTTTCTGGAAGCTAATTTGGCAATATGTAGCAAAAGCTTTAATATGTTTCTACCCATAGGTCTAGAAATGCTCAATAAAATTTATCCCAACAAATTTATTCCAGGATTTATTACAAGAAAATAATCAAACTATATACTCATTGATTTACTCAACAAGGATATTCATTGCATTATTGTTTATAACAGTGAAAAACTGAAATCAATTTAAATGCCAAATAATAAAGGATATGAAATATTATAAGTCAAAAGAGAATTCAGCAAGGTTGCTGGATATGCTGTCAACATACAACATACTATTAATTTTGCATGAGCAACTATTCAAAAATAAAACTGTTTAAAAAGTAACATTTATAATAGCATTAAAAGCCATAAATATCATATATAATCATAACAAAACATGTACTTAAGACCTTTATGAGGAAAATTATATAATTTATTGAAAAGAAAAATACCTAAACAAATATACCATGGATATGAATAGTAAGGCTCTCTATGGTAATGGTGAAAATTCTCCACAAATTAATACTATGTGATCCCATTCAGTACCCCAGTAGAGTTTTATAAAATTGTATGAATTTTATAAATGTATAAAATTGTATAATCTGATTAAAAAATGGAAGAGTTAAAAAGCAAAGATAACAGGAACATTTTGAAGAAGAAGAATATAAAGAAACTCCCATAATCAAAAACATTTTATACAGCAATTAGGGTATTTTATCAATAATAAGCCAGACTATTAAATTAGTAGAATAAAATAGAGGACATGGAAACAATACACTTTCATATATTGACAGTGTATCTCGCATATATTAAAACTTGGTACATGGCAAAGATTGGTTAAATTGGTGAAGAAAGAATGGACTCCTCCAAGCATGATGATAGAAGTATAAACATGCACAACTTCTGTGGAGAGAAAATTGGCAAAGTCCAGTGAAGTTTGAGATGCACACAGCCTGTTACCCAACAGTCCTAATTTAGAGCCCGTGGTAGATAAGCACTCAGAATACATGATCAGAAACATAGGCACTGAGATATTTTTTAAAAAGCATGATTTCAAATAGTAACTTAACTGCCCATTAATAAGGAAAGAAGTAAGCTATGAGTTATGACTTATTTATTATAATGGAATATTTCAAGCATTTAAGGGATTTAATGATTTATTATTTTGGAACCTATTGTATGACACTATCAGATGAATAAAATATACAGGCTCTAAAAGTTTAACATGCTGTACAGTTGGTGTAATTATGGTTAATTAAATTTTGTTCTCTTTGTGTATATGCATGCATATTTTCTGATTTTATAGATTGCACAATTATTTTCATAACAAAAACAATAAGGCATTTTCAAGTATGGATTTCTTTATATCTGACACAGCTGGTAACTACCGATCTAAGAGAACTATTTCTTCTTGGTGAGAGCACATTGGGGAAAGCATGAGCCTTGACAAAACAGGGACAAATAAGGGGCAGGCTTTCGTGAAAACCACCCTTCAGCCCAGCTCTATTGTCAGATCATATGGAGGACACTGTGACTGAGAAGAATATTCTTCTGTGGAGACTGAAGTTAAATGCTGGCTGTGTAGGCTAAAAAAAATTGTCTCCTCCTCTATAAAGATATTCACGTCAAGTTCTTGGTATCTGTAAATGTTACCTTTTTTGGAAGAAGGTACCATTTGAAGATTTAGTAAGGATCTTGAGTTGAGGCCATTCCAGATTATCTGAGTGGAACCTAAATCTAATGATGTGTCCTTATAAGAGATACATAGAGTAGAACAGGAGAAGGTTATGTGAAGATGAAGGCAGAGATTGGAGTGATGTAGCCATAATCCATAAACCAAGGGGTGTCAGTAGCCACCAGAAACTGGGAAGAGGTGAGGAACAGAATCTACCCTAGAGCCTTTGGAGAGGGCATGGCCCTGCAGACCTCTGGATTTCAGACTTATGGCCTCCAGAAGTGTGAAAGTATACATTTCTGTTACAAGCTGTCAGTTTGTTGTTAGTTGTTACGGTAGTCACAGAAACTAATACGTTGGCCAACAGGCAGAAACTCAGTACTGACTACGCACTCAGGTAGTGGTATCTGAGCTCTAAATGGTGGAGATTAAACCAAAGAGTCAGTGGTTTAGGTCTTTGTCATATTAACATTGACTCTTTGGGGAGAAATATACCAGTAAGGAGAGGCCCTGCACAACTGGCTGAAATCATACCATCAAGAGAAACACAGCCCCACAAAGCCGCAGTGAGCAGACAGCAGCCCGTCCAGACCAAGCATGCTCCCAACTTCATTAGACCTAGATGTGTGCACTGGCATTTCTAGAAGGAAATTAATCTTACATAAGAAAATGATTGTTGATGGAATCTAAAGACTTGAGGAAGTAGTGGTCCTTATAGCCCTATGACTTGTAACACATTCAACTTTTGTTTACTTTTTTTTTCCTTTTTCACATTTTTATTCTCATACATTGTGGCCAGAGTGGTCAGGACGCTTCTCAGAGGAGAGTTTTGCCCATGATTCTGAGGGGTGTGTGTTTGTGTGTGTGTGGGGATAAGTGGAGTCAAAGGATAGTCCAACAGCCCAATAACCACAAATAGGTACCAGAGGGTACCAATGTCAGTCCCCAGACCAGGATTTACCAGATAGAGTAGATCTATTTATTTTGTGTAAATCAACTTTATTTCAACCATAAGCTCCTGTCCTCCTGGACTATGGGAAGCTTAAAGTTAGTCATTCTTAGGGGTCCTTCTCAAGCAGAGCCAAGTTTCCAGAATCTTCTATAATGCCACATGTCAGTGATGTTCATTCATCACTGCGTGCTTCAAACCCTCCGTTGTTGCCAAGAACCTCCCTGCTCCTGCCTGAATGATCTCTTCATGTTCGCTGGCTCCCTGATACTTTCACATGTTGTTCAGGGCACCAGGCTCCTTGGTGAGGGTAAGAAATGCATGCTCATCTCCCTCTGAGTTTTACCCAGAAGCAGGGCACAGGTTTCCATTCTCCAGAACCCACAGACCTCTTTCTATTTCCCCAGTCTTTGGAAGACTCTTTCCAGTAATTAAAATCTTTTCCTCTCTGCCTGGAGCTATATCTCCCCTACGCCTGACTTTCCCAGAAACTTAATATAATGTGCTCTGTGGTTTTCAACTTTTGGAAAGAAAATGCTGGGATGCTTTCTCCCCATCTCACACTTCAATTGGGACAAGAAAACCTAGCGGCTATGACCTGCTGGAATGAACCAAATGTGAGAGAAAATGCAGGGAGAAAAAAATTTAAAACTCTGAAAAATTTACCAGGTCATATCCTCCCAGCTATTTTTGTACCATGATTCACAACAACGTTTGTTAAACATCCTGAACAAGGGAGCGGCTATGGACTTCAACCTCAAACCAATTATTTTTTTACATCTTTATTGGATTAAAATTGCTTTACAATGTTGTGTTAGTTTCTGCTGTACAACAAAGTGAATCAGCTATATGTATACATATATCCCCTCCCTCTTGAGCCTCCCTCCCACCCTCCCTATCCCACCCCTCTAGGTCATCACAAAGCACCGAGCTGATCTCCCTGTGCTATGCAGCTGCTTCCCACTAGCTAGCTATTTTACACATGGTAGTGTATATATGTCAGTGCTATTCTCTCACTTATTCCTAGCCTCCCCTTTCCCCACTGTGTCCTCAAGTTCGTTCTCTATGTCTTCGTCTCTGTTCCTATCCTGCCACTAGGGTCATCAGAACCATTTTTCTAGGTTCCATATATATGCATTAATATATAGTACTTGTACTTTGAAATGCAGATTTGAGTCCACATCCTCAACTTTGCAGCCTTCTTGTTCTCCTTTCTGAGACACATTTGTGTGGATAACAGCTCATCTCCAGGAGTACACTGGACCTGTGCGGGAGTAGAAAGTCAACTGGAATGGTCTGGGGGTTGCTGCTTGTCCCCTACTAAGGGGATGTTTGTGGATGCCAGGGAATCTCCGTATAGCTTGTTTGTCACTGATCTGGAGAAAGCTTCCAAGGGGAAAGGATGCTAGGTGACAATGACATTTCTGAAGCTCTGTGCTTGAGAAAATTCATGACTTTACTCCACACTCACCACCCCCCAAATTCAATAATATCCTAAATGGTAAAAACCTCAGAGACATTGAGATGCTGCAAAATGCAGAGATGGTGACCCCTTCTCTGGTCTAGCACACGTGCAGTGCAACTCCATTTGGATGTGATGCTGAAAAAAACTGGAAAGGCACCATTTCAATTCCCTTGATGTGTCTTCGAGTAGAGTCACTCAAAGGAATTGACCCAATGTGACATTTTTCATTCTAATGAAAATCTAATATCTTCTCCTGGCTACTAGTCTCAGTTTCCTCAACTTTTTAATATTTAGGAAAATACTGGGTAGCCTTACTCAAAGATAAGCCTCAACTACCATCTTTTTTGCTCATATTTTCCAAATTTATGTCTTCAGCTAAAACCTCTCTCCTGAAAGTCAGCAGTTTACTTGAAATTTCCACTTAGAGTCAGTAAGGCATCTCAGTGCATCTCAGTGCAACACATCTCACACTTCCCCCATAAACTAATTTCTCCCCAAATGTCCCACTCCTCTTGTTTTCTTCAATTTGGTTAATGCAGCACCATCTACCTAATCACTCAAAGAAGAAAATGGGCTGTAAACTTCCACTACAACCTTATTTTTCTCTACTCCTTTTTATTAGGTTTGTGTTTATCCCAGACTTTTCCCCAAGCTTTTTGTTCAACAGCTGACAATAAGAATTATGTCTCACATCATATCACATATACACACACGTGTGAAATAACACTTTCACAAAACAATAACAACCCCTACTTTATATAATAGCAAATTATTAAGTGTACCCATTAATAATTTACTATTCTGTTCTGTTCTATTTTATTTCACTTTCTTACATTCCTGCTGTGCTCCACTAAATTGATGTCACAACTCACTAATGGGTTGCAACCTGCAGTTTGAACAACATAACCAAGAGGAAAACCACAGAAAATGAGCTACATAAGGAAATAAATGCAAAGCCTTTGCTAAAATATGTAATACAAGATAGACCCTAGATTAGTATTCTTTGAACTTTTAATGATATTTCTTACCCTTTTTATTTTATTTACATTCTTAATATGCCCCTTAAGTGGCCTTCCCTGATTTCTGAATGTCCATATCCTACATGTATTTCCAGACAAAAGTGCTGTTTCTTCCATAAGCTTCCCATTGTCTGTGGAGTTGGAAATGGTTGGAAAGTGATTGCGTCCTCATGTGAAATCCTGAAATCCATGTGATGTGGCCCCCACCTCTCCATCCCCAGAGCACTTTCCACAGTCTGCAAGAATCATGATAGGTTCCTCTGTGTGTCTTTGATAGCTTTTAGTAAGGACCTTTAGGAGAGTCAGTGCTGAAGAAAGACGCTTGAAAGAAAGTATTAATAGGATTGGAAAACTAATCATATCTGGTTCCAGTGGAGCAAAATAAGCCAATATGAATGTTTTGAGCTTGTTTTATCACAGACTCTTAACTCTAAGAGCACTAACTTTCCAAATTTGGGTCACACAGGATACTAAATATGAGTATGATGAGTACAATTTTATTGCTATTATTGACAAAATCCCTAGACAATTTAGAAAGATTTCTCAAAATCTTGTCTATAAATTCATTCTTCATGTAATAGGCCATGCTAAAATTGGAAAAACTAATAAGAAAAGAGGACATGACAATAAAATCAGAGATATATACAAACATATATATGTACATGTGTAATTTAATATATATAATATATATAAAATTTGAGTTATTCCTATTATTAACATTATGTTTATCACATATTGAATAGATAATAATTGAAAGCAGCAGTCTTTAGAATTCTTTATTTGCATAGCCTTTAAAATAATTTGAAAAAACAATGTGCTTTCTCAGTACAAATAATGGCATGTAAAACTTTTTATCGTAAGTTTAAATAATTTCAAACTATAGACTTCTGGCAGATTTTTATAAATAAAATAGTTATGTCACAATTTTAAATACATCCAACAAAATCAAAATATCATTTCAAAATATCATTTGAAACTCATGAACACACTTTAAAAAATATACAAACACACTTTAAAAAAACTCTGATTTTGACTTTCTTTTTACTTCTTGAATTCCAAATTTTCTTCTTTCTTCACAAAGTGTTATCTAGTGTAGTACAGTTATGTATTTGAAAATCTGTTACTAATCACTCTATCATACATATCTACAACCATATATACATATATTATATATGGTATGTATGCATATGTAAAATATTTTAATATGTTTTGTTTCCTGTGAACATAACTATTAAGAACATTTTTTTCTGGGATATTGCTACATTACTGTTAGTACCCAACTGATCTATAAACAACATAAGTAGATTACAAATTCTGATAATTATTAAAGATAAATGAAACTTTATTGGAATTTTGATAAGATGAATTATGTCCAGAATTTTTCTATGCATCAATGAAAGAGAAAGGGAAATGCTGGCAAGAGCTAGTCTGTCTGGACACCAGCATATTATTTTTTAAAAAAATATGAAGTAGAGGGCTTCCTTGATGGCGCAGTTGTTGAGAGTCCGACTGTCGATGCAGCGGACGTGGGTTCGTGCCCCGGTGCGGGAGGATCCCGCATACCGCGGAGCGGCTGGGCCCGTGAGCCATGGCTGCTGGGCTTGCGCGTCTGGAGCCTGTGCTCCGCGGCGGGAGAGGCCACAACAGTGAGAGGCCCGCGTACCACAAAAAAAAAAAAAAAAAATATATATATATATATATATATATATATACACACACACATATATAGATGAAGTAGAAATGATTAAAACTTTTACAGGATGAAATAAAATGACAATTGACTTCAATTCATATAAATATTTAATGATAATTGGTAAAAATTAGGTTTTAACAACACCTTGAATAACAGAGAATATGAAACATATCACATAAAAGTTTTATCTGAGGTTTTATCCAGTGTCGAGTAAAAAATTTGGTAGTCCCGTAAAATACTGTAGTTGCAGTTAAACGTTTCAGTCAGCTACTTATTCTACTTAGGCTATTTTGACAGTGCTTTGCTTTCCAGCTCTTAAATTGCCCTAAGGATAAATATTGAGGGTAACTGAAAAGAATAGTTTCCATTTAGATATATGAAAAATAAAAAGCAATTTTTTTAGCATTCTGTTTATCTTACCAATACTCTCTTTACTTTGTTTTCTAGGACTACTTTGAGAGTAGCCAAGGAATGGAAGAATCCAAACCTTTCAGTAGGTTTATGGAGTTATGGTAGCTTGATCATAATCATTAGAGGAGGTTCCCCTTTGCTTGATACTTAAAGATTTTCATTCCTTAGGACTTGGGCCACATTAATTTGGGGATGGTTGAGGTGAATGCCTTTCCTTTATAAAGTATCAATAGAAGAGCTAACGGACATTCAAGTGAGTTCTCCAGCAAATTAATTTTCTGAAAGTGGCTACATGGAAGGTGAATATCTAGAGGTTGATTGCATTAAATCTATCCATAATCATATATGGGTTATAAATCCTTTATGTTTCTCATGAGTATCCAGGGAACAGAACTTAGAACCAAACTTCAAAACAAATGATTCTTCTTGGGGGTAAAGAACTGAGTAATTCCTAATTTACTGTTTTAGGGAGTGGGGGAAAATTCTGAAAATTTCTATTTATGCCTAAATAGTCCTTAACCTAATATGCTTTCCTGGATCTCCAAAAAGTTCTATGAACTTGTATAATTATGTTTGTATTGCGTATATCTGCTTTGTAGGGGGTATGGGTTCACAGCTTTTGTCAGATTCCAAAGTAATGTGTGACCCCAGAAGGGTTTAAAAGCCATTGCATTAGAGTTCCCTCCTTGATTCCTGTGGAATCTCTAAAACCACATTACAAAGAAATAAAAGTAAAATGAAAGAGAAAAGTGGATCAGTGAATCAATATTTTTAAAAAGTACATGTGTGTTGAATAGGAGAAGCAAAATATTAAGAGAATAAAAGAAGATTTTAGAGACTAAATCTGAAAATCTTTTCTGAAGGAAGAGGATTCTGGGTTTCACATGGGGGATTTCAAACGGAAACATCTCTCAAAGGGTGCATATATACCTACAACATTTAAATATTTTCCTTCAAGGCAATATCATGGTTCCTTCTCTGGAAAATCTCCCAACTCTTAGTAGAAGAATTAATAATAATAATGCAAATAGCTATGTTTAATGATCAACTACTATGTTTCATGCACTTTACATAGAAAAACTCTCCTCCCAGACACATGTTTCTTTTTAAGGAATGGGACAAATATTGTTTAGAGCCTTTAAGTAAGTTGCCCAAAGTCATATGGACAAGAACGGCAGATCTAAGCTTGGAGCCCATACATGTCTGATTCTCTGCTCTATTCTATCTTATTTTGGTGGAATGACTACATCGGACAAAACAGTTGCCATTTCCCGAGATGACAACCATAAATATTGTTCCAAACTTTCAAGTGTCACTTGAAAATTTTGGAAACCTGGGCCAAAAGGACCAAGAATTAACAATGAGTGTCTGACATGACCCACCTCATCAGAGCAGTGTTGTCCTTTCTCTGTGTATGTATCATTAGATTGCACTGTCCTTCCATATTTCCTTGGCTTCCGGTACTTGTCAAGCATCCTCCAAATCAATGAGGCTTTCTTGCATTGACTCACTTATTTCAACATGACTGCTGAGTCTCTAAAGATATATTCAACACGAATGAGATTTTTCCTCCTCAGGTCTCTCTCCCACATTGAGTTATGTCTCACATTCATCCCTCCTTCTGCTGCAATATATTACATCTCCCCAATTTCTCATTTGCTTTCTAGACATTTCTACCCGGACTCTCCAGTCTCTTAAGCTTGCCATCTTGTTTGTGCTCTACTTGTCTTAAAGCTTGGAGGGATTTAACCTCTTAAAAACTCAGCCCATTGACTCATGCAATCCTTATAGCATATATGATCAAAGCAATTGGCATTCAATTGATTCTAAAAACTTCCTAACCTTTCCTCTTCTGAAGTTAAAATAATGAGTGAAAATTAGTCAGAAGCAGATGTTTTATTTGCATTTTCATTTGTAGCAGCTTAAACTAGTTTGTCTAGGTCACCCATTTAAATGGGAATTATCCTCAATGAAAGCCAATTTAACTTTGATAAGGTAAGCAATACCCAATGTGTTATCTGGTGGGTATCCTGTGAGTTCTCAGTCCATGATGTTTTCTGCTTGAAAATTTGACTACTTAGTAATGGCTAAAACCTGTTTTAAATAGTCCAATTGGTTTTTAGTTATGAAAGCTTCACCTTAGGGACTTCACCTTTATTTATTTTTGTGCTGCACATCACATAGTTGGAGATTTAAAATGTCAATCAAAAGCTTTCATATTTACACAGATCAAAAAGTTGCTATTGGATACAAGTGTTGAAGGTGTCTCATAACATGGGGTACCTCCCATCTAAATAAATGCTCAGGTCCATGAAAAGAGGAGCCTCACACCTGATTAATATACAATTCCATTGCCTAATATTTATTGGAGCAGAGACGCTTATGGTCTAAGTGAATGGAGGCAGGCTCACTTCCATAAACTGGAATAACATTCTTGACATACTGTATGTCCACATACTTTTCCTGTAAATGGAGACTCATGTGCACCTGGCTCCCCTCCCCCTGCATGGTATTTCTTTGGCTTGCCCAGATTCTGGCTCATTCTCATCACCAGGATACAGATATCAGCTGGTGGACTTGTACAGGAACTGTCGTTGCAGATGCCTCTACTTCTTAATACCCATCCTCTACTCTTGGATAATTGAATCCTCAAAGCTTTTGATCTGAACTGGAATCCTTGAAAGTTGGGGCAAAGAGGGAGTCTGCAGAGAGTGTAGCTGGGCATCTGTTGAGCATAGATCAATGGAAGCTGAAGTATCCATCTTCGTAAAGGTCGATTCAAGAAGCTAAAGTCCAGGGGGACCAATGAACGTTTACTTAAGAGGCCAGAAAGGCTGAGCAAGCTGCTTCAGAGGCCAAGACGATCCTAGAAGTGATGAGACACAGGGAGGTAGCGTTTTATGATACTGAGACCATTAGGGGAGCCAGCTGGGATGGGGCTGAGCTGGTGAAGTCATTCAGAAAGAGGAGGGTTGATGCTGAATCTCAGCACTATGGGTTTCAAAGACCTAGTGGGCAAAAGATGAAGAAAGTAAAACCAAGCCGTAACCACAACAACCCACCACATGTGCATAACTGTCAGTCAAATGCAGTGAGAGATTTCTGTTTCTTTAGACTTGCATGCTTGAGTTTACCACTGGGGAGACTTCTTTCCTAAAAAAAACACCTACATGAGCTATTTAGTTATAAAAATGCAAAGCCAAACTCCTTTTCTGAGATGAAGACATGGCTTCAGGGCTTAAAAAAATAAATAAAGCTTCAAAGTGGAAAAGAGAAGGTTTCTGTGGAAGAGCCAGGGTCACCCAGAGGCCAAGCAAAAGCAACTGTTTCTGGAGAAGAGTGGGGAGGGGATGGAAGGGCGGGGCAGACATTGGCTTCCATCCTCTCCTCCACTGCCTTTGGAGTCCTTTGGTTTAAGCTGCGGGGAGAGGTTGGCGGCTGTTCGCCTGAGTGATGCATTAAGACTGTTCTAGAGAACCTTCAGGTCCCATAACAAAATATGGCGTGAAGATAGAGAGAGGGCCAGTCACCCTGCCTGGGCCCTGGACCTGACCTGGATCTGCCACCTCAAGGATTATCAGCTCTGTGAGTCCTGTTCTCAGGACAGACATTGGGCTTGGTACTCTTGGTGGCACCATTAGAAGCAGGCATGATGCTCTTTCAAGCAATAACTTGGGTAATAGACAGTGATAGATGGGTGCCCATGCAGGATAGAATAGAATAGAGTGTGAACTTTATAAATGCAGCTAACAGGCATGGGTGGGCTTCTGTGAGGCATCCCTTGGGGGCCTCCCAGACCTTGCAAAAAGGGCTGAACAGGAGATGATACTAATACCAAACAATAATACTAACAATAGGATTAAAGGGAATAACACGTGCAAAGAACGTAGTAGCATGCTTAATAAATGTTAGCTCTTATTAGGAAATTTGAAATGATGTAAACAGAAGTTAAGAACTGCTGAAAAGTTAAAAGCAAAGATTCCACTGAGCAAGTTTGCTAAAAAATATGCTGTCGTCAACATAGCAGCTGTCAAAAGTTTGCCTGCCTTGGAGAGATACTGGGAAACAAATTTTTAATTTGTCAGTAAAAATGATATGTAACTATATGATATAACGTTTGAGATGAAAAGTTCAGATCTTTGGGAGTCTACTGTAAGTGACCAGCGCAGTTTTCTTGCTCCATTTCTTCTCCTGCTTTGAACGGCTCAGTTACCTGACATGACTCCCACTCCTGGGACCCACCAAAATATTTTTTAGTTAGTGTTCCCCAAGCCATCCTTCTCCTAACCTGACTTCAAGGTCAAGGAATGCCTCTGATTCCAACTGATGTGTCCTTGGTTCCCAAAACAACCTTTGTAGCTTCGTGGTTAAAAGATTATTAATCTTCTTACTTCTAGATGCTTTTGTTCGCTTCTTTTTTCTATGATGCCTATAGTGAAAAGTTGCCCATTGTACATGCATTCTTTTATGTATATTATTGTTTTTACTACTACTGCAACTATAGCTTCTGCTATTATTAGTGCTTTTTTACTTAGAAGGCCAACTCTAGGCAAAGTTAGATGAAAATGTGCCTTTGCCTGGGCTCCTTTCTGACCTCCTTCAGTCACAACACTGCTTCTGCTGCTGAGACTTTGCACCCACACATGGAGAGTTCACATGTCTGTACAGCTATTGTAAGGATGGCAGGAAAGACACACTTAAGGGGAGAAAAAGAAGGCTGGTATGCAAAATGAAGGTCATATGTATGTGAAGCTTTATTCTGGCATTTTCTCTTAAAAATGTGTCAAGAAGATTTCCAAATGGGAGTAGATACTCTTAGATATCATGGTTTTAATGCCCATGTAGTATTCCATTGTATGGGTAGGCCAGAGATTCTTAAATTATTCTTGGTTTTAATTCATTTGATATTTAATTCATTGTTCTACACTCTGCTTTACTTTTACAAATTGTATGCCAAAATGAAATAATGCATTGAATTAACTACACAAACACCCCTTTGCCCAAACTGATGGCAATATTGCTGAGACTGAACTGTTAGTTGGGCAAGTAGAAATGTTTATAAGGTTATATCTGAAAGTCTAAATAGACATAGCAAATGTGGCTTAGAGTGCTAATGATTTATGCATGAAAGTGCATGTTTTTGTTTGTTTGTTTGTTTTGTTTCTGTTTTTGTTTTTTGCGATACACAGGCCTCTCACTGTTGTGGCTTCTCCCGTTGCAGAGCACAGGCTCCAGACGAGCAGGCTCAGCGGCCATGGCTCACGGGCCCAGCTGCTCCGCGGCGTGTGGGATCTTCCCAGACCAGGGCACGGACCCGTGTCCCCTGCATCGGCAGGCGGAGTCTCAACCCCTGCGCCACCAGGGAAGCCCAAAAGTGCATGTTTTTAGAAAGATGCAGGAATAAAAAGTGAAGAATGCCTGGATCACAGTAGAAAATCACAAATTAGAAAATGGGAAAAATAGATTAAAAAATCAAACCTCTTTTTCAAAAATAAAATCAGTCCCTTGAAATTAAAAATATTACTTCAAACAAGCAAACATAATTTGGAGTAAAAATTCCTTTTGAAAATTAATTTTTACAACCTGGATAGATGTCAAAGTGTTTTAGAATTTAAAGCACTTAATGGATACATTCTAGAACATTCATGGCTATATATCACTTTATATAATTTAAATTAGTTGAATTTATATTAATTTAAAAAACTGTAAGTTCCCTTGGAATTAAACAAACTTTAGAACATGTAAATCTATTGTTTAACATTTTTACAGACATAGTTTTAGGAACTAGTTATAGGAGAAAGTGGGGAATAGATCTTATGCTTCATTTGATCTGACCATCATTTCAGCTTTGTAAGTGTACAATCACATCATTTTAAAATAGTTTAAAATATTTTCTTATTATACTGCTTAATGCTAAGAAGTTAATGCTGAGTGATACTGGAGTCAGTAATCATCTTTGGTTTGATTTAAAATTTTATGGAGATGTTGGCTTTTGGCTTGAAATAAATCTTCATTTGATCAGAGAATACTTTTTTCTTTGGGAATCTTATTTCTTAGGGCATCTTATTTACCAAGGGAGTTAGCTTTTTTTTTTTTTTTTTTTCCAGATAGGTACTTCCTAATATGGTTGCATGGTTTCTGCTAAGTTCCGTTTGGAATTTACCTGCTTTTTATTTCCAGAGGCCTAGCAGAGGCAGGAGACAGTCAGGCTCAGGTCTTTCTATCAAAGCATTCTCTGGACTCAATGCTAGAAAAACACACTCAAGGTATGGTTTTGCTCCAGGAGCTTACAACCTCATGGTACCTCGTGCCCCACTATAGCCCATGCTCCTTGACAGGACCAGACTCTGGACATTACTGATTTCCTTTGTTAATTCAGGTTTTGTCATGAGCCCACTCTCTTCCTCATCCAAAAAGAGCCTCTTGAGAGACCTGGTGTGCTCCTTGCAAGAAGGCAACACAGGCAGAGTTAGACAACACTAAATAGTTAGGAGCTATTTGTGGGGACACTGAAGAGTCAGGTGGTGTGTTCAGGGTAGTGTGATGCTTTTCCTGAAATAAGTGGCAGAAATGATACTGGAAGATTCTCAGAGGAGTGATGCTGAGGCCAAGAGAAGCCAGTTAGGGGAGCCCTTGCATGAGGGAGAGGCTTGGGTAAGTGTTCTGGGGAATGGACTCTGTGGGCACCACTGGTAGTTGAGGGGCTCTTTGGCATTCGCCCTGAGATCACCTTGGTGGGCCTCCTCTTTGAGCACATTCTGCTGTTGGAAAGCTAATGCCGACACCTCTTCTCATCATTACTTTCCTCTGCTAGAGCTAAGGGCTCATCTCCCACCTCACCTTGACTAGGTGCAGCCAGAAGGCCAGCTCGGGCCGTAAGTCTCGCCAAACAGACGCACGACCTGTGGGCTCTGACTGTGGAGTTAGTGCCCAAAGACAGGGCCACTTGGAGATCAGAGAGGTCACAGCTGTGTTGGAGGTGTGCAGACCAGATTGTTCCTGTGGTGTGGCCCTGGGTCCTCTGGAGATCCCTGGTTTCTATCTCATTTTCCATGGCCAGCTTTCCGGCCCCTCATCAGTACGAGAGCCCCTGAGAACCTTTCTCTTTTAGCTCAAGAGAGACAGAATAGGCTTTTTTGCTTGCAGCTGAGAGCCTTGACTGACTGACTGACACAAACTGGACTTGGATGAACACAGAGAAGGGAGAAGAACATTCCAGGTGGAGGAAATGGCATCCTCAAGGGTTTAGAGACAGCGCCACACCTACCGGGCTTGGGGAGAGAGAGCAAGGGAAAAGGCTGTCTGTGGAGGGGGTTAAATGCCACAGAAAGAAAGGGGACATGAAACTCATGCTTATTGATTGACTATTGCGTGCCAGTCACATTTCCATAACGTCTTTTAGTTAATCTTCATGGTCCTGTGAGGCTCAGAGAGTGAAGAAAGATAAGGAGTTTGGGATTTATCTTTAATCCCCAAGAAACCATGGTGAGGATTTCAGGGACTATAGTAGGGCAGTGGGAGAGACCTTTTTTGGCCAGAGGAAACTTTCATTCTTGTTCCTCAAAGCAGTCTATAGAGTTGCCTTTTTAACATGTGTCTGTTTTACCCATGAAGTGACAGGCGGACTACACAGCGTATGATTTTAACATGCTTGCTTGTATAAGCCCAGTCATTATTTATTTAGCCTAAATAGACAAAATAACTTTAAGTACTTTTACCCAGGTATTAAGCACATACATTTGGCTGGAGTTTATTTTTACCCTAAGGCAGATAATTTATTACGTCCTGTCTATTGTCTTGAACTGAGTTACTCAAAAAGAACGTTATGTTCTAAGTCATCTTTTTCATAGATCGTAATAAATGATTATAACATCATTCTCAGAATAATTTTAGGGCAGGATCACAGTTCTTTATAACTAGTAGGGAACTTGGTTCATTTCCTTCGTTTTAGAAATGAGGACATGGAAGCCACAGACGCGATTTGTCATTAGTAGAGGGGTGTTTAGGAACAAAACTGGAAAAGGCAAATCGAGAATCCTAACTTCTGATCCAATTCTCTCATCACTTGACTGCATTAAGTTCGACATAGATTTTATGAGTACAGTAAAATTTTTTATCTAACTGGCACTCCTAGGTAATCACCCTCTTAGCCTAAATAATTGCAAACTCATATCTCTTCTTCTGAGAGCTTTGTTCATAGTAGTTACAAATATCGGAACATTAATCAGATTTTCCTTTTACGTATATCAAGTAACATGAGACTTCTACATCCTATTATGCTCTTGATGATTTCCTATTAAGTATTATCACATTGAAAGAATAGAAAATCCATTTCTCAAATAGTTCATGGTTCCATGGAGGCACCGGGCCCTTCCACGATAAGGTCACTGCACCTGCAAAGCTCTCTGTTCTGAATCCTTCTGGAAAGCTGTCCCTGAACAAGTCTCTTCTAAGACTCCAGAGGGGACTGTCCCCCACACACTGTCACACTAAATCACACCATTTATTTATTTATTTTTGCCTCTAACCTGAAAACTGTACAAGGGCAGAAGACCTGTGGCACTTAGGACAGTGTAGGGCACAGAATAGGATTCAATCAACACTTCCTGCATGAAGGAACTGAGCTTGACCAAAGGCTAAAGAAAATTGAGAACAACCAATAAGAGAGGTGACCATTTGCTCAGTAAAAAATGATAGGCTGACTGAATACAGATCATTTTTGAACCTTTAACAGTGAAAGATGTTTGCACCCAATGTTATTCAAGAGGGAGCCAGGGGCTAAAGAGAATTCTGACCCTTTAAGAAAAAAGTTTACTTTGGCAGTCGGTAGAGGGATTGGAGATAACTAGTGCAGAGCTTGGGGTGAACCAAAGCAGAGTTAAGGCTGTCAGATTCCTTCACCTCTGTCCATGGAAGGCTATGACAGTGAAATGGCCACCTCCAAGCTCAGCCTCACCCCAGCTCCCGATGAATCGTCGCCCATGGCAGTGGATATTTAAGTGATTTCACTGTCATGTCCTCACCATCACTATCACATACACATGCAGACACACAGCACGGTGTCTTGATGGCTGGACCTCACTTCCTGGGCTGTCACACAATGCTGCCCTCACCATGCCCTGCTCTGACCACTGGCTTCCTTTTTGATCCCTGATACTCAGCTTTCCTCTCCCAGGTCTTTGATGGCCCATTTGGACAATGAATACTTCTTTTCCGGTGACTGAGCCCAGGTGGTCCTTGCTCACCTCTTCTATATTGTGAGTCCTGCTTCCTATGATGGAAAAACGTTTTTTTTTCTAAGGCGGAATCCACTGATATACCTACTTCCAAATATTCCTCTTCAAACTTTTGTCACTCTCTGTGGTTTTTCTAGGCTTTCTCTCAAATTCTAGGACCCAGCTGCTGAACCCAGTCTTACTGGTTGAGGGGGAAGATTGTCTACCTACTTGTCTAATCTTCACTCCGGGTTGCCTCCCTATGGCTCTACTGGCTTCCTTCATGAGATATCACATTTCCGTACCCTCAGCTCCTGTGCTGTTCTTCTAGGTGGGTCTGGTTCTATGCCTTGGTATTCCCTGCACCCACCTACAACTACTTGCCATCCTGCTATATGTAACAGAGCAGGGTCCACTCAACCATGCACATGATAATCCTGATATGAGTGGAGTGGAATTTGAGGAAAATGCTGACGTGAGATATTGTAAACCATCTTTAAGAGGAGTCCTTAAAGGACCCTATTATAGAAATGTAAATATAATAGAAAGTGACCTGGTTTGTCATGAACTTTCAGTGCTTTCTGGCTGGATCTCCTCATTTGATCTGTCAGGGCATGGTAATGTTAACTTGCATATAATACTTCCCCTAAAAGGGGTTAGGAAGCACTGGATTGGAAATGCCTTTTGACCAAATGGGACGTGATGTTGATATGGGTTTTGTAACGTGTTGTGATGAGAGAGCCCCTAGGAAAACATATGGAAACAAAGAGAAAGTAGCTTGAGGCATCAGTACTAGGCTTTCTTCCTGGAAACCAGGAGATGGTATGTGGCAGGGTCTAGACCCTGCCTCCATGAGATGGGCTCTGAAGGACAGGTTTGCTTAGCTGACCTTTCATGGACTGTTGGGAAAACACAAGCAGAGAGTTCTACTTGGACTAACAAATCATGATCATTCTCAGACAATCAGAGCTCTCCCTTAGGAATAAACACATTTCCTTCTGGAGTTTCTAGGACAGCAGGGATTATGTCTGGTTAACCCTCTCTCCTTAGCGCCAGTTATGAGTCCTGGCACAGAGAAGGGCGTGCATAGCTCTTTGATGAAAGATGAAGGAACAAAGGCCAACATACACATATCCGTGCGTTATTGCTCTCATAGGACATTTTCATGAAGTTTTTCATGTGTGGTTCCTCAGCCTTTTGCTTAGAAAAATGTTCTGGGTTAGCGCAAAGCTCGGAATTTTACATACACTCCATTTCTATTCAACCAACCAAACCATTCTTCTAAAATTTTACATTTAATTAAAAATGTTCAAATGACACTAAAAGGAATAACGTAAGTAAGCATCACTTTTCTTCCAATTGAAGTTTCTCTGGCTCCCCTCTTTGTTAATCCCACAAGCCCTTGATAACTGTAATCTCCAGTAACAAAAATTTTGTATGTGATTTGTATGACAGCTCATTGTCAGAGCTCATTTTTCCAAATTGCTGCAGCATGAGAGAAAGATGAATGTATTCCAATGTTTTGACTGTGTGTAACAACTCTGCTGGCTTTAAACGTCTTGCCTGCTAGGTCAGCCCTTTGTCTTTGGCATTGCTGGATCCTTCTCATTCTTTTGCTACACATATATTTAGAGTTGATCTTCTGTCTTCACTTCTCAAGCCATTTTACAGTCTAAACTTTATGACAAGATCCACTTGCCCCAATTTCTTTCTTTTAATACAACATTAAAGAAATGGAAAAAAAATTTTGTGATCAGAACTCTTAGGATTTACTCTCTTGACTTACATATATAGCATACAGCAGTGTTCATTATATTTATCATGTTGTACGTTACAGCCCTAGTACTTATTTATCTTATAACTGGGAGTTGGTACCTTTGGACTACCTTCATCTAATTCCCAACCTCCTCCCCACACACCCCGTAACCACAAATGTGATCTCCTTTTCTTTTTCTTTTTAATAATTAATTAATTAATTTTTGGTTGCATTGGGTCTTTGTTGCTGTGCATGGGCTTTTTCTAGCTGCAGCTAGCAGGGGCTACTCTTCGTTGCGGTGTGTGGGCTTCTCATTGTTGCGGCTTCTCTTGCTGCAGAGCACGGGCTCTAGGTGCACAGGCTTCAGTAGTTGTGGCACGTGGGCTCACTAGCTGCAGCTCGTGGGCTCTAGAGCACTGGCTCAGTAGTTGTGGCTCATAGGCTTAGTTGCTCCGCAGCATGTGGGATCTTTCCGGACCAGGACTCACATCCGTGTCCCCTGCATTGGCAGGCAGATTCTTAACCACTGCAACACCAGAGAAATCCATGTGATCTCCTTTTCTATGAGTTTGTTTGCTTGAAGTATAATTGATCTACAACGCTATGAGTTCTTGTTATACAACATAGTGATTTGATATTTCTCTATACATTTCAAACTTTTCTTAATAATAGTAACAATATTTTCTTAATAATAGGAACAATAACAAGAAATAACATTTATGGATTGATTAATTCATGCCTGATAGAGAACCCAGAATCTCAATGAAGAAAATAGAGAGGAAATCAAAAAAGACCAGCAATGAAATCCCCACCCCATCCCACATCTACTTGCCTGAAGACTTGATTCTCAGCACCACTGTCTTCTTTCCTCTCTCTCCACTCCAACCTCCATCCCCAGTCGCCTTGACTGAGGACTCTGCTGTTTCAGTTCCTTCCCTCTTTCCCCCAGTCCCCACCACCTTGTTGATCCCAAGGCTTCAGGGAAATGAAAAATAGCTTGTCATCTTGAAAAGGGCTTCTGTCCCTGCTGTGAGGTATAATTGGACACGACACACTTATTTCCTGCCCCTTATTATCTGGGCCCTTATAGACATCTAAATCTGCTGTTTTTCCCTCTATTTAAAAAAAAAATGTTCTGTTATTGTGTCTATTGACACAGATAGTAGAGGGCTTCCTGGATGCCTTTGTGATAGTTCTTCGTTCTCGAAAGTACCATTTCTTAGTGACCTTTGAGGTCAGAGCCCTCATCAGTCAGAGCTTTGGGAACACAGGCAACCAGAGAATCACGTCACATATTCCCAGTGTCCCTTTCCTTCCAAATATACCTGCAGAGTCACGTATGTAGAAAATATGAAAACACAATGAGTCTCTTCTATGGTAAATGCCTACTTCTTGCTCATTCCCATGGTCCCTCTATAGGTAGCACTGAAGAATGTAGCTTTAGGGTTGCATCGGAATCCTCCACAGCCACCACTCCGCCCAGGCACACAAATAAAATGCCTTCTAAACAACAAGAGTATACTTGTTGAGGGAATGAAACTCTCAACAAGTCTCCTAGTGATTCCCAGCCCACCTCCACACCCAACCAATAAATTGCAGGACCTAAATGGCCTCCCCGACCCTGTGCTGAAATTCCGAAGTCTCTATTAGTTTCTCTTTATTCTTAAGTACGAAGTGGATTTATATTTCCTTCCAGGGCAGTGGTCCCCAACCTCTTTGGCACCAAGGACCGGTTTCATGGAAGCCAATTTTTCCATGGACCGGGGTGGGGGAATGGTTCAGGCAGTAATGTGAGCGATGGGGAGTGACAGATGAAACTTAGCTCCCTTGCCCGCACCTCACCTCCTGCTGTGCGGCCTGGTTCCTAATGAGCCGTGGACCGGTACCAGTCTGCGGTCCGGGGGTTGGGGACCCCTGTTCCAGGGGACACTGTTGTATTCTGTGATCAGAGACACAATTCTCCTTTGGTCTCTCAAAATTTATTTATTTTTCTCATAAGTTCCCTTTATTTCAGATAATGTGCTAGCACAGATACAGCTTGTCATCCTGCACAAACTGTGAGATGGAAAAGAAAGAGAACCATCCTTGGTTACTGTGGCAGCTCCATGCTAGGTACATGTGTCAGCTCTGTTCTCAAATAGTGCATCATCAGTGATTCCACAGAGCTAGGTGTGTTGGGGCAGGAATATGCCCAGATGTCAAGGGGACCCCAAGAAGGGCCACTCTGGATGAAGGCTGAAAAGATAGGGTGCCAGGGTGGGAGTCTTCAAAGGGAGTGAGAGGAAAACGTGAGTTTGAAGGATAGAATTTGAAGAATGGGTTTGAAGGGGTCTTGAAGGGATTTCAAAGACGGTACAAAGATTTTTCAGGAAGAGAGAGGAGTGAAGGATACAAAAAGGGTAGGCGAAAATGTGGAATGGTGTGACAGATATACTGAAGTGCACACAAGTGGACATGGTGGGTGGGTTAGGCTCTGAAGGGGATTTAGACCAGAGAAAGGGAGTAGAGCAGTGCGACTGTGACACGAGGCAGCGGTTTAGCCTGTGGTACCCGGGGAGCCATTGGGAGGCTTTAAGTAGGAAAATGGATGCATTCGATTTGTTTTTTGGACTTCTTCAACAGAGCTGCCAGAGGGTCTGAACCTTGCAGTGAGGGTGCCCGGGTGGTGACAAGCCATGGTGGTGACTGAATTCAAGTAGGACCAGAGCTGGCTTGAGAGGCTTTGGGAGGTGAGGGCCTGAGGTTTCACATGCAGGGGATGCACTTTCAGGGATTCAGACTTACATAAGAAAATAAAGGGGTTTTAATTGACTCTTGTCTTTCAAACCTGAAGAAGTCCTCCGTCTGTAAACTCAGCTGGAAGCAGGGACTCAAGCTGCCTCACAGGAGGTGTTCTGTCTCCCTCTCTCCGGATATCTGCATTTCTTTTGACCCCTTTGCTTTTGAGTCAACAAAATCCATCTCAGAAAGTTCTCACAGTCCATGATGGCCACCACCATACCTCCAACTTCACCACCTACATGCCCACCTCCATCACCTCCAGGACAACCTCCATTACCTCCAGGACCACTTCCATCACCTCCACGCCCATCTCCATCACCTCCAGGACCACCTCCATCACTTCCAGGACCACCTCCATCACCTCCAGGACCACCTCCATCACCTGCAGGACCACCTCCATCACCTCCGGCATCACTTCCATCACCTCCACTACTACCTCCCCTCCACAGCTTCCTCCATCTCCAGCTCTACCTCTCTCACCACCTCCACAACCATCACCTACATTTCCATCACCTTCACCTTTATCAGCTTCCCCTCCATCACCATCAAAACCTCCACTACCAACTCTCCCTTCACCTCCACAACCTCTACCTCTTCCCCAAATCTGTAATGCATTCCAACTAGGTGCCAAGCACTGTTCCATCTTCTGCAGGTCTAGCAAAGAACAAAGGAGGCAAAAATATCTGCCCACACAGAACTTACATAGTAAGGGATTCTAGTACATTTTCTTGTAATTCCATCAAGGGAGTCTCACCTGGATTCAAGTGGATGAAGGCAAGTATTTTAAAGGGTGATGGGTGTGTTGCTTGGAAGTAAAGGCGGGCCTGACTGTTTGGTTTACATTATCCTTTATTGCTTTCTCACTTTCTCTGCTTCTCTATCTCTGGTCCTATTTCCCCACATCTGTCATTGCTTGGGAAGTTTTCATTAGCACAAACAGCTGACAGCTGAGCCTGCAGCCTCTATCGTCACAATTCTTTGTCCAGCAGAACAGGAGGAAACTACACCTGACAGGACTCCTTCCAGAGGATTCAGCATCTATTCCACCCTAGCATCCTCCCCAGACCAGAGGACCAAATATCCTTGCTGCATCATGAACGTTCTCTCTAAAGATGCCATCAGGTCTCTCCATTTCTCCCCTGAAACCTTGGACCACGATGACTTTTCTCTTGGTTCTGGATAGAAGAGGATTTCTGTAGGAAGAGAAACCAGTGACCTTATTAACTTGAAAAGAGAGAGAGAGTCTCAGGTATTGCCAGATTTATTACATGAGTGAGCAAGCCATAAAATCACGGTTTACACTCATTTTGTTTGATCTAGTATCAGAGGAGAAAAATTGATATAAAATTTTCATAAAACTAGATTTTTGTCTTAGAATTAACTGGTGTCCTTTGCTCATGGTGGTAACTGGATACCCAATCTACCAATGTAGTTTAATGGAAAAAAGTGACTTCGTAAGAATATATGGATTAGGACCGAGAAGGTGTTTTAGGGAGCTTCGGATCCAGGCTCCTTATTTTATAGAAGAGTAAACTGAGGTATAGGGAACATGGTCCCATGATGGAAATGGTGATCACAAGATGGCAGAGCTTGGGAAGAAGTTGACTCCTAGTCTAGTTTTCTTTTATTAATACAATGAGGTGCCTGAGCAGGATTGGCCAAATGTGATCTTGGGAATCCATTCTGGGGTCCCCGGACAACAAGCTGGCTGAAAACAGCCGCTCGCGGTCACCCAGCCAGTCGTGGATCTTCCCTCCAGCAGGGAGACTGTGATATCCTTCCGCCCAATTTTTCCATGTGTGCACAGCAAGTGTTCCCTGACAACGGCAAACAAAGTATGTGTATCTTAGAGCCAGACGACCTGGGGATGAACAGCCCACCTGCCCCTCTCCAATGCCTCTTACACTTGTCCTCTCAGAAGAGACCCACAAAAAGGAGGGGTCTCTCCATTCAAACACAGAACCCCACTACAGGTCCGACAGCCTTTCTAGAGGATAATTAGACAATCAGGGGATCCTTCTTTCTCTTCTCTTGCTAACCTTGACCTACATAAGCTTTGCCCAGTTATGTGTACTCTTAGCCCACTTTGCCTGATGTTTTGGAATTTGTCTGCAGCTCCGGTGCCTGACAGGTGAAGATCCAGCTGTGACCTACCTGGTAAGACACGCACTTAACCTCTGACCTTTAATTTTCTAACTGCAGACTAGAATTATACCAAGAGAAAAGTATGATGAAATCAGCTTGCACTTTACTTATGAGCAAGGCCCTTGAAATGAAAACATTTTATAATTTGGAGTGTTCGGGGTTTGCTCCTTCATACAAGAAGCTCGCTTGGTGAAAAAGTATCACCTCATTCTCTTGCTAATTCTGGGCTTATCACATATTCAGTGTTCCATAAAGGTTGACTTGAAAGCTTTCATTTAGAACCCACTTCATATGAATTAGTGTACTACTCAAAATGTCAGGCTGCTAATAGGACATACATAGCAACTGGAAATTGAAATAAGTGCATTTTAATAGAGCTCAGAATTAGGATTTCCTCTATCTGTTTGACGTAGTATCACAATTATAATTGAGGGTAAAATTTTCTTTCTGTTGGAATTTAATGACTCTCTATCCAGAATTATCAGTCAACCTGAATTTGTTACACCATTTTTCAAATGTAAAATGGCAAAAAAGAGAGAAACATAAAGCTCTTTAATTATGATACTGATATGTAAGATTGTATCACCTAACACAAAGGGAAGAAATGAACAGACCTAGGATTATTCAGCTGATAATTCTTCTACCAAATACCAAGTGAAGTCCTACTTAATTATGACATAGCATAAGTTATTTTTTTATGTTTTTATTTTATTTGTGAAAAGTTTTATTTCACTTTTTAAATTTCTAAAATGTGATCTAGTTCATTATTGACAAGCTACTTTGAGAAGTTTCAATAAATGTACGTCTCTCCTATAAACTGAATGCAAGGTTTCTGAAAGCTTGGCTCACTTCAATATCAGTTTTTCAAAAAGTTGTGGAAATATCGTAGGAATTCCTTGTTTTTCAATTTAGCCTTATTTGAACACTTGGGTCCAACAGGAGGGTCTCAAACATACAATAAAGTAGTACACAAGTCAGAAATGCTATCCAAAAAAATTAGGGAGCATCTCATTCCGGGTGACGGGGAAGTCAGATTATTTAGTTTGTAGTTACAGTCATGCTCAATTTTTAATATGCAAGTAGAAATTTATTTGTTACAGATTTCCTAGCAATAAAGGAATAATCAGTGAAAGAGTAATCAATTTATAGGTCCCCACACTGTTTCAGGCTGTTACTATTTCTCTTTATATCCAGAAGAGGGCAGTCAGGTTACATGATAGAGAAGTAATCACCATTACCCCAGAAAGTGAGATTTTCAATAAATTTCAGTGATTGGAATTAAGTTTTCCTTTAATGGTATTAAAGGGCATTTAAAATTACCTGAAGATTTTCCTCTTTTTATTAAAAACCTTACCACCTTTGCGAGATACATACTTTTCACAAAAGGGATGAAATGCTGGTACATATTTATGTGTACACGTCATCAATGCATGCATTTTCTTCTGTTCCTGTTGGCCATCTTCAATGTTTGACTAGCGCATGGAGGAGGGGGCAGATCTTATCCTGTAGACAGTCCTCCTATTTTATAACTTTGTAACATTTTATAGGTAAAAAGAAACCTTGTACAAAGCAAAGAACCTTCATCAGCACTTTGGCTGCAAATCAAGAAAAGAGAGAGAAGAATTAGAAAATAGAAGATTCACAGCAATTGAAAAACAGGTATCTGCCAGAGGAAGTTAAAACCCAAAACATTTCTAGCAACATTTACTTGCTTTGAGGAAAAAAATTACACGTTTACTGGAGCTTTGAGTTAAACAATGTTACAAGAATGTGACACTTTTCCCCCCCTGAAATATCTTCTATAAGCTTCTAAGTGGAAGTAAGCAAGAGCTGAACACAAAATATCATAGATATTTCTGCTACTTTTTTCTCTTCTTCATTAGCAATAATGCCAAAGACTAATAAGCCACTAATTTTACCAAAGATAGAAAACTGCATATGTTTGTGAAGACAGCTTGAATATTTAAGTATATATAATATTTATTTAAAATATAATAGATATAAAACAATATATATTTATAAATATATAAAATAATATATTTATTTAAAAGAAATTCTTAAAATATATGTATATAAAAACATATATATATATATAAAGGATTTATTTTAAAGGGTCAATCTTAATTAAAAAATGTAAGAAAGAGTTGGTTTTAGGGAACTAATGTCAATACAGCTATGATAGTTAACTGTAATTCAGAGTATTTATTTTTGTCCGTGTTTTAAATGTTCCCTTTGTACTAATAGTGCTTCTAATGCTATTTTTAGATAATTGTACATGAAACCAATGCTATTTATCTGATGTGGATAATGTATGCTTGTGTGTGAATCTGTAGGTATGTATATTATACATATATCATGTTGCTATGTTAGTTTCTATCAGCCTCCTGTGTATAAAATAGCTTTCTCAATGGTTGTGAAATTCGCTAGCCCCGTACATGCTCCTCTGAGGTCTGTGGATTAACTGGAAATCCAGGTGATTTTCTACCTGATCCATGTCCCCACTCCCTCTGCCACCATTCCTGGAGATTCTGCCTTTGGAAAGAGCTGCCTCTGAAAGTGACCTTGCTCAGCAAATGCTGATTGGCTTATGTTGAAATGCCTTTCCCAGAAGAGGTGCTGTACCATGCCAAGTTTTGCTGCTGCAAAGATGGGTATGGAATCAGGGTGGGAAGGAGGGGCGAGAGGAGGATGCAGCTTGCCAAGTCGCTTGGGCTACTTATAAACAAACTTTGGCTTTGTTTCTCAAGCCCTTTCTGGTTGGACACATACTGTGTCCGGGACTCCATTTATGTTCTGTGTAAACCTTGGGGAGAGCTGCTTTTATGAGACTGATTTGGTTTAGAAGATGATTTCCATCAGCCTCTTTAAAAAGATACGTACTATTTCAGCACAAAGCTGAAGCCCGTTAGAGCTGCGCTAAGGATTAAGAAGGCATGTATTTTAATGCCTTATGAATAGGAGTAGCTGATAAAAGAGGCTCTTGTTACCCCTGCTACATTTAAATGTGAAAAGCAGCTGCTTCTAGTGGGGAGGGGGTAGGGCAAAGGAGAAGAGATATATTATTTTCATAGGGATTTAATCTTCAGACTACACTGAAACCATAGAATACCATTGGCCATTCACTTTGCTGCTCTCTCATCGCACTGAGATCTGTAAGATTGTGGAGAGGGAAGGAGAGGGACGAGATGGCAGAGAAAGGGATTATGTGTAGTGATGAGGCTGGCATTTTCATCTACATGTATGTTTTGAACCTCAGATCAAACCGCACGCGCTGTATTTTCTCTTTCCCTTATGAGCATTAACCCTTTAAACTTTTAAAATGCAAGCCAATTAAAGAGTCTGATGCAACTAAGCTGTCTTCAGAGCATGGGTTTAGCAAGAGTAAGATGACCACAGAGATCTCATTAGGAATATGGACCGTGTGTGTGTGTGTGTGTGTGTGTGTGTGTGTGTGTGTAACATGAAAAAGACTTTCTTCTCACATTTCAGGGACAGCTTATTTCAGGTAGAATCCAAGAGACGTCATGAATGCAGCAGAGAAAGGTTCTTTTGGTAACTTTTATTGCCACAGAAAGCTGATGGTATAAATAAAGCCTAGGAATATTAAACTAGCAGATCTTTGCCAAATGTTGGGAGAAATATGACTCAAGAATGTACATCCTTTGAATGAGTGAAAGAGCAAACAAATCTGGGCATCATTTTCTTCCTCTCCAGGTTATCATTTATAACTTGGTTTTGTTTATTCTGATGTTGGGCTTAGTGAAATTGGTCACTAATTAATTGTTCTGTATGCTTGATCTCTGAGGTTCCTAACAGTATTTTCTGAAAAACCTAAGATTTTGCTCCCAGACATTGTAAATAAATCTTTTTTGATAAGAATTAGACTCATTCCCTACATACACTTACTCTTTCCAATTTTTCTCAATGTTACCGCTCTCAAGAAGTTAAAGGATTAAAAACAAGTCTGGTAGTGATAAATCGGTGGTTCTTGCCTAGCTTATAATTAAGGGTAATTCACATGTAGAGGACGGTTTAACAGCTCTAGCCCACTTGCTCAGAAACTTGCATCAAAATGAAACCAATGAGTCGTTTGAACCCAAAGTACAGCCCCGCTGCCCTTGCACATGCTTTGCAGGAGGACAGGCTGCAGTCTGCTCCTCCACTGACCAAAAGCGAGAGGAAAGAAGAGGAAGGGAAAATTTCCAGCTGCCCACACATCAAAAAGCCACAAATGGGCAGCAAGATGCTTCCAGCCCCCAAGCACTGCCAGACCTGCTGCCCAGGGACACACCACACACCTGTCCCACTGCCAGACCGGTGTGGTGCTTTTCATCGGACAGGAGGCATCCCTGGCCTGGGTGGTCCTGCACTCGCGGTTGTGAGGGATGGAGCTCCCGGCAGACTGGAAGAGCGGCCTGGCTTGCTGCAGAAAACCACTTTGGGGAATTCATCACAGCAAATTCATCACAGTGCCCGACCAGCTCTGGCTCTTGCATGGGGCATGGTGCTAATAACAGGCTTGCACTAGTGTGATGGGGTTCAATCAATATTTTGATTTCCTGAACAAATGTCCCTCCACATAAAAAATAAAAGCCAAGAGACCAGCCACATCAGGTACCACCGCAAAGCAAGTGGAAGAGGCAGGCAGAGAGAAAGCTGGAGCCAGCACGAGTCTAGGAAGCGCAACAGCAGCCAACTGTGAGCTCGGGGAAAGTTGCCGCTGCCTCGGGGCTGCCGCTGCCTCTCTCCTGGCTGCAGTGGCTTAGCCCTGCGTCTCTGCTTCTGAGACCTCTGGCTGGCTTTCTTCCCTTTTTCCCATCCCCACCCCCTTCCTTCTTTGCTTTTTTAAAAAACTTGGCTACGGAACATTAGGTTTGATGAAGGGAAAGCGATTTAACATCTTTTAACTCAGAGAGGTTGATTTTCATTTGAGACCAAATGGCTCATTTTTACCTTTTTTGCTCCTGGAAGAGTAAAAAGTGAGAGGTCAGCCTTGTGTCACCATGGCAACCCACACAGCTCAGGCCAGGAGCAGATGAAGGGAGGTGATAATGGCAGGGAAGTTTCTCCCCCTGACTTGGCATTTTCTCCCCATTCAGGGATGCACCTGGATAGATGAAAACAATGATGTCTTTTTAAAAATATGTTTAAAATATTGCTCCTAAATTGTCTGGCCCAGAGCTCTGACCTTATGCAGATCTGTGTAGGGTTTTGTTAGTTTGGGATGGAGACCATCCTAACTAACTCTCATCTGTATCCAAAGGGTCTTGAATTACACCAGCAAGATCATGTGAGCCCCACCCTGGGGGAATCTGTCTTTCTGTCAGTGTCCACCCACCGTGTACTGGCAGCCCAAAGCCTTCCTAAAGAGAGAATCTGGCCCTGATGTTGAAATCTCGTGTCCAGGACCCCAAACTTCAGCACATGACACCTTTTCCAAGCTTGTTTGCAAAGAACTTCTTGATCTTATTCCAGTCCATGGACATTAAAAAGGAAAGAGGAAAAGAGAAATCAAAATGACAAATGTGCTAGAAAGGCCAGATTAAACCCTGGAGGGGTAGCCTGGGCCAGAGCAGGAAGGAATTTCCATGACCTTGGAGCACAGGACTCAAATGTCCAACATATTTCTCCCACGGCTCTTTACCTCATGTGCTCACTGGTAAACGGGGAAATAATGAACATACCTTGAAGGAAGACCCATGGGTGCCAGGCACTGGGTTAGGTGCTGTATTATCTTATTGCCTCTTATCCTCACAGGGATCTTATGAGGTTGGCAGTTTGATCTTTATTTTACAGATTAAGAAAATAAAGCCCAGGAAGGTTAAGTGATGTGCCCAGGGTCACAGATTCTGATGCCTTTTCCATCCATGCCCTAGGTAGACTTTCTCTCCAGACTTGTTAATATCAGCCAGATGCATGAATAATAAATTCATGTCCCAAGACAGGACTCTGTGCTTTTCTCTGTAATTTATTCATTTAGTTGCAATGAAACTATTCACAGCCTGCTAAGTTTTCAGTGCAGTTCTAGATGCTTGAGAAACATAGGGAGATGCCGACACACTGTTCTCCTAGATATCAGGGCAGAGTGGCTTGAATTCCAGTGGTGTGAACTTGGACAAGACAGTCAGCGGGTCTGAACTTCAACTTTCTCTCCTGTGAAATGTTATTAGTATTTATCTCAAGGGCTAGGTGAGCATTCAAAGAGGGGACTTTGTCAGCTGCCTAACATCCATGCAAGTGGATGTTCTGTAAATATCAACTTTTGTCTTCTTTACCTTCCTGGCCTCCACCTCTCCACTGCATGGTATTCTCCTCTGTGCCTGGGGTCAGACTGGTGGCCTCCCTGCTCTCTGGCAACTGTGCTTTTTTCTAAGCGGCATCTGGCTCCCAGGCCGTCTGGGTGGCCCTGTTAAAGCCCCAGTCCTCTCCGCAGGGTTGAGGAAGGACTGTAGGGCAGCAGGGATGGGAGCAAGCAGAGGAGGGCACTTTACTTTCTTTCTTTTTTTTTTTTGGTTGATATGTCTTTTTTTTTACATCTTTATTGGAGTATAATTGCTTTACAATGGTGTGTTAGTTTCTGCTTTACAACAAAGTGAATCAGTTATCCATATACATATGTTCCCATTCTATAGACTTTAGAGAAGCCATCCGAAAGGAGGAGATAGTCTGGTACCTTTGCACTCTCCACCTCCCCTCTCATCAGCCCCGGGTGTCACCTGCAAGTCCAGGGTAGTCTCTCTGCTCACTCTCTGTACAGGCTCAGAGAGACTGGCACAACTTGGAGCTCGTCCACGCTCCCCTGCACAGGGCAAGGCTCGAAGCCAGCTCCAACTTAACTGGGCTTCATAAATCCAAATCAGAGCTTGCCCTGACGAGACTGCACTGGATAAAAGGCATAGGCTCCATTAAAAAAAAGTCACGATGAGTCGCTAGGGTATCTTTTCACTTGCATACGGTGCAAGCAAGTTAAGGAAGCAAAGAGAATGCAAGAAACATCAGCTTGATCCCATTCTAAGGCGATGCTAAGGGTGGTTGACATCAAGAAAATAATCTATTGCACTGGCACTAAAATCCTCGCTGAGTTTCAGAGCCCACTGGTTAGCCAAATGCCACCTTGATGTTGTAGTGTTCAGAGTCAAATTCTCAGTCACAAGCATCACCTGAAAGACTATTTCCTCTCCCCTCCTTTCTTCCCTTCCCCCTTGACTCCCCTCTGCTTCTTTCCCCCTCTGCCATCCTTCTGCTTACCCCTGACCCCCACCTCTTTCTCTCTGCCCCTTTTCCCTCATTTAAGGAGATGTGTGTAGTGCCTAAGTGCTGTGAATCACACAGGAAATCAGTCCTTTTGCTGCTTAAAACCTAAGAGGAAAAGTGAAACTGGCACCTAAAAATAAGAGCATATGACACATAGCACAGTAAAAGTAAAGCTTAAGTATCGAGGTAGTTTGCTTTCGGTTTCAGCTTAATCATCACTTTTTCAACGATATCTTCTTTGATCTCTTACTACACCTTGGCTTCGTAATTCTTTATCATCTTGTGTTGGTGTGTTTTTATTCCGATTATTTGTTTACTGTCTGTTCCTCTTACTAGGATATAAGTCCCCAGAGGGCAAGCATCACCGTAAGATTTCCTCAGGAATAGATGGAAGCCTGGGTCATGGGCAGAGGGAAAGTCAGCGTTTTTAGGAAGGGAGCACAGGAGTGGGAAGACTGAGGTGTCTGTCTGTCTGTCTGGTGAGGACTAACACGAACAAGACTTCCAGCTGGGGCCAGGGAAGGAGCTGTGGGCTCAAATCCTGAAGTTCCACGTGTCGGGGCTGCAGAGATCAGGTGGGTGAGGATTTGGACCAGCGGAATAAAGCTATATGTCGATGTTTTTGAAGTTGAAGGAATGTATTGAGTCGATATGTGTTTTATAACTGAAGGAGAGCTAAAAAATTTGTCATGGAGTATTATTCATCTGCTTAACAAAGGCTGGCTGAGTGCCAGCCATATGCCAGCCACCACTCAAGGTTGGGAAGATATGGCATGAGCAGACAGGCCCAGGCATGAGATGGAGCTTATAATCTGGTGAAGAGAAGCAGGCAATAAACACACAAATAAGCAAATGGGCAACAAATCAATAAAAAGTATGATCATTTCAGATAATGAATGAGCGAGAGTTGGAAATGGGCAGGGTGACAGGCAGGCACAGAGGGTGGTGGGGCTCATTGGCCGTGGTGAGGCAGGTGGATTTTATTCCACATGTAAAGGGGAGTGGTTGGAGGGTGTTAAACAGAGGAGGGACATGATGCAATTTATCAAAACGTCTTACTGCTTGCTCTGTGCTGAATGGGCTTTGGAGGGGTCAAGGGGAAAGACAGAGCTGGGAGGCCAGTTGAGGGAAATGATGTGGTCCAGGGCAGAGACAATGGGGGTGGGGGTGTAGGCAGACGTGTGGAATGAGGATGAGTTCTAGAGTTAGCAATCACACCATTTGGGCTGTAAGGGGAAAAAAAGAATCATGGAAGATGCTTCAATTTGGGGCAAGCGTTATTGAGTGGATTGTGGTACCAATTGATTAGATTGGCAGACTTGGAAGAAGTATGTTTTTAGTGGGGAGACTCGAAACTTCCGTATGAATGTGTTAAGTCTGGCTATTGAAAACTATACTTACAAAGACTTCATAGTATAACACGTAGGAACTATTTTTATTATAATAGGATGTAAAAATGTACAAAACAAAATTACATATAAAGTATCTCTTCAATAATTTTATGTATTAATAGAAAAAAATAAAGGAAACATTATTAGAGAATATTATTAATGCTCATTTTTGTAGATGAGGATTCTAGCAAATACTCTCTTCAGTATACTCTCTGTATTCACATTTTTTACATTACAGTATTAATTTTATGAGCCAAAAAATGTTTGTCATCACAGAAGATAACTTAGCTTCATTATTCTGGCTCTTATTTGGTTTCATTTGGCTTTAGACCCTTTTCTAGGAAATGTATAGACAAAACAAACCTGAAAGGTAAAAGAATAGAGAGTGAATAGTTATATTACAGTATATAATGAATGAGCCACATATCAGAGAGATGCTCTGAAAGGTACTATAGTAGAGACCTGAAGTCAGCATAATGCTCCGGAGAAAACAGGAGATCAGAGGCTAGCAGGGGTATCAGCTCTCAGGGGTATAAGCTCATCATCTTCTATAAATGTGCCACTCACTAGGGAAATCTTGAATAAGACAGAATCAGGATCTCCTGGCATGGAACTACATGACCTCATGCCTATTATAGCCAGGATGCGTTGATAGTTGACATAGGGTTCTCCATGCTGAGCTCACAGCCTTCTTAACGCTGCTTCAGGCAGCCATTATTAATGGACCTATAAGAGATAATGGCTTATCTGTCATTACTGAAGTTAGGGAACCTCTGTTCTTGTTAACAAGCCTTAGCCTTCCATTTGAGTTGATAAAGTCACACCATTAAAATATCTTACCTTTCCCATTTCCTGAAGGAGCTAATGTATCCTATTCTATCATCTCTCTTCTCAGGGACTTATTTCCTTCTAACACAAAAACTTTGTTTTTCAGATGGAAATGGAAACACTAAAGAACAGTGCTCTGTAAATGTTGTAGGGTGATGGTAGAAGAAAGCAAGGGAGGACAATTTTGGCTAACTAAAAATAGACTTTGATTTCAGGAAGACTTTTGCAATTATTTTTATTCAAGTAAATCCAGCTGAAGAACTTTTCAAAACTCTATGGGAAACAGCAGAGTAGAGTTGAGGGAACTGGAAGAACAGAGTTGAAAACTGGTTCCATTCTAATGCTCCTTGAAGAAACTTGGAAGATGAGTTTTGTTGAGCTATAGCATATGTGAAATAAGCTTGGGGCTGCCACTATCTGGGTAATCTATCTTACAGTGTTAATAGGAGAATCAAATAAAACAGGTTGTAATAAAGGACTTTGTAAACCCTATGAAATACACAAATATAAATGTGCCATGTGGTCAGAGCTTTAGACAACAATAGCTATTATTGGAAACCTCTATAATGGTAATAAAGAATGGTGGGCTGTCAAAGAATAAACCTACTGATAAGCTGTTTCTTCTTTCTTCTCAAACTCCTGATTCTTTCTTACTTTAATTTCCAATTTAAATTGTGGAATCATTGTTGTGGGATAGTACTAATTTTTATACCTCATTAAAGCATTTTGTAAGCTGATGAATAAGAGATGTTTAACCCCAGATCTAGGTCAGGAAAACCAATGACCTTCAAGTGCTTCTCCTTTAAGCTCTTCCTAATTGATCTAAAAAATGTTATTTCTTCCTTTTTTGAATTTCCAAGGAATTTGTTTGTAGCTGTACTTACTCTATTCTTATTTTACCTTTTCCCACGCTTCCTTCCCACTCGATTTTTGGTTCTTTGAAGAGAGATACCCAGTCTATCTCATTTTTCTATATCTTTACTGCCAGACATATAATGGGAACTAAATATAAAATTATTCAGTTGAATTCATTTTTTAAAACAGTTGTCAGGAACCTGCTATCTGCTCAGTTCTGTGTAAGTAGAGTGGAAATAGTGTCTCTGAGGCTACCCACAGATGTTTTCGGAAATGGAGCATTTATAAGGAGTGTGAGAGTTTCCTAAATTCCTATGTAATTTAGGTTTCGATTTATCAAAAATAAAATATCAAAGGCTGTGGATAAATCACCCCCTCTGTTTTAAGAAAAGGACAACACCCAGTGCAAACTTGCTCAAAGGGGAACTTGCTACCTTGTATCTCCACCAAGACCATCTTGATAGTTCCAGGTTTGGAATAGCTTTTCAGGAAATATTAGGGTTTGACCTGACCCTCTCTGCACTGCTGTGCTGGGGCACTTTGGGAACATTGGTTTGGGGCCAGTCTTCCTTTCAGAGTTTGGCCTTTCTGGATCTTCCTCAGAGCCTCAATATCCTGGTGTCCATGGTTTGGGTGGCTGCCTTGGAGCCAGGAGATAACAGTAAAAGAAACAGCAACTAACCTAGAATTGCTTATCAGACTGATGAAGGAACTCTCAAGCTAGTCATCTTTCCCACATTTTCTCCCCTAGTTTCCAGATAGTGCTAAGGAGCTGGCTGACCTTTCATAGCATAGTTCCATTATGTTTCCCATCTCCCGTCCTTCTCCCAATTCCCAGGAGATTTAGGAGCTATGCCTCTTCCCCCACAGTGCCTGGTGCTGCCTCTACCATCACCCCCCCCCCCCCACCCACCATGAAATGGCAATGGTATGTCTTAGTCCTGAGTTTTGGACATCAAGGAAGAAGTCTTATTCTTATGTTTCTTCCTCTTCTTCCTAGAGCCTATCACATGCCATGCATACACTAGGTGCTCAATACATGTTTGTTGAAAAAACAAATCCTTGAAACCAAAGGTAATCTCTTCTTCCTTTCACACTGTCATGCTTCATTTTTATGTCTCCTTCTTAAACCTTAGACTTTTAAAACAGATATTAGACTTTTGTCTGCCAGATATCAGAGTCCTGTCTTCCACATCCAAGTGGAGAGAAAGTTGCCTGGGAGTAGATTCCAGGTCTATTTACTTTTTTTAACATTAAAAACTTAACCTTTTCCTCAACAGATCATTATGAAGCTTTCCCCAGACATCAGAAATATAGAGAAGCCTGAGAGAGTGGAAGATAAGATAGACATAGCATTCCTGCTCTCAAGGACTGTAAAATCTGTTAGAAGAGACTGGGGCTGCAATAGAACATGAAGGTTCTGAGAGTGAGATGCAGTCAGGAATCTGTGGGAGAACAAAGTCTTGCCTTCATTAATTCAGCATTTCTACAGAGCCTACGTTTAACCAATCATTTTGTCAGATGGGTGCTTTCCAAAAAGCTTGGCATAGTCTCTGTCTTCATGGTGTGTATAATAGGGAAGAGATAGGCAGCTATGTCCATGTTACTTTGTGATATCTAAAAT